>NC_064756.1:20992509-21592509 GCF_011397635.1 Epinephelus fuscoguttatus
GATACGACACAATATGATACGATACGATACGATACAGTACGGTACGATACGATACAATGCAGCAGCTGGTTTAGGTGCAAAATCTGTCAAGACTGACAAACTGAGCACATCCACAAGTCCAGGGTGCAGCCATGCCTTTTAAAGATAAAAGCAGCAGTAAATAAGGACAAGAGAGAAATGGACAGGAGGAAATAGTAGCAGCACTCCTTCAATTAGATTCCTTTGGCTTTTTTATAAACAGTTGCCAGAGGTGAGTGTTGGCACCTAATAACTAGTAAATAGCTTACAGTAGGGCCTGTCACAATAGCGTGTGCAGGGGCCTGTGGTAACTACCTTACACCACTGCTACAAACAGTTTGGGGTTTTTAAAGTAAAGGAATTACGTTTCATTTTCATTTAAGTTTTGATTCTGTCCTGTAAGTGAGCCACCTTTGATCAGCCCTGCCCACTGTTTCTTTTTTCCTTATCGCTGTGAAGACATGCCCGAGGAGTGCATTCGTCTAATAGAATTTATAAAAACTAAACCATAATAAATTAGGTGTTCATTAGTCAGAGGTATTGATTATTGCTATTTATTAACAGATGTTAAGAGAAGTTGCTACATGCTATTGTAGAACAGACCTGGCTAATTGAGTGATACTGCTCTCTGTGATACCCACACCTGGACTCTAGTGTCTGAGGGCAGGTGTCTGAGTGATGGACATTGTCTACATCACCAAAGCTGACGTTCTTGCACTTTCTCATGAATAATGGGCTGTTGTATTTTTTTGGTTTACGTAAGACCAGAGAACAAGATGCCACTTCTTGTAATAAACTCAATTAAGTGTCATTTTATGCTGGTATGTGACTTTTTTTGTATTATATTTTGCTATAATTTCATATCATATTCACATTATCAGTTTGATCTCTTTTTACAAAGTAGTTTCAACTATTCTTTAAGTAGTTTTAATCAGCTAAACAAGATTTCTCCCTATGATAGTTTTGCTATGTTAAGCTATGCTTTCAAAGTGGCTTCCCAAACACTGACAATAATGTAATACAATGTTATGTTAACCGATAGGGACAGTATAATACTTCAAACAGGAACAATAAGACTCAGGTTGTGAAATAGCAGAACCTCCTGTTAAGACGTAATGGATGAGGGATGCAGTCAGTATTGACATTTTATAGGTACAGTCCAGTTGGCTGAGCGCAGACAGTAGATGCAAATTTTCAGTATGCAGATCTTCAAAGATACGTGGTCAAGCCTGGAGCCCTGTTAGAGGGCTCAGCCTGTGATTATAGAGCCAGAATTTTAATATGCAATTATCACTATTTCTCTCCTTCCCACTATGACACAGAATCTAATTATGCCTCATCTCCATCAGCTCCACTCCTAAAACTCATCAGACTTAAAGGTGGTTAAGAGGAGAGGGATATCAGATTAGACAACTGGGTGATTTTAGCTTGCATGTCATTTTTACTAATGTTTTTTCTGCAGGAGACTCTAGACAGCCTGACTTCCCAACTGTCTGTGGCTCGACAGGGATGGGAGGACAAGAGCACGACCCTTCATCAAAATTACAAGGAGCTGCTCTCTGAGTTCGGTCTGAATGCACAGCACATCTAGAAGACAAATGAAAGCAGCTGCTCTTCTCAGTGGGACACATTTATTTAATGTTGCATATACAACTTGGTTCAATTTGATCAGACTGTTGCATCTGTTTGGCGGAATTGAAAGTGATATCTGCGATGGCACCAATACGCAATTCACAATTTAGTACGCCTAACACACCGATGGATGTTCTTATTATTTAATGTTTTACCTTCAGAGCACAAAGCAGACCGACTCACCTATGCATGTATTCAGTAGCTCACCATGTAGTGTCTGTAATGTTGTGTAATGCCCACTAGATGTAGCAAATGACTGTTTACAGTCGGGGAGATGATGGCCACTATATCTCACTTTTTTACTGACTTTTTTTTAATTTTTTTTTTTTAGAATATTTTATATGTGTAAATACATTGTTGTTTTGGTGACAGGATATTTCTCAAGTCCAATAAAAGTATGATAATTACACTAACATGGTATGTAATGAATGACTCTGGGTGAGAGTACACAGTGCTGTGCATGTACAACAGTAAAGACTGCTTTGATCTTACAACAGGCGGGCGTGTTAGCAAAGACAGCGATGTAGAAACAAAATTCTCAGGCTATATGCTGTGTCAGACCACTAGAGACCAAATGTGATCACAGGCAAGCGAGCGTCAGGTGAAGCTGGCCACATGAACCACAAAGACGTAAGAGGCTGTACTACAACACTGCAGTGTTTTCATTCAAGCTACAACTATGACAAAACAGAAACAATGAGAAAGGAAAATACTAAAAAAGTAAATGACTAACAATAGACAATAACAAGAGAAAGGCAAAATAACGGTTAATGATGCAAGAAATATGAGTTAGCTGCCCAGCATTGATAAAACCTGACGTCCCCCGCGGGGAGCAAGATGAACAGATTTTACTTCCCAGGCTGTCATCTTTTGTGTCTTCTTCATGGCCCAGTGCAGTTTTTTTAAGCCTCTCATCTGTGAGGTAATGAATCATTTACTCGGGGATGAAGATAATTCTGTGATCTAATGACCAATTAACACAGGAGCTCAAGAGGCCTTTATCTGAAAACCAATATTTTCTCCTCAAACCACAAGGAGCTGCTGCCCTCAGAGGGTGTGTGTTTCTGTTTGTTTAGGGTTTAATAGGGTTGCCTGCAGTCGTCCCAGTGCTAAAGAAAAAAAAAGATAAGCACAGTGCACCTGTTCATGTGGGAACACATTATTAGCAGTGTATCTTATAGCAATATTTCCCTTATGGAAAAGTTACAATAAAAATAGCTTTTGGTGGAAAATATTACGCAGTAAGTACTTAAGAAAAAGTATCAGTACAGCAGTGAAAAATACCCCATTACAGGCAGAAGTCCTGAATTTAATTTCTAGTTAAGTACAGTAGTATTATTAGCCAAATTTATTTCAAGTATCAAAAGTAAGAGTACTTGTTCTGCGGGAAATGGCCCCTGTGACTGATATATTGTTATATGGCATTATTCAATTGCACACGTATCAATGCATCAATGCACATGTAGCATTCTATGGCTGTAGTTGGTTAAGGTGGGGCTAGTTTAAACTACTTTATATACAGTTACACAGGTGTTTTAATTCAGTGGTTTCCAACCTGAGGGTCGGTCCCCCTCAGCAGGGGCCCCAAGATAATTCTGAGGGGTAATGAGATGATTGTTGGGTAAAAACAAAGAATTAACAAAGTCCTTATCCATTCAGTCATTATCTATGACTGCCTATCCTGTTAGGGGCCACAGGGGGGCTGGAGTCTATCCCAGCTGACACTGGGCGAAAGGCAGGGTACACCCTGGACAGGTCACCAGACTACTACAGGACTGACACATAGACTGTGTCTCAAATCACATAGCCTACTTCCGTTAGTATACTTCCATGTAGTATACTATGAGCACTATGTACTTTATGGCGTATTGGGCGGATTTCGACAGGGTAGTGTTGTCTCAAACCAAACATGGCCATTGTGCAATCACCGGAAATGACGACTGCAAATTAGCTAGTTAGCAAACTAGCATTAGTATTCGTGTTATCGTTCGCGGTAACAAATCATGACAGACTGCTAAATTAACCCAGTACACACACTGCTGGCTTATATCAACAGTATAGTGGTGCTTACTGCAAAAAACACATGTATTTGTACAATGCAGCGACGTTCAAGGTCTCACAGTCTTCGGCCGCTATTTCCAGTTTGAAAAGTGGTCCCTCCCTTTCCGCTACGTAGCCAAGATGGCGACCATTGAGGTCAAGAAGTGTCCATACTTCCACACTCAACTTCTTGACCGTTTTGAGTGCACCATCCATGTACTCATAGTGCACTGCATTTTTCCATACTTCTCAGTGTGAACGCACTTATGCACTCAAAATATTAAGTGTAGGTACAGAAGTATGCGATTTGAGACACAACAAGCGAGACAGACAACTGCACGATGGTGCAGTGGTTAGCATTGTCGTCTCACAACAAGAGGGTTCCTGTTGTGGGAGCCCCTCTGTGTAGAGTTTGCACGTTCTCCCTGTGTCAGCGTGGGTACTCCGGCTTCCTCCCACAATCCAAAGACATGCAGGTTAATTGGTGACTCTAAATTGGCCGTAGGTGTGAATGTGAGTGTAAACAAAGTCCTGCTAGTGCTAATTTTCTCTAATCTTGGCTTTTTGGGCTTTAAACAGCTATTTAAATCACTGGTGTCCTATGGGAACCCTTCTCTATCATTTAGTAAACACATAGTCCCTGATTAAGTGACATATTATATTGATATTTTATATTACATTCAATGAATAACAATTACAGAACAGAAAAACTGATAAACGGTGCAATTAACCCGAGTAGTGAACGCAATGGCTGCAGGAAGTTTGTGTAAGCTAAGCGATTTGAATGAATTTTCAGCAGATTATTTCCTGTGAGTATTTCTTCAGAGATGAGTTTCCCTGATATTTAAGGAATTCTTTATCCAATTCTGTGCCTCTATTATGTATTTTCCATTTTTAACAATCATACATACTTAATACACTCTTTCCTTGACCAATTTAGTGTTTTCTTCTCCCTGAGACTTGGTCATTGTTCTGTTAGATCTTTGGTTATTTAAACTGCAGGATGAGGCTGTTTAGCAGAGAGTGAAGTCTCTTTGAATATAGCTTGTGTTCAGGTCACCATGTCCTTCTCCTGTAAGGTTGTGTCTTTAATAGTAATATAATCTTTAAAAATCACAATTTCATTTAGTTTAGTCCTCACAGAAATAAAATGCTGAGATATAGGCCTGCTATATATATTTATGTATTCATTCATTCATTTTCGGTAACCACTTATCACAGCACTAATGACACTTCAAGGACTGGACTTTCTTGCACAAGTTTTTATATTTTATATTTTACATTCTTGATAATTGTGCCCTATTGTATATATGTCTCTTGTTTTTACTTATTTTATCTTTATATTTATAAGCCTGGGCAACTGGAGGACTGCTTCAACAGAATTTCATTGTTTGTGCAATGACAATAAAGATTATTCTATTCTACTCTATCCTGTTAGGGGTCACAGGGGGGCTGGAGCCTATCCTAGTTGATATTGTGTGGGAGGCAGGGTACACCCTTGACAGGTCACCAGACTATCACAGGGCTGACACATAGAGACAGACAACCATTCACACTCACATTCACACCTACGGACAATTTAGAATCACCAGTTAACCTGCATGTCTTTGGATTTGAACATTATATGTTTTCTGTGTTTAAATCCAGCTCTTGACATAAAAAAAAGAAATAGAAAAAATTTAAAAAAAAAAGTCAAACCTGACTTCATTGATGTTGCTACTCTGCATATTAAATTCTAGACATTGTGCCTTAGAAATATTTAAAGGAAGAAGTACATTGGGGATAGGAGGATGGATGGGAGGGAAGGGCTGTTGTATCATTTAAAGTATTACTGTAATTGCCTCAGGGTCATGTCTACTTCTGTTTGCTCTGCACACTCGTGTGGAATGTTTCTGTCCAACCCTGGCATTATCTTTTTTTCTGATTGTTTTTCCTTTTTTGAAAACCTTAATAAGATATTTTGAAATAAAAAAGATTTCTTGCATCGCATAAAATCAAGAAGGCCTCATAACCCCCTGTTAAGCTTTGGCGACCCCTGGTGGACGTCGGGACCCCCAGGGAACCAGTGATTTAAATGAAACTCTGTGGGAATTGTCCATTTGTTGGAACTTCTACCAGCTCAAAGCTATCTGAGACGTTTCAAGGGACCCAAATGACTGCTCTCTTGTAAGGGGTCACAAACCAAAGTACAGTAGAAAGTACAATATTCCCTCTGAAATGCAGCAGAGTATTAGCATAAAGTAGCATTAAAGCAGAATACTTTAGATTTAGTTACTTTCCCTGTCTGGTAGAAGTATACACCCAGTAACTATGTACCTGATGCGTATACACCTTTTATCTACAGGTTTACCAACTAATCATTAATCAAGTGCACCGTGAACAAAACAGTGTCCATGGTGATTAATGAACTGCTTCTAACCCTCTAATGTTGCTGTCATCAATGCATTTACTCAAAGACAGATGGTGCTTTATAAAAAAGTGGAGTCATTACGGAGAGTGACTGATGTCTTTGGACACTTCAATCTTTGAAACTTTAATCCAAGGTCAACACAGTCTTTTCGTACAAACATTAAACACAACTGAGTTTTGTGAGAGTAAAAATTTCTAAAGAGTTGATGTGGCTCTGTTATATGGTACCCAAGTGATCGATTTCCGCGATAAAAGCGGGCTGCTTTCATTTATTCTGATGAATACCTGACAATGAGTGCTGGCTGCTGCACTTCCACTGGAATTTGACTTGGCCGTCTGCTGCGTCTGTTCAGCTTTTGGGTAACACAACAAGACGGCCTCCAGCTGATGAATCAAGATGCACACACTGTGATTTCCATGGAGGCAAGTGCATGAGAGAGATCACATACAAATACACCCACCCATACACACACACACTCACACACACACACAAACAAAACTAGGCAATCAATGCTTCCCCATCTGTGAGCCATCGATCAAGGCAGGAATGAATAGTGAGGGAACGAAACACGAAATAAATGAAGCTCCATTTTATTTCTCTGAAAGACAAACAATGCCAAGATGTTTTGGTCAATATGTTCAACAACAACTGTCAGAGAACAAAAGGCTGTATAACAGCCTTGACAGCATCTCACCTTGGAGAGAATTCTCGCACTCTGAATACCTTTTCTTTGAGCACACGACAACAACAACAACAACAAGTCTTTTGCAGTTAATTGCCAGCAAATCAATAGGAAAGCTCTCACTTAAAAATGTGCACCAGTCTCACTGTGAATTAGGTAGTTTCCACTGATGGTCGGTTATGTCTTTCACTTGGCATCCTCAGATCAAGTGCTCATTAGCGGCTGTTATGGGGCGGATGTACACATGTGTGCTGTTAACCTTGGGAAGTCTGGGAGGAGGAGGAGGAGGAAGAGGAGGAGGAGAGGGGAAGGACATTGTTTGACAGTGCAGGGATGCAGTAGCAATGTGATGAATAGATTTAACAGTTGGTGTTGTGAGCAATGAAATTGTACTGAATGCAAAGTTATAGACCCCGAATATTAACAAAAAATTCTAAATATCACAGGTTTCATGTTTTGGTTTCTAGAGCTGGACTGTGAGGCTTAAAAATGTGAATTTTTTTCTGTGAGGAAAAAAAATTATTTACACAGAATGGGCTGATAAGAAAGTCGCTCTTCAAGTGTACGGGATGTGAGCTGCTAGCGTGGCAAAATGCATCAGCCTCAGTACACTATAATTCCTAAATCCTTGCAGAATTACAATCAACTACAAGGAAATTGGTATTGCTATGTGCTACAACCGGGTAAGCTTGAGGAGTGAAGTAGATTTTCACACACCTCTGCAGGCACTCAGTGCTCATCATGGGCTCCATAAATCCAACAGCAGCGAGCCAGTGGTGGGTAGAGATGCACTGAATTTATGGACCTGGAGCACCAGAGGAAGGAAGCATGAGCCCGATGAGATAAACTTGACACAGCAGTGACATACAGGTGGCGGTTTGAGTGTTTATGCGCGTGTGTCACTCTTGTAAGAGCTGTGTGGGTGTGGGTGCTGAGGATATGCACTATGACATGCAGGTTGGTGACGCACTGAAGGGAAACTTGTCAGCTCTAATGCCGCAGTGGGAAGATTGGGAGACAGGCACTCAAGAGAGGAGAGGAGAGGAGAGGAGAGGAGAGGAGAGGCAGCCTGAATTAAACTGTAAATCAGATGCAGGTTATTATGTGTGTTCACTCACTGTCCTGAGGAGAGAGAGAAATATCCACTGAAAATCACAGTGATAGATGGACTACAGGTGAGCGGATATAGCACATGAGTGAGTTGTTAAACTCATTAGCCTCCGTTAGACTTCCCACCCACGCCAATTCTCAGCTGTTCGTCGAATTCACAAGTGTGCAGACGTTAATTCAGTTATGGGAGATAAACGAGAGGTAGCTCCTTCTGGTTCACTCAACAGTCGTCATGTTTACTCAGCCAGAAACCCATACATCCTCATGCCGCTTCCCCCGCATGCGTATTATGTCACAACAAACCAAGTGTACTGTCTGAATATTTCTCCCGGATGAATAATAAAAACTAGAAAAACAAAGTGCACTCAGATGCTATTTAGCATGACAGATCTAAACAGCTCAGAAGGTCAAATACATCAGAGTAAAGAAGAGACGAAACCAGAAACCCCTCAGAGCAGAGGTTGTTTTAAGAAATGTATTTATAATGGAATAAAAATGTCAACATAAGAAAATAAAGCATATAAAATATAGCAGCCAAACCCTGCCGTCTCTCTCAGTGGTCGCCCAGAGAAGGTCGCCCAGTGTTTCAGTGGGATTTGTTTTAATTCTTACTCTACTGCTCTCCATGCCTTCAAGGTAATTGGCAATCTCATTCCAACTACGCTTGATTTAGCACCCCTGTAAATGTTTTTAGTGTTTAAGGAGTTAGCATCGGGTGCAGCATGAGCCTCCATTCTCTCATGAGTTTCTTAGTGACGTTCAGCAAATGGATAGAAACTTCTGGTAATGAAATGTGGGTCTGTTTTTTCTTTGCTATTTGCTCAACAAGTTAGCCTATTATATAAAGAAATATAGAAACATTGACTGTATGTGAAGATTTCTTTTTTCCAGCATTACGCTCACAATCTGTGTCTAAATGTCATGATGTGTCCATATAAACATAACACACATGTAGGTCTGTATCTCTCTGTTCTATTAACACGAGCAACTTGTTACTGCTACAATAAAAAAAACAACACTTTGGACCATTACTGGGGAACCCTGTTGATCACACTGTATTTACACACCGTCTGGGGGACATTAATAGTTCATTACTTGAGGATTAGGTGCACTGGCACTATTGGCGCTCCAGCAGATGATAACAAAATGCCTCTGCGACTGCCGTTCGTTTCTATCTGGTGCCAAATCAAGCAGATTCGACGCTGTTTCAAACGCTGACGTGTTCTTGTGGGAGTTTAGACACGCTGCAGACCTGAATTGAAATGCCACCTGAAGTCCTGAAACACTTCTCAGCAACTGATTGAACTGACGTTGAAAAAGTTTGTGTGTGTCTGGGGGGGGGGGGGGATATTCCACCCATTTGTGATTCCAGTCACCCAAATGTTCAGAACCATCAATTCACTGAAAACTCTGTATTAGTACAAATGTACTGCAGTTCGCTCCAGGTCTGTCAGCTGGCTGATTTGCCACAGTTTCACACGTTCTGAAACAGCGTACCAACTACAGCCATTAATGCAACAACAGGTGCTTGAAAAGTATAGTTGAGGCAGTGTGGGTGAACTCATATCTGTGCGTGTGAAAAATAAAGCAAATGACAGAATGATTCAACAACAAGGCGACAGCACTCACATATGACTAAAATCCAAACTACATGTTTATATCACGATTTGACATAATGATTTACAAATGCAGGATACTAATTATGATGAAATACTTTTCAAAGAAAGGTAATTTGTATTATAGAATGAAAACGTTGCCTCAGTATTTGTTATTTCTCCATGAATTATCACAATTTCCACTGGTTGAGAGATGGTAACTCTAGAGTGGGCTCATTTTTTAAGGCTTTTAGGCCCACGTTCTTTTATATGCAGACTTGGAGAGGTATCCAAATACAAAGGGGGGGGCCGAATTGTCAGGCATATTTTTCCAGGGCTAACAAATTTAAGCTTTTTTCTTTTAAGGGGTTGTACTCTCTATATAACAGCCTGCTATCTCAGATTTATGGACATTTTTTCATAGTTTTGACTGTTACCTTCATTAGTTTCTTCTGTCTTTTGTTTATCTGATAACAATTTAAATGGGAGGATTGTTGCCGGACCATTCAGGAACTTGTCAAGATGTATGTTGGCTTCTTATCGTGTCACAGAGAGACTGGATTGGAATGGAGAGTTTGACCACAATCTGTCAGGTGTGACATATTAACAATCATGCAGAAAACGATGAAACAAAAAGATGGTGAATGATCAATAGGTCAAACACCTCATTTCAACATTCACTCTGTTTCCATGCTGCTACTTTAAAAGAGCATATAAAGAGAATTTCTAACCATGACAACCTGCAGGTGAAAAAATGACGAAGATAGAAAGTGAATGTAGCTATTAAAAAAAAAAGTACAAGAGCGATACTGCAGCGGTGCCTTCAAGCTGTGTAGAGTTGGTGGCCTAGTTCTGAGGGAGGGTGACTGACAGAGCCTGATGGGCAGATTTGAAATGATGGACACATCAGACATAAGCAAGAAGCGGTGAAGACAGGTGGACGACCGTTGATTCCCACTGTGCAACAGTCAGGCTATCATGCAGTAACACCTTCAAACCGGTCGGTTCAGCGGGAAAACACTAAGTGATGTGTCACAGCCTGTGCAGGAAGTAACGTAAGATCCCTGCTGCTGCTGGTTTGTCCTCATTGTTTCACTTGTGGAAGGATGATTGATATAATACAAGCTACACTTTCTGTAATTGATGAACTCAATCTTTCAGTCCTGTTCCTGATCAGTTTGTATTAAAGGGACAGTTCACCCCCACAAAAATACACATTTTTCCTCTTACCTGTGCTGTTTATCAATTTACATTGTTTTTTGTGGGAGTTGCCAAGTGTTGGGATATCGCCTGCAGAGATGTCTGCCTTGCACATTTGAAAAACTCAACAGCAATGTCTCTTTCCAGAAATCATGACCCAGTTACTCAAGATAATACACAGATCTTGTTGTGAGCAGAACTATTTTCTTTCTACCAAACTTCAACCCCCATTCACCAATCAGTTTGCAGAAGGAAGCGTGCATCTACTGCTAGCTCATTTAGCACCACTGAGCTAACAAACGTCACAGCTCAGCTGAAAAAGCCGCCATTAATGTTTACTGTCATGAGCACAAGCCTCTCATCTCTTTTCAGAAATCATGACTCGGTTACTTAAGATAATCCACAGACATTGGTGTGAGCAGTTTCACGTTTCATTTTCTTTCTTCCAAGCGACACCCACCAAACGTGCCACCGTGCAGAAGGAAGTGTGCATCTACTCATGGATGAGAGTCTTGTGCTCATGGCAGTAAACATTAATGACGTCCGCAGCATGAGCTATGATGTTTGCTAGCTCAGTGGTGCTAAGTGAGCTAGCAGTAGATGCACGCTTCCTTCTGCAAACTGATTGGTGGTTGGTGGGTGTAGTTTGGTAGAAAGAAAATAGTTCTTACATGAAACTGCTCACAACAAGGTCTGTGGATTATCTTGAGTAACGGGGTCATGATTTCTGGAAAGAGACATTGGCGCTTTGAGCCCTACAAGCCAAGTGCCATCTTGTTCCATTATATTAAAGAGAAGGCTGACATCTCCAGCACTCAGTAACTCACACCAAAACAGTCTCAGCTGATACATAGCACTACAGGGTAAGAGGGAAAATATGGATTTTTGATTTTGTGGTGAACTGTCCCTTAAGACCTTGGGCTGTATTCACAAACATTTTAAGAAAAACAATCTCAGAGAGCTCCTCACTTAACCTAGACATTTTTAGTAAGGATTCCCAGCTTTGGAGTGATTTAGGATAGTTCTCAGAACAACTCTGAGCAAAGAAGGGACAAAAACATTTGTGAGGTGATGCATTCTTTTAACAGGTGTGATTGGTTGTCACAAGACACGCCCTTTTGGGAGCCTACAAGATGTGGACACCCAGTGGAAATGAAATGAACTGCACCACAATATGAGACTGTAAAAGTGTTGTCATTGCTGGTGTGATCTCTCTGCTGATGGAAGATTTAGACAGACCCAAGTCATCACTACTGCAACGGTGCATTTTCCCACTTTTTAAAATATCTTAATATTGAACTAAATATTTATTTCTGGCATTATAGTGTTAAGTGGGAAGTGTGTGCGTATCTCTAATGAGATCGACCACAAACATTACCCCTGCACTAATCTGTAGCATTTCATTAACTCGTTGTTATCCAGTCTTCGGAGAATATTTCTCCGATCTCTTTGTCTTTCCACCATTTTCTCCTCTGCGTAAGAAATTCTTAAAATCTCTTAAAAGTCCTCCTCCCTGCTCCTCACAGTTTTTCACCTTAGGGACTCTTTTAAGGTCGAAGATGCTCTGTGAATAACTTTAATCTTTACATGGACCTAATCTGAATTCTAAGGGGAAATTCTAAGAAAACATCACGACTCTAAGAATTTTCTTAGAATTTCGTCACTTAGAGGAACTCTTAGCACTAGGAGGCTTTGTGAATACAGCCCCTGGTGAAGATATATTTTAAGACTAAGTTTGGGTTTTTGCAGAAATAAAAGTAGAAAATGTCAGAGAGCATCTCGGCTAATGTGAAATAAAAAACTCCTCTAAGCAGTGTGTAAAACATCACATTCAGTCAAAAAGTTTGAACTGCCTTGACATTTGAAAAGAATTCAAATCAACTGCGGATAAAAAAAAAAATGCACTTTTGCTTTACCAGGGACATCTGTTGGGTTGGAGCTGGGTTTCATTCACGCTCTGGCACGTCCTTGTGAAAGCTCAGTCACTCTTGAACATACCTCTCATCTCTTACAAAGAGTGTATACGGCACAGGAGACTGTATGTATGTTTTTAAGAGAGATATCGTGAAAAGGAGGTGATGAGACAACAAATGTGTCAAAGATGTGGGACAGATGGAGAAGAAAGTAATGTCAAGACACATAGGAGGGAGGAAATGAATGGGTGTCTTTGTGTGTGTGTAGCCATCATGGTTTTAAGCAGGTATTCAAAACAGGAAATCATTCTTCCAGCCACTCAACACCACTCTAGCACTTAATCACTCGATGAGCATCTGCCAACACCTCTGGACATGCATCGCTGTCTTTCAGAGATACCAACAGTTAAAACATTTTTTTAATAGAATATCACTACTATAAAAGAAGTCCATGTGTCTGTACGTCTCTGTTTGTTTGTTTGTTTGTTTGTTTTCTAGGTTCAGTTGAGTTTGTTGTCTTCTCAAGGCTGTGGTGCTTTCTTCAGCCACAAGATAATACTCATGGTTTTTGGCACTTTCAAAATAAAAGGATTTGAAGGGTGACCTTGCATTAGTCTGTTCATCTTTGCAGCTCTTCAGAGGCAATATACGTTCATACAGTAAATTGTCAGATAAAAAAAGGAACTTGTTTGAAGTTTTTTTTTTTAAGAACAATAGAATAACAATATTCAGTACTGATAATCCAACAGAGGACAGAAATAATTTAAAAAGGGGAAAAAAAAGGAAACAGCACAATGATAAATGACTGAAAATACTGCATAGTACAAATGCCCCGTAGCTGTTTTTGTCCGTCCTGTCTGACACAGTACAGAGGGCCAACAGGGACAGACCACAATGAGACAGACTCATCAGTTTCTCCTATCACCAAGGAAAAAAAATCACCCAAGGAGACTCCAAAACTGACTACTGGCTGTTGCCTCTTGGGCAAAACAAGGTTCACAGCACTGTTCTGCCCTTTAAGATCAAGCTCCAAATGGCTGAATCAAAATACCATGTGATCTTTGATCCCTGGAAAGAGAGGTGGCTGCTGGGAAATCAGTCCTGTTAGAATCACTGGGCGTTATTCAGGTTCACTGCTATTTGTGGTCTTATCCCACTCTATGCTCTCCTCACTGTGAGTAGGAGAGGGGAGGGTCCCAGTGGCTCCCGCGGGACGCATCCTCAGTCCCTGGAAGCGCCGGCACTCGGGGCAAATGCGGATGTGGCTGCACCCCCTCGCAACTAGGGCAGCCTCCTGTGCCAGTCTGTGGGAGAGGGGTTCAGGCAGTCCGGTGCCCCCGCACAGCTTGCCGTTGCTGAGGCTGACGGCGGCAGCTCGTGCCCGACGCTCCTCCAGGGGCAAAGGTCGTGGCCGCAGCATCAAAGCCGCCCGCCGGCGCCTCACCTGCAGGCTGTCGCGACATAGCACGATCCCATGGAGCTCCCGCAGCATCTCCTCACACACTGACTGCTGAAAGCACACAAACAGGGAGAAAAAGATAGGGGAGAGGGGGATAAGAGGGGGAGAGAATGGGAGAGAGGCCAGACATCTCACTGACTGACTGACTTGATCAGGACAAACTGATGTGACTGAACATCACGGACACATAACACACATATTTCATCTTTATAATCAGTGTACAGTGGGAACAACAGAGAGACAGCTGGTGTAGCTTCAACAACTATCAGTATAAATAACACATATAGTCCATTTTGAATTTTTAACTTACTGTTCAGACACATACAGACATGTAACATACATTTTATCTCCAGGGCTGCTGACGGACTGCTCCACTGGGTATCTACAGTATGTAAACTCAAATAATAAATAAGACAGACATGATACTACAGCTCAAGTGTAAAAAAACAGGAGAGGCTAATTATCGATCCACGCATGCTGCACATGTAACAACAAGGATGCATACACACATAGACACACACACACACACACACACACACACACACACAGGTTTACAAGTTAGAGTGAAGAATCAATCTATGCTGCTCAAGAAGAAGAAATCACGAGTTTTTTTTGACTTTCACATTCTGAATGTTTATTGAATTATAATCACAGTGTGGAGTCAATTTGAAAAGACAATTATCAAGTATTGTTTAAAGGAATCACATCAGAAATAATTATAACACTGCATGCACATCTTTCTCTGATGTACAAGTCACCAACTTATTTTTATAATGTTAGCGGCATCCCCGCCTCAAGAATAGCGCAGCAGAGCTCCATCCTGAAAACTGAAATTGGCCTGATGAAAACGTCTCTCCAAACAGCAGGAGGTCTGTGACAAGACTGGACACACTTCTCATATTGCTTTCAAGTCCCCACCCCAGATGAAGCTACACTGAAATTGATATGATTCTATATATATAGTTTTGATCCATCTTTTTTTGATTCATCACAGTTTTTAGGATTATAATAATCACACACTATCTGTGTGACATCTCACAGCGAAAAATACTTATCGTAGCTTTTTATAATGTAGAAAGCTTTCATTTAAAAAAAAAAAATGATATTCTGTTCAACACTCCACAACTAATCCATGACTGTCCATCATCCCCCCTGTGATGGAATGAATGACTTCTGACCTCAGACGACTGGATTCTGAGCAGAGATGCGCACAAAATACCGAGCATCTTTTAAGTTAAAAGATGACTGGATTAAGGCTAAGAGAAAACAACCACAATTATTTTAATGAATAAATGCTCATTGGCAGCACCCTGTTAGCATATATTCACCACCAATAAGATCAGACTACATTCAATTTTCTATATTATATTACAATATTCTATTAAATATATATATGTATGTATCTTCTACTGCTTTAAATAGAAAATCATATATGCAGGTACTCTGAGTGAGGTATAAGTGAGGTATATCTTTGGTTTTGTGCTGATTATGTCACATAGGCTGGACGCAGGAATGCTGGGTGTCAAGTGGAACCCAGAGGAAGACGAAGATGCCTGCTACACTTCTGTCAAAGCTGTGCACTGTGGGAAAGCCTAGCAGCTCCGCGAGGGGCAGGGTGCCAGGGAGGGGAGAGGGAGACAAAGCAGATGCAGGTTAGATAGCCCTCTCTCACCTCATTTCCTGGCGCCTGTCTTAACATCCAGACAAACTCCAGCACTGCCATGAAGATAGCCACCAGCAGGCCACACACCAGCACCACGAAGATGCCGCCGATGTTCTCCATGCCCAGACCTGGAGACGACAGGATGTGGTGGGAGGGAGCGAGAGATGACGGGAAGAGGGATTTGTAGAGGAAGACAAAGGTGGCAAAGAAAGTGAAATGCTGTTCCAAACACACGGTCTGACAAGCTGAAGTGGAGCTGAAGAACAAGCAGATGAGGATTAACCGGAGACCAACCTTTGGCACGGTGGTCCTCCTCCTTTGGACACTTGCCACCATCCCACCACTTCCTCTTGAGGATCTCCAAACGATTGTCCTCCTGCATTTTCAGGATGGCCAGGTCAAACTCATCACGGTACACTGAACCTGCAGGGAAGAGAGGGGCAAAGCTCAAAGCTGAACACTGCCAAAAGTCTTCTAACAAGGTATCCTAACTTAAAACTGAACCTTCAGACAAAAGACAAACTCACTATGTTACAATATTTCACCCTTTAATTCAGTTACTCACCCGGTGTTATGCTGATTTTGTAAATAAATCATTGTTTTTTTCGCATGCCTCCTTTGAATGAAGAATCCAAAAACCGGGAAAATTCTTCATGAACTGAAGTCATAAGCAGCCGCATTTAACAACAATAGGAGTGCATTTAAACATCTGTTTACAAACTCTCACAAAGCTCATACAGTATAATCCAAGTCTCATTTATTCAGTCGTATGCTCAGTGCTTCCTAAACAGACAGCACGTCCAAACTGACAGAAAAGTGAAAGTTATTTATGCTCTCTTCAAAGCCAGACAAAGTCAGATTGTGTGTCATTGTGTGACTATGAATGGGACTCTGAACATGTGAATCTGAACTAAACCTTTAAAGGTCCAGTGTGTATGATTAAGGGAAATATATGGACAGAAATAGTATATAATATTCATAACTATGTTTTTATTAGAGTATAATCACTTGAAACTAAGAACTGTTGTGTTTTGTTACCTTAGAATGAGACGGAGCAGGTCCTCTTCCACAGAGTTTTTGTGTTTACGTGTTGGCCACTATAGTTCTGCGACACGCGTGGCACATGGGAGAAGTTTCAGTTGGTTGCAATCTGCAACCTAACCACTAGAAGGCACTGAATCCTACACACTAGCAGTGTTAGGAGTAGTGTTATTTTGTTACTGTTACGCCACTACTTTTGGTGGTGACTAGACATAATTACTTTTTTAAATGGGTAACAGTTACAATTACTGAAATTTAAATGGGCTCGTTATTTGTTACTTTTGTCTTGAACAAAGCTGACAAAGGCAGCCTAGTCCCCAGAGTTTTTCCCTCTTATGATCTAACGTCACCTGTAGTGATGTGAGCTCATGTGAGCAGCCTTCACTCCCTCTGTCTTGTGTGTGTGTGTTTATGTTTGAGAGAGACAGAGAGAAAAACAGAGGGAAGGGAAGGGAAGGGAAGGTCGAAGGTGGACTATTGCACACAATGTCTCTGTAAGTTATTAATAACTTAACATTATTCAGAATGGTGCAGGATCCACCAGTTGATGAGCGCATCACTAGTCACCCGACCTTGCAGCAGCAACTGAAGGAACTGAACTGGCGTGAATAAGTCAATCAATTAAATGGCATTAGACTGTAACTGCACACAGTTCGCACACTTTGACTTTGCTTTCCTGGAAATGTGGACATTATTTTTCCATCTTCATGATCAAGGACAAATTAGGCCTACGGTGGTGATTTACAGTCTATGTGAAGGATGTGAATAACTGTTAAGGTTACAAAGGATAAACTTCACTTTGTTTATGTTTTTGTACAAAACATTTATCATTTTTATTTGATTTGGCCTATCGGAATAAGAAATTACTGTCAAATGTCTGAGTTATTTCATTTCACTCTGCCAGGAGTATTAAAAACTGACTTGTGTTGCTTGATTTAAAGGCCCGTTGAGGCTACAATAAATAGCC
This sequence comes from Epinephelus fuscoguttatus, assembly GCF_011397635.1. Taxonomy (NCBI): domain Eukaryota; kingdom Metazoa; phylum Chordata; class Actinopteri; order Perciformes; family Serranidae; genus Epinephelus; species Epinephelus fuscoguttatus. The sequence continues at coordinate 21,010,240 of NC_064756.1, forward strand.
CTATCAAAATATATCGTGTTTTATTCTTCCTCTCTTTACTTTTCATCATTGTGATAATGGGTACAGTCATATATAAAATCTGACAGTCATTTTGTGCCACACTGTTCCACAGCAACACTAAATTGATATAGCTATGTGTGCCTTTTTAGAAGTAACACAGAATTTACCTTCCCTCGTAACTAATGACCTCTATATGCAGTAATTCTGTCCATCCATCTTCATCCGCTTATCCAGGGCCAGGTCGCGGGGACAAAGCACCCCAGACATCTCTCTCCCTCGGACATCCATTCCCTCCAGACGTCCGAGCTCCTCACCCTATCTCTAAGGCTGAACCCAGCCACCCCAAAGAGGAAACTCATTTCTGTTGCTTGTATCTGCAACCTCATTCTTTCCGTCACTACCCAGAGCTCAAGACCATAGGTGAGGGTCGGCATGTAGGTGGACCAGTAAATCGAAAGCCTCGTCTTCTGTCTCAGCTCCCTCTTCACCACGACGGCCTGGCGCAGTGCTCGCATCGCTACAGGAGCCGCACCAAACTGCCAATCCATCTCATGCTCCATTCTATCCTCACTCGTGAACAATACTCTGAAATACTTGAACTCTCCGCTTGAGGCAGTAACTCTCTCCCAACCTGGAGGGGGTAACTACCGGTTTCCAGCAGAGAACCATGGTCTCAGATTTGGAGGTGCTGACTCTCATCCCACCTGCTTCACACTCGGCTGCAAACCGTCCCAGTGCATAGAGATCACGGTGTGATGAAGCCAACAGAACCACATCATCTGCAAAAAGCTGAGATGCAATTCTGAGGTCCCCAAACCAGACCCCTTCCTTTCCCCGGCTGCTACTCGAGATCCCGTCCATGAATATCACAAACAGGATCGGTGACTAGGACAACACTGGCAAAGGCTAACATCCACCAAGAACGTGTCTGACTTTACCCCAAGTATGTAGACACAGCTTTCACTTTGGTCATACAGGGACCGGATGGCTTTTAGCAGTGAGCCTGGTACCCATAGTCCTGCAGCACCCCCCGATAGACAGGGTTGTAAGCCTTCTCCAAGTCCACAAAACACATGAAGACTGGATGGACAAACTCCCATGAAAAGAGCTGGTCCACTGTTCCACAGCCAGGGCAAAATCCACATTGCTCCTCCTGAATCTGAGGTTCGACAATCGGTCAGGGTTTCATCTTGCTACTTAAAAGGTGAATTATGGCTTTGTGTATAATTAATTGAGCATAGTGTTAGTTCAGGCAGGACACTATGTCAAGCTCAGCTCACATCCCAGCTACACCAGCTGATCTCAAACAGTTCAATCAACTGATGGAGCAGCTGATTGATGGAAGGGAGTCAGCTGATAGATCACATGATTCCTTTCTATGCAATCAATTGGCGAATCTCATTCAGGTCACCCTATTTAAAATGCTGTGACCTGCCTACTGTTGCTGCTTCCTCTGCAAGCCTCTTTGCAACCCACCTCCACCCCAGCTCCTCCTTTTCATGCTGTGTCTGACTTATCAATGTCATTTCTGTTTGTCATTGATGCTGCTCTGTTCTGTTCCTGGGGGGAGGGTCTTTGTTGCTACCTTAGGCTTTCCATGTAGGCGCATGGAAGGGCAGGGAGGTTTGCTCTCTTTGCCTCAGGCTTTCTTCATTTGCACATGGAAGGGCAGAGAGGTGTGCTCTCTCCGCCTTATGCTTTCCATGTAGACGCGTGGAAGAGGCCCAAGGAGAGGCAGAGAGGCCCCAAAACGGATCCATACCACCAAACTGCTGGTTTTCTTTGACTACATTATGACTGAATTAGTATTAGCATTAGAATTAGTATTAGTAACAGGAGGTGTCTGGCTCGCTTTGAAGAGAGCCTAATTAAGTGTCACTCTCAATTCACTTCCCCGTCTTGCTACTGTTAAAGGCGGACCCCAAGAATTCTATCTGTTTTTAGATTCTTCGTTCATGGGAGGCATGTGAGAAACACAAGTTTTCTTCATGAATTCAAGGCAACACAGTTACTGATAAACGAGTGATCATTTTCGGGGGTGAAGTATCCCTTTAAATTGAATGACATTTTTATGACTCTTTCTTCTGGTTTGCCATAGTGAAGGGGAATTACTGTATGTCACTCCATTAGAGGACTTTATTTCAACAAAATATAAGATTTCAAATATAAGATTTAAGGGCTTAGTAGGATTTTGCAGTGTTCTACAGGTCACATCACAGTGTGTGATATGGAACGTCAGCCACTAAAGAGAGGGTTTATATATCCTCTAAAGATCAAAGAAATTGAAATTAATCTTGTTTACTTTAAGGTGTGTTTTTCCCCCGTGTGGAGATCGACTCAAGCTGAGATCAAAGTGTGAGTAAACCAAAGTGTTTATACTCTCAGTGCAGCCAACGAGTCGTACAGCAACAGTTCCACATTCAACAGGAACAATATTTCAAATTCCCTTTCTCTTGTCCTCACTTCTCCCATCACAGCATGAAAACAGCCGCTCTATTAAAGTCTAGCAGTCTTTTAGTTTCTTACTTTTTGCATCATTTTCCTCCATGAAAGCAGCTAATGGTTTGGCATTGCTGAGGCTTTACTTTTCAATTTAACTGTCCAATGTGACGTTTATGGTGTATCCTCCAACTAATGCCTCTGCTCTTCATTCCCCCTTCTTAGCTTCAATTATACAGTGTATCTGGGCAAAACCGTCAGTTTTTGTCCTCTGCTGCCTTCATTTTACACCCAGCTTCCTCTCCCTTCCACTTTTCAAGTTATTCCTTTCTTTTCCCTTACTTTTAATTCGTTTCCCCCCCTCTAATTCTCCACCCCATCATTCTCCACTCACCCAGTGGCATGCCGATGCCATAGCCCTTGGTGTCCAGCAGTCCTCCAATCTGAGTCAGGTTGCAGTTCCTCTGGCGATAGTACTCGTTCATGGTGCTCTCTAGCAAGTAGGCGTAATTGGAGTTGAGGACACGGGCGATGCCCTCCTCCGTGCTCTTCACGAACACGCTGGGCTGTTTTGAGTGCATGAAGTTCCACATACGCTGGTAGGTCTGGTAGCGAGAGTTCTGCAGAGCGGCGAGACACAATCAGGAGAAACAGACACATTCGGATGTGAGAGACAGTAAACAAAAGTCACATCAGTCGCAGATACTTATTTCTCAGTTTTGCAGAGGTGGAGATTGGTTTTCATTTGTTATTCTTTTTCATTTTCTTGACTGATGGATTTATTCAAATTCTCCAAAAGGGTTTGCTGCAGTTATATGCGAATGTTATTTTTTCTTGAGCAGATCTTTTTCCACACGAGTAGCTTCAAAGTTTAGAACAGAACCTTTACTTAACATCTCCACCTGTCCTCTACTTTCTCTTGGCCTGTCTTCTTTCAGTTATTCAAGGTCCAGTGGATGTGAAAGCACAGAGAAAGACGAGGCTAATGTGTCTCTTTCCTTCCCTCCACATCATCCTTCACTGTCTGTCTCTCTGTAACACTCACTTTCTGTGTTCCTCACTCTATTTCTATCTCTCTGAGGTCAACTCTTGAGAAGATGAAAGAGGATAGGGTGTGCATCCCTTAGGGATGTAGACAGAACCCCATCTCCCTGAGGAGAAGGGTACTGGATTGTTGAGGCAAGGGGGAGATAAGACACAGATATAACCTGTGGTTGGAGGAGAAAAACAGGAAGGACAGCAGGATGATGAGGAGGATAACATCACTGATTGCCAACAGATCGCTGCAGGCTCTCGGTTGAGTCTGTGTGTATACATGTATGGCTGTAAACCTATCATATACAATGATATGTGAAACCTCTGACCTGGAAGAAGGTCATTGTGGATCCTCCGTGCATGGTGCCGTACTCTATCGCCGTCTGATCTGCCAGGTCGTCTACTGACTCTATCGGCACCTCCATCCTCTGGACTGTAAGGAAGGCAGCCAGGTTGGCGGTGTAGGATGAAATGATGATTAATGTGAAGGCCCACCTGTAGAGGAAAGGCAGGGGACAAGAACATATGTATTCACCTATAAAAGTATGTAAATGGGCAGGCTGGTGTATGAAGATAGATTGTCTGGGTGAAAGTGTGGGAGGATTAAAATAACTGCGCACCTGAGAGGAGAAGACACTGCAGCATTTTCAGTGGGTGGATGCATGAATGGGTGGGTGTGAATGGATAAAGGTGACAGTGGTCGGGTTGGGATGAAAGGAAGTGAAGTTTTAGCTGCAGAGGCAGACATACACAGACAATGTCTCATGTATGCACATGCACAAACGCCATCACTACCTCATCTTGAACCCTGATTTCCTGGAAACCTGGAATGAAGCCTCAAAATCACATCACTGATGAAATGCATTCCATGATGGAGCAATTTGCACAAAATAAAACATAATAGAGTTAAATGGGTGTATACCTGAGTGGAAAGCCGAAAACATGCAAATGCACTGATGTTTGTATGCCTCTGTAGCCGATACTAACCACACTCCGCTGACACAACGTGTGGACAGAGCTCTGGGAGCAATAGTGGATCCTTGCTGCATAAAGCCTCCAACAGGGAACCAGAAACTGTTGCCAAGTGAATACTGGTTGATCAGCAGGTTACAGCGACCCTTTAGACAGGGGTGGGGGTTGTACCACTCATAAGGTGTCAATCTGGGGAGAACAAGACAATGAGGTTAGACAACAGAGAGAGTCAGAGAGGAGGAACACAGGCGATGAGAGTGGGAATGAAAGTTGGATTAGGTATTCTGACGGGAGCAAAACTCAGGAGATAGGGAGCGAGCGAAATGGAGAAAGAAAGGGAGAGATAGATGCGGAACAAAACAACTCTAACAGTCAACCGAGCTCAAAGTCACCTTGGCTCTCTGGAGGAAACCAACCTGCTTTTCATTCCCCATGTGCTGCCTATTTAAACAGTGGGGATGAAGGCAATGTAATTGGGATGTTCAAATGGTGCTGCGTGAAGCTCAAGTTATGTGACAACTCTGTTGTGTGCAGCAGTCTCGGCCTCAAAACCATGGAATAATTTCCATTTAATCTGCCAAAATTAACAAAAAAAGTTACACAGACAAAAGCTCATACAGGAAAATAAGTTAAAAGGACAACTTAATTGAGTCTTACACAGTTTTAACACAATCCCCATATGTACATAACAAGAGTTCTTGGTTACTGCTATCATTCTTCCTGTTTGTACGATCTATTCCGAAAGCAAGTGGGTATCTTTCAAAGCTTAAGTAGAACATTTTGTCTTTACATTTCTCTTTCTCTGATGGAGTAATGGCAACAAAAATAACTGTCTTCATTTCATTTCATGCTTTCCACCATGAGGAATTTCACACTACAGAAACAGTAACTTTGGTGTTGTTACGGCCCAGCTTAAAGGCTGCAACAGAGATGGGAGACAAGATGACTTAACAAAACAGAAAAAGCATATTTATTTACAAAAGCAACAATAAAGAACAGCACAAATGTGAAAGTCAGTAATGAGTCATGTATACGTGTATGGGTGTGTGGAAGTGTCTGTAGTAACCCAACAGAACAGCAGCTGTGCCAGCAAGGGAACAGAGAGCCTGTGGGAAGGTGGTGAACTTTTATGTCATTAACCAAACTGGGCAATAGTGCGGCTCATGAGGTTAATGACGACTCTCTGCCTTGAGTCAGATCCTGTACGACAAAGACCAGCCAGCAAAACAAGCACGTGGACACCTTGTGGAGCAGAGGGATCATCACAGTACATGATTTGTGTAATTCAGACTGCTGAATATCAGCTTCTTCAGCTGAACTTTGGAATATATCTTTGCGGCAATTACAATTAAGCCCCGTTTTAACCGAGCAGTTCGGTACAGTACACCTTTTCTTCATTTCCACTGTGAAAAGTTGTGGATGGTACCAATGGAACCACATCTTACCGTCCCCATTTTTGCTCCCCCCCTCTGTTGGGGTACCTAGCACACAGATCTGGTACTAAAAGGTGGAGCTGTGAACGCTGCAGTCTGTTGATTGGTCAATAGCGGACAGTCACTCTACTCAGGGCTGAGCTGTGGCTGGTTTTGAGGCTCATGTAACCACTGCTCTTACCGTGGAGAGTTTTATTGTAGACTGTAACTATAAAATAAAGGGATGTTTTGCTGCCTCTTGCAGCAGCTGGAGTTGGAGAAAAAATACCTTAATTCACTGGGCCAACTGTCAGCTACTTTTAAGGTGGAATGTTTACTTGTAACGCAGCCTGTTTTATTTTGTTCTGAAAATGTTGGTGTGCAGCCTCGATCTGTGGACGATAAACGAGGTGAAGACTGACAGAGGAGGAAATACAGTGAGTGCTGGATTGAGCACAGAGTATAAACAACCCCACTCACATTTAAGGGCACTGCTTGCGGTCGAAACGCCAGGGTCTAGGTACCGTGTTTGAAGGGTTACTTTTGGTTCCAAAGGTACCATACTGAAAGTGTTTGGTGAAACTGGGGCTTTTGAGCCACTGATAACTTTGTAAATGTACATTTCAGCATGCAGGTATTGTTTTAGGACAGTATGACTGTACACGAAACATTGTTCTTAACAAATCTCAGCAAAAACATAATTAAAGCATATTATTCACACTGTTATTATCAAATCACATCACTCTATTTAATTACAGTTTACCACCCACAGAACGCTCTTCACACAGGTAATACATCTACCTGTCTGGGGACTGATAATTTTAATTCCAGGAGGTGTTTCATTAGACATAAATTTGCATTTTTGATAAAGCTTCTTCATAAAATAAAGTGTAATTAAATAGCATTCCTGTTGTACATAAGCACTAGTAATATGCAGCAGCAGCAGTGCCAGTTCCCTCCCTGACCAGCAGGTGCCAGTATGACGCTGGAGACCCACTACTGGGAGGAGAACATCTCTTTCACTGTGATGTGGGAGATCGACCAGACAGATAGAGGAGAGACTGAAGAAAGGCAGGAGAACAGACACCTGTTTCCTCCACTGTATAACCCCCAAACAAACCCTGTGTGTTTTCACTCTGTGCTCTCTACCCCCTCTGTTTGTGTCTCGCTGTTTTCTGTCTCATCTGTACAGTGTCTTTCACTGATGAGCTCTTTACCTGGCCACCAGAAAGAGGACGCAGCTGACAGCCAAGTAGGCCAGAAGCATGAAGAGCCAGACACCAGGGGAGAAGGGATCCAGGAAGGAGAAGTAGCCTGGCCTACGTCCCTGAAACACACACAAACACACACACAGCGCAGGGGTTAAAATCATTAAAGCCTGCACAGACCGCGTAACCCTTTGATCCCATGTTCAATCCACACAAATCAACGCAACATGGGCTTCTGCTGAACGAGGAGGTGAGAGGTTAAATACGTACTTGTAAAGGTGAAGATGAACTAATTAGCACGTGTAGAAAACATCTCTAACAGTCTCTTACATCACCCCTGCAAAGTGAGTGCCAAGATTAATTAAAACGAAATGTTGCTGTATTTCAGTGTTGATTCTTTCGCCCCAGGCCGGATGTGGTCTGTTTTAAACAACATTTACCGCCGCCTGTGTAATTTGGAGAAGATGAAAAAGGTGACTGGTACAGTAAATAAAGGCATTTTGATGTGATAAGCCGAGATTTTCCTGTCCTAAACTGATAACAATATAATTATATGAATCTCATTTGCATGTAAACATTCAGATCAACATTGTATGCGAGCACAAACTCAGTCTGCCATGAATTGTCAACAGAGTGGCACAGGGCTGTATATTGATACAACATCACAGATAAGAGGTTTTATTTCCAGGATTCTGGCACTGGAAAACTTAAAAAAAAAAATAACCGAATTAACCAGCTTTTTCCTAACTGCTTCCTGTTAATTGGTATAAGCCTTTATATAAAAATGTATTGGATACAGGTCCAACCATAAAGAACAGGTCAAAGCTATGAGCCGACAAAGACAAGAGTCACCGTTTGCACTTGCCACATGGTTGCATGCAGGGAGAGAGAAAGGTCGAATAACCAACTAAACCATTACAGCTACATTAAATCAAAATTCATTTAAGTGACCTATAGTTGACTTCCTGTTTGACTGGGAGTGCACAGTGTCCCTGCTTGGAGGGAAAAAAAGGGAAAGAGATTAATAGCTTTGGCTTGGACAGCAAAGCTAGCAGTGCCAAAGCAGCTGAGGGCTGTTATGTATCGGTTTGGATTGGTAACCAGTGGTAGAGGAGATAAGTGGCTAAAATAGGGTTGGCAGCGAGCAGTGCAATGGGAATATAGGGGCTAATTCCTAATGTGTTATTTCCAGCACCACCAGCTATTGTCCTCTAAATGAAACCAATTACTGGTGATTGTGTGTGCTTATTTACGTGTGCGTGCGTGCTCATATTTCTCATGTCCATGTTCCGCATATAGCCCAGCTGACCCATCAGCAAGGGAATATTAGCCATTTACACGCAGATGCACGTCCGCCATCTGTTAATGACTATGAAATGGAAGTGGTTGTCAGGGCCGGCAACGCAGTTAAATAGTGGAGGTGATCAAACAGCCAACTGTCCAAGTGTTGTTATGAGAGTAGATATTCCTTATCTTTCATTTCTGTCTACAGGCAGCGTTGCGGAGCCCACCTGAACAAACCCAAATCGCTTTTATGCAAAAATAGTCAATTAGGTGCTCCTGAGGGATATCATGCATGCCAAAACACTGCGGTAATACATTTCTAAGGCCCTCCAAAATTAAATTTGCAGCAAGAGGGTGAAATTATTTTGGTGGGTATTTGTTATGATAAACGAACCCCCATTTAGACTTGCACAGAGATGAAAATTCATTAATGCATCTGTAATCACTTGCATATTAGCCTGACTGAGTAAAATAGGAGTGGTGCAGAAAGCAGGAGAGTGTAATTCAAATGATTCAAATCAGCCTGCCACTTTTAATGTCTGTCTGTCTGTCTATCTATAGAGTGTAACGCTTATGATGATGATGATGATGATGATAGCCGTCTCAAAATAGAACAGTGAAGTGGTGAAACACACAATGGCCATCTCAGGGGTAGGGTACTGTTGTAAAATGAGTCTCACTGCCAAGCCGTCTCTTGCTGGCACTGGTATTACTGGGGTAACAGCAGTATGTGCTGACATGAGTCCTCCTGTTTGCTGGTCCAGTTTGGTGCATGCTGAACCAGCGTTTTCTTAAATGCTTGCCCCGCGTGTCCACATCTTAAGATCCCACCAAGGTGCTATTATTAAGATGAAGAGAGCTGCAGAGACGCAGGACACCCATGCAAACAGATGGTGGAGAAGTGGAGGTTCAGGAGAGCAGATCAGAAATAGAGACAGAGAGAAATGTAGGAAGAGACAGAAATCACAAGGAAAAAAGGGAAAACAGTAGGAGTTGCGTGCTGCTGAGAAATCTTGACTTTTGTGGTGTAATATTTGTGCTGTAACACTCGGAGACAAAGTTATGTTTTCAGGAGCTGGAGGGGAAATTATCCATGGTGAGGCTGTGAAAGACTCACTAATGAGCACACAGACATTCAGATAGGCTAAATGGAACTGCATAAAAATGTATTAAAAATCTGTGCTTCCAAAATGTGTCAGGATATTTTCCTCTGGAAACATTTCTTTACTCCATTTCACAAACATTTGAGGTCTCGTAAACTGAGTCCTAGAAAGAACAGGCTTAATTAAAAGAATACTTCACCTCGCAAACGATCATTTGTATATGAGTTACTCATCCTGCGCTGTGTTGAATTCAAGAAGCACCCTATTTCTTCTGCAAACAATCCAAACCCTGAGAAATTCTTGATTAACTGAAGTCATATGGGGCCACATTTAACAACAGCAAAACTATATCAAAACATCCATTTGCATACTCTCACGCAACTCCTGCAGTATAATTCAAGCCTCATTTATCCAGTCATATGCTCAGCACTTCCCAGACACATGCATTTTTGCTGAAATTGTTAATTGAAAACAATGAAACTACAATGTGTGCCATAATGTTATGTTTTGGAAACAGCACTAATCAATGGATCAATCTGCTATGCATAATCTGAAAAGGCTCTCCTGCAGCGATGAACCAATAGATGATTAACACTCACTTAACAACTCTACAGGGCGTTTTTATGTCTTTTGAGCTCATGGTTTGATTTCACTGCAGCAACTTCACTGTTTTCGTGTTCATTTCAGCCTCATTTCCACTCTTCCTCCTCCTACTGGACGCTACCTACCGAGCCCCAAACAGCAGACAAAGTTAGTGTCTGGCTGGTGAACATAACAGGGCATTAAGCAGCTATAGAGTCAGATATTTCCCTCAGGGGTTGGTGGAGACCATAACAGAGCTAAAAGGGAGTGAATATTGGACTTACATTTGTCAGGTTGCTGGAAACACAAATTAAATTGGTGCTAACATTCGACTTGTCTGCTGGATGAGTACATTTTCTAAGCAACACACTGAGTATAGTAGCTTTATAAAGGTGGTGTTGCGCCTTTGTTGTGTTTACAGCCTGTTGTGTGGCCAAAAAATATATAGAAGCAGGTTTAAAGGAAAAGTGTGTATGATTTAGGGGCATTTAGAGGCATCTAGCTAGCAGTGCAACCTGCCTTCAGCGTTTTTTGTTCAGGAGGTTTTTACAGGGAGTTGAGTTATCCACAGAGGTCTCCTCCTCCTCACCAAAACAAATGGACCGGGTGATTACAACCAGTAAAACACAGAGTGAAACAATTTCATCATTTAACAAATCAGTGATTCTCTAACGTTGTTTGGCACGTCTGAGACAGGCTGCTAGCCTAGCACCTGCTAATGTGTGCTTGCCTTTTTCCTCCTATAACGTAAGATTGAGATGTTCAGGAGGTTTCTAATGGGAGCTAAATTATCCGCTGAGATCTCTTAGCTACTGCCGGTGACGAAAACACAACAATTATTATTTTTGGCTGATTATTATCCACTAAAGAAAACATACTTATTGTATAATAATCTATTACTGCCCATATATCTCCCTATATCCTACACACTGGAGCTTTAAAGTGGCTTTCCCACATCTTCCTTGTTGACTGACTCCTGTTGCCTGTGGTGTTAAGAAATGATGTCCTTCGCAGATGCTTACCTGATGCATTTTTACAACCAAGGGCTTCAGTGTCGCTGATGTTAGCACGGTTATGAATAACTTATGTATATAAATATTGAGTGTATTTAGTAATTCATAAGTTATCAGTGATGAACTGACTTGAGAGAGTGATTCCAGGAAACCACTGGTACCTCCCAGTCTGTCCAAATGGCACTAGGTTTATTGTTTAAACAGTGAGCTCATATAGGTGGTCTGCTCTGTCTTCATTTTGTACGGTGAGCCTGTGTGTGCAAGACAAACTGTCAGCAGCTGTGTGTTTGTGTGTGCGCACGCTTGTGTTTCAAAGCTTGTCAGCAGCTGCCTGTGCTGTCAGTCATCAGCAGCAGGGCAGATACAGTACGTGCTTGGGCAGCCCAGCGCACAGGGAGCACCAGTGCCGAACACAGAGGCAGCAGGTAGCTGACGCCTGGCTGGGGAAAACACAGCAACCGTGGCTAATCTGGCAGATACTATTTAACGGGATATACACACTCGGATGAGACAGAGGACTCCAAAACTATGACACGATGAACAAACAAACTACAAGCACCGACGTTAATAACTGCCCTAGCGCATGAGTTAGATTAAAAGTAAACCCGCTGTAATAAAGGGATTTCAGAATAGAACAAGCACCAAATGTGAATATAAATTATAGCCACAGGTTACCCTGGCTCCTCACACATAAACATTTGCTGCTGTGTTTGAATTATTTTTATTAGAGGCAGGGGAATCATTTTATAAAGGTTTATCGTCACGTTAAGATGATAAGAGGGCGTAAGGCAAATCAAAGGTACGGGAGAGAATGCAGACATGGTGCAAGGGCGAAACATCCTTTACGACCTGCTTTTTATGAGTACATCTCAACAAATAGAATTGCTGCCTATTATAGTATGTGTATACCCCTTCTTCCCTCTAAACATGCAGGTGAAGGGCTCATTCATTTTTACCTTGCACTGCCCTTGCTCTCTCTCAACTTCCAACTGTCCCTCTTTCATCGCCCCCCGCCTCTCCCCGTCTCTAGGGATTGCCTGCATGCCAGGAGGGTGGCTGAAGGAGCTGGTGAGGTTATCCAGTCAAGGATTTCACCTAGTCATCCTGCCTCTTGGTATTCATACCACACTGTTGCCCCCTGAGGCTGCCTGCCTGAAAACTGACTCACTGAAGGAGACGTCCCATTGTCATTTCAACTCTCTCTCTCATTTCTCCGTCATCTCGCCACCCCCTTTTGCTTCTCTTTCTGCCCATTTCTTGCTAATTCTCTTTTATGTTGTCTTTCTTCCTCTCCCTCCCTGTGTCCCCCCACCTTCTGCCTTTGTTCTAGGCCCTTTGATAGTGTGTGTGCATTTCTAATTGTGTCTGAGCTGAGGATGTCAGCTACTACGGTTGTTGAGATAGCCGCGGGGACAATCTGAAGAAAGCAGCTGATTTGGCAGAGGTCAAAGGGTCATATTCGTAACAACTTCCCGCTGTCTCTTGGGCTCACCAGGTTGTCTGTCTTTATGTCTGTGTGCTTTGAACATGCCTGTGACTTTGTGACTGTGCATTACAGTGTGAAACTACGTGTGTGTGTGTGTGTGTGTGTGTGTGTGTGTGTGTGTGTGTGTGTGTGGGCGCAAGGCTACATGTGTCTATGACTGTGTAATTTTGTCCGGGGTCGTGTGTGGCCAGAGAATCAATAAAGCTCCGTATGCTGTGCTCTCCCCTCAGGGCAGCAGCTGAATCTGACACGGCTTCCACACACCCCTAATTACCTCCTATGTCTAATTAAGTGCCACTCTCTCTTTCTCTTATACACACACAGTTGCACTTACTTTGCCGCCATGGATGGATTACTGAACAGGCCTACCGTGCACATGCTCAGGGACCCAAAGTGTTAAGAGCACTGCTGGACTTCAAATGCAAAATGTCACTCAAATTAATACCTACAGACCGGAAAGAGACTGAAAATGATGACAAAGAGACACTTAAAGACCAAAAAGAGATGCAAAGGAACTGCGCAGAGACACAAAATGACCAAAACAGACACAAAATTACCTATAAGAGATGCAAAATAACTACAAAGACACGCAAAACAACCATACAAGACATAGAATTACCAAAAAGAGATGCAAAATGATGGCAAACAGACACAGAACGACCAAAGAAAGACACAAAATCACCTAAAAAGACACACAATGACCAAAAACGACACAAAGTCACCTAAAAGAGAAGCAAAATGACTACAAAGACACACAAAACAACCAAAAAAGACACAGAATTACCAAAAAGAGATGCAAAATGATGGCAAACAGACACAGAACGACCAAAAAAAGACACAGAATCACCTAAAAAGATGCACAATGACCAAAAACGACACAAAGTCACCTAACAGAGAAGCAAAATGACTACGAAGAGACACAAAACGACCAAAAAAAGACACAGAATTACCAAAGAGAGGTGGGAAATCACCAAAAAAGGGATGCAAAATGACTACAAAGAGACATGATACGACCAAAAAAGAAACAGAATTACAAAAAGAGACATAAAATCACCAAAAAGAGATGTACAATGATTACAAAGAGACACAAAATGACCAAAAACAGGCACACAATTACCTAAAAGAACGTAACATGACTACAAGAGACACACAACGACCAAAAAAGACATAGAATTACCAAAGAGGGGTGGAAAAATCACCAAAAAGAGACGCAAAATGACCAAAAACAGGCACACAATTACCTAAAAGAGACACAAAATGATTACAAATAGATGCAAAACCCCCACAAGGAGACACAGAATTACCACAGACTAATAAAAAAGGGACAAAACCACCACAAAGTCTGTGTGTCTTTCTCCAATGTAAGAGAGAAGAGAGGTTGCTGGGTCGTTTGCAAATCCGTGCCCTGGGCCCATTGTCTTATAATCCACCATGTTTGCTGCACAGTCCCCATAATGAAGGAAATGTTTAGATGATGGAACTGGCACGGATATAAAGTACCTTGGAGAGTTGGGGACTCGGGTTACAGCATGTGGCTTTTCTCGTACAGATGATGAATGTAGAGGGAGGGATGGGTTTTATGAGAAGAGGTTGACAGTAGCTCTAGGTTATGTCTGGGTTCATAACTCGGATGTCCAATTCCCATATTTTACTGGCTACTGAGGTGAAGGTGCGCTCTTTGATTTGTGAGTAAAAGCAAATCAAATGTATTTGATGTAGCCTCAAACTACACGTACATCTCAAAGAACACACACCACACTGTATAAGATACAGCACTACATGACTGTATACAGTGGATGACTACAAACCTTCAACCAGCCAAAAAAAAGTCAGACAAGACAGCTGGAGAGCCGAGACAGGTAGAGATCATCTTCTGCAGACAAGCTGCAAGCTGTCTGAGATTTGTTCCTGTATTTTTCATTTCAGTGTGGTGCCCTGGAAATCATACAACAGAGTGTATATACAAGACAACAAGTGATGCCTCCAGGGAATCAGATTCCCTGTCTTTTTGTATAACATAAAACACTGACACAAAATCATGTGACAGGTAATTAAGTCTTGTCATTTGATGCTGTTCTGAATGAGCCACGGAAAAATCAGACAATGACAGTCGACGGTGTTTGGAGTGGAGGAACCAGTGGAGATTCAGTCCAGGTTTGTTGCTGCTTTCTGATGCTTCACACAGAAAATGAATTTGGTCTGAATTGTGCCTAAAGGCAACGATGTTCAGGAAACTGTTTATAACTTTGTTGTAACACATGAGCAATTTCACCAAAACAGGATTACACTTTTTACAATATTATTGTTATTGAGGGAAATATATTGTCCGCATTGACTGGCTCTGAATGTGAATATGTGTCACAGTCTTAATAAATGGAAATTAATGACAAGACAAAAAAAGATGCACAACAAAAGGGAGAAACGTGTGTGTTTGTGTTTGAGAGAGAGACAGAAAGACGTACAATGCACACATACTGACAAAGAGGAGAGATGGAGATTAAATGGCCAATAGTCTGAGGGTAATTAATACTCAACAGGCGCCTTTATTTTATTGCATTCGCCGTTCCTATTGATCAGACTGAAATTTTCATTTAAAGTTTGAAATAAGCAGCAAACCCCCTTGTAGAAATCACTGTGCCTCAGATCAATAGTCAGTGGATTAGAACTAAACAAGTGCAGTCACAGAAATTCAAATATCGAATTTTAGAGCCATGCTGAGGGACCGCAATGAGTCAGATCTGAGAAAATGCCAAGGGGCAATGAGAGCGAAAAGAGCATGAGGAAATGATGGCGGGGCAGAGGGAGGCAAAGACAAGGGACACCTGTCTCCACTTTCGCTCTTATCTTGAAACTTTCTCTTTTCTCTCTGTCTCTTCAAAACCTCTGCAGAGCAGTGGCTCTATCTTATTAAAAACCGCTTCCTTCTTGTTGACCTCTTATCATGAATTTGCCGTCAACTGGGTCGAATCTGTGCTAATTCAACCCTGTAACTGTGCATGCTGGCCCTGGGGACATCAGCTCCATATCACCTCCTCATGCTGCCACCCGCCTGCCTGCCTCCCACTTCAGAGGTGATGCGCCACCCCATAGCCCATTTAACACTGCACCTGCTGCAAGCATTGATTGATTCTCCCCAACTGTTGGCGCTCAATTGAGTCCCTCACTGGTACACCTATTAGCACTGTGTGTGTACACTATGGGAAGGTGAGAAGGAGGGAGGTTTACAAGAAGGGAGGAAAGGAGCAGGAGGGAATGTGAGTAAACACCCCTCTGGGAAACCACGGACGTGCCATAAGTGCGAACTGTGACCGTTGCCATGCTTGGCCCCGCTGTGTCACCTTGGGTTTTGGGTGAGGGCTGATGATTAATGGGCCACTGACTCTGCAAACACTGGCTCGTTTCCACCTGCACTGCTGTTGTTTCACTGTTTCTTGCTTGGGCTTGCTCTCTGCGGAGCGCGGAGGGCGTTGCTTGTGCGAAATAAGATGGCCAAACCCAAGCAGAGGGCAAGCAGAAAACAACTGTGAAACTGGTACATTCATCAGGAAGTTCACACAGTAAAACATACCATCTGGCGCTGGCGGGATGGGGGGGCCACGGCAACAGAAGGAGGAAATGGGCAAACACAGGAGAAGTGAAAAGAACTGGACACTATTAAAAAGTTGAGACTGCAGGGACAGAAGGGAAAGGATGTAGATAAATAAGAAGCAAGAAAGCGAGACTAAGGGTTGGAGGAAGAGGAAGGGTATGGCCTCGAAAACACAGATGCGGGGGGAATTGAGTAGCTGAGAGGTAAAAGAGGTGATAAGGTTCAAAGGAGAAGAGTTTGTGGAAGGATTTGGACAGACTAAGAGAGATAGACTCTACAATCCAAAAGGGAGAGTGGTTCTTTTCCAGCCATTAGACAAGGCTGACAGCCTGCTGTGGCACGTCCACAAGCTGTTCGAGAGCCATTTCGATCGGTTAGAGTGTGTGTGTGTGTGTTGGGGGAATGGGGTGGTGGGAGGTAACTTACCAGGTGGACACGGTACATGATGCTGATGCCGAGGGTCATGAAGGGCTTGGAGAAGTCGATGACCTTTTCACGCTCTGCTGTGATAGTGAGGCCCGCGACTGCCAGGTCAGCTTTCTGAAACACAGAGGGCGGGTAGAATCTCATCATGTAAAACACACAGCCAGAGGCGTCCTAGCTGTGAGGACGTGACACAAGTTTATGACATAACCAATAATTTAAACGCTTGAAAGGATGACATAAGAAGTTGGCTACTAGATGCTAAATCCCTAATAATGCCCTTTTGTGTCCCATAGCCTCTTTGTCTGCCAATAGCACTATCTGTGGTGAGGATAATCCAACATTGGCACTGTGTGTGTCTGTGTGTGCATGTGTGTGTGTGTGTGTGTGTGTGTGTGTGTAGGGCACAAGAGAGCTGAGGGTAACCATTGTGGCCGGCTAAGGGAACACTGTCAAGACAAATCACTTGACAAAGCAGCAGCTGGTAAAACACACTTGGAAACACACAGACACACACACACACACACACACACGTAGAAATGGTCAATGTACGCTGAATACTGGATGGCTCCCTGCTAATAATACAGGCCAGCAAAGTGCAACTGCAAGGGATTTTTCATCTCCCTGAGGAGCAAAGAGTGAAAGCAGCAACGCATTGCTCTTTGTCTGCTGCAGGAGAACTAAGAGGATTGGGGAGACGGAGAGGAATGGGAGGATGAGAGTGAGGAGAGGGGAGCTCTGCTGCAGCACTGCAGACGCCACTCAAAAATCCACAACACACTGTTTGTATCTCCAGGAACGAGAGATAGGGAGAGGGGGCATGTGGCATGCATGAAAAGAGTGTTTTTGCTACAACATCCATTTGACGTGATGTGAAATGGATGTTTTTTTTTTATCCGTAATTATTCTAACCTTTAGAGCAGGTTTTAAAACGCTACCAGGAGACATTTAGAGCTGCACCTTAAAAGCCCTAATTTTGCTCCGTGTGTTGCAAGATTAGCTGCACACCACAGAGACATAAAAATTTGCTTCAATTTGTGCATTACACGTCCAAATTTCCACCTCTTTAACCTCGCCCCAGCCTACACTCCACACTGAAGCCTAATGCCTTCTGCTGCCCTACCCTCAGCCCGCAGGCTTCGACCCTCCATCATCAGCTGTCCCCAGCCTCGTCCTTTTTTTTTTCTTTTTTCTCTCTGTCGTTTGAAAGTCTGATCGCCTGCTCCCAAGTGCTGGAAGCAAACCACACACAGGAAACGACCATCCAAGCAATTTCAACAAAGAAAGTCCCTGATCCTTTGAAAAATGAACACACGGTGGTAACAGCCACTGAAATATTTATGTGACGATAGAATATTAATATTGATTACTGGATTCCTCTGCCTGTCTGCTGTTATGCCTGCTAGTATAACAGAAGAAAAACACATGCTGTAATATTGCCTGTTCAATATTGCATCATACCTGTTTCCACTTGCATTCAATCATATCATGCTAAGTCTGTAGGAAAAAAAAAAAGATGAATAAAAACTTGTGAATGTGAGCGATGAATTAAACATTACCTTCTGGGACGTAGCATTTGATTTTAAGAATTAAGTCTTTGGAGATGCCTCTGTTCTTTAAATGCAGCATGGTGGATTAATGAACCAGGACATACTGTACTTAGACTTTGGTCTGGATTCCTCCTGACATGTCTCATTGTTAGCACAGGCTGTCTGACACCCGTCAAACTAATCACCCTCACACAGTGAAATATTGTTCAGGCTGAATGGTACTGGCAGGGACACAGGTACCTGTTGTCCAGAATAACCTCAGGCTGTCCTCCTTTGCTGCTACCAAGTGTATATTTCATATCCTTTCAACTTATCCGTTAAACTTGCAACCACAGCCGTTCCTTTGTTTTCTTTCACAATCTTTTTTACTCTGCCATCTTTTCCTATTCCTTTTTAAGCCTTTAACTAAACAAGCTCAAGCCTTTCTGTCCACTAAGGGAACATCCCTCCAGATGTCCCCCAGCCCATGACAAATCCCTCTCAAGCACGTCTTGACTTTGTGTCCGCCCCCCACGTCCTTGTCACTTCAGATATCCTTTTTCCAACAAAATTAGCACTTATACCTTAGTTATTTAAACTCAGTACAACCTGTTAAAAATTGGCAAAAGACTTCTTTACCACTGCAAGTAGACCAGAGCCATGCACATGGCTCTGCAGCAGACTTTCTGTTTTTGTTTCCCCTGGTGTGTCACATTCATCATGCCAGACGTGCCAGAAAACAGGGTTAGTAAACAGTAGCAGGCAGCATGGACACCAGTGGCGCTTATGTCTTTCCTTGTATCAATTACTTATTCAGCCTCTCTCTGAAGAAACTCGGTGCAGACTCATTTGAAACAATGTTCGATGTACGGACGAATTTGTGGCAGTGCATCATTGCATCATGCAAGAAAAGGGGCAAAAATTACAAGTAGGTATAGCTGCGGCAGGAACATGACTCATTCACTAGCTACAAGACTCACGCTCCATATCTACATAATCAGCCCCTTCGCTTCTTGGTACAGAAGAAGGAGGGAATGCCAGTTGTGGCCTTCTTGGTACAGAAGTGGAAGCTCTGGAGAAAGTGTTTAGCATTGTTGCCTCACAGCAAGAGGGTTCCTGGTCCGAACCCAGGATGGGGGGTTGTACAGAAGGTTCGAGCCCTTCTGCGCAAAGTTTGCATGTTCTCCATGTGTCAGCGTGGGATTTCTCCAGGTACTCCAGCTTCCTCCCACAGTCCAAAGACATGCAGGTTAATTGGTGACTAAATTGTCCGTAGGTGTGAGTGTGAGTGTGAATGGTTGTCTGTCTCTATGTGTCAGCCCTGTGAGAATCTGGTGACCTGTCCAGGGTGTACCCTGCCCCTCTCACCCATTGTCAGCTGGGATCGGGTCCAGCCCCCCCTGCAACCCCAACAGGATAAGCGGTTACAGAAAATGAATGAATGAATGAATGAATGAATGAATGAATGAATAGCTATGAAGTGTTAAGTTCAAGGCAATTAAGATTGGGGTTAAGTGTAAGGGTTACATCTTGTTACTTATAAAAGAATGATCCGAGTGAATTATGGCTTCATGTCTAATGATTAAAGTGGATTATTGCTATGGTTGGCCTCATATGTATTCACTGTAATGTCACGTTGTAGCAGTGTTGGTTGGTTTGTCTTGTACTGGCGATGGGCGTGGTTTGTAGGGACATGTCGTGTAGGCTTCGAACAGAACGTGACTGCAACTACACATGTCTTGAATTTATGGCGGCATGTCATTGCATCACTCCAGATAAGGGGTGAAAATTTGCACATCCACCCAGGTGTCATATTTCCATCACTGCAGATTGGAGCCTATCAGAGCCAGAATCGATAAATATTTGTGATTACTGCAGTGTCATTTGTCCCAGGAAGGAATGCCGATTGTAGCCTTTCTCACTAAGGACAAAAGCCACATGTTAGTGGGTGTTTGTGGGGTTTTTGCACAGTGGAAAAGAGGCTACAGACACAGGTTGACTTCAACCACGGCTATTCTGAAGGTCAGCTTTCCACAGGCAACTTACAGGGTACGAGGGCGGCGGTGGGCTGGTACAATAACAAGAGCAGGCACTCACATGCTTTACATACTTAATGGCTTTGCCCTCCATTAGCCCACAGAATTAAGACAGATCACCTCTTAAGATCGGCTCAATCCCTCTCTACTTCATTTCTGTTTTCCTCTTCCTCACGCCAGCCTTCCTCCTTACTATTTTTTTTAACGCCTGTTTCACTTCTGTTCCTCCCCCTCTACTTCCCTCAGCTCCCTTATATATATATAACCTTATCTGCCTGTTAACAGCTACATACAGCATAGCTGGAGGAGTGTAACACCTCACTCAGAGATTTAACAGCAACAACACAGACTGATTCAGGAGGAAAGTCTGTTAAGGTCAGTCCAGACGGCTTAAGGAAAGGAGCTGACAGGGAACAAGCCACCAACAAGCTGTGACTGTTTTGGAAAATACAATGCTTAAGCTGAAAAGGCCAACTGCTGAATGAAAAGTGTGTGTATGACATGAAGGAAAGCTGCTAGCTGTGAAATATATGAGAGCTGAGCGATACACTTTTGTGTTAGTGAGTGCCTTGAGGAGACACTTTGGAGACTGGTGTGCTTCCATGTATATGTGATGTGATAAAAATGCTAATTTATGGTTGCAGGTTTAGAGGCCACACTCAGTGTGTACATATTTATATACCCTTGAGATGAGCTCTCCGACCATGCCGGTCCATGTTCCATTGGCCCCAGGAACCCCGTACAGTCCGTCGCCCACCAGCCTGATGCGGTACTTGAACTTGAGGATATCTGCCAGCTCCTTTAGCATGTCCACGCAGAAGCCTTCGTAGCGGTCGTTTCCCTCCAGGTCTTGGTGGTTCTGCCGCAGCATCACATATGGATTCTCCTAAAAAACACAAGTGGATTGCATCTTAGTGTGATTTCATACCTGTAGTTCAGTTCATTTGCCTGGACCAAAGGGGAAAAATACGATACATTCTTACATTTATTTCTGGACCGGTTCCTGCTCACACTGACTTCTAACAAATAACCCAGATACGTAAACATGAAGTTATTCAAACTGATAGGTAACTAGCTGCTTGCAGTTTTGGTGATTGCCATCCTGCATCATCTTGTTCTTTGGTGTCACAAAGAGCTCACGAAGAAATAACTGATTATTATTCATGATTACTTATTTATTTTTAAATTATTATTATCTCTGCCAGGCATAAACCTAGAGGGTATGTTTGGTGGTGTGTGTGTGTGTATATGAGTGTGAGTGAATGTTGGTTTGCAGCTAATCTCGCAAACTACTGGACCAATCAGCCTCATAGTTTGTTTGCATGTGTATAATAATATGCTCATTGACCTCTCGTGGGTACGGTGATTCACACTGTTGAAAAAGCTGTTTTATTGACTGTTCTATACTGTCACTGTCACTGCTGACTCCTCACTCCACTGGTAGAGGACGCAAGTTTTCTGGAAAAAGGTCTCAGCTGAAAACAACAAGCGTTATGGTCTGTTACAGGCCACATTTTGGCCTTCGTCATGGCTGCAATCTATTTAAAAGTTTGGTCTCATATTGAACCAGAGCATCGGCAGGAAAATTCCCTACCTGATATGTTATGAAAGTTAGGTACGTTACAACATAAATTAGCAATATATTCAACCAGCTGTGTGTCATAGCATTGTGTGCAGATGAACGTTGTTTGACTTCCCCTAGAGATCCCTGTCTGACCGGCTACAGAGGTCCAGATGCTGGCAGCAGCACGAGGGCGAAGCCAAACACCGTTCATCTGCACACACTGCGATGCCACACAGCTGGTTCAATATTAGCAAAGTTTCCCTTTATATTCATTGTCTTCTGTGGCGATCAGCAGTGATGTGGTGGTTCACTTTTACACTGTGATCTGTAGCCTATAGTTCGGCTTTAGCTTCTAACTATCTTTGTCTTTTTAACCTGTTGTTGCTGCTGAGTCAGTTTGACATCCTGGATATATCCTTCAAACACAGACTGTAGACCCCTCTGTCTGCTTCTCTCTGGAATCTGGTAATAGTGCAGTTAGTCACAGTGTGGGCTCCATGCTTACTCCAACAGCTTGTCGGACCATCACAAAGGGGCGGGGCTTAGCGAAAGGTTGTGTTAATTGTTATTTCCTACTTTGTTGTCCTGTAGTCCACAGACAAAGTTAACAGTCTTCAAAGTCAAGTTATGATCGACATGCATCAAAGACTCCTGGCTATGTTTTTGTAAAAATACATTCATCCTCATAATTAAATTGTATCTATATTTCACATATAGTACCTGTTAGCAGGAAAACTCAATTTGCTCTGTGCAATGCAGAATGGCTCCATCAAATATATTATATATTTCTATTATATATTAATATTTCTCAACTTCTGGGAGGCTTTTAAAACGTGCTGCTGTGTGTCTGCTTAAAGAATTGTTAAGAGTAACTGCAATTTGAGAGATCTGCACTTCACTGAGTGCCCTCTCTAGTTAGTATTATTAGACTACAAATCAACCAGAGGTTATGAGTAATGACTCAGGCTGAGACAGGACAAAAAGGAGGCATCTTGTTCAGTAACAATTTGGGGGTCATGAGGCTACTGTGGAATCACTGTCACACACTTGTTAATGGACTTAATGAAATAAGACTTCATTACTGATATAGAGAAAAGGAGTCAGACACAAGCACAGCAGTTTTGACAGCTTTTTAATCAGGGAAAATATCTGCGCTGACTTTCACAAGTGTTACCATGGTTACCAAATGACTAGCATAAATAGGTTATATACAGGGCCTTATACAGATCAATGCTAAGATCGCGGACAGATTTCATGATCAGCAGATGGATTTATTATTTGTTTTACTTTTGAAGTCAAACTAAGATCACATATCTGCTTTCATTAAATCCTGTGGTTGGTTTGTTTGCTTTCACAGCATGAACAAACTTCCTCCTCCTCCTCTTTGCAGCGGACAAAGACACATCTTTTCAGGTGGTCTTGTTTCAGTTGTTTGGTTTGCACAAGGGTTAAACTGACAGCTTTCACACCAGCTCAAATGAATCTACTAACCGTACAAAGGGAGTTTGTTTTAACTGAACCCAACAGGTCAGGTGTCAAAGCACCCTTAGGCCCTGATCACACAGAAAGCATTTTATCACCTGGAGGTGCTTTTCTGTAATTTGTTTTTAATGAGAATGAAGCTTTATGCTTGTGTTTTTTGCAGTGCAACGTGCCTCGTGTTTCTGCGCTCTAGGCACCTGATGTTTTTGCTGGAGGACTCTAAACTCCACGAAATGAAAAAACTTCAACTCAGAGTGGAAAAACGCCCAACGTCATCTCTTATTTCATCATCTTTTTTGGCATTGTCCAGTCGGATGATTTGAGAGGTGGTCTCCTGTGGTGGTCATGACAAGAAGTTTACAGTTGGTAAACAATGGAGGAGAAAGTGGTGGTAGCAGTTGCTGGATACCCAGAGCTATACAGCCAGACAATAGACAGCAGGTTGTCAAACTGGCCCCGAGTCATCCGAAAATACGCCTGGAAATGGCCATATAGGCGAAGCTCCTGGACCAACTGGTGGTACTCCCCGTGATCCACCCTCTTTTTTAAGGTCTCATGTACCCACAAAGATCTCTGTTTCCCTGTACCCAAAAACTGTTTACTGACAGCCTCTCACTCTCAACCAGAGCTACAGCAAGTACCCTCTACCCGAACCTTTTAGGAACTAGATACTACTGTCAAATTACCTATATTAATTAATAAACAGTAGATTGATTACTCAGGAAGGTTAGAATAAGGAGGTGAGTCTGTGGTTGCCTGGCAACAATAACAAGGCGCAGCAAGTGGTTGTTTTCACTAGTGGCATTCGCGCCTCGTGTTTTGCAACCTGCAAAACACTTCCTGTGTGATCAGGGCCTTAGACGATACATCCCCCACCAACTCGCTAAAAATGGTTGTGTGACAAAGCAATACGGAGACATGAACACAATTCATAATGGACAACATGCTTTAATTTACTTGTAACCGAGAGTCCTGTTCAGCTTGTGAAAAAAAGCCTTCTGAGTCTGTGGAGGAAACTTTTAAAGTCTGAAAAATAACTCTGGCCTATAAAGGTCGGGATAATTTAGACTCTGTTGCTTCGATTTTTGTGATCCTTTTCAAAAAGGCTCCACAACCCTCTGCAAACCTACTGCTAAATTGCTGGTGTGCCTCTTAAATGTTTAATATGATTGCTTTACGGAACCTAACCACACATTTCACAGCCCTCAAGAATGGCGGAGGGCTCCCATGTCCTTTGGAGGTCATAGTTCACGTCAGATTTACTGCCTTCCATGAAAACTGAGATTTGTGGACTTGAAGCGGAGCCAGCCACTAATATCAGGGACAGACAGATGCATGCTAATCTGTTACATCCAGAAAGAAGCAGATAAGAAACAAAAGCAGTTTTCTTCTCACACTACACACGCCCAAACACACACCTATTTACAACCCGTCTTTTAGAGAACCAACTCTCTGTTCGGCTGTCTGTTTATTTATGTCTTGTTTTGTCATTTAGTTGATGCTGTTGGATGATTTAAGGAGCCCTGCAGTGATGTATTTTGGAGCCACCCTTATTGTGCTATTTTTCAAATAATGCAACTGTCAAACTGGTGTGCTCAGGCTCCACTACATCATAAAAAAGACAGCATTATGTACCACTTTGCTGCTGCTCTATCCCTGCACTCAGTTTGTGAATCCACGTAAACTAACTTAGTTTGGCAACATGACACGAGATAACAGTGATTAACAAGTTGCAGCGCTTCCTCCTGCTGATACGCTCCATTTTCAAAAATAAACAAAAAGAAAACAAAGTTTTAAAGAAATCAAAGTTTTCTTTATTGTTGCAGATAGGCGTTTTATTGAGTTTATGTTTTTATGTGCGTATGCAAAAAAAAAAAGAAAAAGAAAAAAAAAGAAAAAGTACCAGCTCGCAAATCTTTCTTTAACCATGAGGCTGTTCAAGAGATTGTCGACTACTTTCATCGACATAAATGCCTACTGCGGTGTGTGTGTAACTCATCTCAGAGTCATGTGCCTAAGCCACTCAAAGCCACTGTGACAGCTTTGGAGAAGGGAAAGCAAAAGCAGTAGTGTTCTGGTGTATTTTGAGAAGTGAAATAGAAGTGAAATTGTTTTGTCATCGCCACAGCAGGAAATACTTTTTTTGTGCGGTAGCTGTTTGATTGGCGATTGATTTGCCTCACACTGAAAGCCACAAAAATAGTAGTTCCACTGGAATCTGGAACATTTGAGAACTTGGTGCACCTCAGGTGGCCCAACTGTTACTGCGGCTTGACGTCATAGCATTCGCTTGGTTCTACCTGTAGCTGTGTAAAGAAGTGGGGGGGGGGAAGGGAGGTTCAGATCACTTTGACACCAGACTGGGCGCCTTTGCCTCTTTGTCACTGCATCACTGGACAGTAGAACCCACAGAATAAAATAAGTACTGATCATCTGTGTTTGTCTGCACAACTCTGCACCTGGAATCTGTATGTGGATTCAGTTCCTCTAACCATGACCTTAAGTGTGTTACAGATAGAGGTAGATGACAAACATGAATTGATCATGAATTGAAAGCTTGTTCCTGAGTGCCACAGACCTCCAATGTTGTCCCAAAATGTGCCAAATTGTTGCACTGGATGAAATAGTCCCTCAAAACTATGCACATGGGCATTGTACTTTACTTTGAATTCATTGCATATACAGCACTCTGCTGCTGTAAATACTCACCTAATCCCAAACCTGGCTCCCAGAAATTACATTTATATAATACTAATTTGTTCTCCTAATTACACTGTGCTGGGAATTGGTGCCTGGATCATGTTCACAAGCAGCATTATTCAATGAAGAAAGAGCTACATTTTTGTACCCCACACAAGTCGTCGGAGGGATGGTGAGTGTACAAAGCGCCAGACTGTGACACTGGGGTTCATGTCCTGACTCCTGTATGTGGTTAGGTTTTAGAAAACAACAGTGCTCTGGTTAAGGTCTGGAAAAGATTGTGGTTTTGGTTAAATGGTAATATAGTCGAGTCTTGTGCTTTAAAGGAAATGTTTTGTATTTTTCAAGCTGGACTATATTTTGCCATGTTTTTTGTCTAAGTGACAAATGGAACAATGATTTTTAAAACTGGTCCAGTGTTGAGAGAGAGTGCTGCAACAAAACAGGCTGCAATGTAATCCCTACCAACCCAGTCTCACTCTGAAGTTGTCGAAATCTGGTGCTTGGGCAGTGACCTCTGGCGTCAGACACAGATGAAAAAAGCCGTCCTTTCATGTCTGCATGATACAAGGCCGGTCATCATTATACTTTAACAGCACCCAGCAGCATCAGGGGGAAACATGGTGGGTAAGGAACGAAAGTTAAGGCTGAATAGGGTGGGTTGGAGGGGTGGTGGATTGGTCCAGCAACCACTGACTTACACCCAGGAGGGCAGTGTTCGCAGCCGATGAGATTGTAAAGCCAAACCCAGTTCTTTTTCCTCATCCCAGCCACGTGTGTGTGTTGGCAAAACGTAACCATGTGCGTTAGTTGTTGAAGGGAAAAAAAAAACAAAAAAACCCCGTCAATTATAGGTGTTTATTTTGAAAGAGGACAATGCATGTAAAAAGCTGAAGTTGACATGGCGTCCCAGAACGTCAACAACCAATGCACCCTTGGTTCCTTGCACGCTGTATCTGGACGTGGAAAGTCCATGACCAAACGTTGATATGTGACAAGGTCGGAGTGAGAATGTGTTGTCCCTGTGGGCAAATTGGGCACCGTCAATTTAAAGTACTTGTTTTTGCCACTGTGGCTGAGATTGTCATTAGAGATGTCTGACAGCCTTGTATAAAAAAAGCTACAGAGAAATAAAACATTTTTCCTTGCCTTTCATTGATCTGTTTGTTTTTGTGTCCAAGTCTCACTCAGTGGGGAAGTATTGTTCTGAAATATTGTGAGAGGTGACTTGTTGCAGGGAAAACAATGGCAGAAACGAGTGCTGGGGAAAGTTTGTTGTGTTGAAGAACAGAAAGTGAGCTTAGACTTAAGCCCCTTTTACACTGCCAGATTTCCCGCGAATGTTGGCTGTTTAGCCGGCAAGCTGCGAGCGTTTAGACACACAGAGCCGGATTGGCGAGTTGATCCGAGGTGCCCAATTTTCCGCCTCGTAGGGTAGACATATTGGCGGAGCCCTTTCAGTTTAAAAAGACCTTCTGCAATGGGAGGGACTGTTGAAGACTCGTGGGAGGAGCTGTTGATGACGCCGCACATGCAACCCACTGGCGGTGGATAAACAGGAAATAGCTGATAGCTGGAATTAGTGAGCTCCTCACGCCCTCCTTGCCCTCGCAAATGAAGAGGCCATTAATCGTCAGATGACGGGGACGGTGAAGAACGGGCCGACTTACGAGAGAATCGCCCAAGGACTGACCAGCCGCGGCTTCTCTCGAGTACGTCACTGTTTACATCACATGCTGAGCTACACGTTTTGTTACCTGCTCACGCCCCCCATTGCCCTGAAAGAGGCACATTCTGTATAAACAAAAGTAGGCAGGCAGCATTTTGCCGCACTCCCTGATTTTGTTTTTATATTGCCAATGCTGAAAAAAGACTGATTGGGCTTTCCTGCAAATTTGCACAATTCCTATTTAAAAAGGGCTTTGGTTACACACACTAAGGAAAGACTGGATCAGCGAAAGGTACAAAAACACATTTAATTTCTCTGTAGGATCCTTTCCCTGATGTTGTCAGACACTTAAAATAACAATCGGAGCCTGTCAGTGGCAAAAATAATCACTTTCAATGGACCCAAATTGAAAGTGCACACTTACACATGGGGGTTACATTGCAGCCTGCCTGGCTGCTGTCTCTCTCAATACTGGACCAATATGAAAACTCATTGTCTCAATTGATCACTTGGACACACAAACATTGGAAATTAGTGTCCGCGTGCAAAAAATATAGAACTTTCCCTTTAAGCCATTATATACTTTTCCAACGTTTAAAAAGACTCTCCCTAACATTAACCACGTGTGAGCTTCTTAACGATGCATTAAAACGTGTTATTATGTTATAGTTGCTTTGATATCTTGTTGCAAAGGTGAATACTCTTCTGAAGTTTGTAAATAAATTAGGTTGTCTGTGAACATGCTCTATGCAGCCTAATGTTTTGTGTCATGAGGAAAACGATTTGTCCTTTTAAAAAATAACACTATACATTCCTGAACTGTATCCATTCAGAACGACGGCTTAGAGTTGAGGGCCACCGACAGGCCAGAGAAGTCAGAAACAAAAATGAAAGGGGAAGTAAAGCTTTTTAGTCTTTTCATGGGATTTATTGACAATAACAAACTATAGCATATAATCAGCTTTAAGCCTTTTGTCCTTTGAGAAGTAGAGGAGAAAACAAAACACTTCCTTGGCTTAGAGTCAGTCATGTTTTCAGCCAGTTAGTGACTCTAAAGTAAATCTGTCCATCTGTTTATCAACTCCTTAAAACACGCAACCTAACATGACGTCTACGCAGGCTAAATGTATGCTCATGTGTCTGCACACATCAGGCGCAATAAAAATGCTAATTTTATCATTCACAGACTGCTGAAGCTTTTATGACACTGACTTACAGTGAAGCAAGACCGAGTTAGACGGTTCCTTCCAATTTCCGCAACAATATTACAGAGGTTTGCTTTCATAGACGCTTTGTACATAACACGAGCCACACTGGGGGAAGAAATGGCAAAACACACAAACATGCTGCAGTCATTTAACAGCTCTTCACGCCAACAGAACATGGGGCCATTAAAGTGCCTGGATGAAGGCGTGTTTGATTTTTTTTTTTTTTCTGGCATTTGTTTTATTTTGATAGTGAGGGAGAAAGACAGAACAGGCAGCAGAGACATGCAACAAAGCTAAGGACTCAGCCAACCCAGCGAGCAACCGCAGCGCCCTCCTACAGCACTTAATTAAGTGAAAAACATAATTCACTTTCCAGCTTTCTGTTGATTTATGTGCGCAAAGAATGGTAAAAGCATGCTATATTTAGAGCAAATGGCCACCTTCATTAGGAAGCTTGACTCCTGGAGTAAGGCTACTGTATCTTGTCTGCCCTCCATCCCTCTGCGTTGACCTGGTTAAGTACAGACTAATAAAATCAGACCTGGCGAACATCCATCAATCACACCAGTAAAAACCCAACAGCAATCAATACCGCAGGGACTGTCTGGTTATCAAACCAAAATGTGTTTTTCCTGTTTACTCCTCTGCTATTTTTATTGTCACTTTTCCTTGGTTTCAATCTGTCTCTTTTTCTCTGAGCTCCAGTTGCTCCAGAAAAATGTCCGGTCACAACCGTCTATTAACCAGATCTGTGCTGGGTTGCAGAAATGAACACACACAACTGCTATTAAAAGTTGATGTATCTACTGCAGTTCATACTCATCCAGAAAACTTCCGCCAAACACTGACATAAAAAAAAAATATCACTGAAAGCATCACTTCCAGTAGAAGTCTTCTGTGAATGTGAGAACAAAATCATATAAAAATAACCATATAAAGGTATGAAAAGTCTATACAGGGGTATGAAAGTGCTGTCTTCCATGAAGGCAAAATCAGACGGAAATTCCATCTACCTTCTTTTGCACACCACAGCAAAACAGCAATAAAGCCATGAGTTTGAAGCTTTAAAGAAATGCAGACTTTTAAAGCAGCCTCTTATTCCCAGGCCATGAGGAGTCTGGCTGTGGACTGATAACTTTGGAGGAAGAAGCACACTCTTACATACGCACAAGCAAGCACACACACACACACACACACACACACACACACACACACACACACACACACACAGGCGCAGAGCGGCAGGTGCACCAGTGGGTGTTGTTCACATTCAACTTCACACACCACAGCGGAGTT
The DNA here is from genome assembly GCF_011397635.1 of Epinephelus fuscoguttatus. Classification (NCBI taxonomy): domain Eukaryota; kingdom Metazoa; phylum Chordata; class Actinopteri; order Perciformes; family Serranidae; genus Epinephelus; species Epinephelus fuscoguttatus. The sequence continues at coordinate 21,040,270 of NC_064756.1, forward strand.
TCCCCTTTTAAAACCTCAGGGTGTTCAAGATGTCTTCACACAAACCACGCTCGCTTTCCTCAACTGTTTTCTTATCCTTAAAAACTTGCTCTCCAGAGCTCAGCAAACTAGCAGCGGAGATATAATTCTCTCACAGGGTTTGGTAGTCCTGTTTGAAGAAGAGCTACAGAAGCTCTGACAATACACGGAAAAATACTACGCCATTAGAAAAAGGGCCGGGTCATGTACATTTTTCATAAAGCAATCTCAGCCAACAGTTTCGTGCTTGACGGTAAATAAATGACAGAGAAAAGAGAAAGAACAAGTGCACACAAAACTTCAAGAAATGGGGACAGATCTTCTGTCTGTGTGTGCGGATTCAGGTGCACATGCCTCAGTGCCACTGAGCCCGTGTGCCAGCAAATTTGCCTTTGTGTCTGCTTTTATCAGTTGGCTCTATGTGCACTGTTGAATCCTTACCAATGTGAGTGGATATGAAAGTACTCAGTGACACGAGGAGAGTCTGCAGGAAAACTGAGAGAATGACCGAGAGAACCGGGCTCGACAAAGGCAGAAAGTGGCTCTTGCGCAAGGAACCTAAAGCAGGTGTCAGGCATTTACAAGGAAAATGGGTCTAGACTTGGGATTTTAAATATTGAGACGGTATGATTCCCTAACAATGGCAGAAAGCTGGTGCCAAAGAGAGATGTCCCTACAGGTAAAAGCTCCCTTTCATTTCTTACAGAGAGGAGGAATAACAAGGAGTCCTGAATTCTGTAAGCGCTGAGCATGAGTAGTGTTTAAGAACGTAATTTAATGAGGGATGTTTTAACACCCAATGCTGTTTAATGATTTGCTTGTGATGTAATAACTGCTTGTATTTACATGACGCCGGTAAAAAAAAAAAAGACACAGGCTGTGTGTGTGTGTGTGTTGTCAGATGAGTGTTTTCTTACTCTCTACCCTCTGTGCTGTTGAGGCTTAATGAAAAATAGATGAATAAAGTTAAAACTATTTCTCAAACTTTTATGTTGATTTCAAAATGTTGCACCTGTGTGACTTGGGCTGTGTGTGGGAGGGTGGGTGCTGAGGGTGCTGCAGCACCCCCTAATGACAAGGAATTGAAAACACAGTTTGGCTAAAGACCAAGGGTGCAAACCAAGTCAATATTTTTCATCCAAAACTGTTTTATGATTAAAAATAAATACAACCTCATTATGTCAATCCCTTTTGCACACTGACTCCAAAACTTTCATCATGAAAGTTTTCGGAACAGGTTTAACGTTCTGTGTTTTTTTTCCACATCTGCCAAAAGCATTTAAGAGTTGTTTGACCAAGAGGCAATCAAAAAAATGTGGTGTAACCGGCGGGACACAAACATGTGCAAAAAGAGAGATTAACAGGGCGCACAGTATCACTTCATAAGTCAGATGGCCTACTTCAACAGGTCAGAAAGCGATACTGAGGTGGATTATGATGACAAGAAGGAGGATTTGATAGAGGATAAGGACAGGGAGGGAGACAGTCCAGCCCCTTCAGGTAGCTACAAAGCCATATGCAAGACACACGGAGAGAGTGGCCACAGCCACGGAGGTAACTCCAGTCCAGACTCCAGAAAGTCAAGTGAGCAAACACGTCTGTACCTTGTGTCTTGTATTGCGAATTTCGCAATGAATAGAATAATCAACCACATTGGACTTGATCTGATTTTTGTCAGATGATGTATTATATAACACATATGGAATATAGGGACAAAGGCCTTTAGTTGGCTATTTTACCATAACTAATAGGCTATCTGAACATTTGTTTTAAATTTTGAACAGCATATGATAAGGTGCCTGTCAAAAAATCTGAAGGAAAAAAGTTTAAAATGTGCAAATTTAATGAACAGAGTGTGTATTTGCACCTGAGAACATTCACACTGCAGCTTTTCAGCTGTATTCACCCATCCTTATGATGCGTAATTATGAATCTCACTGTGTGCTGCGATTGGCTAGTATTTTGATGCATTGAGGCCAGAGGCAGTTAGGGCCATGGACGTGGTCATGGTTAAGGCTCACACTAGCCACTCGTGGATACTCTCTGAGATTAAAGTGGTAAATTAACGAGGACATCTCAAAAATGTGCTGCCAGAAAGTCAAGTGATGTAGTAAGAGTGATACAGTCCATCATGTGAGCAAGAGGTGGTGGAGAGGAGAGGAGAGGTTTGAGTCCCCTGTGAGTCAACTTTGGCTTGTTACTTGAAGATGTAGTTGACGCATTATTCAGTTTTTAGGATGTATAAACTGCTGAATGTACACTGTGTACAAAACCCATTAGTGTTAATGTCACATTTCGATATGATACCACACCACACCATACCATACCATATTATTCAATACGATACGATATGATATGATACAATGCGATGCAATATGATACAATATACTTTATTGTCCCCATGGACTCAGGAGCTGCTTATGACACCCGATCATTAATTACCACATTGGCTATTCCATCCTGTGTACATATATCCTTGTTGGCTACGGACACCTGGGTGCTACTATCATCTGCCTTTAATTAATTCCTCTAATCTGATGTGACAACATCATCACATCAGGTCAAAGTGCAAGGGTCGGGGTCAGCCAAAATTTGGAGAGAGATTTGCGGTAGCGGGCATAAATCAATGGCTTAGAAAGGCTGAACCAGAGAGAAAGATCAGAAAACTGCCGGGACAGTTTTGGAGCTGCTTCATAGTCCCATAAAATTCCTTTGACGTGTGGGACATAGCCATTGGGATGGAGTTTTATTGCAGGCGATGATGGAGTGGACGACGAGCGGACGTATGACTTGCTGAGGGGATGGCAGTGGCTTTAGTGAAGAGACAACTGAATGCCTGACACCATTCAAAATGAAATATTGTAAATTTTGGCACATGAAGTGCAGAGACAAATTGTGTCTAAGGTGAGGGAGTGCACGTTCTTTCAAAAAACAACCATCAATGTGAGTATGTGAGCAGTTTTTCTGTTGCTCGTGTGGGCTCATTCACATACACACACGTGCTCACATGTATAGTGTGCAACACCCCTCAATGAAAATATATTCAGGCACGCATGGTGCATGGAGGGAGAGAGGGGGGTTGGTGGCTCTATGTGTGTTTTTCTCTGAAAGAACCAAGAGAATTTTATCTGGGGGAAGCAAACAATTGGCTTTTCTATTACATCAGTGTGGCTACTGAGGCTAAAAGGACATTATTTCACTAAGACCTAAACAGTGCCTGTAACAAAATCAATCACTGATCACAAACACATGGTTTGTGGCCTTGCAGTAAAGTGATAATCAATTCTGTGACTGCCTTTTTTCCCCCCTAGCGCTGTTGAAGTGGGAAGATGACGACCATGTGTAGGTGTAATGAAACTGCCCTGTAAAAGCCTGGTGAACATATCAAGAGTGCACACAAATACACGCGCCGGACATACACACAAATGCTTGGTAGAAGGCATCCATAAATACTGTAAGCAGTGCAATCACACGCAAAAACACACACAGTCTCCCAGGCCAGTGCTACAGGTATGGAATTCTTATGGAGGCTTTCAGCTGTGGCTCGTCTGCCGCCCACAAGCGAGATAACGGCGACACGGCAATCACACCATGATGAATGAGCTGTGATAGGCACTGAAAATTGCTCCTTGGTGGCTTCCGAAGTTTGGTCCAGGGACTCTATATCTCCAAAGTGAAATCAAAGCTTTGTGCTCGGCCAATTCTTTCTTTCACACCCTCTTTCTGTTGTGAAAATATTGTCTCATTTGTACACCCCCTCATCCCAAACACGCACACACACACACACACACACACACACACACACACACACACACACACACGCAGACACACAAACATCTCCATCCTCCCCTTGCGCCCTTTCCCTCATGTGTGAAATGAACCGTTCCATCTGAATCCCAATCAGTCTCGATGAGGCCAGTGACTTGTTCAGTGGCGAAATATGGCAATATGTCCTTCTCCCATTCCCACGGCTCCGCAGCTGATAAGCCAGCCACTCAGAATAACACATTGGGCCAATTGCCTCTGCTTACAAGCTACTTTGTGTGTTATCGTCTGATTCATTATCAAGGAGGAGGAGCTGGGCCAGTGACAGGTATGTGTGTGCGCGCGCCTGTCTTATACGTTTGTGTCGAGGGATGAAGAAAGGCATGAAGCACGTGCGGCTGACTGAAAAGCTGAGTAGCTTTACGCAGTTCCAACATGAATCCATTTATCATCTTTGATGTGACATCAAAGCTGCTGTAAAACAGAAAAGTTGAGCTTATGAACAGCATTATATTCCTGACATAAATAAATAGAGAGCTCGCGTACTGATCACAGTGACAATCTGATGTCTGATGAGAAGCAGTTGTTCTCGAAACGTCAACTAAGAGAACGTTTGTGCATACTCCTACTTGCAGCACTGTTTCCTTCTCACAAGTTTTGGACATCACTGACACTTCTGCTCTGCTGTTTAAAACAGGAAGCTGATTAATTTATGAGCAATTTATCACTATTAAGAAGTGTTATAAGTTAAGAATATATTAACGTTGCAAAGCTGCAGCATTGTTTCTGCATCGCTTAGATATGAATTCGATATGTGCTTCAGGGGCTGGAGCAACAGTGACGCGGCACAATGTGAGTGGCTTTGCATATGACACAGGGGCTTATTGGAAGCTAGAAGTCATTACAACTGACGTCAGGTTCACCATTCCTCCTCTGCAATATCATCTACTGCAGGGAGCAGCTTATGACTCACTGCTAACCATGTTGATATGCTAATAAGGAAAACAAGAGGTTCTAGTCACTATCTGGAGGCATTTATAGGCTGTAAGGGTCAATATGCTTCAAACAAAGTCAGATTGTCAGATTGTCAAGCAGGGTCTGAATCCTCCTCTCTGCACGCTGACGCTGGTGGGCTGCATATGATGATTTCTCTGAAACTACAATTACCTGCCTTGCGGATGATGCCTCTGCCAATCAGTCAAGTCGTAGTTTCCATTCACGTCTGTCCAGACTCGTGTGATTTTTATAGCGAAGACTTTTTAAGAAATTCAATAAAAGGTATGAAGTGCATTTTTTGGCGAAATGTGGATGCTTCACGCACATCTTCAAATACCATACAATCAGCACATTTTCAAGGTGGACACTCAAAGTTGAGCGTCAAAAATTCAGTATCTGACCAAATGTCTCCCCTTCTGTTCCTGACTTACTGTGTTAAACAATGGCCTGGAAGTGTTTTTTCATTCCACAACACAATGATATCACAGTGAGGATGACCCTTGACCTTTTGGATATAAAATTTTATCACCTTAACATTTTATCCAATGAGTTATTTGTGTCAAGGTTTGTAATTAGGTTATGAATTCTTAAATTATGGCCAATAAAAGTTAATGAGGTCACAGTGACCTTTGACTGCAAAAATCTAAACAGTTTATCCTCGAGTTCAAATGAACGTTTGTCCCAGATTTGACGAACTTCCCTGAGGGTGCGCCTACGATATTACATTCACGAGAATGGGACAGATGGACGGACAATGCTTCAAACCACAGCTGTCGCCAGGGTGAGGTATAACCAGGAGTTCTATACATTATACCCATGAGGCATTTATAGGCTATAATGGTATACGTGGTAAATGAAGGGCTTGTCAGATTGTTAATGGGCATCTGAATCCTCCTCCCTGCCAACATATCTTTATACAATGCTTCATATGGTATCTATACAATTAGTGCTGTGTGACAACTTGGATTAATTCTTATAAAAAATCCTTTTGATTCTTTCAATGGAATATGAAGGAATATAAATAACTAATTAAGTAATCGAGGACTTTACACATATTCTGACTTTATGACAGCTTCAGAGTTAGAGTATCACCTTTTTTTCTTTCCTCTCCTGTTTACCATGTCAGTAAATCTCAATGTATTACTGTCTTCTTTGGTGCTAATGGTTATATTTATATGCGTAATTAAAGCAGCTAACTATTATTAGCTCAAGTGGGTAGCCAACAACCAGGTTTTATACATCCAAGAACTTCTATAAAAATGAGCTGCTTGGCAACCAGACCAGGTGTCTAAGTGAGACAGGTGTTTATTTGTCAAAATGTGTAGCCACAGCGGGCTAGTAAAAGGGACTGGGAGTTTAACTGGGGCTCGGCTTTTAATTGAAGTTTTACGGTAAGTACTTAACATAAAGTTACATAGGTTAGATTTAGGTGATTAAAGTTATGTAGGTGAAGTTAATGAAAAGAAACAAGGTGATGACGTATCTTAAAACAACTCAAATATAGTCCACAATCCAGTGAGTTCGCCATTTTTTGTGCTGTCCAAATGTACACTCGGAATTATTGTTCCCTATATAGTAGACTTAAGTATCCCACAATGCTCCATGAAATGTGGTGTACAACCAATGATCACTAACCAAGCACGGACGGACTATAGGGGATGGATATCGAGATGGACGAGAGCAGAGAAAGCAACTCGATTACAATCTGCTGCACATGTTTAACTTATAACAACATGTGTAATTTTTACCAGTTTCTTTGCCATTTAATAAACTGTCAATTCAATGTGTATTCGCCAGTTCAGAAAGAGATAAAAATAAATCACCAACTGATCTTCTCAAGTGCTTAACAGTTACTGTACAGAGTAGGGCTAATAACGCTAGCTAAAGTTAGCAAGCTGAGTCGCAACTAGCTCTGAGTGGCATAATACATGATGTTTTAATTTAAATTCACAAGTTATTACATGCCTGACTGGTAAAACAAACTTCAACACAACAAAGGTTAAGCAAAAAATTACTTACATTATTAGGACAGATTGCAACTGTGCTGCTCTCTCTCCTCTTTTGTCTGCTAGTGTAATGTTAAATGTGAGCAGAGCAGCGCATCTCAACACAACACAAATGACCACATAGTACTTTGTAATGCTATTTATCAACTTGGGGAAAATACACTCAGTATAATTTCATGTTTTTATCATGAATATGCATGTCAGTATGTGTTATGGGTGCCTCACCAGCTGACAGTGATGTAGCATGTTTTAATTATGCGCCTGCACTGACATGATTAAGTGTTTGTTCATGTTGCAGATGAGCTCACTGTACAGTCCTCTACACAGATCTCCCTACATAGTGAGTAGGAAGTAGCGAATGAGTGAATGATTCTGGACACAGCCTCGGTCTTTATACTACTTCCTTATTTACTCCTGTCAGGACACTGGTCACATGATCGCAGCCTTTCAGATTAAGTGCGTTCGCCTATACACCTTTCTGACATCAGTGGGCTGCATAGGATGATTTTTCTAAAAAAAGTGAAAGCCCCAAAACACACCCATTTTATGCAGCAACTAGCTGTGTGTCTGCAGGCGAGAATGTCTGATAGAAAGTATGCAATATTTGAACCTCTATCTTAAGCTCTCTTTGAGTCTTTGATTCTTGCAAAAGTCATAAAAGCCTTTGTCCAAAAGTGTTCCCTGTAATCCCCATACTGTATTTACAAGTCAATGTGCTGAGACCACAAAAAAACATGCACAAGGAGCAGAAGTCTTGGAGAGTAAATGGGGAGGCAGCCAGGAGGAGGCTGTGACAGACAGTTGGCTTTTTGTGGCCATTTGGAGCAGCTTGAAGACGTGGTCAGACAACATGTTGTGCAAACTAGTTGTGACTGAAGCATCTTGAACCTTTGCAGCCGCTTTCGTTAATACCAGAATGAGCTGTTTGAGGCGCCCTGCTTGTTTAGTGTAATCTAATTTGTCCTCCAATAAAGCCAGTAAATTGTGGAGTTATTATGTTTGGCCACTTGTTAAATAACAGGCAGAGCAGGAGCAGCAAGTTTGAGTGACAATATTATTTCCTTTTTTATCTTATTTAAATAATTGACTTGTGTTTATTTAATTGTGTTTAAATGTCAGCTGGTTATTTAAAGCCTTCATTAAGCAAACGCATGGATTTATTATTTCATAAGCTTTTAAGGATTCACAGATTACTGATCATTACCATGGCAGGCGATTAAATTGCTTTAAAACTGCATACCTCGTAACAGGTAGCAGAGTGAGGGTAGTGAGAACTAGCACTCACAGGATCTATATTTACAACAGAGGCTGAGAATGGCTGACACGGTGAATTATTAGCTCCTGCTGATGCACTGTGATGTAGCCTCATCTGAAGTACTCAGGGCAAAACAATCGCGCAGCAGAGGTTCCTCTGATCCCAAGAGGACCGAGTTTGGATCTGAAAATACAAAATGGGTTTTTGATATGGTAATTGTCTGTCAACCACAGAATGTCAGCCACATGTAGATCAGCCGGGGAGCTGAGCTAATAAAATGACACGGACTGCTGTTGGTGTGAGCGTATCAGTGTGTGTACAGTGGTACTTACTAATATTGTTGTGATGGTAAGAGTCGTGTTGAAGAGGGTGTCCGTCACATTGATTGATGGAAGCTTTCTCTCCATGGACAGTCCATCTTCAGAGTGCCATAGGCCAATCTGCAAAGAGAGAACACACACACACACACACACACACACACACACACACCCACACACACCCACACACACAAATCAGTCACTAAGTCCATCAGCTGGAAAAGGCCAATAGAAACAATCTGTACTTAATTGCCTCCCTCTACTCTAAAGGACAACAAGTATGACCTTCACAAAAGACCATGTAAGACAAAGAGGAAGCACTGGACAGATCACCATGTTGGGAGACAAGGTTATAGCGAGAGTTTGTGAGGCTGCAGGGGGAAACAAAGACAACATGTGTGTGGCTCCTTGAGGAGTGAACACGGGGCATGTGTTCAATCAGAGGCAACAGAATGCATTCATTAAACCAATTACCGGCAAATCCTGTGGCGCAGAGCCACATTCTCATTTTCATTACAGCCCGAGTGGGGATTCACACCTCCACCTCACATGGTGTCTTTCCTCTCATCCCCTTTCAATCTGTCTCTGCCATCTCCTGTTTCATTCATTTATTTACTCGACCTAAGTTTGTCAATCCCCAACACCATGATGACCGTCTCTGCAGACACGGGCATTTTGTAAATCCACTTTGCCTCTTGCTACTTTCAGGTAGACGTTTCTCTTATTCACCTCCTTTTTACCATAATGGCATTGACAGGGAAAAGAAAACCTTGGTGATTTGTGTGCTCCGACCTTGAGGGATTTACATGGCTGCTTTTCTACAACCCTGGAGCTTATTAAAATCTCTGCAAGCACTGGATAAAGTGAGAAATGCAAAGTTGTCCAGTAAAAGGGAGTGTTTTTCCACCCAATCGCCAGTAAATGTTGCCACTGTACATTTATGCAAACTATGGGTATGTAACATTTGTGCATTATTATGTAACATATATGTTGAAACATTACGTTTCGACAACACTGTGATTAATGTGGTTATGTTCACACACAAAAAACACTTGGAACTGGTTACGAAAAAATTATGTTTCCACTTAAAATATATGGTTTTGGTGCCACAGTTGCTGCTGGAAATGCAGTAGTGTCAGAGCATAGCGTTAGCTCAGGCAGGACACTATGTCAAGCTCAGCTCACATCTCAGCTACATCAGCTGATCTCAAACAGTCCAATCAACTGATGGAGCAGCTGACTGATGAAAGGGAGTCAGCTGATAGATCACATGATTCCTTGCTATACAACCAATTGGCGAATCTCATTCAGGGCACCCTATTTAAACTGCTCTGGCCTGCCTACTGTTGCTGCTTCCTCTGTAAGCCACTATACAAGCTGCCTCCACCCCAGCTCCTCCTTTTCATGTTGTGTCTGACTTATCAATGTCATTTCTGTTTGTCATTGATGCTGCTCTGTTCTGTTCCCGGGGGGTCTTTGCTGCTGCTCTCTCTGCCTTAGACCTTCCATGTAGGCGCATGGAAGGGCAGGGAGGTTTTCTCTCTCTGCCTCAGGTTTTCCTTGTTTGCACACAGAAGGGCAGACAGGGGTGCTCTTTTTACCTTCGGCTTTTCACACTGGCATGTGGGAGAGGCTTTCTGCGTAGGCCTGAGTACAGGCAGAGAGGCCCCAGAACAGAGCCATACTGCCCAATATAAAACTGCAAATGGAAATAAAGTTTTCTTTGACTAAGTATTCTAAGTGGTCTGCAGATTGGCAGCTATCCCGCCTACATCGCATGCCATCCACCATACCTTTCACCTCCTGAATGACAAAGTCAGCTTATATACATGTAATCTGAGGTAGGTCACTTTTGAAACGCTGATATAATACATAATAAAAGTATAAATGTAACCTATCAAAGGATGTTTTTTTTTTGTAGTTTGACAATAGAGCTCTGACTTTTCCAGTGACTATCAATACAAGAAGAAGAAGAAGAAGAAGAAGAAGAAGAAGATATACTTTATTAATCCCAGAGGGAAAGTTCAATTCTTCTTTGACTCTGTTGTCATATACACACATGCACAAACAAGACCTATACATGGATTAAATGGAGAGATGTCAGAGTGGGGGGGGCTGCACATGGACAGGTGCTCCAAGCAGCTGGGGGTTCAGTGCCTTGGCAGTGCCCAGGAGGCACCTCTCCACATTTGGTCCAGACAGGGACTATGGACTGTGTGACTGCTGCTCCATTTACCTGTGCTGCCTGAGATCTAAATTATTCACATTCAAAATCACATTACCTCTTTACTGGTGATTATACGGTAAGAGTTAAGTGACTCTAGTGGCACAGTATGGGTCGTGCTATCGGCAAAACAATTTCACTTTCCTTATCATGGTGGCTTAATAAACGATCTTTTCATTTATGCAGAAACGCACAATTTCAGTATCAGTTACAAACAGAGCAGGTGCTTTATGTGTTGGCACAAAAGATAACCTCGAAATAAATCCAGATAATATGCAAAATATGTCTCATTATTAGTTTGTGTAATTTATTTCCAGTTTAGACTTAATATACGAGGAGTATGTTAAGAACTTGAGGTCATCCTGTCCACTGTGTTCCTGCTCAGATTAGACTGTGTCTTATTGATATGGAAACTAGGTAGAAAAAAATGTAGCAATTTCAGCCTTTGATTAAATATTCCAACCTGTAACAACCTGTGAGGCTCACTGAGAAATAAAATGATGACAATTCAAAACACTGTGTTTTTGGTCATTTACATTCCAACTCTGTAATCTACCTCATTATGTAAACATTGCCACCCCTCTCTTGAAGACTGCGGAGAAATAATATCCCTTATCATAATAATCAACCTCCCTCCATTATGAATATTATATAGGAGGAGTAAATGAGAAAATACAGCATCTAATTTAGCCTTGATACATTGTTGCTGTGATTCAATCCATGTCACTGGAATAAGGTCTCTGATTATGTGCTAGAAAACCTTCGGGAGTATCCGTGTTGGTTGGAGACTGGAGAGGATGAACTGTTACAGGATCAGTGTTTGATAGGGAAAAAGGAAAATACAGTAAACAAAGCTCTCCAAGCTTGGTCATAGTTTGTTTCAAGGCTAAATTGCTAAAATTCTCAAGAGATTACAACCCATTCATGTTGATCAGTGCCTGCTTTTGGAGGCCGTTTAACTCCTCTCCTCATGCTGATGATGAATTCTGATGTGAGATATGTTTAAAAAAAAAAAAAAAGCAAGAAAGAGCTCCCGGAATCAAAGATTTCCTTTGAGAGTACATGATCAAAAAGATCTTGCCTTCCATTTCCTCTGGTGTACTTGTTGAGAGAAACAGCACCTTGCTCACACAAATAGACAACCAAACCTCCTGAACAACACACTCCACACTCTGCTGATGATGGCCTCAAGAAACAGAGAGGAAGAAAATGTGAGCATACTGTGGCACGACCAAAAGTGGACCCGGGAAATACGGTGTTCAGCAATCAGCGTACACAATCAGCTGTCAAAGTGTGTGGAGGTGGTGGGAGGCGGGAATCTGTGGCTTGGCTGGGCTCAGCAGGTGTCACCAGAGGTCTGAGCATGGGGGTGACCGAGAGGGTAATAGGATGAGGTGGCTCTGTGACTCCTGCCTGGGAACAGGAGGTGGAGGGAGAGAGGAAGATGAGGGAGCTGTGAGCAGGAAGGGAGAAGAAGCATATGCTGGCGGGGGAGGAACTGGTCCTTTGGTGGCCCTGTCGTCAACTCTCTTTGAGCTACGAGGGGGACAAAATAGAGCCGTACTGTCTGTGAGTCACTCTGACTAACAGGAAGGAAGATGTATACATCAGCTAATGTAAGCAGGAAAGCACACTCGGGAGCAAACACACCGTGACATTTATCAAATAGACTGAAAACCTTTAACGCCGTAATTATTCCTTGTACGACTTTATGCAATAAATTACACTTTTTATTATTGATTTGTGCAATAAAAATGGGAGGCTCCTCATTATATAGCACAAATAGGATGAAAAGATGACAATGAAGTGTCTAGAAGTTGGAGAGAGACCAATACACAACTAATTAAACTGATGAAATATTAATCAGAGCGCAACACAGATGCCATTAATCTGACGGCCAGGAAAGAACATCAGTAATTTTACATGTCATTTTCCCTTGAAGCGCATTTTGTAATAATTTTGTAGGTTGTGCAAACTCTATAGTGAAGGGAACCTTAACCATCGCATTAATCCTGGTGCAGCAACAGCATTGAACCACTGCATAAAACCTCATTATACACGCAGCACAACCCGAGAATCTATTAGACTCATAAGCTTTTATCATAGAGAGAGGAAGCTGCATACTGCTGTATACCAGATTGTGTTTGTGCGCAACAATATAAATAGCTGTAACTTGGTGTTTCTCATTTGCAGTGTCATTAATTTGATATTTACACTGCAATTACAACAAATAAGTACTGTGCAGCACAGCCTCTGAATCTAGGAAATTCAAAGTTCAGTCTGTTGACGAGTACGGTGCACTATTTATTTAAGTGAGAATCAGGGAGGCAGGAGGAAGAATAAGGTATAATAAGAGAGGGGGGAATAGGAGAGGAGCAGAAGGAGAAGGAAGGAGAAAGATGCAGGGGAACGTCAATCACTTACTGAGTAGGTGCGGTGAGGCTGGTGAACGGAAAGAAAATCAATGAGAAAGTATGAGGAGCAGCCAGCTAGGGAGCCAGAACATAAGGCGGAGAGAACAAGAGAAAGAGACGGCAACTGAGAGACAGAGAAGACAGACAGACAGAGAGAGACAGAAAGAGAGAGAGAGAGAGAGAGAGAGAGAGAGAGAGAGAGTGCAAAATAAAGAGAAAGAGCGAGGGAGCGAGGAAAAAGAGAGAGACAGACGGGGAAAAGTGACAACAAGTGGAACAACGCACCCTGTGAGGGATTACCCAGGGTTCATTCTGCAACCTGGAATTACAGCACGAGGAAAAGATTAGGGAGGCTGCTCACTGAAGCGTCAGGATTGGCTGATTTTCCTGTCAGAAAAATGCCGTATCCAATAGGGTGTGGCGAGACTGTGCTGTGACAAATGCATCCATCATGTATGAGAGAAGCAATAGCTACCATTATCAAGCATAATGTCATACAGCCCACTTACACCGAGGCTAAAGCATTCAGGTGTCACGGCAGTGCAAATGAGTCTGAGTCGAAAATGTGTGTGTGTGTGTGTTTCTGGCTGTATGCTTGCATGTCTGTTTGCGGCTGCATGTATTGCAGGAGCGAAATATCCCCACAGGCCTCTGAGGATGGACTTTTATTGCTCGTATTGCAACGTTATGCTATCTCAGCTTGGCGAAAAGATGCTGAAGTAGATGTAGTTTCTACCCATCAGTGGACATTACCACCGGTTGAATCAGCAGCTAGTGCCCGGTTAAAACTGAACAGAGGACTATTATATATTTAGAGCGCGCCCACTCCGCCTCACAGTGATCACATTGTTCAAATGATGAGCTACAGCATTGTATTAGTGTGTGTTTGTGTGTAACTGTTATGCATATTTTCTCTATGGAATAGTGAGTGGGTAAAATGGGCTCCCTTTTCGCAGAAGCTCTTTCTGGCATGATTCATCATCAGCACGAATGAGTCTAATCAGGGTGGCGCCGTGGGCAAACTTCAGGGGCTAGACAGACACAGGTGGTGGTGTAGGAGGTTGGCACTGCCATACAGTAAAGAAAGGATCGGGGAAAGCACACAGTCGTGACACTGGTGCTGATTGAAGAAAAAAGAGCCACAGACTTGTGGTATTCTTGCAATATTCTTGCTATTATTTTCTGCTGGTCAAGAAGTCTCTCGTCCCCGGCTGTGGAGAAAAGCAAGCGTGGAAAGAGTTGACCTGGTTACACTTTCAAAAACTGTTCTTTCATAAAAGTCTAAACTGTGATTTGTGTTGTTTCTTCTGAACACACACAAACGCATGGTGTTGTTTTAGATTTATTCCAAAGCTAGTCAGCAGCACACTCATTATTTGGCATTATGGTGAATAATGGCGCCGCTTGTTCAATCCCCGTAATGAGACTCAAACTCGGGGTTGAAGAGAGGGTCTTGTGGCTGTCGTTGTAGATCTTCAAAGCAACGCTGCATGTTCTCCAAGTGCTGAATCCCCCGTAGAGCTAACAGCACACAATGGATGCCCTCGCAGCCACAGTCCCTGCTCAGTCCGTGCACCCAGAAACTATTGACTGTCCAAATGTCTTCATCTCTAGCGACCATGTTAGTAGAGAAGCACTGTAAACACTGGGGACAGAGCGAGACCCTTCGGGGTGTGCTCCATTCCCAACTTGCTCATTACCTCCAACCAATCCTAATCCTTTTTTGGGGGGAGTTTTTCCCTTATCTGCATCGAGAGTGTAAGGATAGAGGATGCAGAATGCTGTACAGATTGTAAAACCCCTTGAGGCAAATTTGTGATTTGTGACTTCTCTGTTGCAGCTCTACACTCAAGTGTAGTATGAAGATAAGTGATATGAATTACTAAAACACAGGGGGTCATGACTGTCAGACATGATGAAGTGACAACATTTACAGCAGACACCACTATACTATCTCTGCAGAATTCTAAGAGGCTGAGTTAATAAAGATCAGATGTTTACTTGTTTAGTTTAGTCCAGTGGCTAGAAGAAAATGTTGGCATTGTACATTTCTGCAAACTTAAATTAGTAGCCCGGGCTATTATTTGCTTAAATCACTGAACTCAGCAGGTGTCTTTATGGGACAGGCCTTTAATTCCTTTCACACAAAACTGTTGCTCAGCAAATCAAATTCTTTATTTGAACCAGTATGAATATTACTTGGAATAACATATCAATTATGTGTTGTGACACTTGTTTTACAGCACCCGTCATACTGACACAGCATCACTTTATCCTGTTAAAAAATATTCATAACTTTGATTATTTTTTATAAAAAACACTTTTGATTGATGGACCCTTACTGACTAAAGGAATATAAATAACTTCCCAGGTAATCAAGGAATGGACACTGACTTTATGACAGCTTCAGGGGAAGGGAGTCGCCACTTGATTTTTCGTCTTGCCGGTAAATCTGAATGAATTACGATCTTTTCTGGTGCTCATGGTTTCAGATAAATGAAATCAACTGAGCTAACAATGGGTGTGGTTACATGATGGCTTCTCATTTGGAATGAAATAAATCTGAATGAAATCATTTGGAATTAAAGTCTTTCCAGGTAGTTTACATGGGAAATATTCATTCCGAATGAGGGTTTACACGGGAGGTGAGTTTAATCGCCTTTATTCAGGTCTGCGCAAGGTTTGAGGCAGGGAAGGTTTCTGATTGGATAGGGGGCGGGGCGGATGTTACGTGTTTCCGTTTACCGGAAGAAAACACTGTAGTCCTCGCTCCGGATAACAAGATGCTTGACAACGCCGTTCTTAGTGCCTTTTTCGGGCGTGTTTTGCTTATATTCTTGAAGCAGCAGTACGACAACAACCTTGTTCTGCTAATGCTTCATCTGTTGAGCAGGAGAAGGGAGGTAGAAGGTTGAGGAAGGGACATAGCAGAATGTGCTGTGGCGAATGGAAACCGGTTAGTGCATCGCGCGTGCACTATATGTCATCACGCCAGAAGGGCAAGGAAACGAGCATGCGCAGAAAGACCAAAATGAACTTAAAGAGGAATGAGTGTATATAAGCGTGAGAAATTCTTTCATTCGGAATTAGAAACGGAATATTTCAGCCCCTTACATCGGAATGACTTTTCAATCGCATTGGCCATTTTCAATCTGAATTAGATGTTTATAAGATCACTTTTAATAGGAATGAACTTTCATTCTGAATGAAAAGGGAATAAAACTGTCCATGTAAACGCACTCTGATGTGTAGCATCTCCATACTGACAAAAGTTTAAACATTTGTATTTGTAATCTCAATATAATCAGCTAACTCATGTTAGCTCAAGTGGGTAGTCAACAATCCGGTTTTATACATCCAAAGAACTATTATACAAAGAACTTCTTGGCAGACCAGGCCTCAAATTGAGACAGGACTTTATACTACACTAGTCGTTAAATTGAAGTTGTACGGTACTTTACATTTGTACATTTTGTATACATATCATATCAATGTGTCTAAAGTGGTGTAATATATAAGCTGACTTTTGCCATCTCGAGTTCTGGATGGTGAGTGGTGTGAAACCTAGGTGAGATGGATGCCAAGTTGCAGACCACTGCAGACTATTGTTTGACACCAACAAACAACAAAACCAGTTGTGATTTTAGCAAGTCATGTTGTGTTTCCACAGTGTTTTTAGTTTTTCCTGTCAAGTAGCCTGAAAAGCAGCTGCTTTTTTTCCTGCCAGAATGGTCTCGTCCAGGCAAGATATTTTAAGCCAAACCATGATCTTTTCCTAACCACAACCAAATAATTTTTGCGCCTAACCCTAACCACACCTTGTGCAAATTTAATGTATCTGTGGTTTGCAGAAATGTACAATGCCAACATTTTTCTTGCGATTGGGTTGCCAATAGAATTGTTTATGCTTATTTACTGAAGTTTGTTTGTTTGAAGTTTGTTTGTTTGAAGTTCCTACTCCTCAGCATACATTTGAGACAAGTTAACGAAAAAAAAAAAACTTGTGCAGTGGATCAAATGTAAGTGTTTTGTTGACCCTTGTTAGGTTATAAAATAATAATAAAATGATGATCACACAACATGATGTCAAAAGAGAATCCTTCAAAGAATCCAAAAAGCGTGCCAGGAGAACAGACTGCGATTATGAACCTTTCCGTACCCAGCAAAGAGAACAAATAAAACAGTACCTATAAGGTTACAATGCATCTACGGTTGCTGTCTGTAGCTACATTATATATCGAGAGCCTTGGTAGGATTTCAAGGGTGCACTGTGCACACTGATAAAAACAGAGACACAGAGGCAAACTTGCAGGCACACAGGCACAGAGGCACTCAGGCACATACACATAAATTTGCATGTACATGCATATTACACACATACACACACTCGAACACTCGCGCGTGCACACCCAGCCAAGCAACCCATACACAGTCTCACCCAGCCTTGAAATCCGTTAAGACTGGGGGATCTTGCAAAACAGCTCATCCATTCTGCTTTTGATCTATTCCCCATCTCCAGCCTGCAAAGTGCAAACTGAGAAAAACAAAAGAGGAAAGGGGACTGCTGTACGTCTCTGAGAGACCAAACAAAGGAGAGAACTAGAGACACACAGAAGATGCCGGTGTGTGTAGACTAGTGATGTGAGTCTGTGCTTCGACAAATTCAATATGAATTTCAATATGTCGTCGCAGATTCAGCACAGGGAAGGTATCTTTGAGCAGATTGAGGATTCAGTAGGATTGCGTTAATTCCCTATCTGATCTCATGCAAAGGTATTGGTTACAAATATGCCTTGCTTTGACTGGCGTCACAAAATGTGTGTGACACCCTCACGCTGACCCCAGTAAATATAACACTGATGTGCTTTATATATACTCAGGAGGAGGCAGTTGCATCAGACCTTGTCTTTGACCAGCTTTAGATTTCCTCCAAAGTTTTGAGCGAATCTCGGACAAGACTGAAAAAAAAGCGAGCTGCAGAGAGGTCTTGAGGGATAATATGTCAAAAGACGACTAATGTGACTTGTAAGCAAGGCTGCCAAACTTTCCCCCAGTCCCACACATTTATATCAACAGCCGTATCGTGCAGCTGACACAGTCTCCACCACTGTTACATCCCTGCCGGAAACGACTGTGTGTGTGAATCTGAGAGGAAAAAAAAAAACAAAAACGCCAAGTCAGATAGTATTAGCTTACGCAGTATATGCGTGCACATGTTGGTTTTACACAAGGTTTTATATGCAGAATCAAACCCGTTCATCTTAGGCCTCAGACATTCTAATTATACTTCAAAAGCAATACATTAAATTACATTTATCACTTGCGATTAGTATTCATCCGAATTTGAGAAAATGAAATGAAAATCTCATAAAAGCGACTTGAGTCTTTTGCTAGCAGACAAGTTGTTTCTTCTCAAAATTCACAGCTTCTCTGACCTCCAGGACTGTCTGCAGCACTAAGGACATTTAACTCATAACAGAGACAGCTTTGTGTGCAATAAACTGGAGGAGATAAAGCCGCTCATAAACTGATCCACTGCTTTGCAACTGAACATTACTGACATTAGCGAGAGGGCATGTGGCTGTAACTAAACTTTTTATAACTGTTTCCTGCACCAGAACACTTTTTCTAAACAATTTACATGGTGATATGATTTAAAAAAAACAACAACAACAAAAAAAACACATTAGTGTACGCTGAACACAGAGCATCACTAACAGCAGAGATTAAAGCAACTTAAAAGAAGGAGCTACCCTGGGGAGGGATGAACATGAAAACTGAAGCGAGAACGCAAAAGGTTGCTTGAGGAGGTGATAGAAAAGACGATACTGAATTCACACTTTTAATTCGAGCTTCCAGGCGGATGACTCCAAAAGTCTTAAGTTCTCTGCTGGAAAAGGCACAGAGCACCTTTCAATCCCCTCACAGTGAAATGAGCAGCAATGTGAGAAAAAAAAAAGATGGCACATAAACAAGGTGAAAAAGAAACCGTGTTTAATGGATGATCCTCAGAAGCTAATGTAGTCTGACACGCTGCAGTTCCAGTGGCTGGAAACATGAACTACACACGCAAATAAACTTGAAAACTCAGACGCACACATCATCTATGGCAGTATAACACTGACAACAATATCACACTGGAACGCTCAGTCCTGATGAGCTTTTGAATATTGTTAGCGGGATATGGATAACAATAGATAAAACACTGAATAAAATGAAAACACTATATTAAGACCCAGGGAAGAGAAGTCTTTTTCCAGCAGGCTCTATAGTCCCTTGATCTGATCCTCAGAGATGCTGTGCAACTTTTCGGGGACAATTTTATTTAACAGTGAAATAATACAGCTGCATTGCACACTGGCAAATAAACACTGGATTTATACCGCTACTATTTCTTCTCCCCTGCTGGCAAATAGCAGTTTTCCTTTCTACTCATTGTCCCCAAACAGTCAAGACTGTATGCGTCCTTTGTTGAGTGCTATCAGGGGCATTCTCCTCACGCATTTTTAAACTTCACTGGCGTTTTATGAATTTTGTCTTGAGCCGTAATTAAATCCTGACCCTGATTAAGACACATATAAAATGATTCACAGCGAAACTCAATTTATGTGTAACACCTAAACACCTTGTTTTTAGGAGGCCATCTGGAGCACCTTTACATCTGATTAAAGCGGTCACCTCTTTGCGATGTAAAACTTGCTCTAATTATTGTTTGCAATTACACAGCTGTAACACAGTCACCGACCTACCCTCCCTCTGATGAAGACTCTTTCTTTCTGCTTTCTCACTCACACAAACACACACACATAAGCTGTGGTGACATTGACAATATTTCTTTTGATTAAAATCATTCTGATTAGAGATTCCAACTAAACTGTTTACACAGACGCTGAATAAAAACATGTGCGTATACATGCCCTAAAGCGTTTAATCAGAATGTAATTTTTTTGGACCTCAGCGGGTAAGTGGTTCTGCCGGCTGTGAAAGGTCTAATCTGCCAGAAACAGAGCAGAAGAAGAAAATGAGAAAATTCAATTATATTATTTATTATTATTTTAGCCATATTTAAATTGACCGCCTTGTTGTAAGAATGGGCTGTGATTGGTGTGTGACTGATTAGAAGCAATGATCCAATTGGCTGGGGCGTATGAATTCCATGTCCTGCATGAACTAATGCAAAGCTTCATTATAGACAAAGAAGAAGTGGTTCTGCCTGTTAACACGATTTAGTCGTGAACATAAGTTTAACCTGGGTTATTTTTGGCAACTACAAATTACAGATGTCCCCGTAACACCTCACATGCAGACTTTCAGTTAATGTTACAAATTACAGGTGTTCCCCAGATGACTCATAGTAGCAATAGATGATTGTTTCAAAATCAATATAGTAGCCTATGTGTATTAATCAGAACTCATGACAGGATGTAGCACTAGCAGAGTGTTTGACTCATGAACCATTCTCCATCAATTGGGAGGTGCGTAGAAACAGCTCTTGCGGCATGTCTTGTGCGGCGCAGGCATCCTATTCGCCATTAAATGTTACCTTGTGGAGCAAACATACACAGAGAGTACATATTTATTCCCACCACAGAGAAGTGGTTGGATTAAGCTTTGAAGTGGTTATTAGGCACTAATATTTTTTTTTATTGTACAGATTATCAAAGGTTCGTACAGCCTCATTCAATTGAGGCATTTCTATTCTGATTCAACTATTATTCCGATACTTAGTGGAGTATTAGGGTCCATGTTTGTATTATGTTCAAACTGCACAGCTGGAGGAGATCACAGGGGCCGCCTCACCCTCTAAAGTCACTCTAACCTTAGTGACAGTAGCTCAGGCGCCAGTTCTTGCGTGTTAGACCGTGTACGTCGATCAGACCTGGTTAAGATGTACTCATCTCTGCTAGAGCCTCAGGCAGAAAAAAAGATCCAAGCCACGTCGTGGTGTGCTGAGCTACACCAGGCGCCTATGATAATGTCCTTCAAGGTAAGAAAAAAGGGTGGAGGCAGTCTTGAATCTGTCAACCCGCTGTGCACCATCCCACACCTCTCACCCCCTTGCATTTTTCCATCTCCCCTCCCCTCTACCCCCACTGTACCTATCCCTTCCCCTCCCTCCTTCCCTCACATTGCTGCAGCGGAGAGAAATTGAATTGAGTGCATCTGCATCCGCAGCAGAGGGGGCAGCGAGAGTAATAGTGTTCTCAGAGACGGGGTGGGAGCAAAGAAAAAGGGAGGGGAAGGAAAAAGCAGATTGCCATAATAAACACAGGAGCAGCACTGACAGGAAATAAATAAATCCAATCCAAAAGAGAAAGAAATTGAACGAGCACATTCACCCTTTAACTGGAAGAAGTCTTGTGTAAATAACACAGCTCAAATCATTTCTTGCAAATTGGAGTGGTGCCCATGCAGTATGTGCGCGCGCGTGTGTGCGTCCAAAAGGGTCTGCGTGTGTGTCTAAGATATTCCAGGCACTCAGTGTTCCCACAGATATGGAGGAAGCAGATGGGTATAAAAAGGGTCTCCTGTTACGACGCCACCTCCGTTCCTCGGCTCCACCTTTGAAGACCTTGACACAAGGATGCCTGGGTTCTAAAGTTTATTAAAAAGAGCAATCTAGCTGTAAATGCTCAAATGATAATTCAGGGAATTGGAAAGGGTGTACTAGGGCATGTAACAGTTTATAGATGGTCTCTTCACAAAGATTCGCTGTAGGGAAAAAGTACACAAATGAGAACATGGGACTGAAACATGTGGGAGGAAGCCACCATTAAAAAAATCAATATCCAAGGTGAAGGAAAGAGTACCGCAACCAAGGATCCTGCTTATTTACATCAGATGAACAAATGGTTTGAGCGGTGGCTCCCGCTGCTGAATAGATGTAAAAAGGAAATGAGGCACAATAATCAAAATGAATTTGATTGTGGTGTCGAACATGGCTCGAGCATTCTCCACCTGAGCTAGAAACCTAATCAGTTCTTTGTATTTAGGCAATTCATTCTTAATGCTGCTGCAAATGTAATCTACCCTGATAAAAAGGAATGAGTTGGGGCACTTGCTTTCTATTTCAGTAAATCTGCCAGGGGTTGTTTGGGCAGCTTGCACATTCGCCTAGGGAGGGATTTCTATTACTTCAGTGGAAGTAATGGAAAAACAGAATTCAGTGAGAAAAAAACAAAACACGTTCTCAAGTTATGTTGATGGGATTACAGTTTTCAGATGAGGGAAGCAGAATTTGAAGAAGGCATAAAACAAAATGGGAAAAATGTGCAGCTTCAGGGACAAGCAGGCAGCAACCTGCAGGGCTGAGAAATGAAGTCAAGACAGAAGTGCCAAGAACTGCAGTTCCAAAAACAGCCACGAGGCTGGCTCCAGAAGCCATCCAATCCCCATAGACCCCCATGTTAAAATACGCAACATTACAGCAGAAATAAACATGTCTACAGTCTGGTACAAGGAATGGTTTTGGTCTCTATAGCTGGGCTGTTCATGAAAACTGTGCGGGGGGGAATTTTTAAGTAACTAACCAGTTTAACTTTGTTTAAGGTTTAAAGTCACACATAATTAGAGGGGTGGCTGCTTTGAGTGACAGGTTGTCCTCCAGACATTGATCTATATCGTCATCTTTAGGATATGCTTTTACTTTGAAAGTCTGCATCACTGTCAAACAGCGACAGGCAGGTGTCAAGCAGACAAAAGAAAGATGATGAGGATAACGTTATTTACTCGGGAATGAATCAGCAGTGTGGAAGTATTTTCGATTTCTGAGAAAAAAGGGGCCAACAGACAAAGCACATGCTGTATGTAAGCAATGCATAATGTTGCCTGCCTGGCTGGCATCACATCCTGCTAAGTAAGAAAGAAGTATAAATAACACATTTATTAAGCTATCAATGGAGAAAAGTACGCTAACCGCTAGGCTAATTTATGCAATATAAACATGCTTGAGTTGATAATGTGTGACTAGCAAAAAATAAAAGACATGTCTATGACACTGACAGTAATTATTGAGCTTAATTTTATAGCTTTGTTAAATGTTTGCCTTCAGGGTTTTAGGCCAGACAGATCTGACAGGCTGCTTCTTCTCTAATTGATTATGTTAAATGATCAGATGATATTGTCTTATATCGATCGCAGCTCCCTGAATCAAATTGTATCGTGGCAGACTTTGTAATACCAGCAAACATTTTAGCGCTGTCCAAAGAATCAATCATGATGAAACCAGTGATTTACACCCCTGCTTCACAAACCACTGGGTAATGTCATGGTAGCTGTGTCCATTATTTTTGTACAGCATGTGGGGACAACTGGTACAACAATGACAAGACCTATAGTCACTAAAAGAAGGCACCAGATTCCTTGGTGCATCTCTGATCTTTGTTTTACAGCTGTGTCGGTTCAACACAGTTTGAACTCTCCTATCAACCCCGCAAGCTTCATAAAAACACATTATGTGTGTGTTAGAATGTCAGAGCCAAATCTATTCTTAAGCATCGAATTTTGCAAAGCACCTGTGGACTCGATAATGAGAACAATTTGCTTTGTGGCATGCTGGAGTTGGCCTTTGGCCTTTTCCACTTCTGGACAGTGTGTCCTCCTGCAACCTACTCATAACCTGCTCCCTGCTCTGTAGCCTCTTCCAGGCGCTCCAGCTGAACCTTAGACAAACTGTTTGCTTTTTCTCTGTTGTTTCTCTTTCTTCTGTCTCTCCGGTGGTTTACATGCCAAAGCTGTGATGAAGTGCCTCCATTATAAAACTTAATTAGTGGGTCTCTTCTCAGGAGTTGGTTGAGAGTGTTTGCAGCCCCATGCATTGCACAGAGATACACACGTCTGCATGTAGTATGTGCAGTCACACACACATACACATAAACATAGAAATCACTGATGCAGCTTACATAGCACCATCTCTTCTGCTCTCTCACACACTGTAACACAACAGAGCCTAGTGCTGTAACAAGCAACAGCTTGCCTAGCCCAAACTGCAATAATTACTCATTTTACACCTTCATCCAATTAACAGGCATGCTGCAGTCAGTGAGCTCTGTGCAGAAAATAAGGGCCAGTCCACAGAGGCCAGGGGGCTGCAGAGAGGCTGGACCGCTCTGTCAGTATGGTGTGTGCTGCAGTTGGCTGACAGGCTGCAGTGTGATTGTTTTGGAAAAGACTTGTGCTTCTGCTAAACATGCCTAGATGGCGGTGGGCTCGTTGTGTGTGACTGTGTGCTGAGCCAAGAAGCAGGCAGCGGGGGCTGGCACCATCCCCATCAGTGCTTACACATAAGCACTGACAAACACACACACACAAGTATAAACATAAAAAGCATGCGTGCAGACGAACACACACACGCCAACGACAGCACATACACACTGTGAACTGATGTCAGATAAATCAGTCAGCGGTCCTACAGCTGCCACAGCACAGTATCGCCTAAAGTGACTTTAATACTTCTGATCCCCCGAACAGAAAATACTGTAATCCATTCCAGCAACGAGAGTGTGAGTTAGGAAACCGCTCTGCCTTTTGATGTTCCTGAAGAGAACACAGTGTGAGCGTTCAGAGGAACAGGTTGAGTTATATTATCCATCTGCAGATATCCAGAATTATACTGTTTTACAGTGTACCCCTGGTGTTCACACCATCTGGAGAATATACACTGGGAAACACGTTCACATTCGCACGCACAAGCCAAGATAGTTCTTCGTATTAGTCGCCTTTATCGAGCTCATTACACTGGCTTGTGAATAGCCGTAGCAAAAGGATATGGAGGATTACAGCCTATTCCTTTAATATGATTAGTCATTGCAACAAGAAATGGGAGTGAAGGTCACTGCCGTTGCCTAAAGTATTCCATGTGTTGACAGCTAAAATAGTGCATTGATGGTAAGAAAAAAGCCCCAGCTGTTATTTGACATGCAGAAATATATTTCACTTTCTTTCTAGTTTCATAGGGTCGTCTTTGCCTCTTTTCCTTCTGTCCCATTTTTCTCCTGCACACCCTTTCTGTCTCATTTACTTTCCGCCTGTCATCCTCTTCCCTCATTTCTCTTTCCCCCTCTCTCTCTCCCCGTTCACCTGCCTCTCTTGCCTCCTCTGTGGATTGTTGTTGGTTGCCGGTGCCAGTGGTGCTTCGGCCAGAGCAGGGACAACACCATGCCAACTTCTTACACCATCATCATTGGCCTACCTGGCTGCCAGCACAGGAGCAGCTGGGATATTTACTCCCCCTGCCAAACCTGAACAAATATAGATTATTGCGTAATGCAGCCACATTATATTCTGGAAATACGGTAGGCTAACTGAACTGTCAACTGAAACAGTTGTTTTCAAGCTTAAAGCCATCACTGGAATTTAACTTTTATATTATGCTTGTAAAGTTATGATGCTCTAGAAGGGTCAATTTCAGATAATATTATAGTATATCTTCCACTGCGATGAACTGTGCATCAGACCACACTTGATCAAAAGGCACTTTTCAATAATTTAATGATGAATAATTCAAACAAAAGAAACAAAAATACCATTATCTAGTTTGCTGATTTAAAGTTCTGAATGCAGACCATTAATAATAAATCTGAGTAGCCACAATTGTAATATTCAGGCTGCTCTCATGCTCTGTTCATACATATACCTCTAAAAAGTAATACACCAGAATGGTATATATCCTATCAAATCATGAGCAAGTAATTCATGTATAACTCATGTAACCAGGAAGGCTGTGATCATGCGACCAATGCACTGACGGGAGTACAGAAGGAAGTAGTATAAAGAGCATAAGTCTGCATAAGCAGGCAGGGTAGTGTGCTGGGTAAGTCAAACATATATGTATGACATTTTGTCATATGGATCACTGTACATTATGTTGATCTGTTCTGTACACTCGATATCCCTGGTCTGTCCATCCTGGAATAGGGATCTCTCCTCAACCATTTTTTTCCGTTAAAGGTGTTTTTTTTGGGTTTTTTTTTCCTTATCTGCTGTGAGGATCCAAGGACAGAAGGATGTTGTATGCTGTAAAGCCCTTTGAGGCAAATTATGATTTGTAATATTGGGCTTTATAAATAAAATTGAATTAAATTTAATTGAAACAAACATAGGACTTTTCCTCAGGAGACCAGTGTTTGTGTCTGATGTGAACCCAAATGCATTGCAGTGTTTCTTTTCCTAACCCTAACCTACCTAGTTTTACCTTCCCAAACCTAACCAATGTAACTTAACTTGCCTTAAACTAACCTACGTAACTTCACATTAGGTACGTAACGTGACAACATCCGACCATGTTTCTTTTACTAATCTCAGCCTAAGTAACTTTATGTGCCCAAACCTAGTTGACGTAGCTTTAGGTTGAGGATGTAAGTTTATAAGTAGGTACGGTAATGACACCATTTGTCGGGCGCTTCTTTGTTAGATACCATATGACCCATTGTCTGTACATTTTCGTAACATATCATACAAAGTGTTGTATCAGGATGTGCTGTAATATTACAGTCAACTTTTTGGGATTGAGCAGGTTTACACCATCTATGTCAAAAGTAAATACACTTGTCCTGCAGTTGTCTAAAACATGTGATGTGGGTAGTTCTGTTTTTTTTTTTTTTTCCAATATAATCCTTACTAGCAGCAACAGAGCCTAACCCCCCCCCCCCAAAAAATGTTGTGAAAAAACCAACCAAACAAACAAAATGAAAACCATCACAAATTTATTTTTCCAATTCCTTTGAGTTCAAGTCCAACCAATGATTCCTATGGTGCTCAGAGCCGATGCAAAACTCAAAGAAGATGCAAAGTCAAATTGCACCCAATGACTGGTGTTCATTTTTCATCAGGGTATAAAGAACAGCAGAAAACAACCTGTGATGGTGACTAAATAGAAGGACAGGCAGACATATAGACAGAAACCCCTTTCACACATGCTGTCTATCTGGTCATGTGCGATACTTAAGGAAATCTGTCCTGCCAATTTCCCACAACAAGCTAATAACATTCATCCCTGACATAATGTTTTAGGGAAAATGCTGGTAT
Organism: Epinephelus fuscoguttatus; assembly: GCF_011397635.1. Lineage (NCBI taxonomy): Eukaryota > Metazoa > Chordata > Actinopteri > Perciformes > Serranidae > Epinephelus > Epinephelus fuscoguttatus. The sequence continues at coordinate 21,067,290 of NC_064756.1, forward strand.
AGCTGTGTTGTGAAAGAAAGTAATAACATTGTGGGACAAGCACGTAAAGGGTTACATCCATCTAACAAAAGACGCTTTCACATAGCCAGCAAACCAATCACAAGACTCTGCTAATGATGCATTTGAATCCGTGACTTGTTTCCTGATTAGCATTTACCCCAAGTTCTGTGTTTGGAAGCGCATTGGCACCAGACAAAAACAGCTCCCTGTCCGCCATGCTCCTAAAAATAATAAGATAATAATAATAATAATAATAATAATAATAATAATAACAGAATCATTTCTGAATGTAGTGCATGTATGAATTGTAAATAGTGAATGAATAGTAAAGCACTAGCAGTGCTTGAGAGCTTACCCCACTAGTTTACTGGGAACTGTGTGGAAAAGATGCTAGAAAGGCAGATAGATAGATAAAGATAGATAAAACAGAGAAAGGTGGCAGAGACGGAACAGCAGGAAACGGTTCTAATGTGTGAAAATGCCTGCCAGAGAAATTCAATTTGTGACAGTGATTGGCTGTAGAGTGTTGAACCCCCTGAGGAGCTGATGGTCCCACATGAGAGGCAATCTATAGCTCAACCACAGGGTTCGCAATGAGGGGGCAGTGGGTGCTACAGAATAAGGAAAGAGGTAGAGGAAAGGAGGTTGGAGGTTGTGTAACACATGCCTCGTGGCATCTCCAGAAAGTGTTGGACGGAAGTTGATGGAAGGCGTTCTGTTCTCTTGTTTTAATGTGCATTTACTGGCGAGACACTGTGTGGGCGTTGCAGACTATGACGCTACTACTTCATTTTAACCAAACAAAAGACGTTTAGTGTCAACTTGTCATGTGTAGATTTGTAAATATTTTCAACTCTGTGTGTAAGAGTGTGTGTGTATGTGTGTGGGCAGTGAGCCATTTTCCTTATCTCTGCCAAGGCCCTGGCACCTCTCGTGTCTGCCTGGCTGAAGCAGCCCCAACCCAACAGCATGTGGGAGGTGTTAGTCAACAAAACAAACAACACCCCCATCCTGTCCCCTGTCTAACACCTTGCCTCTCCCCATTAACATAACTGGCAGGGCTGCTTTATAATACTTCTGGTTGAAATCATCACATTAGGCCTGATAGCATTATCCTTCTGCTTGACTGGCCCAGTGCCAGTATAAAGAGGGGACATGAGGAGACGCAGACAAGGTTAATAAAGGCAGATGGGCTGTTGTCTGACTCTTTTACGGGTTGCCTAGGTAAGATTTTTCTCACACTCAGGCAGGAGCTCAATCCCTTCTTTCATGGAGATCATCTCAACTGAGAGGGTCAAACACTTTAAAACAGATATCTGAGACTTATTCCTCTCTGTGCTGCCAAACTGCTTGTGTCTTGTCTCTGTCTCATAATAGTATAACAGCTACTTAAAATGCTGTAGATAAGAGAGCACAAATAAAGCTATCTGCTGCAGCAGAGTGATGACTGTTTGTTGGATTATTGATAAGTTAATAGCCATCATACATAATGCAGCATTGACAGGAAAACACAACAGTCATGGCAGCAGGGAAAACACAGCTGTCAGGGTGAGAGACAGGTATTTCCAGGGGAAATACAATGCATAGTTTCCTACGGCGCCATGGAAAAGCATAAACTTGAGGGATTAGAATTATCGCTTTACATCAAGCTTCAGCCCTTAACATGAAATGAGAAATACTGAGTCCTGGAATTTATAGAAAACAGAGGTTTAAGAGCAAGCTGTTCAAAGCTAGTACATAGTATCAACTACTGTGTGTTAAAGGATAATGGCATTCAGAATAGTCTGTGCCATTTACTCGCTATAGGACATGTAACATGTAAAACGGAAGCAAATAATCAGGCGTAATCCCTTCATTGTATGGACTGAATGGGAGTGAGGAAGAGGCAGAGAGGAAAAGCTATTCTATGCATTTTAACTGGAAAAAGCAGAGGAGCAGATGTCACTCTATGACAGTGTGTCTGTGTGTTTATAGACGAGCATATACTGGCCACAAAAGCCCACACGCAGAGAGCCTGCTTAATGTAACTCCCTTCACTTTGGCAGCCACGACGGCTCTGCTGAGACACCGCGTGCAGATATAATAAAATGCATGAGAACAATACGTGACAAAGCCCACCAGTGTCTTTACTGTTGGTTTTCTGACATACTTTAAATGTGCAACAATGTAAATAGAAAACAGTCACACTGGTGCTATTTGGTCCACTATAAACAAACCCTGGTCCGCTTCCTCGGATAGTTCGGTTCGTTTGGAGTGGTGTGAACGCTCAGTCGAACTCCAAAACGGGCAAACCCTGGTCCGCTTGAAAACGGGGGGTCTTGGTTCACTTGGAAGTGAACATTTACAGGTAACTCGTTATAAAATGAAGCATGTATGAAGTGGGTCATGGCATACGTAAATGAATGCTTACGTCTGCACTGACACACACTGTCCTCATGCCCACAGCATCTCATCTCTCTGGTTCTAGATGTCTCTTGTCTCAGGCTCAAAGCAACACTGAGGCTTAATTTGGGCTTGGTTGCTGAAGACTTTCAACAGTTACCCATTTTCGGTAACACTTTCTATGAAGGTCTTTTTTTAATGCATTATAAGCACATTCATAAGACATTATAATGCAGTTATAATCATGGATGGCAGCTTACAACAAGGTCTGTAAAGTATAAGTGATGGGCATACTATGTTATAAGCTTAACATTTTTAATGGATTATACCTACAAAGATCATAAAATGATTAGTCTTTATTTTCCAAAACACGCAGCTTCATATTTTAATTAAACTGACAGTAGCATCACACCAAACCCATTGACCAATGGTAGAGAGACTGGGGTTGTACTGGGCAATCTGCCAGGACCACTGTGCAACAGAGAGTGAAGCAGGGTGTTGCTAAAAATGAGCACATGAGCCAAGCCAAGTTACACCAGGTAAAAAAGGTAAAATAAAAAACATAACAGAGTCTCTTTAGAGACCAAAATCAGTGCAATCCCAGTTTAAGGCTTTTTCCACCGCCGAGGAAAGGTTGCAAAACTATCTTTTCACATTTTTGAACAACATCAGAATCAGAATCAGAAATACTTTATGGATCCCCAAAGGGAAACTGTGATTTGTTGCAGTTGCTCCAAAGTAAAAAATAGAGAATTATAAGCAGTAAGAATATATGTAAGAGTATGAAATAGAGGTATGTAAATATGAAGCAATAGAATAAAATAAAATAAAATAAAACAAAATGTATTAAAATAAAATAAAACAGATTAAAATAAAATTAAATGTAATAAAATAAAACAGATTAAAATAAAATTAAAAATTAAACAAAATTAAACATAATAAAATAAAATAAAATAAAACAGATTAAAATAAAATAAAAATGAAATAAAATGAAATGTGCATCAAAACAAAAACAATAGTAATTAAATAATAAAAATAATCAACAGTAGTACTTATGATGTTAAAATATTAATATCTTCATATTACCTCATAATATCATTACCTTACCATATTATTAACATATTCATATTAATATCATCATATTATCTAGTGTCCTTCAACAGATGACCAGTAACATGAAATTTATGTTTTCTGCCCAGCAAGTGTTCAAATTTGGAAAATAAAGATGGCTTTGATAATCACTGTAATTATTTTTTTTGTCTTATACTTATACTGCTCAAAGTCCTCATAATTGTGTTACAGTATCAAACAACTGCTAACAACCTTATACAGTGCTGCCACTTTATTTAAATCTCCCAAAGTCACACCACAGTGTATTATTGATGTTTATGAGACATTATTTCTTTATAGGAACTATCTGTTATGATGCATTAGAGCAGTTCTCTCTGTGTCTTTATACTGGCTGAAGTGATGGTAGTTATAATGTGATATGTGATGCATGTCTCAGATTCCCCCACCCCCCAAACATTGTTGTCACTTGATTTTTTGGTATAAAACATTTTGAATGCTGAACTTATAGTACATTCTGTCCACAACTTATTATACTTTGTAAACTTTTCTGCCCCATTTTCTTAAAAAAAAAAAAAAGATGTTGTGAGGCTGTAACTGTTACGTATATATAGATTTTTGTAATGTCACACACAATATCAGGTACTGTTGCGCAGTGTGACTGGATACTTCGTTGGCATGGAAACAACTTGCTATTCTTTAAACAGGGTTGGCAGAAGAAATTGGAAATACATCTTTACTTATATGACACATGCATACACATTCCCTCCATCTTTAGGTTATTTTGTGCATTTTTCCCCATCGCTTGGTTCACCAATACAGTCCTATTTATCCCTCAATTCCACAGTACACAGTTATCACACCCACTGCGATATCTGTCAGAACACATCAGTGTACAAAATGGGAATTTAAGCGCTTTCTGTGACTCATATAGGAGATGTTATCTTCATAAATATTCTGAAACCTTGGGGTACCTGACTATTACCATGAAAGCAAACATGTCCACAGCCAGATTCTTCATCTTGATCAACGCCTCCATCACTCCGCTATTCACAGCTTCTGCTACCATTGTGCTGATATTTACCTTTGACCCCATTTTTCCCCCTCACAAACAACCTATATTTTTTACCTGGGAGATCAAACACAGATTTTTACTGCTGTTGACGGCTCAGCCCCACTGGAGCACTTGGAGATGCTGTTGATGGATGGGAGAGTATTGGGCAATCACTTTGCCTGCACAGATTCTCCCCAGCCAGTCATTGATTTGAGGCAATGTTCTTACCTCCACCTGCCTCACTAAACTCCTGGTCACTGCTTCCCAAAGTGGGGTCCAACGAATGTTCTCCATTAGTTCTCCATTTCAGAATTTACACATTGTTGTTTTGTCTGGGATGGTTTTTGTAATGATGGGTTTTACAAATAACGCTCTCGCAAAGGATCAGTCAGGAAGACAATTCTTTTCATGCTCAGGCTGTAAGTTTTCTTCCTCATCCTGCCATTCACTCCTTGCACGTATGCTCACTCACTATCTCTAGATGTCATTGTTTGGGGCTGTCAATTGAGCCATGAGCCAATTCACAATCAACCAATAGCACACAACACACCATCTCTGTCAGCCTATCATCGTACTGCTCCTCAATCAAATATGGTTCTTTATCTACTGTAGTTCCTTCTTGCTGCCGTCGTGCGTGCCCTCCACCTCCCCATCACCACCTAGTCTTTACAGATTCATCAGCCTCATACGCCTCATCAGTCAGCAGCCTCAGAGTCATCAGCCACCACCACCTCTGCCACTGTCAGGACTCCATGGAGGATTTATCTTGTTGCTGCTCAGATGTCCCTCGATCACAAAATATCTCCCTCTGGTGTCCAAGTGCCAAAGACTTCTGTTAAATCTTAACCAGCACAAATCATCTGTTAATCTGTACACTCATATTCTGCATTAAATATTATCTTTACTCCATTCCTCTATCTTTCCTGATTGAACTATTATTACCAAACAAAAAAAAAAGATTTTCACACTGGTGTCTTCAGGGGATACTTTACTGTTCAACCAGTTTGGTATCAAAACAATGTGGGTAGGATGTGTAAATCAACTGTGGCAAACTTCCCTCCATCTCACCAGTGCCCAGATCTCCCTGCTCATCTCTCAGCTCAAATGTGCGTCATCAGAGATATTTTCACTCAAACTATAGATTGTACTTTTTCACATGCCCACCACCGCAGATAGAAGTAGAACAGAAGCAGATCTAGAGAGAGAGCTGCCCCTCTCAGATCAGACTATAAAACGGCACAGTGCTGGTCAAATATGAACAAAGATTCTGTTACTGTTTCTCACCTACAATGTTTTCAGAAATACATTTTAGCCTATGGTTTGACTGTTCAAGGAAGTTTGTCACCAGCCTGCAGCCATATTGTATCCTGTGGCAAAAAGGGCCAGACATCACCTACCAACGGGAGCGTTTATTGGTCCAGTGCAGCACGATACATTCTGGTAGCTGTAGGTTTTCTACCTCTTGAACGAAAGCAAATGCCTCAGCCTTTTTCTGTTTTCTCTAGTCATATAGCGCCAATTCAAATAAGGTACTTGCATTAAATTTGTGGATTCTTGACATGAAACACTGGAAACTTCTGCTGTAACATAGCCAAACCCCTGAGCAACTGATAAAGTACATAGCACAAGAGCACCAGTAGCTCTGCCATCCATCCATTAACAGTCACTACTCAAAGCTGCTCAAAGCCTCTAGTCACTTACATTTCATTACCGACTGCTTTCAGTCCTTGTAATTCTGGTAAATGTGTTCAATTTGGAAGAAATTAAGCATTTGAAACTGTGTTCCTTGGTGTGAAACTGAGACAGAGAGATGTCAGAGGACACCAGTTTCGGAGACTGTGCCGGGTGGTTCGGGGCACAGACTGAAAGGCCCTGTGGTGCGTGAAGAGTGCTTTCACTTTATGAAAGAGCACAATAAGGCCACTTGTGTAGGAAGCTTGAAATCCCAGCACCTACTGAGGCAATACTGGAGTGACTGGTATTGATCGCACCACCCACAAAATGCCTGCTGATATATTGGAGTAGTTTTGTGAGACAAGACTAAAATATTAATACTCAGCCAACACTTACTGGCTTCTGTTTTACCCTAAATTAATTCTCCATAAAAATACACGTCTTTGCACCTTCAAACAGGCCTCTCTAATATTAAATTTTGTCCTCTGGCACCTTGACACTTCTGCTAGCAGGATAATGGGGACTGTTTGCACCAAAAGATGTCAGTTGAGCGAGTGTTATCACAGCTCCCTGCTGTATGATCCAGCTGGAGTTACCTCACTGCCATAAAGACAACTGTAAAATTTGCCACAAGTAGTGCCCTACTGAGATCAGGGCTGTGCTGAAGAGCTCTGTGTTCAGCAGTAACAGGTATATTATGGCCAGCGTCTATCTAAAGAGAAAATGGAAGAATCGGTGTGAGCCACTTCTGAAATACCACGCTATTTATATGTAAATTCAGTTGAACCAGTGCACTTTATGCTATAGCAAGCTGTGCTGATGCTGCCCGAATCCACAGCATGTGATTATTTTGAAGACAGATAATACCAACATCAGATTTGTAAGACTGGGAGTTACTTTACCTGCCTTAGGCCATCCTTGCTGTTCTGCATGATCCGCAGGGCGTAGTTAGACCTCTGACCTTTGCTGTTGAATTCAATGTGGCCTGTTAGACCTTCCAGTTCTACCTATCCAACACAGAGACAGCAACACGTTAAAAGACGCATAGAGAAATACTGCCTGCCTCCCTCTGAGCAGCACCTATTATGGATACAACTGTAGGCTACATTAGCACCACTGGCTCAGTATCAGCTTTTTGAAATATGTAAAATTTAGAATAATAATATGAAGACAAGGCTGTAATATCTTCAATTTACCGCAAAAAAAGATGAGCCATTAGTCTATTTGAGGGGGAAAGACAAACAGTCTGATATCGAACACATGCCACATTTGAGTATTTCGATAGCCCAATCACTTACAGCCATTTCTCTCTAATAGGATAACACATTTTATTCACTGACAGCTCATCTTTATCTCCCCTCCTCTATTGTCTCTCAGTATAATGTAGAGGTGAGATAAACTGACCTAGTGGATCCGGGAGCATATCTTTAAAGACGATGAGAGCACAGACTACACATTATTATCGGCTGTCAGCGAAAATATCTGGGCTCTAAAATAACCAATTAATATGCAACATAAGTGAAGCAATAACGAAGATCTCAATGAGCCTGGCTATCTGACATAGTCTAATTAAGGTTATTCTTGCCCTTCTTGTTGGTGCAAGGGAGAGAGTCCAAAAACAGAATAAGAAATGCACAAAAACATGAAAGATCTTCCATTTGAATAGTAATAAAAATAGTTAAACATTTTGGGAAATATGATTTATTCTTAAAGTCAGATATAAAGATTCTTTCTGTGATTTATGGGCAGCAAGTATGAAGCAACTGTTTAGCTTAGCTTAGCATAAAGACGGGAAATTAGGAAGAAGAAGAAGAAGAAGAAGATATACTTTATCAATCCCTGAGGGGAAATTCCATCCACTCTGTTGTCATGTACACACAAAGGCCTGAAATACACACACGTGCACAAACAGGACCTTTACATGCATCAAATTAAGAGATGTCAAAACGAGAGGGCTGCCTTGGACAGGTACCCCGAGCAGTATGGGGTTCAGTGCCTTGTTCAAGGGCATCTTGGCAGTGCCCAGGAGACAAACTGCCCGCTCTCCAGCTCCCAGTCCACGCTCCATGCTTGTCCGTATGGGGACTTCAGCCAGGTCCCTGTGGACTGAGCTACTGCCGCCCCCCAACGGGGAGAAACAGCTAGCCTGGCTCTATCTCAAGGTAACAAACTCCACCTAACACGACTTCCACAGCTCACTTATTAACACATTATATCATGTTCCTTGTGGTTTTACTGGGAGTTATGTGCCAGGCTGTGTTTTGGCAAGGCGCAGTGAGTTCTTCAAGTCTCTGCTGGTGACTGGCAATCTCACAGTCACAAGATCACGAGGTCACTGTGCCTGGCCAAGAAACAGCTTTTTGTACAGATTAAACAAATGAAAATAATATGTTAATTTCATGTTTTTGTATAATTGCTTGGTTTGAAAATCTAAACTGGTCCACTAAGAATAGGCGTGGAAGTCTTGTCCAAATGGCTAGTCAGATTTCAGGGAGAAGCCAGGCCAAGCTTTGGACACTTATAACTCTAAAGGCTAATTGGACTGCCAGGCCCTGGATTAGTTTAAGCTATTGCCCTCCTGACGTTGTTTCAGGGCACCCATTTGGAGAAACAATTCCTTAATCCCAAGTGTTATGGATATACTTAATAGCAAATAGCATTCTGGCTGTATGCTCGCTCTTCCTCTGCACACTTGCACTTTGCACTTTTGTACAAGTGCATCTTACTTCAGCTCTGTTGATTCTTTGTGATGATGTGTGGTTGATGATCTTCTTTGTATTCTGCTTTATGTTTTTACATGAGCCCTTGCTACAACACAAATTTCCCCTTGAACCTTAATTTGTGAGCTTTAGAGGCATTCGGCTAACCTTTCCTAGCACTTCCAGCCTTTATGCTAAGCTAACTAGGTGCTGGCACTAGCTTTGGCATACAGATAGGCTGTATATTATGTTTTCGCCTGTTTTTGTTGATCCAGTGTCTCACTTATTCTGCTCCTGCTGTACTTTCCACATGTTAATGGGATATTTTAGAGCTTGGATATTTTCACCAGCAGCAGAAAATACTGTGAACAAGATATAACACAATAATTAGTGAGCATTAAGAGTCCTTGTAGGTGGATTTTATTAGCTTTAGACTGAGCCGGGCTAGTTGTTTTCCCCCTCCTCCAGTCTTTATGCTAAGCTAAGATAAACAACTCTTGGCTGCAACTTGATATTTACCACACAGACAAGAGGGTGGAATCGACATTCTCATCTAACTCAAGAACATTTCCCACAATGTCAAACTACTCCTTTCAGGCGAGCAGTGATCAGTCCTTTCGTCTTATTCTCATGATGTCCAGCAGAGGCAATCTTACCATCCTCAGGTAATTCATGAGGCTGGTGCCATGCTCCCAGATCTTGGAGGACTTGCAGGAGAGCTGCGTGGCGCCAACATTCTGGCTACGGTTCAACTCCTGGACCGCCGCCACCACCGCGTATACTGCATCAAAGAGCAGAGCCGAGGAGAGCTGCAGAGAGAGGGAAGAAGGTGAAAACATTATGAATTCACACCCCAACACACACATACACACACACACACGCACACACACACACACACAGCTGCAAAAGCACACAAACAGCAAGTGTAACATGTCAGTGGTTAGCGGTCAGTGAGGGGTTAACCCATCCCTGGAGTGGCAGTGAGATTATTCCATTAGATCATTAGAAAGACTCTGATCTGCTGACAGCGTTGAAAACCATCTCTCCCTCTCTCTCCGTCTCTCAGAGAGACGCTGTCCTTCCTACTCTTATCCCCAATGAAGCTGGCACACCCTGACCATTCCAATTACTGCCTGCTTCTCTCAGCGAAGGCCAAAAAACAGTGGGAGAGGCAGCTTTCCCTCTCATCACCCCTGTACCAACAGCCTCCTCATCACTACCTCTGCATCCTGCTATGTACATTTGATTAAAATGCACGATGCCCCGCATTAGAGTTTAGGGCAGAGTCTGAGATTCAGTACAGTACATCTGTGTAATTGCAGTAGAGTTAAAATGGCCCTGATGTTTGGTGGATATTGATACAGGGAGGAATTGTGATGCACAGTAAATTTTGGAGACCAAAGAGAACTACAATAGGCCATTAAACTGCAAACCTGTGATGTATTACAACCTTGAATTGGCGAACATAATTGGTGGATTGCACATTAAGAGCAATATGGTGTACACAAACAGCCTGTGAAGACATTACGACCACGAGGCGAAGCATTTTAGGTTTGACATATGGGAATAATGTCTTGGTGGTTGTTAAGTCAGCATTAAAAAGCAAATGTGCAAAGTGTTACAGTGTTTCTGATGATATTACACTTGTATCTAATGATTTCTGTCATGTGAGACTAATAATGCTGTGACATTTACTCATCTTCGGTTCATTTTGGCAGTCTGTCTTTGCTCGCATCTATCACTCTGTGTGGCGTACAGAGCAGGTGGATCAGAGAGTCAATATTACAAAGCTTGTACAAAAGGTAAATTTTGTTCTTGTCATAGGTCTGTCTGCATGAACACAGATACGAGATTTTTGAAAACTGATATTTTTCTCTATATTTTGATCTCTCGTCCACACAAACAGTTCTAATGTCTTCTAAGGTGCATGTTTTTCAAAACTCTCTTTACTATGAATGCATGTAGATGTGTGAAACAGAGCATTTGGAAAGCAATGACATCATCTCCTCAATTCAAGCATGTCCATTTTTGCTTTCTGTGATGAATATGAGCCTGAAGCAACAACAACAACTGCGGACTACATGTTTGCTTGGTCTTATAACCAGCCAACTCTACACCTAAACCTAGTGCTGCTGCGCCACTTCATGGATGAAAGGAGGCATCTGCTGCACCCAGTGTCATTTAGTCCACCTCAGCGTCTGTAGTTCAAAGTCCACCAGAAACGACAGTTTTGGATCACCAGGCTTGAGACTTTTACGACGAAACGAGATTTGGAGTTAGCAAGGTAACTCCAGCAATAACTCTCGGTTTTCAGTACTATGAAGCTGCTTCTCTTTTTACCGGGATAAATCACCATGGTAACTCATGCTGAACAGCTAACCTGCTCCGGAGCTGGTTAACTTCAGGGTATTGGATCGCAGCCTGTCAACACCCTGACCTCTGACCAGTCAGATCACTGAAGAAAAAAGTATCCATTTACAAAAGTCCAAAGTCTCATGTAAAAAAAGAGTAACCTATATATTGTTAGAGGTCAGTAGAACCTCTTTAACATGAACATGCTCGTGGCTGCATAGGAAAACCCAGAGTTGACTGAACTAGTTGATAACCAGCTTTTTAGTACAGGTTATCCCAACGACCAATGTTAGGGTTAGTCAAACCAGATAACGAAAAGATATCCTGGGTAGGTTGATCTGGCTTCGTAGTACAGGCCTCAGGTCAAACAAGCAAATGATGGAATGATTTGAGAATGGGATTGTTGTCAATGAGGAGTGGAGGGAAAACTTTCCCATGTTCCCAGAATCACTTGTAACTTTGAGTGAGGCCCTTTGACTGTATATCAAACAGAAATCAACAGTGCTGAGATTTCCAGTATGCTTTTTGAGAAAGGTAATGCTAGTAACTAACTACCTTTGTGATGAGAGGATGTAGCAGACAGCTAATGCCAGTGAGTGTCTGATGGGTTTTTTTTGCATTCTAGTGTGTACAGAGAAATTTTGACTTAAGGTCGCACGGACAGATTTTTTTTCTTTTAAAAAGAGGAGGCAAATATCAGTTTCTAAAAATATCTGTGAACTTGTAGACAGGGCCTTAGAATAAAGACAGGATCACACATCTGCTTGTATCGGCCACATTGTTGAAATCAGTGTTTTTTACACAGCATTCTCTCAGCAGCTGATACGTAGAATTACAGTGACATGTACTGAATAGAACCAGATAAGAAAGCACATCACAAAGTTTTACATGCTTCAAGAGATCTAAAAAACCTGGAAATATTCAGAGGAATTGTGGTCTTCACTCGGCATAGCAGCTCTTCTTTCAGAGGTGTGCTCTGTTTGTGTGCCAACATGAGCTGCTTTCATTATTTCAGGCCTGTTTAACAAAAATGAATACTGTATCTTCCCTCCTTTGGTTTTGTTTGATGTTCTCTAACACGAACAGTCATGTCTTGTGTTCCAACTGATATTTCAGTCTCATAAAGATTCCCAAAATTGCATGATTATTAAAGGCAATATAATTTTTCCTAAAATAATTTGTCTCCTATGAACCCACACTCCTAAAATGCACTGCATTTTCTGATAAGGACTTTTATGATCAGTTGGCAGGGTGCAGGTCTTTGTCTTGGAATGCGCTGAATGTCAAGGCTCTACACATGTAAAGAGGTCACTTGTATGCATTTGTTGTATGTGTGAACCCCACAGCTACATTTCCTCCAGACCTAATTACTGTTAATGAAAAGACAGCATATTATCTATGTGCATGTTTAAATGAGTTAATCACTTTCTTGCTCTGCCTTCATCAGCCTTTATTCTCTCTAGTTATTAGCTAATTAGTCACAAGTCCTAATTGCCGCAGGCTCAAAAGTATCCGAGTGACCTGCTGTGTGCAAAACACAAGATTTTTTTTCATGCTGTGTTTTTACTATTCTTAACCTGTTTCACCACCCGGCTTGTTGGAGGTAGAAGAGGGTGATGGGCGCGCGTTAGTTTGTTTTTTCTACCTTCTCTAAACTTCAAACAGAGACCAAGGGATTCATTCATTAACTTCCTTTACTGAATTTCTGTTTCCTAATGAAGCCCTTAAGAAAATTTGCAAACACTGTTTTTTTTTTTTTTTTGTTCTGTGTTTTGCACCCAGACGTCTTGTTCTTGCAGGTTCTTGCTGTATTTTTAAGCAGTAATTTCTATTTATTCATCACATGCTTTGAAAACAATAAGACAAGAACATTTTTTATTTTAATCACTTTGAAAAAGTTGGGCTGAAATACACAGAAAATGTTACCTTCTGACTGTTTCATTCACTAATCACTTTCCTCTACTGCTGTTGATATTATTTTAGTATAAAACATAAAGATAAACACAATTATACTACAAGCTTGGTTGGTTTCAAAACTAATAAATGAACTAAAAGACTTTAACATTAATGGTATTGATGATTGCTTGGCCAGCTGCTCCCGCAACCCAGCCCGGGATAAACAGATGAAAATGGATGGATGATATTAATGGTTTAATACTGATTTCTATATACAGTAATTGTATGTGTGAAAGGTTCAGTATGTAGGATTTAGGGTGATATACTGGCAGAAATAGTGTATAATAAGTATCTTTCCTTTAGTGTATAATCACCTGGAAACACATTCACAGACTTATACTGTGCAATTAGTCTCGCATCTATTATTATACAATTATACTCTGTCATATATTTTTACATATATATACATATATATGCTTATATCACTTGCTTCTGACTCTTGAGCGGCTGTAACGTGTGAATTATCCCAGTTAGCAGCCCTCCTGTGACAAGCTGTTTAAAAAAACACATATTTTTTAAAATGTCAAACAGCTTTATTCAGTGTTTTACTGGTTTAAATCACAGGGTCTGTTTGTTTTGAGAGGAAGAGACCTCTGTGGATAATTTGGCTCCCAGTAAAAACCTCCTGAAGGTCTGGATCTTAAGTTATCAGGGATTAAAGGTGAGTGCACATTAACGGGTGCTGGGCTAGCAGCCCATCTCTGACAAGCTGAACATCATCAGAGAAACACTGAAACTGCTTTATTCAGGGTTTTAATCACCTGGTTTTGGAGAGGAAGAGATGTCTGTGGCTAATTTGGCTTCTGGTAAAAACCTCCTGAACAAAGAACACTGATAGAATTCTAACCAGGAGTTCATGCTTGGTCTGTTTTAAGAGACAGTAAATTCCACTATATGTAAGAGATAATACTCTAAGATTGTTTTTACTGGACTCCAAGAGCAGGAATTCAATCTAATAGCTGCTGAAGTTCTTCTTGTTACTCTCAGTTGCCGTTTTTATGAGTGACACTTGTGGACAAATGGGCGAAGGAGCCTTGAGAGGCATTACTGGGGAGTGAGATAATACTCATAAAATTTGGTCTCATAAACGAGCGCCTATTTATGAATAGGTGACACTCATCATGTTTATGCAGGTCATTTACGACATTTTATTTGCTGAATCTGACATCCAAAACTCAGATAAGCCAATCTCATAAAATAAGCATGAGTGTTATGCTGACAATACAAAATGTTCAAGCACCAGGGCCAAATTTTCTGTCTAGAGTGGTTGGCTCAAATGTAGAAAAGCAGTTAAGCCAGTATGAGACAAATTATTTTCATTTAAAGTTTCTTAAAAAACAAACCTGCAATAGTCTTCAGTCATTGGCGTGTAAACAGTAGCTGTGTGATTTGAGGCTATTTTGAAGTCATTCAAATATGCAGAGCGAGGTACGTTAAATGTTGAGCTGCAGATAATGTTTAGATGAGAACAGTGGACGATTTAAGGGGGGATGCAGTGAAGGTAAGCCGCTCTTTTGCTTTGCATTTCCTCTGAAGCAAATTTAACAAGGAGGATGCCATTATAAATGTAATAAGGAAGGTGGCAAACGGTGCTAATGAGCTGTCTGGAAAACAACAACTGCCTACAGCTACACCTGCAATTACAACAGTTAACTGGATAAATGTCATCCCTGTATATTTCCGAGGCATTTTTGTGACTAAGTGACTTCTGTGTTTTAGTGGGTGAGTTTGAGATACAGCCGAGTAATGCCTCGGAAGACCCTGTTTGGATTTGGGTGAGGAAATAGATAAAAAGGGTTCATCCATAATTCCTACAAGGGTTACTTTAGTCCTCTGTGTGTGTGTGACATCATGTGTATGGACTTACTGGGGTGCCAGCGAAGGGTGCATGGTCACAGTTCTCTTGCCAGGAGCGGTTGAGGCTTAGCACAAAATCCTGGAAGAAGGGATGAGTGTTGTTGAAGACTGAAAAACCGACTATGTTGACTCGTTGGTCGACCACGTCGTCCAGTCGGAGTAAAGAGAATTCCTGCGGGGCAGAATGAGACAGAGGCAGGCAGAGATTAGTGAATGCAGCTGATTTAGATAGGAGCTGTCATATTCCACCATGATCTGCTGTAATCCACTTTAAATAACACCAAATTATACATCGAATCACTGTCAAGGTAAGAGGGTGTGTGTTAATCAAATATGTTTACATCCGATTTAATCCGCTTCACTTAGTTTTCATCAACTCCCATTATTCCGGCTGATTGACATAAGAAAGCTGCAGCAATTTGTTTATTCCTGCCATTTAGCTATGCATCGCTGCACAGAATCATGCATTTCGCACTGGCCATATGCTGCTCCTGACACGCAGGTCATTGTAGGAATACTGGATTGCAATGCTAAGGGGCTGAAATAAGAGAGAGGCGGACAGACAGAGCCTGAGACAGGACACTGAGACTGATAGATAATTGTGATAGTGAGACAGAAATGCATGGCATATTGAAATGCTCCAGGTTAGGAGGAGAAAAAAAAATACAGGTATTTGTTATTGCTCTAGGGACAAGCTGTTTTTTCTCTGCCTGGGGAACAGCAGACAGGGGACAGCCGGGGATAGAGATGAGGAAGAGTAGGAAGAGGAGGAGGGGCGGTGTGAGTGAGTGGGGATGGACGTTTCCTGAAGGTTAATAGAGGTGTCAGAACCTAGTACCCCCTCAGGTGGCAGCCTTCCCCTGGTAGCCTGTTTTTCCATCCAGCTTATGACAGCCGGACCAAGCCCGGTCTACCTGTCTGTCACCAAGGCCAGAGACGATGAAGATAACAGGGGTTGGAGGGGATGGTGAGGAAGAAAATAAAGAGGCGTGGTGTGGGAGGAAAGAGGTGTCAGGTGACAGTGGGGTGTTGTAAGACCAGTCGGCAGAGAGCATGGGGAGAACAAATGGGACAATGCATACATGCGAGTATGTCAGTTCCAATGGTAAACAGGTTGGAAAGACAAGTAGAAGAGAAGATAGAGGTGTATATCACCAAGATTGGTCGGAAAGCAATTATTTTTCAATTGAAAACAATGATCAAAGATGCCAACTGCTCGCTTCAGACCTCCTGCCATGCAGAAACCCGCCGTGTGTGGTACCAGCCTCAAGGATTAGGCCAAAATCTTATTTTTAAAAACAACCCAAAACACATTTTTCGCTCAGCCAAAGGGAAACCTTAACTGTCTCCTGCAGATATCAAAGCTTACAAAGTCTAAGGCATGGCTATGCTTCAACAGAAAAATGAAAAGGAGAAAAATGGCCTTTTTCATCAGTAAGAGGAAAATGGATGAGAGGGGATTAGGCAAATCAGATAATGGACGCTCAGACAAAAAGAGTGAATAGGTCAGTGAATTAAATAACTGATAAGCAGGTAGGTGGAAAAAGCTCTCAGACCAAGAGGAGCATGAGTCACTCCACTGTGAAGACACCAGTGGGTGACTGCGCTGATACAGACTCGGTGCAGAGCAGGAGGAAGCAGTGGATATTGACTTTGAGTGGGAGGCCTATTATCCCCAGACAGTGCCAACCTCTCAGAAATCTGGAAATCCCAAATGTTTAGCTTTGCTAGCGTACAGCGGGGCAGCTGTGCTGCATGTTAAAAACCAAAACACTGGTGAATTCTGCTAATATATTCCAGGAAGGTGTGGAGATCATCAAGATGAGCCACAAGGATATAACGAGAGAGGTGAGAGGGAGAGACAGGGGGAGTTAGTGGGTTGCAAAGATTCGTGTGAGATGCTGTATGTGAAGGATGCCTGGCCTGAGCAGCAGGACATCTTCAACAGGAATTACTTGTGTGGTCTATCTTCAATTGGTGTGCAGTTACAAACAACACAAACTAGCGACTATCTTGTGATGCGTTCGCAAGATGGCGCAATGCCCCCTTTCCTTCTTCCCCCTTACCTCAGTCGCCTTTGCTCTGACCACACCTATCTTCAAACTCTGCCTTCACTTTGATCTCAGCTACACACCTGTGATTGCAGTTTTGTGTTTGCATCTTGCATGGCTGTGGCGCTACTGCAGTGACAAAATCTAATAACATACAGACAGACGTACACACAAATAACTGGCAAAATACTCTGCGGTTGTTCCTGCTACAATTAGTGTCTCCAGGACCACATTTTGCCAAGATGACACGCACACAAACACACTCACAAAGTAAAACAATACCAGCCCTGTTGTCCTGGCTGGTAGAAAAATATGTTCGTGCTTTTGGACTTTGCATCTTCCAGACAAAAACCATCTTCTCCAATGAGAAACTCTCTTGATTCTCCTCCCGGTCCATTTAGAAACTATCTGCTGCCTTTTAAGTGGATGAGAGGAGCTGAACATCTGATTAGTCACCATTACCAGCCCAACTCCACCTGCTGATGTTTTCCTCCTAATAAAGGTGCAGTCACAATGGATTGCCCTGCCGATTCATCTTTAGTAGGAAGCAGTGCCTCCAGTCTTGAATTGGCCCCACCTCCTTCACTTTGTGCTGATTAAACTTTGAAATGTAAATCACAATGTTCAGCCAGTTTAAGAGAGATGGTAACTCTGACCTCTCATTCAACATGCTAGCCAGTGGTGTATAGTAGTTAGGATGGGCCCCAGTTTAGCTATCATGATGGGCCCTAGTGCCAGATTTTGCATTGAAACAGCTACTGTATATTTTATAGTATCATCACATGATCAAATACAGACTTGACGTTGGACAACATCAATGTACATATTACCAATCATCACTGCAAATCTGTATATGACAGAAATACCAAATAAAATGAGAAATGATTCGTGAGCCCATTCTATCCTCACTCACTCCCTTGGTCTCTTGAGGCAGTAACTCTCTCCCAACCTAGAAGGGGGAATCCACCAGTTTCTGGCAGAGACCCATGGCCTCAGAAGAGGAGAGAGCTGAGCTGGAAGGTGGAGCTTTCGATTTACTGGTCTATCTACATCTCAACCCTGACCTTTGGTCATAAGTTCTGGGTAGTGGCCGAAAGAATGAGAGTGTGGATACAAGCGGTAGAAATGAGTTTTCTATGTGGGGTGGTTGGGCTCAGCCTTAGAGATTGGGTAAGGAGCTTGGACATCTGAAGGAAGCTCGGAGTAGAGCCACTGCTCCTTTGCGTCGAAAGGGGTCAGTTGAGGTGGTTTGGGCATCTGATCAGGATGCCTCCTGGTCGCCTCCCATTAGAGGTGTTCCGGGCACGTTCCACTGGTAGGAGGCCCCGGGGCAGACCCAGAACACACTGGAGGGATTACATATCTCATCTGGCCTGGGAACACCTTGGGGTCCCCCAGAAGGAGCTGGAAAGCATTGTTGGGGAGAGGGATGTCTGGGGTGCTTTGCTTGACCTGCTGCCCCGCAACTCGGCCCCGGATAAGCGGATGAAAATGGATGGATGGATTATTCATTAAATGGATTTTTTAAATACTTAATTCATAGTTTATATCGTTTTTGTAAAATAAACATAGAATTTTGTCATAAATTGTTACTGTTTCACAAAAAAGAAAAAAAAGAAACATTGACAGAGATGGGTTTGCTGAGGGCATATATAGCAGATGATATCATTTGTAATCTAACGTGAGTTCGTCTTTGAACACAGGCATATTTCTGAGATGGCAAGTTGAATCACTTGGGGCCCATTCTCTGCTCTAGAGAGAGTGGGCCCTCCAACCCTATGGGCCCCAGTGCAACCGCACTGCCTGCACTGTCTATATTTACCCCTGATGCTAGCCATGCTTACAACCGTACCCATGCACGCTGTTTGTCTACGTATCATCTGCCTACGCTAGTAATTTCACCTGTCGAAATGTGGTCTAACTTGTTTGTTATTCATCCTGCACAAATAGTACTTTCTGATTGGACTGCACTGCACCAGGATTGCATATGTGCCTGAGCCTGTGGCTTGGATTCCTCTTGCACCCAGTTCCACAAAAACACAGCCCAAAGATTGATTTTAAACCACAAAACAAACAAAAAGACAGCTGACAGAAATGTTTGAGACTATAAAGAGAGTGCAAAGAGAATAGTTTTAATTCATCACTTCTGATGTGAGGCAGAAACATAGCTGTAAAACACATCTGAACAGCATATGTATATCCTGATTAAAAGATGAGACATTGTAATCTGAGGGGCTTCTAGCTGCTCTTGAACTTCATGAGACAATTCTGTTAATGACTAGAATAATAGTCTGATGGTCTTGTTAGAGGAGAGGCCGTCTGTTCTTGGTAATTATTCTACTGAATTTTAAAAACACAATTCTGTGAAACTGATAGCCTGGCTCCCTCGATTTTAAGCTTCTGAGTAAAGACAAAATAAATAAGTAAAAGTCTGAAAAAAAAGAGTGCAGAGAGAGGAATTAAATGTTGCTCAGCAAAGCTTGAGGAACACTTCATACACATCTTAATTTTAAGAACATATGTGATCATATAAGAAGAATATTCTAGTTTGACAGTTTCCTTTATATTAATTTATTCTTCTTCATAAACTCAAAGGTTAAGGCCATCATAATTTTGATACTCGTGCATGACATAAAACACATTGGCTTTTTTCTCATCTTGTATCTTTAGTTATCCCTTGTGGGGCCTCATAAGCCTTTTGGGACTGGCCATATAATTACTGGCTAAGTGTACTTTAATAGATCATTAGAGGCAGAGCTCTGCAAACGAGCCTATCATTAAGCATGCCCCTCAAGGGTGCCTGTATGTACGCATGTGCACGTGCACGCCAGCACACGCACAGACTCTAACTGCAGAGTGCGTGTGCACACCCACACGCAGGAAAATGAAATCCCTATAATTGAGCAACACACGCACATACTCACTTAAGACCAAGGTCACCAAAATATCCTTAGGCTATGTCTGAAGAAAACTAATGTGCTGCATTCGTACGCTCTCAGGGCACAGACAGTGACACACACGCACATTCAAATTCAAACACACACATACGGTCGGACACAAACACAGACTAAATCCCTCCACATGAGCAATTATGCGCTCTTGCATACTAAATAGGTGGTGTGAAATGGACGGTTCTCAGTGGAGGACAGTTGGTTTCTCGCAGTGGGGGAATGAAGAGGCAGAGTTGGAGGGCAGGAGAGAGCAGCGGAGTAACCAACTGTCCAACCAACTGGGGTGAAAAGGGTGGAGGAGCAGAATGATGATGAGGAGGATGGAGAGACAGAGGGCGAGAGAGCTAAAAGTTGAATCAATGGAGAGAGAAGAAGGTGAGAGATTAGTTGGCACAACTGAGAGCTTAAAAAGCAGTGGGGGAGAAGGAAAGAGCGACAGAGCGAAGATGAGACGGGGCAGGAGGGTGGGAGAGCGCGAGGGAGTGACAGCCTGGCCGAGGGCCCCCGACACCGGCTGTCACCTGGAGATCAATCAGCAGCCGGGATGTGGGCCAACCAACCAAAAACTGTTGCTTCACCTCCACAATTCTTGCCCTTCTCCCCCCGAAAACCTCATAATCTGGAAGTCTCTGTCTCATCTATTCTTTATATCTGTCTCCTTTGTTATTCTCTCAATGTCTCTTTTATCATTTTATATAGATTTTTATATCCTCTCAGTGATTTCTCTTACGCCTCACATAACAGACCATTCACGCATGCACACATATACCCTCACTGGCAGAAATGCCCGAATGTGTGACCACTTGGTGTTTGTTATGATGTAGTCAGCTTGAGCAGTGAATAATGAGGTCCCAGGAGGACTGATGCTGCAGATAGTGGGAGACCCTGTCATGAACCATACCCCACTACCCCCTACACATTCCTTACCCATCCACACACATGCACAGACATATTTCTTTGCAGTAGTGTAAGCCTCTTCAAATCCACCATCCTAAACAGGATATCCAAAATGAAGCAAAAACCTCTTTAGATCAACAAGCCTCTTTCAGCTCTCCTCTTTGTGCACTGATCTCATCTCCCTAAATAGGATAGAAATGCTGAGATTATAGCGATTCTCTAGGCTCCAAGGACATCCACTGAATGGGGCTGCATCTCTGCTGCAAGCATGGTACGACATCCCGTAACTGAAACACTGATACCTCAACCAGAGATGTGCAGTCGATAGACGAGCCTTTCAAATGCAAGTTAGAGGGTATATGGAGTTTTGTAATATGCATGCATGCTGTGCAGGGAATGCTGCCTCACACTGTCACTTTTTTCATATTGTGAATATGAAAACTTTCAGTATTTCAATGAGTTTGAGTCATCTGAACAGTTTGTCTGTGTGAAGAACTTTGGTACTGTGGCATTAAAATTAATGGAGTTCGCTGAAGTTGAGAACTACCAGTCAATGGTGGTGCAGATGAACACTGTAATAATGTCAAATGAGTCAGAACAATGAATTGAAGTTGCAATGACTCATGGGAATAGTTTTTCATACAAATTAAAGGGGGATTAAGGACAGTTACACAAGTAATTGTTTTGTGTTTTTGTGCTGGACAAAAGTCTGTTGTTTTTGGATTTTCACTTCTAGCTCTGTGTTTGGTTTCTACCAACTCCTGGGCGATGTATCTCCTGCAAGTAGCTACAGAGTACTTGCAAGGTTGTATGCTGCATGCTCTGCAGCAGAGATCAGACAAGAGGCAGCCACACTGGTCCTCGCACGACAGGCACAGACAAGTGAATCCAACCTCCTCCACAAGATCATTCTGGAGACACCACAGTGTCCAGGTGCCCCTTAGCAACACTTAGCGACTGCTGCGTACAACACCATCTGATACCTCCAAGGCTGCCTGGATTAAGGCAAGATGGAGGGACCAGTTGAAGCCAGCAGAACCATCAAGGCTCCACCACTATGTTGAAGACCCAACAGATATTCCTGGCCAGCACCTGCCCCGAAAGCAATGGACAACCCTCAACCGCCTGAGGACAGGCGTACGATGCT
The DNA here is from genome assembly GCF_011397635.1 of Epinephelus fuscoguttatus. Classification (NCBI taxonomy): domain Eukaryota; kingdom Metazoa; phylum Chordata; class Actinopteri; order Perciformes; family Serranidae; genus Epinephelus; species Epinephelus fuscoguttatus. The sequence goes on from NC_064756.1 coordinate 21,089,378, forward strand.
TCAGGGCAGCAATGCAAAAATGGGGTCTCAGGGACAGGGCCCACTGCAAATGTCGGGATCCACTACAAACTGTGGAACACATTATAACTAGCTGCCACAAACACTGGTCTCTGAATGGCAATCATGGTCTAATTGAACTGGACCATGAAACACTAGACTGGCTTGCCTTAACAGAGCTGAAGATCTAAGGACATACACCAGAAGAAGAAGGGATTTCTCTAACTTTTAAGGCCATTACACACTGGGGGCCTTTCTTTCCTGCAAATAATTTGCACCTCAATATATGTTTTTAAACTGTAGTTTTAGTCATGAGTGCTTTTTCACAGAAGGTGCTTTAGCTGTCGTGCTTTTGTCACAATAAGTGCAGGCTCTTGTTCAGCAGCTAGCAGCTGTTAATGTTAGCACACAGTGCACCCACAGCAGTGAGCAGTAACTGCCAGCTGACCAAGGAGCAGATTTAGGCTGAAAGACTGAAAGGTACGTTAGTGACAACTATTTTGCTTACGTTTATATGATTGTGGCATTTAACAGAGTTGTTTATTCATGTATTTATTAGACTGAAATAGCTAAGAGAGCTTGTTGAATGTAGCAAAGTTGCCGCTCGCACACAAGCGGTAAACAAAATGACACTGATGCTATTCACTCTCATGTTAGAAATGTAGATTATATCAGTGGTTCCAAACTGGTTCAGCTATGGGGTCCAGATTTCTCCTTAGTCATTAGCTCGAGGGCCACACAGTTTACCACATTTAGCATCATACTTGCGTTTGACCGTGTTGTCGAGCTAGTTTGCTGTCTCTGTCAAGTAGCTGTCCGTTAGTCACTCACTCTACAGCAGGAAACTGCACTTCAACATAAAACCCCTGTGCCTTAAATTCACTGTACTTAAAAAGAAAGTGTGTTTTTAACAAATTTAACACATTTGGGAGTCACTTGTGGTCCATTCATAATGGACCCGCCACCCACTTTTGGATTGCAACCCACCATCTGGGAACCACTGGTTTATATGCAGTATGGGAGGGGTTATGTTAAGTGTGATTTCAGGCCTGCATGAAAAATTCTGGACACAGAATCAGTGGAAAACAATTTAACGTCTTAACTCCACACTTCAGTACTACACAGTTCCCTGTCTTCTCCAGTGTTGCCAACAGGTATTTACTAGAATGTATAATGTGTTCAGAAAGAAATCACTGACTTTGTTTTCCCTAGACTGTAAGCTGCTACATGTCTCACTATGTTCACCATCTAGTTGCTGCCTTTACCATTGTGCTGTGCGGTGCCAGGCAGATAGCATAAAGTGGCTCTACCAGAGGATTTGCTGCCACTGGAGAAGAGGCTGATGATAGCTTTGAGACTAAAGCAAACAATTAAGTTGAGGGCAATAAAAGGAAAAAATGAGCTGACAGATGCTAAAAAGCTTTGTAGGTTTGAGGGCAACGGCTGAGACGGTTGATAATTCTTTGTGGGTCTGTCACCAAGAATGACCTCTTTCACATTACACAGTCATTATGTAGTCATCTGATTAGGGCAGCTTTAAAGAGACATAGTCATGTGGCATTTCCTTTGGTTGCTGTATCCTAAAATGGTAAAGACATTATCTTCTGTTCTGTAAAATGTGCCCCAGATAAAGACAGAGCTGTCAGTGGTGATAATCATAATTGACAATTTGAAAAAAAAATAAAATAAAAAACTCCTTATCTAGCATGGCAGCCCCGTGAAAGAAGAGACAGGCTCCGGTAGCCTATGATTGAGTAACATTTCTGTAAATTGCATATTGATTTTCCTAATGATAAAGTGCTAATTAATGACGTCCCTCCTGTTATAGTGGGGGAAGGGTATAACCGGGTAAAACCTCTAGGCCTCAGCCTGGGCTTCACTCTGTAATGAAATCCATTTCTAGTGGCACACTGATTATTCTCTAATAGCTGGAATGTTCATGCAGTGTTTTTGGCAATAAGTCATTTCATGCTTGTATCAATTGCCACGTAAATTCAGGCTGAGCTCTAAAGCCTCCTGCAGCCTCTTAATTACGATGTTCTCAGAGAGCGTGGGTTGGGAGGAGAGGAGAGGGGGAGGAGAGAGGGAGCATAACCAAATGTCATGCCTACAGACTTGTTATGAACCTGGGATGTAATGGGAAAAATTGGATAAATGATTTACTGAGTTTTGCGTTCATGAAATGCAACACAATAGTCTCCTGCAGCTGGACATGAGAGCTGTGATTGCAGCTCCTCCACCGGCTGCTCTCTGGATACGTCAGTGCACCGCACATGCATGGACTGTATCCAAGTGATCCCTCATGCGCACGTCACTAACCTGTCACTTATATCAGTCCAAGTGGCCGGCCAGATGCGTTCACTCCAAGATGACCATGAATATATCTTAGCACAGCATGCTGGAGTTGATACATTAGCTTTGTTTGAAAGCATTTAATAGCCGCATACATCAAAACAATCTGGCAGCATTCCTGCGGAGTGGTGGAAACAAATGACCAATTTATTCCATTATTCATAGAATTACGTCTGACCTGCAACAGTAACAGCCTATTTGTGAGGCAGAGACCTTATGCCCAGAATAATTCTGAGGCTGGTGGAGGCCAAAAACACCATGAATATTGCAGACACTAGCATATGTTTGGAATCTGAAACAGTCTATCTTTTCCAGTAAACTATTCATTCAAATCCCAGTAGAATTTTATGGAGGAACATAACAGCTGAAAGTGCAAAAAGCAAATGAAATCTAGGAAAAAAAAATAACCTACCAAGTCAAAAAATGTCTTATTTATGAATGCTTCTTTTAATTGAAAAGCTTCACATCCAAAGTGCAGATTGTTTTGTTGGGACACTGACAACGGTTCCTGGACCTCAAAGGCTGCAGAGTCGGCGGTGGGGCGGAGGAGTGGGTGGCTGAAATAACTGAGACAGAAAAAAACCCCACAGAGGGAGAGGCAGCAGATAATGGAGATGAGACTCCATCTAAACTCTGCTCATCTTGGTGAAGCCCTGAGTGTTTCACATCGATCACCTGAGTATTTCTCATCAAGACTGAGCGACCCCTCAGCTTTGAGACCAGATGTTCACTGTATGATAGAGAGGCCAAGGCAGGAAAATAACACACTATATACAGGAAATGCCTGGGATGTCTCAAACTGATATCACTGTATAAAATGACCTATAGAAACTTTACAGCCACTAACCAGAGATCTCAGGCATTCAGAAGATGAATGGTTTTCATAGGCAGACTGAAAATTAGGGGGTTTCTCAGAAGTTTCAAGAACATAAGTGCTCGCCATCCACTAATATTACAGCAGGGATTTTTCTATGGTGTTCCTTAAGGTCCTTTTTATGAATTCTAAAGTAGCAAAAAATGCTTAAATTCAGGACTGAAACTGTGTAACAAATGGTATCTGCCACTTTATTAGGTAAAAATGTTCAACTACTCATTAACACAAATGGCTAATCAGCCAATCAGGTGGCAGCAACTCAGTGCATTTAGGCATGTAGACATGGTCAAGACGACCTGCTGAAGTTCAAACTGAGCATCAGAATGGGGAAGAAAGGTGATTTAAGTGACTTTGAACTTGGCATGGTTGTTGGTGCCAGACAGGCTGGTCTGAGTATTTCAGAAACTGCTGATCTACTGGGATTTTCACACATAACCATATCTAGGGTTTACAGATGGTCTGAAATAGAGAAAATATCCAGTGAGAAAATGCCTTGTTGATGCCAGGGGTCAGAGGAGAATGGCCAGACTGGTTCAAGATGATAGACAGGCAACAGTAACTCAAATAACCACTCATTACAACCAAGGTCTGCAGAAGACCATCTCTGAACCAACAACACGTCCAACCTTGAAGCAGATGGGCTTCAGCAGCAGAAGACCACACCAGGTGCCACTCCTGTCTGCTAACAACAGGAAACTGAGGCTACAGTTCACACAGGCTCACCAAAACTGGACAATAGAAGATTGGAAAAACGTTGCCTGGTCTGATGAGTCTGGATTTCTGCTGCCACATTCAGATGGTAGGGTCAGAATTTGGTGTAAACAACATGAAAGCATGGATCCATCCTGCCTTGTATCAACGGTTCAGGCTGGTGGTGGTGGTGGTGGTGTAATGGTGTGGGGGTATTTTCTTGGCACACTTTGGGCCCCTTAGTACCAACTGAGCATGGTTTAAACACCACAGCCTACCTGAGTATTGTTGCTGACCGTGTCCATCCCTTTATGACCACAGTGTACCCATCTTCTGATGGCTACTTCCAGCAGGATAATGCACCATGTCACAAAGCTCAAATCATCTCAAACTGGTTTCTTGAACATGACAATGAGTTCACTGTACTCCAATGGCCTCCACAGTCACCAGGTCTCAATCCAATAGAGCACCTTTGGGATGTGGTGGAACAGGAGATTCTCATCATGGATGTGCAGCTGACAAATCTGCAGCAACTGTGTGATGCTATCATGTCAGTATGGACCAAAATCTCTGAGGGTCAGCACTTATGTATGGCTTCTAACAGTCATGTTGACATTTGGTTCAAGTAGTATGCTATAATTTAATACCTCACATTTACTTTTATTTTTGAGGTGGTCTGAGAGACATGCAGTTGGAAAGCAGCTCACAGGACTCCAAGCTCCCTGATCAAAACAAACTCCAACCACATTTAATCTTGACTAGCAAAGGGGATTGAGCTTTGCTGGCTCAGCTCTGGTGAATTGATGGTGACAGCAGCTCACTGTGGTCTTTTGTCCCAGAAAGATGGAGATCCTGCTGCCTCATCCAGCTTTTGCTCTGAATAAACATTTTGTTTCTGTTTTCTACTCGGTCATATTTAATGGAGAATATCTTCCTGCTCCTGTCCTCAGTGGCCAGCGATGGGAATGCCTTAAAGTGCCGTTTAGAAATGCTTTTGATTTACTTGGTTTATTGTGTCAGGGGGCCTTCCTCTTTATCTTCATTTGCCCTATTTTGTTTTGGAAGGAATGCAAGTGTGAGTGTTGTCCTATAAATTCTTTGTTCTGCTCTCGGCCCAGTCACAGATGTAGCCAATTCTGCAACCAATTTAATTGGATCAGCAGGGTGTTCTGCATCGGGATGAGAAGGAAAGCTGTTAAGCATACAGTATGCACAGGCATTATAAACGGCTCAAAAAGTGAAATGAAAGCCATCTGGTGTAGAAAATCATACTCATACTGTGACAGCAATACAGATAAAGTAAGATTCTTAAATCATCTGCAGAACACTGCCTCAGGAAGAAGAACTTCACATTAGAAGTGTCGCCTATAGGTGCATCTTCATTAACATAATGCAAAGTTAATTGAGGTCTTCATGTCAGAATATTCCTAATGATCTAATTAAAGTATAATGACCTAATAACAGACCTCACCTGCCTGTGTGGCAGAACATCAGAGAGAAACTACATAACAACTTGTTGCCCTCACTAATCCTGATTGGACACGATGAGCTCTGCTATCAGCTCAGCTCGTTCGTGTATTGAACCTCCTGTCAGGATTTCATTGTTTGGTCGAGTGATAATCAGAATACAATAACAGTTACGCGCTTCATCAAAATGAAACCTCCATCAGGCCGATTAAAACAGGAAAAAGAGGGACATGATATCTGCTCCAAATGACTTCCTAGCAGGTGCTAAATGTGTGGTAATACAAAAGCACAGAGATTTATAAGCACATGAAGACACACACTTGAATTAAGCACACTTTGATGGTTACTTAAAGAGGCGTTACATCAGGGTAAGTGGGGTCAGCAACCAAATGCCACCACAAATGGCTTCCTGATGTTGATTTACAATATTAAAAAGTAAAGAAAAATGCTCATATTTCATTGAAATATGTGGTTTTACAAAAAAAGTCAATTAGAAATTAGCAGGCTCATTAGTGTTAAGAGTACATTGCACATAATGGAGCATCTGCTTCCTTGCAAACCACAAAGATGCTGGGATTTTAGTAATTTAGCAATACTGAGATAGTCCCACTTAAAGCTGCAGTTGTTCATTTGTGCAAAAATGACTTCGTGTAATATTTGCTGAAACTGTTCTGATAGAAATACATGAGAAAGATGAACTGTAAAAAATAAAAGTCCCTCGTCCCCTTCTACTGCCTCTACTGGCATCTGCTAGAATCAGACTGCAGCACGGTCAGCAACAACCAGTCAGAGCCGAGGAGTCCCCAAAAGCCTTTGCACACTATGTCCGAAATTTTTGTCTGTCATCAAAATTTTCAAAACAGGTTCGCTTTTCTTCGTTTTCCGCATCCGTCAGAAGCCTTTAGAGTAAGAAAGAAAATGTGTTGATAGGACACAGCCATGACAAGATAGAGGAATGGGGCGCACAAAATAATTTCATAACCCAGATAGATAATTTTCAACAGGTCAGATAGTGATATTCAGGTGGATGATGATGATGATGATAAAGAGGAGGATGTGGACCACACGCAGAACGTGGAGACAGAGAGGGAGGACAGCTCCGCCCCTTCATGCAGCTGTGGTGCCAAATGCAAGACACAGGCCAGATAGGTAACTCCAGTGGAGAGAGGCAAAGAAGGAAATTTGTCTTTTTATTTTGTCTCGTATTGCGAATTTCACAACAAATAGAACAATAAAACGCATCAGAGTCAGGTCTCTGTGTAAGTATGTTTTTAAATGACGGATTAAAAAAACGCTTTAGCAATAAATGGACAAGGTGCACAAAAGTCGCTCTGTGAACTGTGGTCAAACTGCCAAACTAAGCCGCAGTGATCAAATATGAATCAAGATTCAGTTACTGCATTGCTTATTTCTTATCTTAAATGTTTCCAGAAGCATATTTTAGTGTACTGTTTAGCTGTAAAATGAGAAAGCTGGACTGGCTGGTGGGTAGTGCTTGATAGTCCCATTTAATTGTATCCAACATGGCATCCAGGTCAAATTTTGTTTCTCGATACATTTGAGGTGAGAAACAGGCAATGCAGTAACAGTATCTTGATTCACATTTTATCAGCGCTGCCTAGTTTGACAGTTCGACCGCAGCTCAGGAGCAGCGATGACATGATTGACAGCTGTGTTACAGACTCCTCAGTTCTGACTGTTTCTGTTCACGTGCAGTAAGGCCATTAGTGATGCTACACGGCAATAGAGTAGGCAGAGGAGTATGATTTTTACAGATTATCTGCCTCATTTAGTGCTGTGTCAATGTAGCGACAGTTTCAGCAAATATGACAAAAGCGCTCTTACTAAAGCGTGCATGTAAGGTTTTTGATAAATTTCACATGAAATGATGTGAAAAGCAAAAGTGATTGTTGACTTGCAGTGACTGCGTTGGCAAATTTCCAATTTATTGTTTTTATTATTATTGTATTATTGGCAGGTTGAAGATCTAGGAGAAGAAAAAAAAAAGGGCAGCAACGGGAAGAGGAAGAAGAAAGAAGTGTAAATAAGGCTGGTAAGCAGTGAGCAGGTGAGGAAAGGAAAGAGGAGAAATGGAAGGGGTGAAGTAAAGGAATGACAGCAGCCAGGTGGAAACTGTGGGATGATGTTGGGAAGAAAGTTATAGAGCATAGAAAGGAAGTCAGGTATGAAGGCAGTAAGCAATTTCAACTTTCCAGAGAAGACCCTACAGTAAGCTGTGACTCAAGCTCTGGGATTTGGAAGATAATAGGCTGTAATACAATTGTCAACACTGAGTCATCCAGACATGGGGCTCAGAGGCAGAGCTCGTGGTAATAGGGCTGACACAGAGTAATCAATACGCCAGAGCTCCTCACACATACAAAGGTCTGAGTCTGAGAGGTGGAACACTACACTAAATTGTTTACCTTCATTTACACAAACATCCAGCCGCCGTCTGGCTAATCTGTAAAGATAAAAAGAGACTGGGGAACTTCAAGTCTTATAATTTTATGGTAAACAAGCCTTCTCGGAGTGTGTTTTAATATCGTTGGAAAGTTATGTTTGGGGTGATAAGGCATGGAGGCCTGACTCACATAATAAACATCCAGGTCGTTGGTAGTCTCTCACACAGACTCCACCATCTCTTCTATCTGTAAGCAGTCAAAACTGCTCGACATTAAAATGTACTTTCCTTCTTTGTGGGCTGTCTTTGGTTTCCATTAATGTCGGTGCTCATTAAAAATCAGAATGCTCTCTAACACAGCTCCCTTTATGAATCCCAATCAATTTATAATGTTTTTAACATGAACAGACCTCACGTCCCAACCTGTTAACCCTCAAAATGAGACATAAATGATTTATGAATGCCCTACGTGAACACCGATATGCATGCCAATGCATTTGTCGTTCCTCTCTTTTTGTGTGAGAAAATGGCAAAGTCAGAGCGTGAGACTTAAAAAAGACATTTCACTTATTGTGAGGTGGGTGACCAAAATATTCTGTGTGTGCCTTTATTAAAGAATTCAGATAACCACTTATTAAACATTCACACTAATTTGCTTTGAGAGGAAACTAAGAACAGATTTGTTTTTGTATGACCTGCAATATCAGACAGCATGTTCCATCAGGTGAAGTCTGTGTTACTGGTCCCCTACAAAAACAGCAATTATGCATCACAGTGTCAAGACCTTACATGAGCTTTTTTTGCTCAATGCTTGTGACTCCACAATTAGAGAGATGATGTTTTAATAAAGCAGGTTGTCTTCAATATAAGGCAATAAATAAATGATTAAGACATGACTGGGACTCAGATTATTAATCGTCTGTGCAATCTGATACGGAGCATAATGAACTGATTGAAAATTGCCAATGGAGCGTTTTTCTCAGCCTTCCTATCACAGAAGTATGCATTCTCCCATCAGAATAGTTTTCAAGCTCTTTTCACACATGGAAACTGCAGCAATACTGACTAATCACATAAAAGACAGATAAACAGATATAACTTCTGGTACTGTATGGTGCCAATATGGAAAACTGTGTGAAAACTGCAATTTAAGCTGCATGTGTTGGATGTAAGCGGAGAAAGTCTGACTCATGCATGGATAGTAAGTTCCCAGAAGGGATCTAATAAATGTAACTGCTGTTATGACATGTTGGTTCACCAGTAAGTGATGACTCAGCCCAGTCGCCAGAAGCAAATGGTGACAATGTACTTTTCTGCAAAGCACCAATATGTTACATTTGTATTGTTTCATATGTATCATACAAGCTGAAAACTTTGAGGCTGAAAAATGAAGCCAATGCAGAAGCGCCAAAAACTGTAGCTCCTCATACTCAGAGGTTCACACTGGTGGGTCAGGGTCCAAAAGTGGGTCACAGACCCATTCTGAATGAACTGAAAGTGACTTGCAAGTCTGTAAAGTTAGTAAAAAAACACACTCCAGTTTGTACAGTGAATTTCCAGCACAGAGCTTTTACTTTGAAGTGTAGTTTTCTGCTGTAGTGAGTGACTAATTGACAATTACTTGACAGAGACAGCAAACTAGCTCAAGGACATGGCCAAATGCAAGTATTACACTGAATGTATTAAACTGTGTGGACCTTGAACTAATGACTTAAGATAAATCTGGACCCCGTGGCTGAACCAGTTGGGAACCACTGCTCTAATGATCACTTGAGGCTGGCTCCAGAAGCCAGTCACTCTGCATAGACACACGTTAGAATGCTCAACTTCACAGCAGAAACATGTTTACAGTCTGGTACAGTGTTGGTCTCTACAGCTAATTTCAATATTTATAACAACTGCACGGAGGGTGAATTTTGATTAAGGTTGAAAGTTACACATAATTAAGAGCATGGTCGTTTTGCTGCCTGCTGATAGTGTCCTCAGGTTCTTAAGTTATATCCACCCCTCACTCCAATTCAGCCCAGCCATATACAGTCCCTTCTGGCTACAAAAAACAAGATGGCAACAGTCATAATGCCAAACATGAGGCTTCAAAACATCAGTTCACAAACCAATGGGTGATGTCACAGTAGCTATGTCCATTATTTTATACAGTCTATGGTACTGCATCAACGTTTCTAAAGTGACACTGTCTAATTACATGTACACCAGCTGCAGCGTTGCCAGGTGTACGATAATTATTGTATTTGCACGATAATTTGGCCCTCTGTACGATGTACGATCAATAATCCCAAAAAAGGCCAAATGTACGATAATTTGACCATTTCATGAATGTGTGGTTGTAATCAGTATGCCAGAGTTTTTGTGTGAGCCCTGAAGGCATCTGTTCCCATATGACATGTTTCCAGCCAATTGCACTTTGCTTAGCGTGAGATACGGGTGACGTTTGTCTCTGAACAATGAGCACGATTGGCTGAATGGTCAGCTGTACCCGCCCCACGAGGTGCTAGGACCCGTCAGGAAGTCGAGCGAGAATGAGATTCAAAACAGAAGAAGAAGAAGAGGAAAAACAGAAGCAAGGAAAATGGAAAAAAAAGTAAACCAAAAAGTAAACACTAGAGTGACTATATTTGCCTATAGCACATCAGTAGTTATATTTTGGTTATGATGGATGTACGATAATTTCCCTCAAAATACGATAATTTTGAGTCTCTGGTACGATAATCCTACTTTTCCCACCTGGCAACGCTGACCAGCTGACTTTGTCATCTATAGCGGGATTTATACCTATTTGTCAGCTCTATGCAGAGCCTACGCTGTAGCCTACGCACATGGCTTCAGCTGTTGTGAGCATTTATACTTGTGCAATGGTGTGTCTGCTGCAGTTACACCTCCAAAACACTAGTCAGTGGTGGGGTATCTGTGAAGTACTGTAAAGTTTAGTTGATTCAAAACACACATGGCTTAAGAGTGACAATTCAAACACAAGTACAGAAACTGGCTTCACTATAACTCGCAGCATTCACAGACAAAGCACTTGTCTTTTGCTGGACACATTTTTCCCACAAACACAACATGCTAATGTTTTTAGCACAGGCCTATGGCATTTTACATTGTATACATTAGCCTAGCGGCTAGCGGACTTTTCCTCTTCTCATATGAAGCCAGGGAAAACAGCATAATTTAACAAAGGTAACGTCACAAAATTCTGCATCATTACAGCTCGCAAGGTTCACCAACAAAACAACTGTCTTATACTAAACACATTTTCCAAACAAATATAACATGCTAACACTATAAGCATAAGTCTATGGCATTTTATATTGTATAAATTAGCTTAGCGACAAACAGATTTCCTCTGCTCATATGAATCCAGGATAAATCATACACAAGACTTAAAATGCTATCTTGTGGAGGCTTTATTGTCTTCACAATTTATTGTTTCTTATCTGTGAAATTAAAGTAAATAAAAGCTTTGTTTCCACTGAGGGAAATGGTTTCCGCTTACAAAAATAGACAGGACGTCTGTGTCACCGTGACATGTAGTAACATCTCTGGGGAAATGCACGTCAGGCTAAGTATAAATCCCGCATTAAGGTGGAGGGGATGGTGGATGGCGTGACACCTAAGCAAGATGGCTGCCAAGCTACAGACCACTGTTTGAGACCAACTTACAACAAAACCGGTTGTTTGTCAGTGAGATATTGGCAGCATTTCCAGCTGTGACTGTTGCATCAAGACAGGGAATTTTAAGCCAAAATATTATCTTTCTCAAACTATAACCAAGTGGTTTTGGAATGTGAAGAAATGTAAAGTTTCAACATATTCAAAACATAATAATGTACAAATGTTACATATCCATGGTTTGCAGAAAGGTACAATGCCAACATTTATTTTGGATGACTTTAAGGAAATGGACCTTGTGGATGAGCTATTTTTAATGTTCAAATCCAGAGGTGCTTTATAAATTGATTTCAAACTTTTTAGTGGAAGCACAGGGTGAGCAGCGGAGTCTTGCCCCTGAGACAAAAATGAATGTTTCAGCCAGCAAAGGATACACACCTTATCCACTTATTAATCCCTTATCAAAACCTTCAAACTGCAGACTGGACTGGCGTTGACCTCTTGTGTCAAGTATAAATCCCAATTTGTGATAATAGTATAGCCAGACTTTCCTTCAACCTGCTGAAGATCAACTTGATCTTGAAAATACTTTGAAATGGCTAAAATGAGAACGAAAATTTAGTGTAGAGTGGGAATGCATCAATTTACAGCCTCAAAAGAACGTGTCCTTCTGCCTGGGGACAAGCTGTGTTTATGGCAACAAGTATTTACACTGCTCTCTACAGCACCAATGCAATAAATGTAACTCTCAGGGAAGTAAGTTGGCATCTTTGCATTACAAATGAGCAGAGAGCCGACATTATTTGGTGAAACACACTTGTTGTGACATAATAATGACATAGTTTATATTCTGGCTGGATGCAGCTCTCTGTTGTCACCGTCCACGTAGCCTATTACCTTTTCTATTACTCAGTTGATTGATTCTCAAACTCTGTGTCTAAACAGGGAAATATGAACTTTACATAAGCCGTGGAGGGGAATTAATTAAATCCCAATCATTTTCACAGTCACAGTGGCTGCCCTCTAAAGCAGTTTGACTGACAAGACTTTTTTTTTTTTTTTTGGATTTATAAATCTTCTGTACCACAGTGCACATCGGAGATGGAGGGCGAGGTTGATTTTAAGTGTTTTTTTTTTGTTTTTTTTTAAGGGATGTTCCCTCCATTCATTCACATTCACAGATATGGGACAAGAAACTTTACCAGAACAATAAACTTGTGAAATTGAATTCTGTATCACCTAGACAATATTGTTATCAAGGCCAGACACACCCAGAGAGAAATACAGAGAGAGAGAGACACTGAGGGGGAAAGACGGAGAGGAAGAGTAGGGATGCAGGTTTTGGCATCAAGGAAAGAGGTAGCAGTAAAGAAGGGGAGGAATTATAAGGACAAGGGCAGACAGCAGCTACTATCTGTCCTTTACGAGAACAGAGTAACAGAGGGTGAAGCAACCCCCTCAGAATTAGCCAAAGAAAAAAAACGATTTGGAATAAGAGACAGAGAAAATTTGAGAATTATGTTTGTGCAGGTCGGGGAGGCAGCAGGCATACATTTCATCTGTTCTTCAGTGGCACATTCAATTATAAAGCATTTTATTATTTGATAGTGTTGGGAGGAATAATTAGAAACATGGAGCATGTCGAGCCCCGAACCCCAACTGGCCAAGAACAAATGGTGGAGAGCATGGCAGGGTCTGGGAAAGAATAGGGATTAACCAGTGAATAACAGCATCAGCTATGCTTCAGAAGTAAAACCTAACTCCCCTCATCACTCTTTTTTATACAAACCTGCCAATCAGATCCAACTAATATGAAACGAGGAAAAGAAAGATGAGTTTAAGGCCGGCCAGCTGGAGCCCTTCTGTGTAAAGCTTGCATGTTCTCCCCGTGTCAGTGTGGGTTCTCTTCCCAAAATCCAAAGACATGCAAGTTGGGTTAACTGGTGACTCTCAGGAGGTGGTCTGAGTATGGTTCGCTTCAAATCAGCGGTGCGGTTCACTTAAGCTATGCCTTGTGAACACAAAGCGCTCAAGGTTCGCTTTGCTCTTTGCCATTGTGTTTAGCCCTCTAGATCACATGCTGTTGCACTGGGACATTTGAAAAAACAGACGAAACCACATCGGCCTGTAACGCTTGCAACGACGCAGGACAAGGAGTAGTTTGGTCCATGGAAGATACTGCATGTCCCCAGATACATCAAACAGCAACAGTCTCCAGCAAATGCTAAGGTTTTCCTCCAAATTTAAGTTCATTAGAGAGCAAGGGGCCTCATAACCACACTGCAGTGCCACATCAAAGTACAAACAAAACTATGTCAATATAAACCATATATAGTGTGAACAGAAAGAGAACCGAGTCCTTTTTTAAATGAACTGACAGTGTGAACACAAAATGTCCCTTTTCCCTTGGTCCACTTTTTGGTCCACTTATTGAGGACTGAGTTTGGTTTCCTTTAAAAGAACTATATGTGAAAACACCCTAAATTGCCCATAGGTGTGAATGTGAGTGGTTGTGAATGGTTGTCTGTCTCTATAGCCCTTTTAGATAGGAACTGAGCAAATTTGCAGGAAAGCCCAATCAGTCTTATTTCAGTATTGGCATATTAAAAACAAAATCGGGGAGTGCGGCAAAATGCCGCCTGCCTACTTTTGTTTATGCAGAATGCGCCTTTTTCGGAGCAATGGGGGGGCGTGAGCAAGTAACAAAATGTGTAGCTCAGTGTGTGACGTAAACAGTGACGTGGGGGGGAAGCCGCGGCTGGTCGGTCCTTCGACGATTCTCTCATAAGTTGACCGTCCTTCACCGTCCCCGTCATCTGACGGTTAATGGCCTCTTCGTTTGCGAGGGCAAGGAGGGCGCGCAATTCCTTGTCTCCCCAGTTGCTCATCTTTACAGTGTCGGTCAGATTTGTGTTTCCCTCTTGCTACTAGCTGCTCGCTAATTCCTGCTATCAGCTGTTTCCTGTTTATCCACCGCCAGTGGGTCGCACATGCGGCGTCATCAACAGCTCCTCCCACAAGTCTCCAACAGCCCCTCCCATGGCGGAAGGCCGCCTCGTTCTGTTTAAACCAAAAAGGTTCTGCCAATATGACTACCGTACGAGGCGGAAAATTGGGCACCTCGGATCAACTCGCCAATCCGGCTCTGTGTGTATAAACACTCGCAGCTGGCCACAAAACGGCCCAACATTCATGAAAAATCAGTGTAAAGGGGGCTTATGTGTCAGCCCTATGATAGTCTGGTGATCGGATCGGATAATGAATGAATGAAATGAATGAGTTTAAGGCCTTGTCTACATGTGTGCAGATATTTTTGTAAACAATTATTTTCCTCTAAATACTGGCCTCTTGTCCACATGCAAACGGAGTTGTAGGTCACTAAACAGAGATGTTTTAAAATGCCTTCTAACGTGCAGAACAGGTTACTGCTTATGTGTGTGGACATGTAAAAATAAGCGTTTAGGGAACAATGACATCATCTCATTAATATGTGCATTCCCATTGTTGCTTTGTGTAACAAGTAGGGATGCATGATAATATTGGCACATCATCAATATATACATTGATTTTAAAATGAACTTTCACAATTGGCCAACATGCTTTTTCTCAATTTACACAATGAATGAATATTACATACATTGAAAAGTATTGTATTCCATGACTCCATCTGTTGGTGGGCCGTCATGATAAGAGCATACATGTACAATATGATGCTAATTCCATTCCAGAGGAGACTTGATGATCACTAAAATTAGGTGGAGAAAAAAGTGTATATATCGATATCAGTCATCGATCAAATGAATTTTTACACATCAGTTTATCTGATATCAGTGAAATATCCAATATTGTGCACCCCTAGTAATGAGGATACACTATAAACAACAACAGTGGTGGACTACCAGTCTGCTAACATTTTGTTAGCACTGCTTGGTCTAAAGACTTTCACTTAAATTTGTATTGCTGCATCACTTCACTGACAAATGAAGGCATCTGCTGCACCCATTGTTTTTGTTCCAACTCAGCGTCCATGGTTTATAGTCCACTAAAAATGACAGTTTTAGATCAGGCATGGTCGAACCAGCAGATGGTGGGACACTTTCCAGATTGTTGTTGAAGAGGAGTGGAAGGAAAACTTGAGCATGTCCAGAGCAATGAGAGCTCCTTTTTTCTTGTAACTAACAGGAATAAACAGTGACGTGGTCTCCAGTGGGGTTTTAAAAAAGGTAACCCTAGCCTGTACACGTCACTACCTTTGTGACGAGGAGAGGCTTCTGGAGGCAGCTCACATCAACAAGTGTTCAGGGTTGCTTTTGCATTCTTGTGTTGATGGAGATATTTTTGTAAAACCAAGGTCGTGTGGACAGAATTATCTTTTTTAAATGGAGGGGAAAAATATCTGTTTTCAAAACTTTCTGTATATGTGTAGACAAGGTGCGAATGAATATCTATTGTTAGTGTGTGTTTGCATGAAGGTTTGTACTGTGTTGAAATGTGAATAGAGTGTGCAGCCTGTTTCTGTTTCACCGTCTCTGGTTTATGACACCAGAAGACAAAAAACACACAGCTTATATCCGGGAAGCAGACAGACAGGCAGGTAGATAAGCAGGCCAAGATGTTACAACTGTATGTGTGAGTGGGAGGGACGTTAGGGATGTTGCATGGGTGAGCATGTACATGAGTTTATTTATTTGAGTTTTATCATTCAATATGTGTGTGTGTGCGTGCGTGTCTGTGTGTGTGTGTGACAGTCAGGAAGTGCTGGCAGCTCTTCAGGCACGGATGCATGACAATGACTGCAGTGACAAGAGGGATCACGGGTGTGTGGAGAGGAAATGGAACATGAAGAACAAAACAAACAGACGGAGGGGTGTGTGTGTGTGTGTGTGTGTGTGTGTGGGGGGGGGGGGGGGGGTTGAACTGATGGCCCCCACTTTGCAGAGAGGGATAATATGTCAGCCGGCACCGTGTGTCAAACCGTGTTTTGAGACTGTTTTTGTGTGGATGGGAGTGTGTGTGAAAGCGAGAGAAAGAGAGAGCCTGCACGCTTTCATCAAGACTCAAAATGACATCATAAAGTGAAAGTGTGCCATGCGAGGTGCTGCTAGGCCTGATCCCGTGCTCACCTAACCTTCAAATGACATTAGGCGTCCCGTCAACATATGATGAGTCACTGCCAACCTGATGTGATTTATTCAATCCTGCCGAGTAGCTTGGATCGCGGGACACAAATCACTTAGATGGAAGCCATGGAGCGGGGACTGAGTGCAGACGTGTGTGTGCGCCTACGTGAGTGTGTGTGTGTGTGTGTGTGTGTGTGTGTGTGTGTGTGTGCTCTGTTTGTTTTGATTGTTTGTGTGTATGCATCCATCAGATGGGTGTATGTGTGTCCCTCTCATGTGAGTGTAACATTAAGTTAAGGCTGAGGGAGCTGCTTGATGTCGGCTACTTTACAGAGAGAAGCTGTAAAAGCCCCGTGGAGCTGTTCGGTTTCCGTGCTCTTCCGTCAAGCATGTTTTTGTTTTAATCTCTCTGTTCACTGTGACCCAAGGGCCAAGATTTCTATTAGATCTTGCAATTAAAGCCCAGGATATTAACGGCTGGTATTAAATGGACTTAATGGGGAGAGAGGAAAATAAACTGGCGCTGAGAGCTTTCTCACATGGAATAAAAGAAACAATGTTTGATACAATCTGAGTGATGCCTGTGTGCTCCTCTTCCTCCCCATCATCTGCCTGTTTAATTCTGATCAGCACCACCAGCTAAAGGGAATACTTGTGTCTAGATTAAGCATTACATTACCCAGGACCAGTGCCTCGGAAATCACAGAGCAGAATTAATGTAGCGAGAAACACATAGCAGGTTTCAGAGACCGTTACGAGACGCAACTATCTGAATCATATGTCTTTAATGAAAGGACAGGCAAACAACAACAACAAACATCTCTGTTCACTGCAGGCAGCACCCACTGAAGATCATTATCTCTAATGACGGTCAATGAATTGCCATTCTTACATATCCATCTTCTCCACAGAGACCTTACTAATAATAGTAATGAACTGACTGTTGCCATATTTAAGAAACAAACACAAACAAACAATATAAATTAACAGGAGCATGCAAACAACCCGCATAGCTATGAAATACTTTAATTGTATAATACACAGTTTGAAACATGAATGCAATAATTCCGGTTATGGTGGGAGAAAAGGAGCATCTCTGCCTCCTCTTCCTCGCCTAACATCTCACTCCAGATTAATAACATCAACACATAACAGAATAAACAAAACACAAACAAAATGAAGACTGAAAGCAGTCAAATCTATAAGTGGGCTTGACAAAAACCCTGACTCGAGATGGGTAGCTGCATGCGGACGTTGATGAGCGTCTTGAGATGATTCAGGGGAAACAGATTAGGCAGGGGAGCAGTCTGGCAGATCGTTAGTCAGGGATGTCAGGACCAGAGATAAATGAAGTGTCAGCAGAGGAGGGAGACAGAAGAAAGGAATGGTTGGAGGAAATACGGGGAGACAAGGGAAGGAAGCAGGCAGAAAGGGTGAGGGAGGAAAGGACAGGAAGGATGAAACATATAGCGTAGGATAATTAAATATTTATAATCCCTGAAAAAGCATTGCAACAAATTGCCATGGTGTTGTACATGACTGGCAATAATATTAGCTAATGGTTAGTTTCATATGTGAATCACGGGCACATTATCGAATGTTAACACATGCATAATTATTCTTACATGCCCCTCTTAAGTAACTTCATTTATCATCATGTAAGAGCCACTTAAGTACATATTTATATTTGGTAAAAATGTATACGTTGACACAACATATCATATAGGTTCTGCTATTATTTAAGTTTGCACAACTGTTTCTGTTTATTTTAAATAGTATATGGTAGTGGACTATACTAAGGTTATATTTCTATTTATGTGTTAGAATACATGCACAAGTTATTTACGCCAGATATGGTGCTATAAGGCAGTGCGTATGCGTAAAAGACAATGTGACGTTTGTGTTTGGTTTGGATCGTAGTAAGTTTTTGACTATGTTATGCAGTGTTGAGGTATAATAGTGGTAATGCGTGAGAATATAAAGAAATAGGACACTGAGCCAGTAGTGGACTGTACAAGATGTGATTATGGAAGTACTTGACCTGCCATTTTGTTGTCTTTTTGTATTCTCAATAAACCTTGTTCAACTTTTTCCCTGCCTCGTGTGAGTACTGTGGGTCTCCAGAAAACAGACTCCTCACAATCTAAGTGGCCAAAGAACTGTGGTATGTTGAAACGGCCACTATAACAATGCATGATTTTTTATTACTAGTCACAGCTTTCATTCTGCAGAGATTATTCAAAATGGTACACTGTATGTGATTCTCATGTATTATGAATATGACAGTGTGTGTGATCGTCTAAACTGTATCTGAAGCCTTTGTTGTGAACAAAACCTTTGTACTCTGTACAAATGTTGTGTCATCATTTGTAAAGCGAACATTTCCTGACATGATTCTCTCGTTTAAAGTGTTTATAATCTTTTGTGAAAGTGCTTTAATTATTTAGACCATTCTAAAATCTTATTTTTTTCTGTATTGGTTAGGAGAGCGGAGTAAGTAAATGTTTCCAGTCAGAACTCTTGAAATGTTGGTGTGATGTAGTGAACCAGCATCTGTTTCCACCAGTTTTGAGCAGAACCACTGTAATCAAAGATGTGTCATCAACTGAGGGTGTTGCACAATGCAAAACAGATGTTGACAGGAGAAGCAAAACGGCAAATTACATTGATTATCTGCAAGCTTTTATTCTGTTATTAGATGTATGTTTTTGTCCAAGAAATAGCACTCGACTTCTCGTTTGTTGCCTTCTCCATCCTCTCTTTCCAATCTGTAAAATATATCATGGATGTCGTCACAATTCGCACTTTGGGTTAAGAAAAAGTTTTTTGGTTCCAGCTGAGAAGCAACTTTTCAGGTTCTGAACCAAGTTATTTTCGGTCAAAATGATTCAACAGTTCAACATTAGATGCAGGAATCAGAAGAGAACCTGTGCCATGTTGGTGGAAAAGGGTTATGAGTGAGAGGGATGACATGAGACACAGATCTTATCTCAGATTAAAGATAGTTTCATGTATCTGAGCCGATTGTGCCAGCACTTCATTTTATCTATGCTGTACATATTGTAATTCAAAACAAAAATCCATTGCCGAATACAGCACTTTAATTGTTTCAATCTGGACGAATGAAATACCAACACAATGACAATAATGTGCTCGGTGGACCACCCTAACACAGGGAAGATACACCTGGTGGCACAACCAGGTACTTAAGTGCCTTGCAGCTCAGCTTGAGACCAAGAGGGTAACCATCAACACCATGCCTCTCAAAACCTCAAGATAAGTTCCAGCAGTCTGCATTGTTCGTCTGGGAGGTAGAAAAACAAGTAGCAAGCTTCTTACCTCCTGATTCAAGCCTGCTACATGGAGCCAGGGGCTGGGAAATGCACACTGACTTGGGACAGCGTCTCATAGTTCCAACCAGGATAGCAGCAACCAACTTACAACCAGACCTGGTCCTCTGGTCGAGGTCCTGACAGAGTGCTTTCCTCAAAGAACTAACAGTCCCTTGGGAGGATGCCATGAAGGATGCGATTGAAGGCAAGAGATTGAGCTACAATGACCTTTGCAACTAAAGGCTGGAAAGCTGGGGTGCAACCATTCGAGGTTGGCTGCAGAGGCTTCGTTGCTAGATCCACCACTAGGCTCCTCAAGGAGTTGGATTAATCGGCAGGCCCAAAGGAAAGTGGTCAAACATCTGGCCAATACAGCTGAGAGGTGCAGTCTTTAGCTATCGCTGAAGAGAAAGGATCCCGTCTGGGCCCTAGGTGACCATGGAGGAGCCAACCTTCTGACACACACCCAGGCCTGATCAGCCTGTGGTGGGCCTACCTCAACAGACGGTGTCTTGTGATAAAGGCCGAAAGATGATGTTGAGGTGCACAAATGATGATGTGTGTGGGGGTGGCTCTGCTGGGTGGTCACGGCCAAAACACTTATGCTCTAGCAGGAAGCGAGCTGAAACACTGAGTCCTAACAGATGAATCTTTACAAACATATTTCAATGTCACACTCAAAGAAAATGTTACCTTGAGTACATCCCACAAATAGGCACAGAGAGACACAGCCTGCATTTCGACAACAACAACAACAACAACAACAACCACAAACAACAAAAGTGAATAATCAGAATGACTGTATTAGTCAGCTCATGTGTTATCACAATATTTACGGCTTGATGCTCCAAGCTGAATCACGTGAGCTGTTGGCATATAGTTTCTACCAACACTAGCATGTACAGTGCATGAGGCCATTTTTGGCAGCAAGGTGACTGTATACAATGATGAACCTCAGTAATTTATATGTTGTTTCTTCTGTCAAAACATCTGATATCTTGAATCTATTTATCTGAAACCAGGCCCTCTCCAAAATACTCACATACAAGGTTGTGAGGTCCGACTTGCCACCATATTATGCCTGCTTGTGGAGGCTGAACCCAAATCAGCACTGACCACTGAATCTACTTTCCCCTAAATTAACCAAAAAAAACCCCTGCAAACCCTCTGGTTAACTTGTTTCATCATGTAATTATAACCACATTCACAGTGAAAACTCTTGACACCAATTTAGTTGGATTCGATGCTCCTTTGATCAGAACACACAGTGAATGTTCCCACCCAAGACACATAGTTATGGATGGTCAGTGACTCTAATCTGAACCTCTAACTGTAGCTTTATTTACCTGTATGAGTTTAATTAGGTGTCATGAAAAGGTCAAACCTCCTACCCACAGAGACACACTTAAACTGGTACAGGTAACAGGTTTTTAATGATAACGCGCACAAAGAGATCTGCAAGTGAATTATCTTCGTGTTGATAACAATTCTATATTTAGTTAATAACAGGCTTCAGCAGGAAAACTTCCACAAACACTAGTTTAAATTATAGACAGCAGAATTCAGATTTATGCAAGGTAACAAAAAAAACATCATGAGCCATGAACTCTGTGGTAACTAACAAATAAATCTCTAAAAAATGTTGTCAGCGACAGCAGCGTGAAGAGTAAAGACTCGCACCTCTGAGCTTTATGTGCTTTTTACAATGTCTATATATATAGTATTATAACATAGACATTATGAATACTGCCTACCGTCTTTTAATAGTACAAAGATAAATAACTTGAGTATGTTTCAGGGGGGGAACCTAGCAATTATTATCCTGAAAAGCTGCACGTCCCCATGCAGAAACTCTGTGGAGCTTAATAAAGTTAAACTGATGTCAAAGCACGAACTATCATTCAACAGCAAACACTCAGTGCTGGCTCCAAAGACACCACACTGAGAAAACACATCAGGCAATTACATCAAAGTACTGCTGCCTTTCATTAATATAAGCTTGTCATATTGTAAGAGTGAGATAACTGTGAGGTGTAGCATTGTTGCTAATTCTGCATTCTTCTGAACATCACAGAAATATTTAAATCCATATGTTTTTGAAGATGTGTAGAAGTCTATTTGCCACACAGTATTTTTCTGACATAGTTTAAGTATTAACATCCATTTAAATGACTGTTAAAGTAAATATATCAGGTCACAGGTCACTGAATGTAAAAGCTTTTTCAAGGGAAAAGGTGAGGGAGTAAGTATTAAGCATAACCTTTAAACAGACTTCAGAAATATTATTTGCTCCCTGAGATAGTGGAAATATCTTCACTGGAAGACGCCTTACCATTAAGAATGCACACAGATGTGCACACATAGAAAGATCTGTGACCTTACAGTTTTCTTTAAAGGGCCAGTGTGTAAAATGGGTTGAAAACAGTGACATCAGTGGTCAAATTCTAGATTGCAGGGCTCACTCGCTCACCCCTCCCGTTGGGTAAATGACGGTGGCCTCATACGGACAAAAAGCCTTGCGGATGAGTTTTTCAGGAATAGGTCTATCTAGCGACGAGGTGAATATTTATTTAGAAATCTAAATCATGTTACGATATTGTAATGAATCCCTCACGAGCAGGAGACCAGAGTAGCGTTCGGGAAAAAGGCCAGTTTATTTGAGCACTCCAAAAACTCCGGTAACACTCCAGGGGGTAAAAGACTCCGTCCCAAACTTTGACTCTTCTAGCGTAACGGACACACACTTCATAACTTTACACACATACTCGTTTATCATACCGAGTGGGCACCCCCTCCCCCCTCTGCTCCACCAATCTCCAGCCCGCATACTGACTGACAGGGTAGCCGGTAAACAGAACTCAGCTGTTTATTTAGCCTAGCGATATCTCCGGACTATAGTAGCTGCAATGGACGACTTTGAACGCGATTTTGAAGAGTTTCTTGTAGCGACACAGACCCAGAGCCATACCTGTTTGAGCCCCGGAGCATACAGATGCGGAACTCCATGTGTTTGATGCTGAGCGGGCGAGAAGAGAGGCTGAATGCACAGAATGGGATTCGGTGCTACTGCTACCATCGCTGAGGAGATATATCATCAGGAGGAAAAGCGCTGCAGAGAGTGCATCACAAGGAATGAAGTTGCTTCTTCTTTTCCTCGCAGATGACGGTTCGGGTTCATTCTCTCCTGCTGGGTGGTAAGTGTGGTCCATTCACAAACTTTAGAACTAAAAAAACTTTTCACTACTCTCTATCAACGAACTACTAACACTTTCTGCTGTTTCCTCCTCCTCCTTCCTTCCTTCCGCTGTCTTCGTTGGTTTATTTATACACGCGAAACGCGTTCTCTGGCTGGCTGGATTGTCCGCTCGGTCTGCCGTACATACATGGCAGCGCAAGATGGCGACCTCTCTAAAGCAAGGCCCTTGCTATATATATATATATATATATATAAGCATAGTTATAAGGCTACGAAAACCAAACGAATTTTTATTTTATAGTGATTATACACTTATATAAACATATTAATGGGTAGAATATTCAGATTCAGATTGACAATAAACCATGCCAAATATTACACACTGGCCCTTTAACATCTATCTTGCTTCCAGTATGTCTGTGGTTCACGAAAGGTGCTGGAATTTCTTAAAAGCTGATTACTTCAGTCAGTTTATGTTACAAACATGAATGAAATCCAACAAGTCCTCATATTAAAAAAGGTCATTTGTCAATGTATTTACAAAGAGCCTGCAATATTAGCTGAAGTCCATATCATGTCCAAGCTAGTCTCTGTTTGACTAGCATCTCTTTCAGCATTTCAGTCTTCAGTCGTAGAGAAAATAATTAATGGTGTACCTGATATTTAACTTAATCAGCTAGCTACATCTAATAAAATGTGGCATAGCAAATAGTTACTTGTGGTTATCATAGTGGTTTGGTGACTTGGTAAAGGTGAGTGTGTATTATGGATGTGACAAGCAAAAACTCAATATTCTGACCCTGATTCAAAATGAAAACAACCAATCAGAGCTGAGGAGTCTTTAACGCAGCTGTCAGTCATGGCGATCACAGCTCAACTAATTTTAATATACTGAGCTGTGAAATTAGAAAGCTGGTCGAGCTGGTGGGCAGTGCTAGGGCCTTTGACTATTTCCAAACATTCTCACTTTACAGCTAAACAGTACACTACAATATGTTTCTGAAAATATCCAAGGCAAGAAATAGGCAATGCAGTAACAGAATCTTGATTTTTATTTGATCAGTGCTGCTAGTGTGACAGTTTGGCCACAGTTCACAAGCAGTGACTGACATGATTGACAGCTGTTTTAGAGACTCCTCAGCTCTGATTGGTTGTTTTCAGTGCTCTGTCATCAGTTTAAGTGAATGTCATTAGACGTGGTAGGATGAGGAGGAGGGACATTCCTTTTTTTGCTGTCTCATGTGTTTCCATCAGAATATAAGGACAGTTTCAGCAAATATGACACAAAGTTATTTTCATAAGTTACCAGCTGTGGCTTGAAAGACACAATACGATACAATGCGATGCGATGTGATACGATACGATAGGCTATGCTACAATAGGATAAGCTACGCTACGCTATGATGCAATACGATACAATACAATAAAAGTGCTAAAAAAAAAAGGATAACAATATTACAAAATACAAATAAGATGCAATAAAAGGAAAGTAATAACATAAAATCTGTACACACTATATATACCTGTCACTTATACAGTTACTGTGTGATTGATAGTTGCACGGGATTGAAACACAATGGTGTGTTTCAATTATCCCGTGCAACTAAGTGTTAAGAAATGTAGCTCATAATTATTGCACATAAAGTGGTAGAATATTGCACGGTAGGAAATTACACAGGCTTGTATCACAGTATAAATAGAAACATATGGAAATATGTATGTTAGAAGGAAGCTTACTCATTTGCTGAAGGAAACTCACTTTGACTGGAGTTTGACCCTCAATTAAACTCCAGTCAGTCAAATCCAACTCCTTCTACGCCCATTCACCACCCTGACTCACATACCTTAACTTTCCACATCGCTATGACAACAGTACATTACGTCCTGCCTTAGCACTGAATGTTCTAAGTTGTTTAAAGGTCTTTGAACAAATGGCCGACGCTGTCATTTTTCTGGACAGGACAGTCTTGTGAAGTGGCAGAGTGTTCTTTAATGAGAGGATGAAAAAGTGACCCCGAGCATTCAAAGTATTATTGCCATTTTTTCAACATTACCATCACAGTGAGTCTGCTAAATGGGCGTACAATGAACTAAACTCAGAGAGAAAATAATGAAACTTGTTCCCATCCTCTTTTATGTCTGAGTGTATTTATCCACATGTGTGTGCGCATGATGCACAAGCAGAGCCATTTAAAAACACAATAAATAGGATGAATCACTTATTACGACAACTAAGGAGACAACAGCACTTCTATTTTTCCACTCACAGCTTCTGCATTATGTCCTAGGCTGCCAGGGGCACACTGCTGGCCATTTTAATGATGTTAGTTGAAGCTATTAAGGACGTCGTCACTGAGCAATGGCTGGATTTTAAGAAAATGGTAGTGACGGTAGCGGGGGGGAGGGATGTAGGGTGATCATCTAGTATCTGCGATGAATCTGTGTGCTATGCCATGCCCTCCAGCAGACACCAGAGCAGAGTGATGAGGGAGCGTATTTAGTTGTAGATACAAAGGCAAAGCAAAGACAAGCAGGTTAAAGAAAGAAAGGGAGAAGAGAAGAGATACAATAAGAGCAGTGACTATGTCAAGGGCTGTGGGGGAAAACATGAAGATGGCAGCAGCCCACTCTTAATGAGTCATAAATCAGCTTGATATGAATCATCTCTACAGCGCTATTAGAGCAAAGTGTTTCGAACCTCATTAATTTCCATTAGGGAGCAGCTATCTGGTAAGTTTACTACTGCATCAAATTTTCTCCAAGCCGCTATCTTTATGATCTTAGAATAACTCTCACAGATCCCTTAGCCTCTATATGCCTAAACAACATTACCCTCAAATTTGGGGTCAATCCCTTTAATTTCCAGCAGGGACGTGCGCAGACATTTTGAAGGGCGGTGACTCATTTCAAACTACTCTGTCCCCAAACCACATCCTAATGTTGGCACAACAGATCAGACAAAATAATATATGAAATATAGAGCCAATGTAGCATTTATCTAAACGAATGAAAGCTTTACAAAACTTCAACAAAACTTGCAGAGGTAACTTTTGTGTATACCCGCTGGAGATAAAGTATTTAAGAAGCGGCTGTTAGATATTTCACTCGTAATGAAAGCTCCTGCTTTGAAAGCAACTTTGCAAAGAAACATTTCCTTTAGCTGCCTCTCTCAGCTTTTTCCTCTATCTGCCTCTGTCACCTCTGTGAGGGCACTGTCACTGTAAGCAGTACACAACATCCAGTGCAAAGCATCACTTACAAAGCTACATTAAGTTTAACTCACCACAGTTAAGCAACTGTGCACCGCACACTATGTAATGGAAGGTGATTAAATCTGTATAAAAGAGTTTATGAGCGTTATAGAACTGGAAATTTCTCTAAATGTCATTCCACAATGTAAGGGTTCAAGGCCAACGGTTGCAAGAAACTGCTAATTAACTGAGCAATTGGAGCCAATTAAGAACAAAACACCACACAGTATAGGCTTAGTTTGCAGGCAAACATGCAAACGAACCATAACTGTGGAGTTAATCCCCTGCAAAACAACACAGGTTATTTATTTGTGATAATTAAAACATTTATGTATTGTTCATTTAAACAGAAATAAAAAAAATGTATGTACAGGTCATTTAAGCAGCAAGAAATGCAGAGAGGAAGAAATACGCAGAGGAAGGATTTGTGGAGCTCCTCCATTGACAGAAATGAATGTTGACTCTGAGGACGATGACTTCATCGCTCAGTCAATGGGAGCTTGGCAGGCTTTCCACAATCATAATTATAAGAAAAACTGCAGCAGCAACAACAACAACAACAATAGTACTTGTAGCAATTATAATAATCATTATTACGTATTTGTTTGGTAGGAGTGCACTTCTACCAGCTAGGGCAAACGAGCAGCGACTGGAGCCACTGGAGCCTCTACACTCACTATGTCTCTAATTTGCAGTCGCATGCAGTGATGGAGAAAACCAGCCATGCTATAATGAAGCCATGCTATAACTCCTCTGTCTTAGCACCTGTCTGCTTAACTCTATCCAGTCAATCATTCACTCAAGTGCGGAGCACCAATTAAAGTGCACTATTTTAATACACTACAGGAGCACAGCATTAGACTACTGATGTGCTCTTGGAGGTGTGAAATCTATATTGCCTGTAAATACCCGTAACATCTCCTGTTTTCTTACCAGAGAGGTGAAGATGTAAGTGTAGTAGACTGACAGCATCCCCAGCTCTGATGCCTGCAGAACAAAAGACAAGAAGGACAGGAGGGGAGAGATAAAGAAAAAAGCGTAAGCGAAAGGAGGCACAAAAGGCACACAACAGAAATTCGAGGATTGTAGTTTGAACAAAACGATGTTAAGATGGAGGTCAGAGAAACGGAGGGAGGTGGGGAGTACAAAACACAGAGCACAGAGAGAGAGTCGGGAATAAAGGGGCATGGAGAGAAGTTGAGAGGTCAGTGATTCAGTGTAACTCAAACTCCACTCTGCCGCAGACAGATCAAATCCACATCTTGATAAGACCAGACACATTCTTATCTGACGATGGCTCTCAATGGAGCAATTAATTTCTGAGGTGCATTAGTATGCTGCTCGACACTCTGTCTTACAATTTGATTAAATCAAAGTCACAGTGAGGAGCAGTTGTGAAGGACAGGGTGAACTTCTCATACTTTCATTTCATTAAAGTTATTAGCAAAAAAGAAAATCATCGAGCTATAGGCTTCTATTTAATCACACTGCGATGCACGTCATGATTAAAATCAATAAATATCAGAGTAGATACACACACACATATATATATATATATATATACAGTATATATATATAAATCTCAAACCAATCAGTGCCAAAGATCGTCCTCTTTTGTCCAAGAACATGTTAATACAAATCAGCATTTAAACCTGAGTGATATCCTTCCTGAGCATAAATTAACCCTTATGCTCCTTCTGAGACGCTACTCAGAGAGTGTCTTTTCTGCACCTGGCTGCGCTGAAATTTACATATTACCATAATAAACAGCTTCCACACTAACATTGCTGTAAGGTTGTGTAGCATCAGAAAGCGTTTAATAACTGATATTTAGCTGTCATTTCTGCAAAAAGCGTAACCTCTTAAGTGTGGGTGTTTGTGTGCCATTAGGAGTGTACGCCACTCAGCTGTTGAATATTCCGCCTAAGTGTTCTGCAGAAGCATAAATAATAAAAGAGGAAGGAGTAGAAAGGCATCACTTACAGTACATAGCAAAAACATCCAACTACAATTTTCACTATTAAACTCTGAGTGACCTCTCATGATGTCTTTATGAAGCTTCCTTCTGTGAGTATATTTAGCATGCTATAACTCTGAAACTACTTGTATGATGACTATGTAAGGTAATTATTATGCTTCAGGGAAGGAGTTTATTAGTATCCGCCCTGGGGTTACACACAGTAAGTAAAGTTAGCTAATGGCACAAGGTTGTTGATATTTTTAATGCAGTAAGTAATATTTCAAACACACTTTTCTTGGGTGACTTTTGCCTTTAGAGGGATAGTTATGATTTTTGGAAGTGGGGTTGGGTGAGGTACTTATCCACAGACAGTATATTACATACAGTAGAAGTCAGTTGGCACGCCCCTAGTTTAGAGAAGCAGGTGGGAGTCTGACACAGAAGCTAAGCAATGTACTGCTATGTATGGAGGTCAGCCACAGAATGTATTTTCGGCACCTAAAAAATTGTATATCACGTTAAGGTAATGCTATATTGAGAGTATTTTCATCAGACACCTGTTACCTTTCCATCAGACAGCTCATTCCAGCTGGGGAGCAGTTCCCCATCTTTGCTCTCATCAAAGCCACCAGACTCCACTGACAAAAAACGATAATTTTGTCTCACTGAACACAGGAGCTATTGGTCTACTGCTGCTTGGGTCAGTTAGTCAGTTTGTGTGACTTTGCTGAATCAGAACTAACCCTTTTAAACACCAAAGTCACACAAACAAACAAACAAATACAAACAAAATGACTGAGGTAGAGGTAGACCAGCAGCTCCTGTGTTCAGCAATGTTAAATCACTGCTTTTCTCAATGGAGTCTGGCTTTTAGGAGAGTGACATCACGGCTTAATTTTCCTGTTACATTAAGGTAAAGCATTGAAAATACTCTAAATATAGACCCTTTTACTGCTGGTAAACAGTATGATGTTTATTGGTGGGCGGGGCTTAGCTGGAGGCAATCAATTCTGCACAGACATTGGCTAACACTAACTAGTTCTGTTGGCTTGTTTTAGACAATGGAGGAGGAAGATGCAATTCAGAAATTCTCATTTTGAGTGTCAGTGCACACTCTGGCATAGAGCGCAGAGTGGAGTGAATGTGTGATTAACTTAACCAGTTGTTAATTCATATAGAAATATAACGCTCCACTTCTTTGACCAACAGGGCTCTCATTTTAGTGTAGACCATTAGACTGAATTTGGGAACACGCCATGTCAGGTCACTCACTCTCCGGGACCGTGAGTGTTATTTGAAAGAGTAAACACTGACCAACGGGACCAGACTGGCCGACCCATATGCTGTCACTCAGAGGATGAAGGATTTGACATGACTGCCGAAAGGTCGAATGGCCGACTTTGTGGTTGAATACTACTGTTTGGCTATCAAAGCTAACATTAGCTAATGCGCTAAAAAGCTAGCGTTACAGAGTAATCCAATATTCCTCTTAATACCTCCCAAATTTCTGATGAGGTGTACCTGATAACCTTTAATAGACATAACATAATTTATCCCGACAACACTAAATACTTTCCCCAACCTGATATGAAGTGTGCGCTGTACATACGAGCACTGCATCATTGAATCACATTTAACCACAGCTGTCTTCGTTTTTGTTGACAGGCAGTGGTAGCTGGTATGCGATCAAATTTAAGTTTTGAGTCATGACCTTCTATTCTGGATCCCAATGACATGACAAGACGACATTTCAAGACTCCTATGTAGCCTACACCCCTCTGGTGGCGAGTTGTGTTTTGCCTCCAGCTAACGAACTGACGTTAATGTGACGTCTGCCATAACACGGTCTATAGCGTACACTTAAACTGATATTGTTTTAGGTGGCTAAAATACGTTTTGTTATTAAGCCCATCTGCAACACTCAATTGCTTGGCTTCGATGTCAGACTCCAGCCTGCTTCTCCAAAGTGGGGGTGTGCCGACTGACATCAACTGTATTTAATACACTGTCTATTCAAAAGTATCCCATAGAATCCAACTTCTAAAATCTGAACTGTGCCTTTAATACCTCACCAAACAGACACTGACATTATGACCCAAATCGCCTTTGGTTGCTGCCCACATCCCTTTCAGAAGATTCAATGCAACCAAAACACGCAGCTGATGGAAAATATCCTTCTGGTTTCCTTTCACTGCATTCAAAATGAGCTTCCCTGCCTTTTTTCTCCCACTTTTTGATCTTCTTGTTGTTCTACCGCAGCTTTTGGTCAGAGTGCATGCGGTTTGCACGCCCCCATATACTGGGCTCACTATCTATCCCACTCTGGTTCTGTATAGCTGTGCACAACAGTGGAGGCCTGACTGAACGAGATTACATTCACAATGCCAACACTGCTGACCTAAACCCCTCTGAATGCTAAAACCTCAGAGAGTGAGACCTTTGTCTGACGAGGGTTTGATGTAAGATGTAAACAGACAAATAAGGGGGAATGTCTTGCATGACAAAAGACGATTCTGTCCCCTCAGACAAGCTGGGCATTCTTATCACCATCTCAGAATGGCATATATATATGGCCTGGGCACAGCTTTGATATGTTTGGCAACAAGGCACTCCTCATGAGAGGCGGGACTGCCAACTTTCCCCCACCCTGCTGTAGGATTGCCTCCTCACAGACAGACAGAGACAGACAGTGTGAAACATAAAGGAGACAAAAGAGTGAGCGATAGAGGGATGGGTGTACAAGACCACACGAGGAGGGAGGTGTGAGGAAACAAAGTGAAATAGTCTTCTCTGGGGCAAAGAACAGAGAGTGTAAGAGAGAGCAACTCCATATCGAGACGGAGGAGACAGACGGAGAGAGAAAGGGAACAGAGTAGGAGAAAAAGAAAGACATCCCACTGTGGGCTCCCGCTGCTCTGTGGCCCAGGGTTACCAGGGTTGCCATGGTGACTGGATGACCATTGATGGCAGCTTGATTGAGGTGAGAGACTGAGACTGAAGACTACTGTGAGATAGAGAGTGAGACTAAAACGGCAAGAACGAGGGGTGAAGCAGGAGAAACATCTCTCCTTCTCCCATCCCCCTTCTGTCTCCAGTTATCACCTCCACTCTAGGCATCCATCCATCGTCTTCTAGAAATAATGAGGTGCGTATTAATTACTAAGAGGCCATATGCTGCTGCCAAACACCCTCACTTCCTCCGCTCCCACGATCGCCTTTACCGATGACATCAAGGCTCTTTACAATCGTAAGTCTCCAGTCAGGAGAAGCTTCAGCAATATGTTGGAGGTTTTAATAATGTTCTGAGACGTTAATTATTCGTATGTGCCATTAGAGAAAACACATACAGGTCATACTGTTAAGGCTAGTGACAGAAATAGAAGTTGATGGAAAGTTTCTCCACTCACTTGATGAACTTTATGGCTTAATTTATAATTATATTTCTGCGTAAGAGGTGTCTTTGGAGGAGGAACCGACAGATGGATGATAGATTAGAAGGACATGAAAGAATCCGTCCACTTGATCTACCTCACTGACTTACAACACAGCTTGTTTTAATCCGCAACATGAACTGTATTAGAAAGTAGACAAAAGGGCTTCTTCGTTTTATGAGTCTGTCCTTACTCACACTAATCCACTTAACTGTGCAGAATTCTCACTTATGGCAGATGAATCATTGGAGTACAACTTGATTTAATGCTCTCATGCATATAATTTGATGTAACAGGTTTGTTTGACAAGATTGCCTCAATTCATTTGCCTTTTATTTTGGAGTAGGTTTTTGACTCTAGACTCTGTAACCCCTCTGTCTTTTAAAAGCTGTGCCCACTGCCAAATGTGCATAAATTCATGTAATCTGTCTTCTGATTCGAGACGGCAAATGGATTATAGCGGTGAAAAGGATATTTCCCTTTTAAAATGTTCCTCACACTGTTTGTGTGGGGAATACAACCTCTACTTTTACAGGTCAAAACTGGAGATGAACCAGCTAAAGAAATTTCCAGTTAAAGAAATCCTTCTCCGTATATACAATTATTTTTAGCCTTGAACACTTCTTGCCACTGGCATTTTTCAGTTACTTTTCCTTCTTGAGATCTATGAGAGTTAAAAGTGTGGATCCTGGGAATTTCCTATCGCTATAGAGCTCCAGACTACAGACATGGAATAAAGACAAGTTATTGGTGCATGAATAACCACAGCTATCATGTGAACCATACTAACCCGTTCCAAAATGATATGTGACATGGTGGCATTGGCATCGACTATAATAGTGGCAGTCTTGTCATCTCGGATCTCTTTCAGGAGCGGGGTCGGGTCGTTGCTGTCATCAAGCATGCGCACTGACAGAGTCTCCTTAGAGATGAGGAACTGCCTGAGGAGCTGCTCCAGGTTCAATAAGCCTGCCGGTAAGACACACACACAGACACACACAAAGAAAACACATAAGAGGGTTATTTGTAATGAAGGGAAGACACTCCCAAGGAGGTGCAGTAATAGTCTTTTTAAAAAGTTGATAAAATACATCGCCAAAAAGTTAAAGAAAGTCAAATGAGAATTAAGAGAATGATGGTTCATACTGTAAATGCAATATAAACTTAAAGGAGCAGTGTGTGAGAGGGACTGAGCGGCATCTAGCTGTAAAGATGGCAGATTGCAACCTGCTGAAACTCCCTCCAGTTAGATTTCCATCACTATTCATTGTTCAGGAAGTTTTTCTGGGAGCCCAATTATCCACAGAGGTTTCGTCCATCTTTAAAACAAACACACCTGGTGATTTAAACTGGTAAAAAAAAACACTGAATAAAGCAGGTTCGGGTTACAAATCGAAGTGTTTCTTGGATATTGTTCAGCTTGTCGGAGACAGGTCGCTAGCCCAGCACCTGCTAATGTGTGCTCACCTTTATGTTCTGATAACTTATCACCTTCAAACAAATGCTCAAGACCTGATTTTTGGACAATCAGACGTGAACATTTCGAATCAACGCTGTCATTATTTCTGGTTAACCTGCTGTTAACCTTATGTCCTTGCCCTCTGCATGGGTATGTATGCAATATCTGTTTTACTAACAGCATGGCTAACTTTCTGTTGCATGGCTTGTGTGTTAGTGCCTTTGACCACACATGATGACTATTGTGTTTTATCTATGTTTACTTTCTATTGCTGCTCTGCATGTATGAATGTAATGCTTAGCTGTGCGTTGGTGCCTCGTGTTGCTTGCATGTCTGTTTGTGCTAACATGCTGTTTGTTGTTGTTGCGTTACTGTATTGAACTGGTGCTCTGCCGTTGCTTGTTGCTTTGCCTCTGTTCTACCTTGACAATTTCTAATTGCTGAGGTTAATGCTGTCTTTATGTCTTTATGTTGTCTTTGTCCTGTGAAATTTATCCTTTTATTGGTTTCAAAACATCTTGCCAAAGGACTGCAGTTGAAAATTAGCCAGCTGGCTAACACTGGCACATTTACAGAAATGTTGATTAATGTGCGTTGTCCTTATAAATAAAATAAAGTAATAGTAATAAAGATGTTCAGAAGGTTTTTACTGGGTGCCAAATTATATGTAGAGGTCCCTTCTCCTCCCAAATAAACGGGTAAAAGCACTGAATAAAATACTTTGACTTGGAAAAATCAGTGGTTTCCGATAGGGCTGCCACAATTAGTCGACTAATCGATGACTAATCGACTATGAAAATAATCGGTGACTATTTTAGTGATCGACTAATCGGTTTGAGTCATTTTTTATAGAAAAGTACTATAAAATACTCTTATTGCAGCTTCTTACGTTCAGATATTGGCAGCTTTACACACTCTCTCATGACAGTGAACTAAAACCCTTTGGCGTGAGTACGAAACAAGACATTAGATGAAATAATTTTGGGGTTTGGGAGAGACAGACCAACATTTTTCAACATTTTAACACATTTTTTGGTAAAATGATTAGTCGACTAATCGAAGAAATAATTGACAGATTAGTCGACAATGAAAAATAATCGTTATTTGCAGCCCTAGTTTCCGATGCTGTTTGGCTCATCACGGAGGGGCTGATGGGAAAACGTGAGTGCCCCTAAAGCCAGTGTTTTGTTTGTCCATTTTGGGCTTCTATAGAAACACAGTGGTGCAACATGGCAGACTCCATGGACGAGGACCCACTCCCCATGTAGCTATAAACAGCCTTGTAAGGTGACAACATTTTCAGGTGATTAGACACTTAAGAAAATGCACTCAGTATATTATGTGACATTTCTGCCCATTTATCCCCTTAAATCCTACACACTGAACCTTTAATAATTGCACACTCTCCCCAAGTACTAACAAGTGTACCTCTTGTTTGCTTTTCTGCCACATTTTACAACAATGAATCCATACAGACATGTCCACGCAGAACAAGTGGACTGATTATCTTTAATTACAATTACTGCAAAGCCATCAAACACAAAGGGACATTTCAGCAACTTCTCTTGTACTCCATCCCATGGTAATAGACCGTTTGACTCTACTGAGGTAAGTGGGATTTGCCCTAATTAAAGCATGGCCGACTTAATCAAAACGCTCCCGGCAGCATTTTACCAGTCACTCTGCATCCATATATAAGCCGACCCTGAGAGGTTATTGGACTAATTTTCCATATAGGAGTTTAAACTAATTCGTGAGGTGTTATATCGGGGAAAGACAACCTGAGTGAGACTCATGAGTAGTAAACCATGGCACTTAGGTGTGATAGTTACATTGGCCTCACCTTGGCAATTTGGCAGATCTCATCACCCTCATATAACATTTCTTGATATTGGCAAGGAGAGTCATAAGAGAAGGACGTAACTTTGGGGAGAAGGACTTGCATTAGCTGAGCATCCACCTGCTTTTTCCATTATAAAGTCATAATGAAATGGCACTCTAGACTTTGGCGTCCACAGCTTTTTTTATGTGATTCCTGCAATGGCGGCAGCAGAGTAGTTCATCTGTCACATGGAGACCAATTCTGGTGCAGCAATTTAAAGTTATCAAGCTGACTCCTTTAGCTTCTTCACAGCACATTAAAACAAGCTACAGTACTGCCCCAGTCACCGGCATCATGTCTAATAGCTTCTGTAATTATGTCTCAGTGTCTGCCTGTCTGTCAGCCTGTCTGTACGGCAGTATATCACCGTATGTGTTTGTCTTCCTGTACCTGGCTACCTGTGTCTGTGCACTCATGAGACATCACTCCTGGCTGCTGCTCGCTCGCCTGGCTGTGTCTCCAACCTGTCAGATCGGCTTCCTCTGTAGTATAACGCAGAATAACTTTGATGAGCTTGAAATAGCTTCTGCTAAAGCGCCCTCCTCGCCTGCCTCCTGCATCCACCCTCTGAAGCTTCTTGCCGCTTCTTGCTCATGACATTAGACACTGTACTAGATGCAGCTGGCTAAACAGCACACACACACATTCACACGCAAATAGAGTGACACACAGAATAAAAGCCCATATTCT
Organism: Epinephelus fuscoguttatus; assembly: GCF_011397635.1. Taxonomy (NCBI): domain Eukaryota; kingdom Metazoa; phylum Chordata; class Actinopteri; order Perciformes; family Serranidae; genus Epinephelus; species Epinephelus fuscoguttatus. The sequence continues at coordinate 21,125,110 of NC_064756.1, forward strand.
CTTTAGTGTTTTGGCTGCACAGGATTCAAAGACAAGTCAGAATCTTTTTTCACTTGGGTGTTTTACAGCAGCCATGTTGCTCTCTTGCTGTTCGCTCTGGTGAACCAGTTTCAATCAAACGAAACCATGCAGCTGAATGAAAAATGTTCTCTCCTTTGGTTAGACTTGTATAGGTTCCTGTGCAGAGAAAGAAAGTTCTGTGGGACTGTGTGTGTGTGCATGTTGTCCTGTAAAGTACGTTTCTCTTCTTTTCCACTGAATTAGAGGCGATCTGTGTGTATCTGTGTGTGTGTGTGTCCTTGTACCTCTGTCTTTATGAGGACCATGTTTATTGCCTTGAAAATGAGGTCATTTTTGAAAAGTGAGGATATTTCAGCTAGTCCTTACTGTTTCATTGGGCTGTTTGAAGGTTCAAACTGGTTGTATAACTAAGATTAAAGTTAAATTAAGGTTAACGTCATAATAAGTTAAACCCACTTTTTGATACAATTCATGGTGGCCATTTGCCAACACTACTGATTCTCAATGTATGTACATTTTGCATTCACCTCCTTATATAGTAATACCAGGGTTCCCACGCATTTTAACCAATTCATCTCCATAACCTTTCCACAATATTTTAACCCATTTTACCCAGGTTTGGGTAGGCCTATAGCGATACATTATTACAAACACATTTGTGCCACACCAGGCATTTGTGAATGAGAAAAATTCTAGCAGCTTGCAACTTTACTCACTTGTTAAACACATAGATTCTGAAAATAATGGGCGTAGCTATCATGACATCACGCACGGGTTTGTGGACTCCCGTGTTGAAGCCTCGACTTTGGAATTTAAGTCATTGCTATCTTGTGTTTTTTTGGAACTAGAAGTGACAACATTTGGGAGAAAGGCTGGCTCTGTGAAGGAGGGAGCGTAGATCTGACTGAGAAGCAGGGGACACCATCGGCAGACAGCCTGACACTCAAAGTGGCCCGCCTTTAATTATGTGTAACTTTAACCTTAATAAAAATTCAACAGTCAAGTAATATAAAAAAAAATCTGGCGACCTGTCCAGGGTGTATCCTGCTTCTCGCTCAGTGTCAGCTGGGATAGGCTCCAGCCCGCCATGACACTGTATCGAGATAAGTGGTTATGGAAAATGAATAAATGAATGAGTTACATAAAAATTCAACCCCTCTACAGTTGTCATTAATGTTGAAGTTAGTCGTGGAAAGCAAATCCATTTTTGTACCAGGCTGTGAATCTGTTTATATCTGCTGTAAGGTTGGGCATTTCAACATGAGGGACAGAGGAGAATAACTTGCCTCAGGTGGCCATTAAGAAGCAGCAAAGAGGAAGAACAGCAACCAAAAATGGCTGCAATTTGGGGGGACAATGAGGTCTTGGAGTTCCTTAGAGGCCGTACACATGCCGCATTTTTTGCGCCCTCAAATTCATTGTTTTCAATGTAGACACATGCCGGTACACTCAAACACCAGAGCGACGCTACCGTGGCATTCCCGAGTGCCTATTTTTCGGGACACAATGGCTGCGCCTTGAGATAAACTGAGTTCAACTTTTGGAATTCAGCAGCATGCACCGCATGTCGTGTGACAAGGAACAACCAATCACAGCTGACAGATATCTTTCCCTTCTTCCGTAAGTATTAAGTCTGTGATAAATACAAAAAAGTTGATCATTTTAGTGCAGTGCTGCAAGAGCTTTTCATCTGTGCCACTAGGTGATAGGTCTGCACACTTATAAACAGCACCTGGAAGAAGATCAGCTCTGCGCTCAGGATTTCAGGTAAATAAGCTATGATACAATGCTTGTTAAGGTTGCTTAGCAACCTCAGATGCAACCTGCTGCTGGGCTCTTGGAAGCTGTAGTAGTGCCCAGTACCTGACCTTGTGTTTTCCGGGCGGTTAAAGACTAGGCATATGTACGGCCACTTACCCTTCAAGCAGAGAGGGAGATCAGCTGCCATATAACACAAATGATAAACTTTTGTTATTGCCATGTTGTGCCATTGTTTCCTGTCACGCCTGTCAGACCTGTCACACCTGTCACACCTCTTTTGCAGTACACCAGCATCACACACTAGGGCAGCTTTGTGTTGCCTTTGTTTGGTTCTGTATAAAAGAGCAAAGTTGATGTAATGAAGGAACCTCATAGTGGCCCTATTGCGCAATCTCTGTATAAAAGGGCTATTAAGTGGTTTAACATTTCACCTTGCTGCAGTGATGTACAGGTGGACTCCAGGACCCTGTAACATCACTGCTGGGCAGGGGTCGCGTTAACCGGATATTATTGGTCATTGACCGTTTATTTGCAACAATGACCAGAAAATCTGAAGGCCGTCGGTCATTTTGACCGGTTGCAATTACGATCCCTGCCCACGTGGTGGAGTGCACACTGAAGAGCTATGGACAGGAGGCTTTGGAGCGCGTCTGTGACCACCATGGCTCACACACCGGTGCAGCTGAACCACTGGTGCAGAAGGAGCGCATGCTGCGGGATTTCCTCCCGGTGAAACGAGTGCTTGCAGGATCAGGAAACCCCTCATTCAGAGAGTCTCGCCAACTTCTGGTAACTTCTCTGGGAGAAATGTTCCCCGACTTTAAAACTGTGGCTGAAGTGGTGCTGGTAATTCCAGTTTCCAGTGTGGCAGCAGAGCGCAGATGCACACTTTATAATTTGCTTGTTAGATTTATTAAAAATGAACGAATGAAAACTAAATGTCTTTGAATATCTTTATTATCATTTAAAAACAAAAATTAAAATGACCAGTAAAAATAGATTATGACCGGATTTTTATGACCCTGTCGGTCAAAATGACCAGCGACGAAAAAGTCTAGCGCAACGTCTGCTGCTGGGTGTGGTCACGGGTGCAAGAGAGCACATGTCTGACCATTTCTGATCACCCATCAGGCCAGGTGTTAAGGTTTAAGATAAGATTGGAAGTAGTGGTTGAGCATGCGTTTTAAAGTTAAAATTTGAATCTAAGGAATGCATTATCAAAGACGATCCTCACACGTATTCAGGTATAAACTTCTGTGTTAGTTACCACCTCATTGGCATGGACGACACATGGCTCAGACTCTCTCTCAGGCGCACAGATAAAGGTGAGAGTTGACATTCAAGTCAGGCAACCACTAATTTACCTTTCACACACTGTCACCACAGGGTGCCTGCATGCACGCACACACGCATGCACACACACAGCATTTACCTGTGAAGGTAGTACAGCAGCTGAATACGAATACTCTGACAGGTGTAGGTGAATTATGTATAATGAAACCTTCGGTCACAGACTAAGCTTTTAACACAGACCCAAAAGGCCTGATGACAGCCGTACATTATGATGATGACTCATCATTTAGCCTTGAGCAGAGTGTAAGACCTATTTTTATGACTTTGCCACCATAGGGGGCACCACTTTAAAATGTTGTAGGCAATATCATGTGTCAAAACATTTAAAGTATGTCTGAGCATATTCCCCTGCCCATTAACCCAAATAACCATAAAAGTATAACCATCAATAATCCACCTGTCACACAGTGGCGGTGCTGATGTAATGTGCCTCTGCTGATCATTCCTGTTGCTCCTGCAAACAGCATTAATATTCATTCTTCATACATCACACTGGAAACCACAAATGACTTATGCTGCATAAAGCTTCATTTGTAGGTTTCACATCTTGAGTGTGATATTACCGTGTGACAAGTGGAAGTGCTCAATTGCCAAAACAACCACGGTAGACGCTTTGAGTAAATGGCAAAAGGCAAAGATTGCAGAGTTCAGGTGAACCTGATACATTGGAGAAAAGCCTCATACAGAGTGTGTCACAAGGGATAGCTCTGTTTGAAAGGTCTCTGGCTTTTTATTTTGTCTTAAAAGTAAAGGTAACAGTGAAATAAATTATGGGGGAAGATAGCAAGAGATGAAAGCTTCATGCAGGAGTTTAACCCAGAATGTCACAAAGTGTTGTTTTTTTTACCTGATTTTATACACATTTTGAGTTTAAATGTCAAAATTTTGAAAAAAAAAAGCCTTCAAAACATTGCAACTGTTTTTGCATCGATAAAAGCAAAATGCAAAGTGCAATGAAAGCAGCCTTCGTGAATAAATCATGATGCGCTATATGTGAGGCATGAGAGTTAAACATGCACTGAGGAGACTAAAATTAGCAGACAAAAACATCAGATCTGTGTGCGCCGATGGGGGAACTGTGACTGTGCCTAAATCCATTTTGTATCTTTTCTAATTGAGAAAAAAAAGTAAGGCTTTGCACTTTACTCTATAGCAAGTCAAAATACTGCATGTTGGCACCTAAGCCCACAAACTCTACCCACTCTCCACAGATCCAAAAATGTCATTCAGTCAGGAACACTTTAGTCAAAGAAAACTTTATTCCATTTGCAGTATTATTTTTGGCGGTATGGCTCTGTTCTGAGGCCTCTGCCTTTTCTAGACATAAGTAGAAAGCCTCCTCCACACACCTATGTGGAGAGCCTTAAGGCAAAGAGAGCACACCTCTCTGCCCTTCCACATGCAAACAAGGAAAGCCCGAGGCAGAGAGAGCAAACCTCCCTGCCCTTCCATGCGCCTACATGGAAAGCCTGAGGCAGGGAGAGCAGCAGCAAAGCAACCATGGGAACAGAACAGAGCAGCATCAATGACAAACAGAAATGATACTGATAAATCAGACACAGCATTAAAAGGAGGAGCTGGGGTGGAGGTGGGTTGCAAAGCGGCTTGCAGAGGAAGCAGCAACAGTAGGCAGGCCAGAGCAGTTTAAATAGGGCACCCTGAATGAGATTTGCCAATTGGTTACAAAGAAAAGAATCATGTGATCTCTAAGCTGACTCCCTTCCAGCAATTAACTGCTACATCAGTTGATTGGCTGTTTGAGATCAGCTGATGTAGCCGGGATGTGAGCTGAGCTTGACATTGTGTCCTGCCTGAACTAACGCCATGCTCAGTTTTTAGTGAGTCGACTTAAGTCAAAAATAAAAAAGCAGGAGTCTAAGGCCAGCTGCCTTCCATCTATTCAATGACAAGCTTTAAAAACCACAGAGTGCTGCTACTTCTAGCACCATCGCCACCACCATCACTTTGACTACTGACATCAACACCTTCAACAGGATCATTAGTGGCCACAGCATAATTACATTACATAATTATTAGTCATTAAGACCATCCCCTGCAATTACTATGTTCCCGTCATTCTTACACCTCTGTATACATTCCTCTTTACAAGTCATTGAGATGTCTCTTCCACCTGACTAACACTGATTACAGGCTAGTGATGCTAATACTAAATAGAAATATGCAGAGACAGTAGGTCAGCCCTAAAAAACAGTGAGTAATAGAGAATTGTAATTCATTAGATGACACAGGCATGCAATCATCACCAGAAAAAAAAGAGCAATTAGCATAATGCACACTGTAAATAAATAAAAAAAAAAAACATCATGGTGGAAAACTGATACAATAAGTGCTGCTTTCTACTGTAGCTGCAGTGGGACATTGCAGTAGGCTAACATGGCAAACCTTGCTCTCCACCTTCCACCTATTAAGGTGGAAAAATGCTCTGCAAGCATTTGAGACCTACTGTTTCATTGAACTTTGAAATCCTGTACTTGCACTGCAGCTCCAGTTAAATTTCAGAGCTTATGGGATGTTTCTCTTTCAGCGTACTGACAGCTGCACCAATCACCTCCCTAATGAAAGTGCACTGCTGTAGCACAGAGCGGGAACAGCATGCATGTGAATGTGTGCACAGTGTACGTGTGTGCTGCAGGCGAATGTGTGCGTGCATTTTTACACGTGTCTCTTTTAATTTACCAGAGGCCACAGCCACACAACATGTTGGGCCACCCAAAAGTGTAACCACATTGACACTATTCTGGGCCAGTGCTACAGCGCTGCATGCACAGACTTCCGTCCATAGTGGAGGTTAGCTAGATTAATGTCTGTCCTGGTGTGCACTGCGCCTTTGGGCACAGCTCCACCTCCACTCCTGCCTCCTCAGCCATGGCTGGAAAATATTCATGAATTGGCCACGCTCTATTAGGCTGTCACGGGCTTGGGTGATTAATGAGGCCGGCACATGTGGACGAGCCACCGACAGCAGGCTGCCAACCAACCAACTTACTGTGCGAGCTGACGGGGAGGGGGTGGGGCTGGGTGAGCCGGAGCCAAAGTTGAATGGGTTTCGACTGATGCTACTGCTGAACACGGACCTCTACACACACATGCACGGATGCATACACACACATAAATCCAGGCACACTGCCATTTGCTGCATTTTTTATTGAATGAATGAGGGTCACATGAGAGGGTGCAATCAATACGGCCACGTCATTTCCTGGAATGTCTCCCTCTTTTTGCCAATGTATAATTCCAGTGTGGTTACCACCTCCCCTTTCCTCACCCCAATCACTACATTTCACCTCTGCCACATCTGCCAAATAGCATCCTCTCCTTTGCTCTCCTCTCCTCTCTCATTTCGGACTCCCCTTGGTTCTTTTCTATCTGCCTCTCATCTCCCCTCATTTCATTTCTTTTCATTTCATTTAATTTCCTTTCCAGTCCTCTCTTAGCCCACTCACACAGAGTAAGAACCTTCCCACCAACCTGCACACCCACACACATCCAGAGGGAAGAAGAAAAGTAATGCTAAAATGAGTTTCCTTTCCCCAAACTCGCCAATATTAAAGTCAGAGGGTGCCTAAAAGGTTCACTTGTTATCACTATTCTCGCCAGAGCTGTATTAATCAACTCTCGGTGGAATAAATGTCACAGAAACAGGATCTGAGCCCTGAATTGGAAGAATGACTGACAGGTACAGGAACACCTAGAAGGAAAAACAACTAATGACATATTTTTGACCCTTGCAGTTATAATGGATTATGTAGCATGGTTGGGTTAAACTGCAACAAGACATACAGTATTTTTCTTTTAGTCAGTTTAATTAATTCTCTTCCAGCGTCTGCATAACTGGATGGCATCTTTAGCAAGTTGGATAAAAGATGAAAAGAAATTGTTCCAAATAAGCTAGCCTCACATTTGCATTAATTTACTATAACTGACTGCGTAAAAAGCTCTAAAACCCCACAAGGTTTGGTTTAATACACAGAACTTTAAGGGACAAGTCTCGTCTTAAAGGTTATGAATCAAAGGAGACTACGGAGTAAAGACCAAGAGACAGTTGAAGAGGAAGTTGAAAGGCAGAGGAACTGAGAATTGAGATAGGCGGGGTGGGCGGTTCACAGTGGCTCACTGCCATCTTTAGGCTGTCTGACACATGGGTGATGTCTCAAGCCTATTTCCTTTCTTCAAAGCCTTGCGCTGATTAGGAAAAAGGTTAGCGGGTGCCACTCAGGGTCACGGTGCCTTTGTCTAGGGAGTTGTAATTACTGCTTTCTGGACTGCAAGAGGGTGGGAACAGGCCATGATTTAATCTTCCTCTCTATTTACGAAAATAACTTCCCTCGCTGAGATTTTCAAGCTTTTTTTAAGGTCAATCAGTTTAGTATCTTTAGAATCTAATGAGTGCCTTTGACAAGGAGGCGGTCAGATCAGTGGTGGATACAGCTGCAAACTCCATCCTCATTCTTTTTTTTGTCAGTCTTTACGGTGCGTTTTGATCATCAGCCGGCTGTGTTTTAAGAATATACACAGAGTCTTCACAGAGACATCACACTGACATTGAAGGTTGAAGACAGATTATACATGACACAGTACAATGTGCAATATCATTATTCTAATTTGAGGATGACGATGGTGGTGAAAAAGAAAAACAGGATTCCGCAGTAGACGTGATTTATTTTGGGATGCAGATGTCGTGCACGTTGCTGTGAGGGAGTTTTAGCTGTGGAGTGCAGCAGCTGCTTCAGAAGGGAGCGTGTCACAGGGTGAGATGTTGATAAGCAATGCATCTGTTGTCACACAGTCAGCATGCGTGCGGGGGGTTTATGTGTGCAAACATGTGTTAAAGGGTAGCAGACATTAAACAAAAATGTTTGCACTTTGTTGGCAGATTCTCCCCAGGTGTGTGTATGATTGTGTTGTGAGGGTGTGAATGCTGTACTCACAGTCAGCCTGTGCACAGATGAGGCAGGCGGTGGTGCTGTTAAAGAAGGTGAGAAGGCCGGCCACAGCCAGGCTGATGTCGGTGTTAGTTGGCCTCAGGTCCAGAGTGGTAAACCGGGGGAACTGAACCTTCAGAATGTCCTCTGGAGCAACCTTGACATAGGGTACCTGCAGAGAGAGACGCTGATGTCAGACTACCTGTTGCATTTTAATCATTTGCAATTGATTGACAGTTCGCATTCATGCTCACGTTTACGAATGCAGCAGACGTCTGCAGACAGGACGACCGTAAAAGAGATCACAACAAGAGAAAATGTGAGTGTGAAGTGCAAAATAAAAATAGCACAATGCAAGCAGACAGCCAGAAGAAAGAGTAACTCAGTAGAAATCGATTTAATCTGTGATAAATTGCAAGCACGGATAACCCAGGGGTCTGCTGCAATGTGCATATTCAAAACACACATATTTTCAGTGACTGAGGCATTGAAGCTCATGTAAAGTACAAGTATGGATCTAAAAACTTATTTTTGTTCCACCCACACGAACAAGCCCTTGCTGCAGAAATCTTCAGTATAACACCCCCTCACCCACTGTTACAAAACATTTGTTTACCCGGCTCACTGTGAAGCAGCTCAACTGCGTGTTGCAGGTGTCACTTTTGAAACACGCAAAGTATCACAGCATTTCTGACCAAATTACAGGGTATATTTTGGGGATGCTGTTTGATTATTGCGCAAGAAAAAAAAACAAGGAGTCATAATCAGTGATGTTTATATGATGGAAACACATCTATCACTGTCAGGTGTGCACTCTGAACACTGTTTCATATGTCACAATTGGGTGAATTGGCTTTGTACTCCGGAGCCTGGTTGTTCAGGAGTAATCTGATTGAATTTGGGATTGGATCAAATCTTGAAAATGGGTTGCTTTGAAGAAAAAGATTCTGAAAACAGATGAAGTCTTGTAATCCAGTCTTGGTTTTGATCTGGATCAAACCTTCAGTGTGTGTTCAAAACATTTTGGTAGGATTGGGGTCCTCAAGAAGAAGGCTGGATTCAGGGTGGATTTCAGGAACAAAATGTGATAAAACTTTCAAATCGGTCAAATAAATACACAATTATTTACATTTTACACCTGATTTCTTTAACTGTTACAATGATAAAGTAGCTAAAGTGGACATTGGGCTACCTATTCAACCTATTCAGATGGTGCAGATGTACTTACTTGACTGAGGACTCGAACTTGACCAGTCAAGATTATAGCCCACTGTTGGGCTATGAATAAGTACTGTATGTATCCAGATGATTGCTTTCCTGATGCATTGTCCCAAAATTTGGGAACTGTGTGTGACAGATGCTAAATCTTTCTACACCAGTAATCCAAAATGGGTGTGGACATCTTTACACACCCTTGCAGCTTTAAGTTAGCATCTTACAGGAACACTACACCTCTTAAAATACTATTTCTATATTAATAACTCACCCCGTGTTATATTGAGTTTGTGAAGAAAAATTAGTTTTTCTCAGATGCCTTCATGATGTACGAAGAATCCAAAAACGGAGAAAACTGTTGATGAATTGAAGTCATAGGGGTCCACATTTAATAACAACAAAACTATATGAAAACATCGTTTAACAAACTCTCACACAACTTATGCAGTATAATCCGAGTCTTATTTATCCAGTTGTGTGCTCAGTAATTCCCAAACAGGCAGGCTCTTCTGACGCGGAATTAAAGTAAAAGTAAGACCTAATCTACGCTCTTTTCAATGACAGACTCCACTGACAAACACAGTTTTTGCTTAGAGTTAAAGGGAAAATAAGTTAAGAAAAATATAAAAGATATGATTGATTATTGATTGATTATCTGTTTCAGTGATGTGATTCTTAAGATTCTGAAAAGGAATTTTTCATCTTGACTACGAGACAGTTAAGTGTTTTAAAGAATTAATTTTCTTTCAGAATGTACATTGATCTTTTGATATATATTTGCTGTTGTTAAACGTGATCATCTAGGACTTAGATTCATTAAGAGTTTTCTCTGGTTTTGGATTCTTCATTCACCAAAGGTATGAGAGAAAAATAAAGTTTTCCTCACAAATTCAACATAACAAGGTAATCCTTTAACCTCATAGTCACTGTTAACATTTAATGAATGTATTGAACTAGTCAAAACAATAGAAACTGTATCTCAACAGGTGACTCTGTACATCTAAAATCCATATCCCCATATGCTCAATAATAAACAATATACTTAAAATTAGACCTCATATATATCGACTGACACGCTGGGGAAAACAACACATTAAAAAGCAGAAACATATGTAAAAATGTGCATGTATTGCCAGTAGTCAGAGCAAAGATCAAACACAAGAAGTAAGTAAAAGAAAGCCAGCCAAGCCTTCATACACAATCGTCTTCAGTGAGATTGATTGCTGTGTTATCACAACGTAGATTTGCTGTTGCTATATAAATATCTGCATTCCTTAGCCACCCCTAATGAATTTATCATACCACCCCCACTGCACTAACAGGTATGTCTAGCGCAGGCTCGTCTCGACTGTCGGAGTGGAGGTTAAGTACACTGCAGCTAACCTTGCAGCCTTCAACGTTCCCTGAGCACAGCAACAAATCTGGACCGGAGCCACCCACAAATCTGCTGAACTTCAGAAAAAATCATAAATTGCATTCCATCCCAATTCAAACATGTCTGCCATCTATTTCCCTCCAATGAAATCCATCTCTGCTTCAGTTCTCCATGTGATGATGTGAACCGATACATGCTGCCAGGGCTTACAGTGAGGCCTGGGAGGAGGAGAAGCGGGGAGAGACAGAGAGCGAATGAGTGTGGCAGGTGTCGGGTCGGTCAGCTGCCAAGGCATTGCAGTAGAGCGCAGTGGGGCTTGAAGGGGATGCGGGAGGACATGCTGGGTCCGAGAGGAGGGACAGGGAAGGGAGCCTCTTCATCATGGCAGATTGCCTGTCTGTGTGGTTCCCAGCGCCCATACATTGCTTTCTCCCTCGTCCCCATATCCCCTCGATTGGTTTTCCATCCCTGCCCATCAGGGTGTAATGGAGTCCCTGGGTGTCTGGATGGATGGAGGTGCGTCCACTACTGACAGCCCCTGCTGGAACGCCATTCGGTCTTCTCAAGGAGTCCTAAAACCTGGGTAATAGCCGTACACCACACTGGGGAAATGTGCCCCTGTTCAGGTGTGTCCTTCATCTTCCCCGTTGCATTTGTACAATTTCTCACTATCTTTTTCTCATTTCTGTCTCTTTCTCTCCTGCTCCTCTGCGCATCCCAGATTGTTTACTCTTTTTTCCCACTTGTCCCCTTTTCCCACATGCTCTTTCCTTCCTTTTCAGCACTGCAGACTGGTGCTACCCGACCCCTTTCACTTAGAAACCTGACACGCTTCGATAGGCTGTATCTGAGGCAGCAGGGGGCTTAGAAAGCAGCTTACACAAATTCACGCATATTCCCACACACACACAGATACATTCTCACTTTGTCCTTTTCCATCCCACTGGCCGGTTGGACCCTATTGCTACCAACGCCCGCATCTCTGGGGACTCAGTTGGCTATGAGTCTTGAATCATCATCAAGTTCCACAGCATGCAGCCTTGACTCACACAAATATTTAATTAGACATCCTGATATATTTCCCAAAAAACATATGGAAACTGGAAACATTTCATTAAGATGCAAGAATTCACTTAACCTGCATGATCGCTGTATTTTAAATATAGCTTTTAGCATTTAGCACTCACAAGGGAGCTGTTGGCTAAATGTAGCTTATAGTGAGGCTTTATCTATACATCATGCCTTAACACACTCCGCCCCCGGTTACAGCAATATGATTAATTGGTTGTTAAACTGTGGCAGTCACTATCCTCCTCATGTGGTGGAGTGACAAAGTGTTGTGAATCAAGACTTGAGTTAAAACAGGGGTACTCCAAGCAGAGAAAATCAATCTCCACATTACTAACAGCAAGTTGTCTGCCACATCAAAGTCGCTTGCCAGACTTCTTATCTGCAACCAACAGCAAGTATCAGTCACTCTGCTGGTCGATTAATCCCGAAAATAAAAACAGAAAAATCTTTCCTACATGTGTCTTTGCAGGGCACCGCTTCAAAGACTCTGAACCGAACAGCTGCATCACTTTCAGTGGAGTTCTGCAGCAACACTCACACGTTCGCCATGCCAGCAGTCCTGGGTACTAATCTACAGTGAGTCAGCTGAATGCCAAGCTGGCACATTTTAATCACAAATAATGACTTTCTGATTTACTGTTATGGACAATGCCATTCTTTGTTTGGGTGTGTGATGATTGTTAAAGCTGTGCCAATCAGTATCTTGCAATAACAATGGATCAAATGACTACGTGTAAAGTGAAAAGGGTCTCTCGTAGTCACAAACAGAATATCATGAGCCCTGTAGTTCCTCTCATTGTTGCTCAGCCAATATGTCAGTGGTGTGTTCACTGCTTGTTTCAGCAGCCCAATCAATGCTGCTTACAGGTTCTGTCTGTCTGTAATTTCTGCATGCTCACAGTGCATTACTGGCATCATCATTCCACCATCTGCAGTGACTGATTGAGCCATTCATCTTCAACATAATTGAGACAAGATGTCACAAAAATCCTTTTGTCTTACAGGGGTTATTCTTCTATTTCAAAATAGATATTCAATCCATTCTGTGGCTTACAAATATTCCTACATGTATTATTAATTTATTTCAATAGTATTAGTGGAGACAGCAGTAAAATTCAGGCAAGTTTTGCCGGTGTTCATCTATTAACAATTATTAGTAGCAATGTAAACAACTTGTAGATAGTAGTAAACAAGCTGCAATTCAAAATTAGATGGAAGTGTCTTTTAAAAGCATCTGCTCAGGGCAGTCGTACTATTGGTGTGGGAGTGAAACTAATTACATCTGAAAATTGTGAGGGGAGGAAAATCTCAGGCAAACAATAAAGCCCAAGGTAACCGCTCCGCTTTTAATAATCTGCTAGCTTCACTGTAAATAGAACTAAATACCATGGCGACTGCTGCGGAGGAAGACAGGCGTGTGCCAGGGGAATGAATGGTGGGTGAGGACAGGGAGGCTGAGTGCAAGTGAAAGACAGAAAAAAGGGAGGGATTGGGGAGAGGGCTCGAGAGAAACTGACAGTCTGACTGACAGAAAAAGAGAGCAATGAAGTGAGCGACATAGAGGCCGAGACGGGGGAAAGCGTGTGCAGGGAAGGAAACGTAAACACACATAATAGACAGGAACAGAGAGTGAGGTATGGCGGAGGGCTTGCAATCAGCGCTCATTAAACGGTCTCATTGAATTTAGCGGTTTAAAATTTGATTCTGTTGTCAAAGGCAATCTGTCTCATGTTCTCCGCTTTATTGGTTCATTTCTCAGGACATACAGGGGAGTTTCAGGGGATTCAATAACAACATCAGCATTTAGCTTTGTTATTGTTTGGTCTCCGTGGACAACAAATGCATTTCAAGTTAAAGCAGAGTATTGTGGCTCTCATTTATTATTTAGAAGATGCAGTACTTGTTTGCTATAAGAACAGGAAGTCATAAAAGTTGTTTATGCTGTAGTCATTATGTAATAACTAGAGTTGAGTATTGGGCTTTTTGGATGCCAAGTGAAATATATCTCCAACACCAACTATCAAAAACTGTGTTCAGACTGAAAACAGCCCTCCATCAAAAAACATGTTTTATATAGATATATAGCAGAGCCATAGCAATAACAGAGAGATAGAGTACAGGCACTTAAGAAGAGATCAATAGAAGCAGGGGTCTACCAAAACAGACAGGACCCCAGGTGCAGGCTGTGCAAAGATACTCCTGAGACAGTTTAGCACATAAGAGCAGGGTGTAAGATGCAGGCAGGAAGAGTGTACACAGAACGCCATAACCAAGTGGATGGCATAGTGTACAGGAACATCTGCACTAAGTATGGACTGGAAGTCCCAAGGTCACAATGGAAGACACCTCCTAAGGTGGTTAAGAATGACCAAGCTAAGGTCCTGTGGGACTTCTTGACTGATTCTGACTGCCAAACTGGTGATGGCTAACCAACCGGACATCGTGCTGATCAACAAACAACAGAAGAAGGCAGTGGTGATAGATGTAGCATTTCTGAGCAGCAGCAACATCAGGAAGAAGGATGAACACAAGAAGCTCGAAAAATAGCAAGGGCTGAAAGAGGAGCCAGAAATGATGTGGAGAGTAAAGGCAACAGTGGAGCAGCACTGGAGACTGTGACCCCCAAACTGGGAGAGTGGCTCCAGCAGATTCCAGGTACAACATCTGAGGTCTCGGTCCAGAAGAGTGCAGTCCTAGGAACAGCTAAGATACTGCACAGAACCTTCAAACTCCGAGACTGTCAGTGTGTAATGGTGCCTGATGGCGTTAGAGGGAAACATGGATGGACAACAGCGTCAGTTAAAGGGGGCTGTCACCGACTGTCACCAGGGAGGCTGGTGTTCACTTCCCGTCTGAATGATGTAAAGCACCCTGTTATTTTTTCTAAACCTAGCCGCGTGCTTTTGTGGCCTTAACCTAACTACGTGCATGTATTGGCTAAATGTAACCATGTGGTGGTTGTTGAAGGAAAAAACATCAATTTGCACTGTTGTACCGACTTAGCGTGTTTATTTTGAAAGAGACTTTGTGCAAACTGTACATTTCCTGTGAAAATGGAAGTGTATTTTGAAAAGACACAATGCATGTAACAAGCTGAAGTCGACACCGTGTTCCAGAACAACATCAACAGTTAGAAGTAGACCTGGAAAGTCCATAACCAAGCAGCGATATGTGCTGAGGTCAGAGTGAGAATGTGTTGCAATGAACTTAACAAATTGCAATTCTTGATACTACCAGATCTAATATGAAGGTGTACTGCAATTCTGCATGAGGTTTGTGCAAATGGTGCTGCTGTACCTCAGCAGAAGCCATTGCTTGACTCGGTATGTTAATCAATAATCTATGTCATTATTTTCAAATGTATTAAAAAGCAGAAAAGTGTAAGTAAGATGAGTGTAATGTAGGCTGCATCACTGTTGACTCTTATAATTTATGTAAAGTGTAAGTAAATGTCACAAACTGGTTCAGTGAATGTGAGTACACACAAAAGATTTACTTACAACAACCATCATTTATTTAATTAGATCAGCAAAGTTAGTAATGACAGTAATGACAGAGATGCATGAATGTGTGTCAGTCCTGCTGTGGAGGTGCTGAGGGTGCAAAACCAAAAGGCAATGATGCTGTCTGCTGTGGTTAAGGGAAAAAGCGAGTGAATACATGGGGCAGCTTTTTTTCCATCATGCCAGTGACCCTCCCATGTCAGCCAACTAGCTGCCTGATGAGTCTGGCTAGGACAGCTTCCAAGACAGTGGGAGGGGCGTCACATAAGTCATAAAAATGTCATAGTATAGTATGTCATGAAAAACGTTAATAAAAAGGTCATTAAATATGTCCTTAAAAAGTTATTTTAAAAAGTCATAGTGTGTGAAATTTTTCTGTGTAGCCCTGATGTTAGATAGGTGATTATGGCCCTGAGCTACAAAAAGAAATATAATCTTGGAAGTCCAATTGGAGTAGTAGATCCTTGAGTTTAAAAGCTTATCAGACAAAACACTGCAGGGCTGGAAAGTTATTAAAGACAAGTTATAATTTCATCCTTTGTCATTACAATTATCAGGTAAACAGAAATCCGGCATTTGCATTGTAAAATAATCTATCAGGGATGTGTCCTTGCATCATGTTCTGGCCAGCGTCACCAAAGCCCTTTGATACACCACTGAGTCAATGCAGAGTCCAGTTCACATGAATGAGGAGCCTCCGAGGGCTTAGAGATTTTGTCATCACGATTTCCTACTGACAAGGTCCAGTGTGTAGGATTTAGTGGCATCTAATGGTGAAATTGCAGTAACTTCTCCCATGTACCGACCATATAGGAGAACTACGGTGGCTGACATGAAAACACAATGGCCCTTTCTAGAGCCAATGATTTGTCTCTTTTGGGCTACTGTAGAACAGCATGGCAGACTCAATGAAGGAGGACCTGCTGCGTATGTAGATATAAACGGCTCATTCTAAGGTAATGAAAATACAACAGTTCCTGGTTTCAGATGATTGTAAACTAATAAAAACATGGTTATGAATACTATATATCATTTCTGCCAATAGACGCCCCCAAAGCCTACACACTGGACCTTGAGATAATAATCACTGTCTTAGGCACATGTACAATTGCTGCGTGTTGAAGATATATTATGCATGATTTTCTTGGCAGGTATTAAAATATATATTGTTTTGGTATTGAACTTCAGGAAGCGTACTGACACCAGTCTTGAAAAAACAATACCCACCCCGAGTTACGACGAAAAATTAAGGGGTGTACCTGCAGCCCAAACCACAAAAGATACAAGCCTGTCCCTTGTTTTTTCAGTGTATGTATGACACAGAAGGAGTCGGCTCACTCTGTGTGCTCTTGTCCGTGTGTGTGTGTGTGTTTCCTGCAGTGTGACAGAAAGGCTGGCAGGTCTGCAGACAGAGGTTTGACAGGCATTTAATGAGGAAGCTCTCACAAGACACAGGCTTTGCACAAGTAAGACACACACACACACACACACACACACACACATTGATACACTCTTGCACACACAATGAACAGTGGGGAAAAGGAGGTACCTTTGTCTGGCAGCAAAAATTCCTCAACCCAATTATAACGTGCTTACAATATACTTGCCTTAATTACACTGAGATTGCACTCTGATCTGCTCAGATTAGCTATTAAAACAAGGAATAAAACAAACTGGCTCATTTTCAAATTGCCAAGCCAGTGATGCGCTGTTGGCCGCTTGTTGGAAACAGCCAGAGTTTTTTTATTGCTTTGTATAAGCTTACCAATACCCTCTGATAACCCCTCTTCAATGGAAAATTCAAGGTTACATTCAAGAAGGGGAGTTTCAAATCTGACCGGGCATTAGTGAGGAGACTGTTGCTCTGAGCTGGAGTGAAGGTGAAAGCTAATTTCCCTTCCGTCCAGTACAACAAGCTGTGGGTTGCCTCGGTTGTTGAGCTGACAAGCGCCCAAGTCATTCTGCTACCTGTCTGCTGTGAACCTAACAGGAGCCTGCCGGGAGGGGGTCCGAGCGAGGGGAGGTGAAGGGGAGGTGGATGTGCAGCAGTGCCATATGGAGAGCAGAGACATAATGAGCAACTACATCTGTTGGCTTGGACTCAGAGGGGCAGCAATACAAAACTCTTTTTAATAAAGTATCACCGCACTTTTATGGGTCTTGGAACGTGCTGGGCATGGCTGAAGGAAAGCTAGCATTAGCGCTGCTGATCAGTGATGCTTGAAGCGACTCATTTACATTATCGCATGTTGACCTGGCTATCAATTAGCATACAACACAGGCTTGGCAGAAAGACTGAACTGTCCTTGAAAACACTATGCACCGCAGCCAAGTGGACAGCGGCCATTCTGTCTCAGTGAGCTGAATACAAGCTTTGCAGAGGCCAGACGGAGAACAGTTCATTTACCGTCAGATATAGCTAATCAGTCTGAAGATCATCAGTTGTAGACAACCAACCAATAGCAGAACACAGAGCATGAAACCTGGCTGGATGTAGCCCTACTGCCAGCCAGAGAATAATGTTGGCTACTGAGCATTAGAGAACAGATGCTGTTGGAGACATTGTCCATCAGTCAGCAACTGTGATGCCAAGGCTGGAACGCTGGAGTGGAGTTGGCAAGGGTGGCGTTACAGGGTGGCAGGAGATGGAGGAGGGCAGGTGGTAGTCTATTATGTCTACCTGATCCCCTTTCGAACCAAAAGGTTTATGGGAGATTTGGGAGACCAGCTGTTGGTATTCAGAAAAGGCAGGAGAAAACCTTGTGGGAGAGAAAGGGGAGAGATGAGACACCCGAGATATGAGAGTGTCACACCGCCCAACCAACAATCTCCATTCCGGCCCGCCAGCTCATCCCAGTCTCAGCCCATGAAGCCAGATCTCTATTTGTGGTAGTAATGATCCTGCATCACGTCCCTGCGGTCAGAGCCGAAGCAGACCAGTGATAAAGATGAAGTGGGCTGCGGATCCCATGGTGCCTTTTAGGAGAGTGGAACATTGACCACGAGATCTCTATCTCATTGATCAGCCAGTTCAGAGAGAAAAAAGTTGCTTTCCTCCAGAGAGGCCTGTTCCCCACTCCACTGCCCTATTTCAGAGCAAATGTCTTTGTGAGAAAAGAAAGAATTGCTTTTTTAACTCCCCTGTTTTCCTACCAGCTGTGCTGGTATTATTGCAAGCAGTGAGGATAACTGAGAGAAAGAAACCACTAATTTGATGTGGGGAGCTGACTCAAGCCTCATACCTGATTTAACGAGGCAACATTTAACAGTAAATACGCTCTTAAATGCCTAATGCAGTTCTAGCTGTGTTTATCAAGCATTGAAAAACATATTTGTATTGTTGCTTCTGTAATTTTCTACAGGGAGGTTTGAAGGGAAAACTTTTTTTTAATTTAATCTAACATCCGGCTTAGTCTAGTCCTGGGAACCTAGCCAAATATTTGACTTACACCACCCAAACGAAGCACAGCTCAACTTTACACAACAACACTGATAAGCAGTTGGCAGACAAATCTTGGAGAACCTGGCCTTTGAGTAGAACACAAACATGTTGATGGGGAAACAAAAGACTCAGATGTTCTTAATGAGTTTCAGTTCACAAACTGAAAACGGCAGAGCATTAATTCAGCGAGCAGCTGGCAGAAAAAGATGAGCGACATCAGCTGGTTTAAGCATTGTCTCCTTCCACAAAAACCCCTGTTGCTTGACACAGCTGACTACGACATAACAAAGGCAACATTACAACATGGAGCAGAGTTCCTTTTCATACTCTTCATGACAACAATCAGCTAAATTGAAATCCATTTTGCTTGCTGCTCACCTGGGAGTCACTCTTTTTTCCCTTGCTTTCATCTCAGTGATCAAATCAAGAGACTGCTTCCTGATGACAAGATAGTGGATTTGGATATGCACATGGCGGTTCTGCTGGTACGGCCTTGACAAGACAGATCAATGGTGTTGTGAGAAAAGGGTCAGTAGAGGTGCAGACGACAGCTGTGCTCCTCTAATTATGATCAGGCAGAGACAGAAGAAGCACCTGCGTTTTGTTTGCAAGCAGACTCAGACTGAACAGAGGAATCCTATACGGAGTGACACTCAGCTTGACATCAACATTCTTTTACTCAACTGTACAAACAGATTTGTGCACTTGTATGCCAAGGTGTGCAAACCTTATATTTATATATGAAATTAATTATGGTATCATATATCAGTCATCACCTGAATTAAATTAAACTCATTATTAATCATTGGTTTATGTAGCTTGAGCAGCTACGAGTATTAAGACAAGCACCTGAAGGTAAAAAGCGTCTATGTGCTACATTTGATTAATGTACAGAATACTGTGCATACTTTCATATTATTCATCAAACGATCACATATATCTTTAAATAAATGTTGCCGTTTCATGTATGACAGGAAATACTTCTGAGATTCAGAGATAAATGTCTTCACATGTGTGTTCTTAAAATTTTAAAACAACAACTGCAGTGATTGATAAATTGGCTTATCACCAATCAGAGCTGTCACTGTTTGATCAAACATTAATTAATTCATTTTCAAACTTTACTGACCTGTTGAAATTCTAAATTTACAATCTATAAATGCAGCAGACCATTTATAAGCCAGCAGACCGTCTGCAGTAGTTTGCCTTGTGATCCAGCAGAGGGTGCTCTAAAATTTCACTATTAGCTTGATCCATTGGATGCCCTCTTGACCTCTCAGCAAACTAAGCTTGAGCAAAGATGCTAATGGTGCTAATGTCTGTGTGCAAAGCTGTCCTGAGTGGACGATCACGAAGCCAAAGCATCTGAGAGTATGGAAGTATTATGGGTTCTACATTAGACATGGAAAAGTGAGGTCGCTTTCACACCTGCCCTGTTTGGTTTGGTTCGGTTCAGTCGAACTCAACTTCATTTGCCCCCTAAGTGTGATCCGTTTGGGCAGCTGTGAACACACAAATTGCAATCGGGTGCGCACCGAAACAACCAGACCGAGACCTTTATGAAGAGGTGGTCTCAGCCCAGTTAGAACCAAACTGTTCGTTTGTGGAGAACGTGTTCCGACCTGGATCTGAACCAACTGCAGTCACATGACACATTGTTTGGGTTAAACATGAGCATGTTACAGTCCTGGAGGATTATTAATGTGCACCTCCTCCTGTACTGCCTTAATATGCACATTCAGCACATCCAATGCATCAAAACATTGTTTTCTAGTTGGAGCCGCGCCTCGTTTTCAAACTGCATGGTTTGACTAAAATGAACAATGACAGCAATATAGTCCACGATGAGCAGCACTAAAATCAACCTGTGTAGTTGTCCCTCCATTGTGACATTAGAAAGTGTCACATTTATCCTGCAAGTGTACTCTTCTTCAACGTTTAGTTTACTTCCTGGATTTTTCCCACATGGAAATTCTGACCAATCAGGTGCAGCTTTCTCACACAAGGCATTTTATCTAGTCTGTTTGTAAATGCTGCCGTGAGAACACAAACTAACTCTAGGCAATTATGCAACTTTCTAACAAAATGGGTCCGTGGTTCGGACCAATGCAGGTGAACAGGTCTGAAAGCATCCTAAGTAACAAAGACAAGGCTGTTCGTCAACTTTGTACGAAGCAACTAACTGTCTTACTCTACAACGACAACAGATCTGCACCTGGTAACATTAGCTTGCCAACCAATTTATGTGGCGGAGACACCACAGAGCAGCAAAGCAATGACAGTGTACAACCTCATCTGACTGCCTACTGCTCGGCACACTCAGCTTCAGCAGGTTGCCAGAAGTCTGTAAAAACTGCCAAGATGGCAAGATTTATATGCAAGAATATGCAGCCCACTGGTATTGTTTGAGGAGAGGTGTTTCAGGATCTCGTGATGGAACTGGAGCACTGATATAAAATTCCAAGTCACACCACAATCTCAAAACACACACAAAGCAACTGCATGACACCACACGGGACCTTCTGTCGGTGGCATTTGCATGCATTCGAACAAATTGCATGTCATTTCAAGTTTGTTTGATCTTGCTTTTGGGGAAAAGTGACAGCCCTGGTCACAGACATATTGTTATATTTGCATAAATCTGCTGATTAGTTAGAAAGTAGGGGCAGGTAGTCTAGTGGTAGGAAGTAATTGCAGTACATAAATGTACAAGATATTACATAATGTACATGTACATAAATTACATAATCTGTCCACCTGAGGACAGTGACAAGTTAGTGGGAAGAAAAAATGAACTTCAGGCACTCATACGTAGAGCAGGAACAAATGCTTAGTTAAAAAAAGTTAAAAAGTTAAAAACCTTTTTTCAAAAAATATGGCTGCTTACATCAAAACACTGGCCAGTTTCGACCATAAGGTCTTTATCAGGGTGCAAGAGGGTGGACAGGAGTCCAGCAAACATTTATAAACATGGTAGGGGGTGTCACCCAATCCTGACTGATACATAATAGTAGGCGGATGACAGCAATTGATCACAGTGAGAGGCCATTTGAAGGTGACACACCTCCATAAGTGTTCAGAGGAGAAAAATACCATCCTGCGCTAAAATTAGAAATTACTAAAGAAAGATCAAAATTACATACATCATATAAAAAAGAAAATACAATCCATTACTTAAAATATGAAGTTGCATTCATGCAGAAACATAAAATATACAAAAAAATAAATAAAAATAAAATAAGGTCTGTGTGTCTGACCATCTTTGTCTTACTGTATGATGTTCAGGAGTTACTGATCTGTTTAAAAAAAAAAAACATAAAATGATGATGATAATGATAACAACTTCTCCAAAGTGACAATATTTTTAAATGTAAGTGTTCAAAAAAATAAATTTAAGTTATCTTTATCAAAGATGATTGCTTTCTTTTTCTGTGAAAAATTGCATAACAGCTGACATGTCATTGGATCAAATATCGTAACTTGAGTCTGCCTCAAAAATCCACTATTAGTTGGGTTGCAAAAATAACTATTGAAACATTATTCATGGAAAACCAGATTTACCCAAAAGAATGCAGAAAACATTGTATTTCATAGCAAAATATAATAGGTAAGCAAAATATGACAAATACATAAACCATTTCAAACATGAACATAATGGTGAGGCCATCTTGATCCTCTTGGCTAGTACTTCAAATACATGCTTAACACCTGTTAACAAGATCAGCATTGAAAAATAAATGGTAGATTTTAAATACAAATCTAAGACCCCTCTCTTAAATGGCAATAGTAATGACCAATGCAAAGTGCTTGGCTCATGTGAAACCTATGGACACTAAATCTAAAAGCATCTGCTGTTTGAGTTCATGTTTGAACAAAATATTTACAGTATAAAATAAGTAGGAAGATGTCTGTCACTGTGACCCTGAATACATCACAGTGCACTTCATACATTTAATTCTCAGTAGCACTGATATCATAAAATCATCCACTGTATTATACTGAGAATTTTTAAATGACACAAAAGGGAACAGCCACTGACTATACTGACCTGCCATTAAGTAGCACTAGAAGTTCATAAACTCTAGCTTGATGCACACAGTAAAGCTCTCCTGTTTCCAAAAAGGGGAATAAATGCAGGAGGGATGATGCAACTCCACTTCTGAGACTTCTTCACTTGAGCACCTGCCATTAAACCTTTTTCTAACTTTCACTCTTGAGTCTAAGATCTAATTCGTAAGACTTTCCAGCACAAAGACACAGGCAGACGGACACAAATACATAAAACTAAGTAGCACTGAATCACAGAGAACGTCTTTGGACCTTTAAAAAAAACACTGGAGGACAAATTTGATGGTTCCTTTCTTTGGATCCTAATGAATTCTAATGATGACATTGGATGTCGAGTGCAAAAAAAAAGTGAAATAAATGGATGAAACTTCAGTGTTGGGATGTGAGATGCATTCAGCTGTGGGCTAACGTCATACATTGTATTAAAGTAGAACTGAAAAGCGAATTTGCATTACATTTCATCTTTACGTGTCTTCTCTGAATGGGGGATAAAAAGAATACTAAGCTGTGAGTGTCTAAGAAATGCAGAAATCCTATTGAGATTCAACAGGCACCTTACTGCTCCTGAACTGCCACAAATAAGCCAGCTGCAGCTTAAGTTTTCCAATTCAAGCTCCATATATCACAGAGATGTGGCTCCTCCTCCAGCTGGGTGAGTTTTAAAAAAAAATGCAGATCAGCTCTGCTTAATCAGATCTGATTACTGGTTGTGATCAATGATGTGTCACTTGCTGACAAAACAACGTTGCTCCTGGCTGGACAGCGTTTCATTTTACATATAGTGGCTTTAAAGCCCAATTACAGTGGAGAGCTGAACCATAAGCTGACCCCCTGAGCAGAACAAGACCGACACAGCAGAACTAATACCACTACGCACTCAGACATCGAGATTTGGCGTGAGACTGATGGAGGGTGATTAGGGAGAGGCAGGGAGAGAGGGAGCAGGTTCCTGAACAGTATTTTCTATTAGTTTTCTTAACAATGGTGGATCTTGACCTGGTAGTCATCTATTGCAGGTGTCTGAGAAGAAGTTGGAGAAGGAAAATGTCAGGGGAAGAGACAGGTTGAGGAGGTGAAATGAGAAAATAAGGTCCGAGAGGAGACGGGAGAAAAAGAAAGAAAGAGGTAAGAACAAGGACAAAGAGAGTGACGAGAGCTGGGGCTTGTTTAAGGGCAGTAATAGCAGATATTAGAGGAGGGACAAAGGCAGAGAGGTGAAAATTGGTTAAAACTGTCGTAGGGTGAAAGGGACGGAGACAAATATACAGGAAAGAGGAGAATAGTGTATATCAAAGCAGCAAAGGACAGAAGTGTTTATAATATCGACAGAAGAATGGAGGTCGTTCATTGACTTTGTGTCAAGATCATCTTCAGTTGGTTTATGACACAAAAGTGGGCTGGGTAGCATTTTAAGCAAAAAAAAGAACAATCTGGCAACAGTGCGATTGTGCCGGTGCTCGGTAGATCTTGTTGAAGTGTATCAAAATCAACCAAATCTAATCAACACCACAATCTGGCAATGTAGTCAGGTGAAAAAGTTATTTGCAGGAAAAGTGGCAGGATCTGACGCTATGAGCTAAATAGCAAAGAATTGTACTGTAGTTACACATATTCAATATCTCAAAATTTCAAATGCCGACAAAAACGAGCCAACCAACAAAATAATGACATTTGTTCGCGCGATCAATAGATTTTCTTTGGCATCATTCTCTTCATATAGTCACTAATCAAAGGGAACAATATAGAGACAATGAACACAAAAAGAACATCTGGGAAAGTGCAGAAGTTCAACTGGCTTATGACAGTGAGAAGCTGACAAAAGGGCATACTTTGTTTTCATGGTAACATACACGGAAACATTTCCATGTGCATTAGCTGCCATTAGCCATGAGCAACATGTGTGTCAACAATTACATGTAGTTGTTGTGAAAGGTAGGAATAACAGTAGCGTTACATCAGTTATTATTTCTATAATTACCAGCAGTGGAAGCATAAGAGCTCACTGTCTTTCTTTGAGAAATCTACCGAGCTCTGCAGCCCCAGTGTTACAAGCTGATCATTATAAACTGACCAATGAGCATTTATTTGTGATGGTCTGACAAGCTGTCGCAGTAAGCATGGAGCCCTCACTGTAACTAACTGCACTCCCTGAAGAAATATTATCGTATTTTTGGAGAAATCAAACAGTGATTGCAGAGAGAAGCAGACAGAGGGGTCTACAGTCTGTGTTTGAAGGATATATCCAGGATGTCAAACTGACTCAGCAGCAACAACAGGTTAAAAAGACAAAGATAGTTAGAAGCTAAAGCCGAACTATAGGCTACAGATCACAGTGTAAAAGTGAACCACCACATCACTGCTGATCGACACACAAGACAATGAATATAAAGGGAAACTTTGCTGATATTGAACCAGCTGTGTGGCATCGCAGTGTGTGCAGATGAACCGCGTTTGGCTTCGCCCCCGTGCTGGTGCCAGCTCCCGGACCTCTGCTGCAGGACGGGCAGGGATACGTGCGCAATGTGATGACACACAGCTGGTTGAATATCAGCAAAGTCTCCCTGCTTCCCTTCACTGGTTCCTGTACAGCAGGGTCGGTCTTTGTTTCACTGTTATAATCATTACAAAGCAAAAGCAGCATGTGTATACATTCAGTAGGCTATACAGTGGTGGAAAAACGGACACCCCATGCATTTGTGAAATATTGCATTAAGAATCACTCTTAGGTCTTCAAGTGCAATTTCTTTTAGTACAGTCACAGCCAAAATACTAAATAAATCCTAAAAAAGCCATTAAAAACTTAAAATTGATTGGTTCCATAAAAATACATAAGAAATTTTGAGTATTGGTTCATTTTGGTACCAGTGATGAAGGTCGTTCTTTTTATTAAAAGACACAATTTTTGTTGCCAAGCTTCGTGTCTACATAAAGCCAGCACATTTGAAAGTTCTTCAGACACAAAAATGGCTAAAACAAGGAACCTAACGCAGGAAACATGCCTGAAGATGAAGATTCTCAGCCAGGAAGGGTACAGCTGCCGCCAGATAGCCAGGAAGTGCAGATGCAGTCCTTCAGCAGTTGGATACACTCTGCAGAAATACAGACGAACCAACAGCTTGGAAGACAAACCAAGATCTGGGTGTCCAAGGGTTTCTTCAGCAAGAAATGACCGCATCCTGATCCGCATGTGCAGGCAAAACCGCCGAATGACATCAGAGGAGCTTCAGCAGCAGTGGTCAAACCAAACTGGTGTCCAGTGTCCCACCCGCACTGTACGTGGCCGACTTTTAGATCATGGTTTAAGGTCCTACAAGGCTATCAAGAAGCCCCTGATCAATGAGAGACAGAGGTTAGCCCGGCATCATTGGGCCCAGGTACACAAGAACTGGACAGCCAGGAATTGAAAGAAGATTTTGTGGTCAGATGAGTCCAGTTTCCAGTTTTATCTTCCTCCTACTAATGTGAGGGTACGCAGAAGGCCAGGCGAAGCATTATCTCCAGCATGTACAGTACCAACTGTCAAGCATTGTGGAGGCAGTATCATGGTTTGGGGATGCATGAGTGCTGCTGGTGTTGGTCATCTCACTGTCTGTGATGGTACATTGAACTCTACCAAGTATTGTACCATTCTTGAAACCCACATGCTCCCTTCTGCGCGTGCACTGTTCTGTCGAGATAAAAACTGGATGTTTCAACAAGATAATGCCCCTTGCCACACATCCAAGGCCAGTAGAACTTGGCTGCAGGAGCACAGTATCCAGGTCTTAGAGTGGCCAGCTCAATCCCCGGACATGAGCCCCATTGAAAATCTGTGGTGGATTATCAAAAGGTCTGTTTCAAAGCATAAACCAAAGAATTTAGAAGAATTAAAAGCAGTAATTCAAGAAGAATGGGACAAGATTACCCCTCAACAGTGTGAAAGGCTCGTGGGGAACATGCCAGCCAGGATTAGAGCTCTACTACGTGCCAATGGCAGGACTACTAAATATTAATTTGATGATGTGATGGTTTATTTATTTTTTGTTCAGTTCTGAACACATTCTCTGTTATTTGTTGACTCTGATACCGACAATGTTGAGAACTGACATATTGAAACTGTCAAGAATTTAGATTTGTTAGTTTTTCTTGTAAACAATAAACAAAAAAATATAATTTGTATTTGTTTGTATCTGTCTAATGCAGTCACACCTTTTGAAACACAAAAAAGATTTTTCCACAAATATTTCATGATAATATTTGAGATTGTGTAAAATTTTAAGGGTGTCTGAAAACTGTATCTTCAGTAGCTAGCTAGCTAACCCTACACTTTTCAGGGTTTGATTTTGGTTTTGGAACAGGGAAGAAATGTATATCTTTTTCCAACCTCTCCAGGTAACGAGTATCATTAATACAAGACGTGCCCCAGGCACAACATTTAGCTCCAAATCCACAAAACCAGCCTGAAAATGAAGGAAATCTGAAACGACTGCATTAGACTTAGTGAAGGGTCAATATGGGTCTATTACAGTAAAAACAACAATGACACTGCTGACTGTGTGACGATACGAACATTTAATTTTTGGTGGAATATGCAGGACACAAATATTCATCTGCCTTGGTATGAGAGGTCTGGAGGCGAAAAAGTCATCAACAAATATTCTGTATTTTTGTGTCTTTGTTTTCATTTTATCTCTAGGGGTGAAAAAACCTTTAGTTTTCATTGTTTATCCAAAATAATTCTGACATTTGCAGAAGCAGCACAACACACTTTGACAGCAACAACAGACAAAACACTTGAATCATGGTCCACTCTCTAGCCCTGAGCTTTCAACCACATTCCAGTTTTGTTCAACTGTCAATCATCCATACATCATCACCTGTCATTACGTGACATAAGATACAAGCAAGCTGTCTCTATGACAACTGAGCAAACTAAATCTGCTGATGGAGAGATGGAGGACTCTGACTTGAGTTTTTTTTTTAATCAAGGTCAAGAATGAACTTTGCTTAAGCACTTTAGTCAGAAAAGATGCCGCCCTGCTAATCCACGCAGCAATCTGTTTGATTCACACATGTAAACACAGCGCCAGGCGGTGTTAAAGGATAATTCTGCTTATTTTAAACACAGTTCCTTTATCTCTAATTGGTTGGAGATTGCAGAGCCCGAGGCAAAATAAAGCTACTCTAAAGCTCTAAAGCTGATAAAACTTTAAACACAATCACTGCTATGATTAAAGAAAATGAAAACTATATTATGCAACGATGTGTAACAGTGCATGAAATTTGTAGCTAATGACATTATCAGCTTATCTAAAATCAAAGGATTTATTTATAATTTAATTATTTTCATCACAATGTATTGATGCAGTGTTTTGTTTTACTGTGGCAGTTTGTATCACCATGAAAACCACATACTCATGCATCACCAGTTACCCATACAGGTTTTATATAAAAAAAAGTGCAACCAGGGTATTTGTTTTATTACTCTACTTAACCAGGGTGGGTTTATTTTGTTTTTTTAAATGCAAATGGTTATCACAATAAGAACAAAGCATGGCCATCAAGGTAAAAACAAATCCCTTTCATCTGTGTATTCTCCATTTACTAGGTATTACAGAGCAGGTGCAATATTTGGATGATACCAGTTCCCACATGTGTGAGAGAAAAGCTAAGCAGAAGTTGGCTGTGCAGGCTCAGGAGATGTAGTGTGCTGGCTTCACTGCAACCAACCATGGCGCAGCATCTGGCAGCGAGACGGTCTAAAGTGAGCATAGCGACCATGTAAATGGTCTCTGGCCAGAGAGGATTTGCTGGTTTGGCTAGCTGGCTTTTCAAGTCACAAAAAGCAATTCCACACCATGTGTAGCACTGAGCTGCCGGACAACTGACCCATTTAAATCAGTCTGGACGGCTCTACACACACCGAAAGCAAACAAAGCGGGCAGAATTTCTGGACATGTGAATGGACGAGTTAATGAACACACACTCAGATCTATGGCAAATGTTCAGTGACTGAGCTTATGAATGCCTCACAATAAATGACAAAAATAAAGCAGTGGACCTGCAAAATCATTCTCTCTGGGAGCATGAAGAAAGCTTTTCACATTTGTTCAGTATCCATTCACGAGCAATCAACTGTGCCTCAGCTTTGTCTGATGGTCTTATTCAACAGTTGCTCCCGTCTCGCCATGTGGAGGAATCCTACAGGGTTCATTTGCCTACTAATAAAGTAATCTTGAGCACTACGTTTGACTCCAGACTATCTTGGAATTAAATTCCCACTCAGAAAGGAAGAGACTCATTTTCACTGGGACTGAATGAGTTTTTCAGCATTACCTCAAACACCAGCTCTCACAATGCAGCAAAACACTGTATGAGAGTGGACAGCAGAGAAGGAGGCGGAAAATGAGATGGGGAGAGCGTCTTTGGCAGTGCGAGGGAGGGAGAAAAACACAGACCTTGAAAGAAAAAATAATGTAGTATTGGAACATCTGCACATAAATGACACTCCAGTAAGATGAGTAAGAGGGTGTCGAGAGTGGCTGCCGTGCCTCGAGCTTTCAAGGTGTGAGCAGACCAACCGGCAGATGTCTTCACAGACATTCTCACCCTCTCACTGCTTCAGTCCCCACGTGTTTCATGAAGACCACCATTGTTCCTGTCCCCAAAATGAGCAAAGACACCATCACTCTAGCCCTTGATACTGCCACTCCCACTTGCACTGGAGGAACACATGTGAGCCATTCAACACCATTGTGCCCCCTAAGCTTGTCATCAACCTTAGAGATCTAGGACTCAACACTGTTCGTTGTGACTGCATCCTGAGCTCCCTGATGGAGAGAACCCAGTCTGTCCTCCACCTGACTCTCAATACCTGAGCCCCCAGGGCTGCTTGCTCAGCTCTCTTCTATACACTTGACTGCAGGGCCACAAACAGCATCATTAAGTTTGCTGACGACACAACCATCATTGGCCTGATAGCCTACGGCAAAGATATGATCTACATTAAGGAGGTCAGAGCCCTGAGATATTGATGTCAGGTCAACAACCCTTCATCTCTATGTCAGCAAATCTAAGGAGCTGATGGTGGACTACAGGGAGCAACAAGGAGAATGCCAGGCCCCCATCTCCATCAACGGGACCTTGGTGTAGAGAGTCGGCAGCATCAGGTTCTTTGGGATTCTCATCAACGAGGACCTGATCTGGTCTCACACCACAGACACCAACCCCAAGACAGAGAGACAGCAGCTCTTCGTCCTCGACAAGGTGACAAGGTTCAGCATGGACTCCAGGAAACACTGCAACCTCTACAGTCGCACCATCTAGAGAATTCTAACTGGCCTGGTATGGCACTGCCCTCAACTGCAAGGCTCTACAGAGGGTGGTGAAAACTGCTCACCAGAATGGAGCTACAGGAGCAGTGCAGGAAGAACACCAACAGGATGATCAGAGACCCCAGTCATTCAAGTCAGAAACTGTTCTGCCTGCTGATCAGCAGACGCTACCGCAGCATCTGATCCCACAACACCCGGCTTAAGGACTGCTTGCTTCTGCAGGCTGTAAAACTGTTAAACTCTTGAGCTCATCACTTGATACATAACCACTGTACTGTTACTTTACCTTTTATATACTTTTACTCACTATTTTCACCACTGTTTACACCTCTGTAAACTTATGCTCATGATTTTGTACACATTTTCTATATTCCTGTTTATATTAGTTTATTCATTTGGAATATTGTTTAATGTATATGACATTATTTTATATTTTTTTGTGTTATATCTTATTAGTTATTTAACTTGCACTATTTTATGTTTAGAGTCTCATTTTGTTTTCACTTGCATGTTCTTCTTTTGCTTTATTTTTTACACATAAACATAATTAGCATCATTGGTGGGAGCCTGAAACTGTCAACAGCTCCTTCTCTGCAATTGTTGTTCATATGATAAATAAAGACCTTGAACTTGAACTTGGACTTAAGTTGCAAGCAATTATCAGTTATTTAATGCATTTTCTTATTGGCTGTGTAAAAGTGACTCAGAAGTGTCGGTGGGTGTCTCTGTGTATGGCGTCTGTGTGTGTATGAAAGCACAAATCTCTCATTATTGCCTGTCTCCAGGGCTTCAGCTATACCACTGACCCCCAGTCTCAATCTAGTGTGTTCTTTGTTTTCCCAGCAGACCTCAGGTTCACCTCTAAATCCAGCCTGAACACCACCCAACTAAAATGCAGTAGTGTAATATTTCTGTACTGCTGCAACCAGATGGCTTTGTAAGCCCAAGGCAACCCCTGGACATCAGACTGGACATTAATATTCATGACCACTTCTGACACATGTTTGAATCATTGAGGAATGTGTTTCCCCTCTTTAGCAGACACAGGGATAGTGCACATCCTTTATGGCGTAGGAGAGGAAGTTAGGAGTAGAAACAGGCAGTAAAAGCATTTAAAGTCAGCTGAAGGTGGCTAAGAGCAGTGGGATAAACACTGAATTCAGATTGAATATTTGGCACATGAAAATTTAATCACTGACATTTACTCAATTTAGTTTAAAAGCTTTTGATGGCTAATGGCAAAATGACCTCAGTTCAAGACTTTGTGTGAAAATAACAACATGGGGATTGTAAATGGAGCCTTGTGAAAGTCTGAATGAGGGACAAAAAGACCTTGGTTGATTCACTGTGTCTAAGTCACCACTTAACAATAAGACTGAATTTTCTTCTCCTTGAGATTCACAGGAAACAAAGCAACAACAAAAAAACTGCACTGCAGTGCACAATCCAGCTATTCTGGTTAGCTACAGCCGCCAGCAGACGAGCACCTGTAAAGCAGCAGGAGCCCCTCATCCAAAGCTCCAGTTAATGTTTCTCATTAGCTGATATTAATCTACCCTCCCTCCAAATCCTGACCCCGAGGTTTGCCTGCCAGGGCGCATAAGATGGAAACAAACTACCAACATGATGCACAGAGTCAACCCCTTTTCCGCAGTAGCTGTTTTTCTATTAGTCACTATTAGCGTGGAACCCAGATGGGCTCAGTCCCACTCTTCTGTCACCCCGGTGGAAGTAGCCTCTGCAGCAGCGGTGGAACCTGGGGAGTGATTGATAGGGGCTGGTAGATGATGTGCTGATCACCCAGTGGGGTCTGTCAGCTGCAATATTGCTGCTAGTGTCCCAGGAAACCAGCCACCGGAGTGCCAACATCTGTGGCCTTACGCTCACAGTGAGGGATTAGGTGGTCAGAGTATTGTGTGCATGAAAACACACAGACACACACGTATCCTTCTCCAGCTCCTACAGTTCAGGGTGACCTGTTTTCACCAATCATAAACAAGATACCGTACAAACACACACACAACTAAGATCACCTGTTGGTATTAGTTAACAATGTGATAAATACAACATAATATCACAACTCATAAATTACTGCTACATAGACATGTTTTGTTTTGCTCATAAAGTTTTTCTGGGGCACGGTAACGTTGGGTGGGGGGTGGGGGGTAGGAGGTGGGATGCCAGAGTCTAAAGGTAACATTAGGCACGAACAGCTGCTTGCATTCACCAGCCAATCTACTCATCTCCCGCTGAGCAGTCCTCAGGGGTGTGCTGCAGACCATTCAGCTGCAGAGAATAGAGTAAAGGTTGACATTATTTTACAAAGGATTGCTGCTTTCTGTGCTACTGGATGAGCCTGACTTAATGTAATGCAACATTTGTGCTGCTCATCCCATCCAGCATAACTTTGCCATCTTGGTATAATATGACCTCGGCTTCAGCTCAACTCTCGCTCAGCAGGGGAGCGTTTTTTGCTCGCATTTTCTTTCCCACTACAATGGAGTTTTAATGTGTGCAGAACTGAAAAGATCTGTGTTATACTCTAGCCCTGCTCATGCAGGACTATTATAACCTGGGGTCCTCTGTGATTGGCAGGGTTGCCCTGCTCAGTGGCTGATCAAAACCAGCCCCAAAGCCACTCCAATACTAGGACCCAAAATGTATCCCTGCGAAATCAGATACACTGCTTTTTAAGTCCAGCAGCACTGTTATCATTGCCAAATGTATTGGACTAGCTACAAGGTAACAACATAAATGTTTTGTGTGCCACCATTAAATGCAGTTTCCCCTAAAGAGTCCTTTCACCTAAGTCCTATAATGGCCTTGTGTAATTAGATACAGTATATTATCATAAATAATGTATAGCGCTGTGAATGTTCAGACCAATTCACTAATGCACCGACTAACCTGTTGCTTTGTCTTTTCACTTTCGAGTTGGAATCGATATGTATTGTATTTGTGTGTGTGTGTGTGTGTGTGCATGGGGCTTTGTGTTTGTCCTGTGTACAGTAGGCAATCTGAGGGGGGATAGGCGGGAACGCAATCCCCATTTCTAGCAAAATGACTACAACAGGTCCCCCTTGTTAACCTGCCATAAAAAAATAAACAAATTGCCCATTTCCCATATCCATGAGTGTGTGAGTGCCAATCTGGGGTCAGTTTGGTAGGGTTCAAGTATAAATAACTTATTTTATTTCATTTATTATTTATTTAATTTCAAATACGCATTTTTAAAAAAAATAGGACTAACAAACCAGCTGACAAAACACTCAGACTGTGGCAACACAAAAGTAGCCAAATTAGTAATAATAGCAGAGGTTGTCTTTGTTCATAATCTTAATAATCTGAAAATTTGATACGTCAATAATCACCCATCCATCCATTTTCTAACCGCTTATCCTCTTGAGGGTCGCGGGGGGGCTGGAACCTATCCCAGCTGACATTAGGGCGAGAGGCAGAGTACACCCTGGACAGGTCACCAGACTATCGCAGGGCTGACACATAGAGACAAACAACCATTCACACCTACGGACAATTTAGAGTCACCAATTAGTCTATCCCCAGTCTGTATGTCTTTGGACTGTGGGAGGAAGCCGGAGTACCCGGAGAGAACCCACGCTGACACGGGGAGAACATGCAAACTCTGCACAGAAGGGCTCCCTCCTGGGATTGAACCAGGAACCCTCTTGCTGCCCCATTCATAATCAGTAAAGTAAAAATTATCCTTCATATTTTGCCAAATGTTAACATTTTTTATACGTAAAGGTCCAGTGTGTAGGATTTAAAGGCATCTATTGGCAGAAATGATTTATAATATTTATAACTATGTTTTCATTATTTCATAATCACCTGAAAAAAAGAATTATTGTGTTTTCATCACCTTAGAATGAGCTGTTTTTATCTTCACAGAGAGGAGAGTCTGCCATGTTGTTCTACAGTAGCCCAGAATGGACGTATATAACACTTGATCTTGACTGGGCCATTCACATTTTTGCGCCAGCCACCACAGTTCTCCTACTGTACATGCTTGACACATGGGAGAAGTTTCAGCTGGCTGTGCATCTGCAACCACACTCATCTCTCACTTAATCTTCCATGCTAGACCTTTAAAGTACTTCATAATGCAATAAATGGATAGATTATATGATTATTATCTGTGTCTTCTTAAACACGCAGACATGTTTTTCTCCCCGGTCACACAGATATCACGGTTTTCACAGACAATTGTGTTTTATCTTAACTGTGTTTACATACCATATTACAGAATCTCTATATTTCAATAATACCCAAGTTATTTCTGGTAATGTGTCGTGATAGTGCTGTATGGTGAGTTACAACAACCCACCAATTATATAAAGCCTTGCTGTTGACAAGGACCATTACCCAGTCATCCCCTTCAGAGTGATCATGACAAGTGCAATGCGACCTTCTCTGCTAGACAAAGAACAAGCACACATACTCACACACACACAAACACAGAAGAGCAGCTGACTTCACTGATTTGCACACCTCAAGCCTGAGACGGGGGACCTAATCAGTAAAATCAGCTGGTGTGGTGTTTGGTTGGAATAAAAAATCTGCACACTCTTGGCTCTAAATAGCATCCAAGTGAGGACTACTGAGTTAAGACTGTCTGTTTTTAATCCTGATCATCAGGAACCCAACTGCTACGACTGCTGGTTTTCCCACCGTGCATCCTTGGTATTCAATAGTCCTTGATTTGATGATGAGAATGAAAACCAGCAGGGTCCTGATGACCACAGCTGAGAACTATTGGGCTTGATTATTCCATTAATTGCCTGCCAACCTAAGAATAGTTATCAATGCATTTTATAAAGCACAGACTGAGATAAGAGGATCACATATTCCCGGGGAAACAGGTTTTTGCCTGGGTGTATTAATCAGCTGTCCATTGTTATGGCAGTCATGTGCCCAAAAATGCATTTGTGTGTAGTCCCTCATCTCGTCCTATAAACTGACTGAATATTCTTAATGACTCATCCTGCACTGTGAGTGGACACATTACATCCAGTAACATGTGATTATAAATGTTGGAGGCAACAGCACCAACTCTGTTTATATAAAAGCTGCAGATCTACTAAACTAACCTTAGAAGCATTAATGTATGTTGGAGTGCATTTGGCTGACAGAATTTACATTGCCAACATCACTTTAGTATGATCTCTCCACTCCCAAAGCCTCACACATTCAGAATGTTCTCCTCCTCTTCTTTTTTACTAGTGGTAAAAGGAGAAGCAAGCGATCCTCGTTGGCTACCTTTTGAACTCTAAACTCAAGTTTTTCTTGATGTTACTGCGAGGTGAGAAACATGTCACAGTACATCAAACTATGCGTTTCAAACTGAACCATGTCAGAGGAGAAACACTTCAAACCATTTTACAATCTCATACACTTTTCACAGAACCTGCAAAGATGACCTACATATGGACTGAATTATATGCTCAGTACTGTCAAGCAGCTGCCTTCTGTCCTGCTCCTCTGAAATACATCACTTCACAATGTACGAAAGAGCAATGATGTTACAAAGCTGAGAATGGTCACAAGTGCAACAGACTTGAAGGTCAGTGCAGATATGGTTTTCTTATAAACACAATTTTGCGAACAGTTTTTTTTTTCAGATCAACTTGTGCTTCCTCAAGAACTGTACTTAAGCACAAATTTAAGGTATTCTTACTTTACATTAGTATTCCATTTTATAGTACTTTTCCAGTACTTGTAGTTGGTCAAACAGAATTTGGCCAGCTAGAATATACATGACTAATCCAGTAATGT
The DNA here is from genome assembly GCF_011397635.1 of Epinephelus fuscoguttatus. NCBI lineage: Eukaryota > Metazoa > Chordata > Actinopteri > Perciformes > Serranidae > Epinephelus > Epinephelus fuscoguttatus. The sequence continues at coordinate 21,160,968 of NC_064756.1, forward strand.
GTTATATATGAGTATGTTGCACTCACAGGAGCCAATTTTTGCATTATGGATAAGAAGATGTATTTTTTGATACATTAAGGTCATTTTGCTAATCATACTTACATAACTGTATTTTCAATAAAGGTTATTGTCTTAGTTGCAAAACTTACTGCATACTGTGCATAATTTTGACCTTCATTTTTTTAATGTATTCCCATCAATCCATAGCTAGATTCTGATAGAAGGGAATTATAGAAAAATGACCCGAAGGTTACACAGCTGCTATTGTTAAAATCTTAATAATACTTAATAATACTATCAAAATAGTCTGAATGCAGTGCTTAATAAAACATGGATTAGAGTAGAAGAATAAGTACAGGAACTGAGTTGCATAGCTGTCCTTGACAATGGAGTGCAGCTTTCAGCACAGAACTAATTGTGCCAACTGCCGTATCCCTGAAAAAAAACCGCAGTCTATATTTTGAACTAAAACCAAGTAGTGCAGTTGCGAGATGGTTGCCATGAGTGATACAGATGTAGTATTTTAAATACAGAGCAGAAGAAGACAGAAGCCCAACTGGCAAATCAGATGGTTGGTGCAAATGTTTCTACGAAGCTGTCAAGTTATGTGTGGTCACACTGGATTGTAGAACCAGATGCTGAAAACTGAGATCAAACACTTTTCTCACCTGCATTTTTTTCAGAAGCATATTTTTGCTTCCCTACAAATCAAATCAAATCAAGTTTACTTATATAGCACATTTAAAAACAACCGCAGTTGACCAAAATGCTGTACAAAATAAAAGAATGACACATAAATATATAGTCATATAAAATGTACACATATATAAAACAGAATAACACCAGTAAGAACAATTACATACGTAAAAAGATTATAAAATACTAAAATATCAAAACCACTACAAACAACCAAAAGCCATTGAAAACATGGACATTTTAAGATTTGTCTTAAAAGTGTCAACAGAGGGGAAGCATTGGATTGAGAGTAGAAGGCTATTCCAGATTCCTTTGGAGCAGCTTCCATAAAGGCATTATCTCCCTTACCCATTAGCTTCAATTGCAAGACAGTTAAAAGACATTGCAGACACCCAGGTACAGAGAGTTGTAATGGTCAAACTTTGAAGAGATTAATGCAGTGGGTACAGTGTTCATGTCACTGTGAGAGATGATGGACTTGAGTTTTGCTATGTTCTGTAGTTGAAAATAACAGCCTTTCACCACAGGGTTGATTTGTTTGTAAAAAAAAAACAAAAAAACAATAACTTCTGTTTTGTTATCATTCATTTAACTGAAGACAGTTTTTGCCATCCAGGATTTCATATCCTGAAGGCAGTTAAGGATGAATGTGATGGAGCTGGAATCCCCTTGGTTTAATAGAAGGTAGCCTAAATTTGTGTGTCGTCGGCATAACAGTGAAATGAGACATTTTGCTGGTGGAAAATGGAGCCTAATGGAAGCACGAACAGTGCAAATAAAATGGGCCCTAAGATAGAACCTTGAGGTACACCGCAAGTGATGCAAGCAGAAGTGGAGGGCCACCAATCTTGGCAGATAAATCGGAGGCAAACCACTTGAGGGCAGTGCTCTGGATGCCAACTAGTTCTTTAAGATGGTTTCATAAAATACAGTGTCAAAGGCCGCACTGAGGTCTAACAGGATTAACATGGCACATTTACCACTAACTTAAGAAAGCAGTAGGTCATTTGACACTTTAAGAAGGGCAGATTCTGTACTGTGACCAGCCCCACCTGACTGAAATGTCTCCATGATGAGATCATTTGTTGCCAGCTGGCTGTCATATTGTTTCCTGTGTCAAAACAGACAGGCTGACATTATGTCGCCCACCAGCAAGAGTGTTTATCTGTGCAGTGCAGTGCATTCTGGTAGTTGTAGGCTCTCTATCTCTTGAGCAAAAGTGAATGTAGCAGCCCCTTTTTTCTGCTGTCTCTGGTGATATAGCTCCAATTTCAAATGTATTTGTGTCTCTTTAATAAAAGGACCATCTTTCCAGCAAGATGTACTCTGGTCATCCAAATGGCTGACCTTCCCATTCACACTTCGGCAATAAAAAAGGTAAGTAAAGATAAAATCTGAGCCAGTGTTGGGAGACTGAATCTTCAGGGCCAGTATGAACTCCTCAGAGTATTTTATCAAGATACAGTATGTATCACTTAACAACTCAGAAATGCAGTTTTTCACTTTATGGGGTCTTTAATATTCATACAGTGGTATTATCACAGTCAGTGTTTCAAAGCAGTCAGCCCTGCAAGTCAGTGCCACCAGAGACTCTTCCCAGCAGGGAGTCCTGATCTGTCTACCACTACAACAGACTGATGTCTCATTACAAAGACGGGCTGTACTGTACCAGAGGACATTATAGAGACTGGGATGGTAATGGGATGTCTTCTAATCGTCATGCTGAACAAATTCATGCAGTTAAGAAGGCGGCTTCTCTGCAGACCCAATCCAATTATGGCTGGGAGCATACCAGAACACACTAGTGAAAACTGAATGATTGATGAACTGAAAGAAAGTTGACATGTAGTTTTTTAAAATCTGCAGCACTTAGTACACAGATAATATCGATGCTATCAGTAATGATTTCTTCACTTTCATAATCTATATATAATCAATTCTTTTTTTTTTTTTTACAAATCGTGTAGAACAAAGTGTATCAAATTAAGGAAAAATACCAAAGCATGGCAGTCAAACCATCACAGATCGACCTTTTTCTGAGTTATAATTGATTTTGATGTAGTGTATGGTTTTGTATAATCCAAAGGCACTCTGTTTTTTGACATCAGACAGTAAAACACACCGTGTCAGAGTTCAGACAAGCCAATTAGCATCCAACTGAGATCTGTTTGCATGCAGTCAGGCTCTGAAGCCAAAGCCAGTCAGTCATATTTGGATTGTGGGAAAACATGTTTTTCTTCACTGTTGAGATGAGAAAATATGTCTGTTGACTGGTTTTCTCCAAATAACATCTATATACGATCATCCGTTAAATGATCTACAAGATGGGGCAAAGAGGACAGCAGAAGATGGCTGTTGTCAACTCACATGATCTCATCAGAACAGCAAAACTTGTACTTTTTTTATTTGTATTTGTTTCTATAAAAAAACTCAAAACACTGGCTGGCAAGTCTCAGCGGACCAAACTGCTCCAAGCTAATGAGGGGGAATGGAGGAAATAAAATGTCCAGCGGTACTTTGATTGGAGTGGGACTGGAATGGAGAGTTATGACTCTGTTGAGGTATTTCATCATTTTCACTAACAAGTTGGATTTCATTCCCCCTCAATCTCCTACAAAAAAAAACCACACAGCCGCTAATGAGCATCATTGTTCCAAACTCTGTATTTCTGGTTGTACTGTGAACGTACTGCCTAACATGGCCCCGCGGCTGCAGGCCAGCTGGGTGCATAAACTCACCTCCTTCTCTCCACAGATATTGCTGATGATGGAGTTGGAGGCTGGACTGGCAGAGGGACCGAGGACTGCCACCACCCCTTTCGACATGATCTGGCACACTGAGAGAAAACAGAGAGAGCGGGTGGAGGGGAAAATGAGGAAAGAGAAGGAAACGGAGACAGCGAGGGAGAAAAAGTCAGTCAGTGCTTTCAAGGAAAGTAACATAAAGGCTTTCTTAAAGAATCTGAGTCATTTAAAAAAGGCCCACTTCAGCCAGATGCGCACATGCTGACTATCTCAACCTCTAAAGAGATAGCAGCCTGAGCCAGCGCTTCTTCCGTCTCGAGGGAACCTGAACCTACATGTGTTAATGAAACCAGCGCAAGGCCAAATGCATTTGTCCATGTTTAATATGCCTGACGTGATACACATACTGAGAAATCCTATAGACCCTGCCCATGAGAGTTTAATAGCCTGCGAGAAAAAAAACTGATATTCATATAACTGACTTTCGCATAAGGAGACGGAAAGATATAGAAATGGGAAGAGACACAGACAGATAAACAGAGTGACAGACAGTGAGGGAGGCAGAGAGACAGAAATAGTGACAGGCAGCAATATCTGGAGGCTTAAAACATAAAATCTGGTATTTGAACATTTACACATGAATGCTACAATATCCCCAAAAGTGACACACACATCTCATCTTGTTTTCCACATTCTACATTTACAAGGACTGATTTAAAGGCTTTACCTTTAGGGACGAAAACATATCTTTCAGCGAATGTGAATTTTACTTTTCTCTGATGTACACGGGCCATATGCCTTAATCTCCCCATACTGGAAAACAGAATGCCATTTCTTGTGAGTTTATAATCCCCGGTTTCTAATTAAACCGCCACAGTCAATGATGTGAGGCAGACACGAGTGCAGACACTATGTACTGTTCATGTGTGAGCATGTGTGCACAGAGTGAGTGTGTGCGATGATAATTTGGTGTCAGTTATTGGGGCAAAAGCAGAGCATTAACCAGCTGAGTGTGTGAAAGAGGAGGGGGGAGGACCGTTTTTTGAGCCTGTGCTGTGAATCCAGAGGCAGTGAATCGAATGATTAATAAGTAATCCCTTAGTCACCCATGGGGCCTGTAAGACATGAACGCACTGACACATTACACAAACACCCACATACACATACATGGACACATTTACAGTACATGCACACACACACACGTTCGCACCTGTCTGCATGGCTTCACCAAATTATAAAGCTGAATGATTTGACTGCCAGCCAACGCGCTGCTGGCCCCGTGACACTTTGATTTGCTCCATCTCTGCAGCCACTTGCATTGTGTGTATACGTGTGAGAGACTGAGAATGTGCATGAAAAGTCTGTGTCAAAACCTCCTCGCCGCAGTTTATTCGTCACTCCCTCCACATATTGATGTCAGTGTCAAGGTGTCTATTAGCGCTGTGAGTTGCCAGAATGGTACTGTGCCTCTCACAGCGGTCAAACTATGGTCAGGGGGTCAGTAGGTCAGATGAAGTCCATTCTCTATGCTTGATATTGATTTTCACTGATCAATACAAGCAATTGGAACCTTTAAATGATAAGAGGGCTGTAATGAGATTGACTTGGGAAATGCTTGACACATGTGTTGGTTACAAGAGGATGAACAGATGAAAAGACAAAAAAAAAAAGATACAGCAAAACCAGAAACACTAAAAGACAGCCACAGAACATGGATGTGCACACACAAACTGAGATACAACAGCTATACATATCCAGCTGCAGGTCGTGGTGCTTCCAAGTTCCTTTCACATCTTATGTCATAAGATTTCATGGTTAAAACATTCTGAGTGACTCCAGGTGCACACACGGCAGCACTAAAGCAAACATCCCTGTGTTATGTGGCTTTATATGCAATATGTAACAGTTAAAGAAGTCTTGTCACGTTGAGTTTCCTGCCTGTAAAAGCAGCCAGGGAGTCATCCATTTAGAAGCTGTACACTGCACAAGCAGGAGTCGGTGCTTGAGAGGTGGGGGTGGGAATTTTCTGGGCAGGTAGCAGCCCTTGTGATATTTCCATCTAACTGCGGCCACTGATCCGTCCCTAATCCAATTCCTGCCTCTAATTACACACACACATTCACATATAAAACATTTGCACAACATACACACAGTCCAGCGTGCACACGCCAACACAAGCTGCTTTACACACACGCGGAGGAAGAAACATGCACATGCACACACACATTTAAAAACACACAGGAGAAACCACATTTAGGAGGGGTTTGTAGTAAACCAGGCAGAGAAAGTAATACAGTTTCTTGTTGTTGTGGTAAGTGAAGCGGTGTTTCCATGGATTAAGCACCACCACTGAAGCTCTTGGGTTTGTGTAAGTGGGAATGTGTTGTATTGAAAATCAATCCGCACACTTCTTGTCATAGCTGTTTATATTGGTTGTTTTCTGCAGACACACACTGTGCTGTATTGATTTTGGATAGCTTTCATTAAAAATTAAAAAAATCTAACCAATAAACATTGATGTGTGCGACAACAAGTCACCACACTGTACACCGATGCTCTGGGTAGCTGTGAGGAGGAAGCACTGATACAGCTGATGACAAATCGGTACTCTAGCTTATGCTTATTGAGTCACCCTCCGTGATGCATTTGTCACATCTGTGAGAGAATCTCTTAAAGGAATACTTCACCCCCAAATGACCATTTGTATATCAGTTACTCATGCTGATATATGTTGAATTATGAAGAAAACTTTACAGTTATCTTTCAGTTCTTTCTCGCATGCCTCCGGTAAATGAAGCATCCCAAAACAGAGAAAATTCTTGATGAACTGAAGTCATAGGGAGCCACATTTAACAAGAGCAGAGCTATTTTAAAAAATCTGTTCGCAAACTCTCACACAACTTGTGCAATATAATCCAAGTCTCATTTATTCAGTCATATGCTCAGTACTTCCCAAACATACAGCGTTTTCCAACAGGCAACTGACTAAAAGTAAAACTTAGAGTGCTTTCACACCTGCCCTGTTTGGTTCGGTTCAATCGAGTTCAAGTTCGTTTGCCCACTAAGTGTGGTTCGTTTGGGCAGCTGTGACCACAGCAACAACCAGACCGAGACCTTCTTGAAGAGGTGGTCTCAGTCTGGTTACAAATGAACTCTGGTGTGGTTTGTTTGTGGTGAGAACGTGTTCAGACCTCGATCTGAACCAACTGCAGTCACATGACACATTGTTTGGGTTAAACATGAGCATGTTACAGTCCTGGAGGATTATTAATGTGCACCTCCTCCTGTACTGCCTTAATATGCACATTCAGCACATCCAATGCATCAAAACATTGTTTTCCAGTTGGAGCCGCGCCTCGTTTTCAAACTGTATGGTTTGACTAAAATGAACAATGACAGCAATATAGTCCACGATGACCAGCGCTAAAATCAACCTGCGTAGTTGTCCCTCCATTGTGACGTTAGTAAGTGTCACATTTATCTTGCAAGTGTACTCTTCTTCAACGTTTGTTTATTTCCTGGATTTTTTTCTCACTGACCAATCAAGAGCTGCTTTCTCACGCAAGACATTTTATTTGGTCCGCTTGTAAATGCTGCCGTGAGAACAGGAACCAACTCTAGGCAATTATGAAACTTTGTAGCAAAATTAGTCCTTGATTCGGACCAAGGCAAGTGAACTCTAGGTCTGAAAGCATCCTTAGGCCATATCCACATGAAGACGGAACCGATTTCGTTCTTTAAAAGTTTTCCAAAACACGGAATCGTCTCAAGATATGTGTACGTGAACATAAAGCCACTGAATACACTGTAGTACATATGCAAGGCCTGTAAGTGGCGCTGCAATGCTGCCACAAAGTACACCAAAAACAGAGAATAAGAAATGGAGCATGCGCATAAAACTCATGCAATGTAAACAAACACGAAGAAGAAGATGGTGGAAAATACTAATGCCAGAGGAGCCCACTTTGTATGGACTGACGACAAGGTAGAGCTGCTACTTAGGGTCACACTTGATTACAAAACTACAAAACTGCAGGAGAATGTTGACTAGCACATGTGGGTTAAGGGAGAGGTGGGGTTATGGCATCATCGTTTCAGAAAAGAGGTGTACTGTGTTGTAAATACAGAAACGCAAAGGTGGCGTCTTCAGATTTTTTTCACTCTGGGACCCGGTTTCAAAAGTTGGCATATTTGGGCTCCTAAAATGTTGGTTCCATGTTTACAAAAGGTCTATATGATAAAAAACCTTTGAGGGTACACGTAATCTCGTCTCTGTGTGGACATGGCCTTAGTTTACACTCTCTTCAAAGCCAGACTCCACTGACAAAAACAGCAATTTTACCTCACTGAACATGGGAGCTGATGGTCTACCGCTGCCTTATTCAGTAAGTCCATGTGTGTTATTGTGTGACTTTGGTGTTTTAAAGGATTACTTTGGATTCACTTAAGTGACACAACAATAGAAACAAACTACCAAACAAGACAATGGTAGACCAGCTGCTCCTGTGTTTAGTAAGATATAATTACTGTTTTTGTCCATGGAGTCTGGCTTGGAAGAGAGCATACATTTAAGTTTCACATTTAGTTCAGTTCCCTGTTGGAAGGGGCTGTCTGTTTGGGAAGTACTGAGCATATGACCGACTTGGATTATGCTGCATGAGTTGTGTGAGAGTCTGTCAACAGATGTTTTGATATAGTTTTCTGTTGCTAAAAGCGGAACTCTATGACTTGGACTCATCAAGAGTATTTTTCAGATTCTGGATTTTCAGCATAGCACAGGGTGATTCATTGATATAAAAATGCTCATTTGAGGGGTGAAGGCTTTCTTTAATGGCTCATTTAAAAAAGTCTATAAGCCTTTCTGTTGGAGGTCATTACTATTTTGACATAGATTAAATTATTACACTTGTTTCGATCTGCCCTGCCAAAGCAGAGTGAAAGTTAGCCAATATATAGGAGAACAAAATACAATCCAGTAAACAAATATAAGCACGGCATTTGACGCTGTGCAGCTATCAAAATATGACAGCTCATTTTGCGTTCCTGCGCCACGCCAGTCTGTCATCTATTTTCAATAATTTGTTTGCCTCTGTTTGACCAAAATATTGTTAAACCAGGCAGACTTATCTCTGTGTACTTTGGGGAAGAGTGTGAGGGATGGAGTGAAAAGAAGACAGTAGGGTGAATTGAAATGACAGGCTTGCTGATTCCAAAAAGAGAGACGCTTTTTCCATCTTTTCCTCCTCTGACTCACTCGACACGTACACATTTATCGACCAACAGACCCACATGAACAAATGCACACATCAACACTGTCTTTTCCACACCAATTTACTGGCACTTCTTTCCTGTGTTACTTACTTGTCTCCCCCATCTCATATTCACTGTCTCGTAGCAGTTCAAAGATGTCCACCTCCAGCTTGCCAGTGGTGGAACGGTTACTGCTCCTGTTGATGCTGTCTTTGGCCAGCGTGATGGCCAAACGCTCTCCTCTGCTGCACTCCATAGGGTCATCAAGGATGGCAGCTGCGAGGGAGGGAAGGGAAAAGAGCAATGGGTTGTGAGGGTAAGAGAAAAAACAAGTACAAAATAATCATTCACACTGGTAACTGCTGTTTTGTCCACATTAATGAGAGCCAGGGCGGCCCATGTGGCCAATGATCATTCAATCCAAGACACTGTGAAGACAGGTCATGCATTTAAAGCCTCTTGTTTCCCTCTTTTGGATCTCCAATAAAAGTTCAATCCACTGAAAGCTGCTCCCAAGGTGTATGGATTTATTAGCACTAATACTTAGGTGACATTTTGTGCCGACTCCTCTCCATTAATCTAGAGTGCCTACTATGGCAGGTATTGTTGGTAACAAATCCATACACTTTGGGAGCAGCTTTTAGTGCGTGAGAAATTTCTTTTATTCTAAAAGGGTGAGTGCTGTTTAATGTAAATATCTGTTCTGTATGGTAAAAGCTTGAGAGCTTGAAAGCTTCAAATTGTTAAGAACATCTCAACAATATAAATTCATAACATACTGTTATTTTCAAGACCGCAGCAGAAAAATACATCCATAATAAACTGTGTACTGCAGCAGAAGCATTCAAAACATCTGTCTGCTGTTTAGCTTTCAGGGGGGCCCTGTAGAGACTTAAGACTCCAGTCACTGCAGCAGCTTTACAGATGCTACACTGTGTAAGTCTACTATAAAATTAAATCAGTTTGCCACAGAAGCCTTGGAGAAGGATGAGACAGCACGTTATTCTCAAACATGACTCATACACATTCTGTATGCAGTAATGTATTTGTTGTATTGTAGTATAATTATCAGAAAAACGGATGTCTGTCTTGTGTAGGCTTAGCAAAGCCAATTATAAAGGGACTGGATGTAGATAATGCACTCTTCTCATTCTTATGCAGGAAAAATAATGTAATTCCACCACAGTAAGACTGTAGAGATTGAAAAGGATTTGAATCATTCCATACTACATAATAACTAAGTGGTATATTCATATGCTTTCCCCGCAGAGACTGTGGCAATAATAAAAGATACTCCGAAAAAGGAGGAGAGGGTTTTTGTTTTGTTTTTTATCCCAAATGTATTCTGTGACTTTAAACAGCACAGATGTCAAATTGTCATCCTGAGCTACATAATCTACCCACTGTGTTCTCATTAAGGTTGAAATGGTCACAGGTTTCATGATAATCTGTGGCAAATTACAGACAGTTAGTATTACCGTTTCAAATCTGAATTATCATTAAAACTGTCTGATTACCACTCTGTGAAAAACTCACATTAAACACTGTCCAGCATCGATCAAAGTTTGCAACAGTCTCCCAGACGCTGGCACAGAATGCAATGTGGGTTTGTTTTGTTAGCTCTTTGTTTACAGAGTTGGCGTGCACAGTGATGCTACCGGTCCCTCGTCCTCGGCTACAGTGATACAGACACACGAGCAAGCATTGCAAAGACTGGCTTTATAATGTTAAGGCACATTTGATTTAATAACAGTAATAAGCGCTTTTCAAACTAGAGTCACAAAGTGCTTTACACGTCAATTATTAAAACAGACAAGACATGAAAACAACAACAACAACCAAAAACTGATAAAAACACTTTGATATATAAAAACTGAAGAAATAAAAGACAGATTAAATGACCTTAAAAACTCAAGTAAAACCAGGAAAGGCTCTACAATAAAGTATGTTTTAAGAAGGGACTTAAAAGAGACCCGATGTGCTCGGGCAGTCTGTTCCAGAGCCTTGAGGCCCTGACAGCAAACACTCTGTCCCCTTTAGTTTTCAGCCGTGCCTCTGGGACAGACAAAAGACCTCTGCCCAAGGACCTCAAAGTACGTCCTGGCGTGTACGGCACTACAAGGTCAGAGACATAGCTGGGAGAGAGACCATGAAGAGCCTTAAATAAATCAGTAAAATCTTAAAATCTATTCCAAAACATACTGGGAGCCAGTGTAAAGAGATTAAAACTGGAGTGATGTGATCATGTCTCTTGATTCTGGTTAAAAGCCCAGCAGCTGAATTCTGTACAGTCTGGAGTAGATTTATAGGTTTTTGATTCAGGCAAGAAAAGAGGCTGTTGGAGTGATCCAGGTGTGAAGAGAAGAAGGCCTGTAAAATTGTCTCTGTGTCTTTAAAAGTTCAAATGGATGACGATAAAAACACGATTGCACGAGCTTTGTGACGTGCTGCTCAAAACTTAAATGACTGTCGTGTCGTGTCAGTCGTGAAGATTCTCAGTCATCCAGGTCATGGTAATGGTAAGTGCTAATATCGTAGGCAACTGGACTTGCTTGGGTTTCTTGAAGACATTTCCCCTCTCATCCAAGAAGCTTTAAACCCTGTGTGGGTGGGGACCCTTGCAGAGTCGTAGGGGTCACATGTGAGCTCTTAGTTTCAGAGTCGTTAAGGTCACAAGAGGGTGTGGCTTACGACACTACTTATCACCCACCTACAATGCAGTCGTGGGATTCCTCTCCAGATGACTTCCATAAATTTTGGTGAGGAAAATAGGAATATTGCCTTTTTTTCCAAAATAGTGTATTCAAATATTTCTGCATACTGGGGTCCCTGTACTGTCTGACTGTAAAACTAAGAGTTAAAAGCCATTTAAGCTTTATACCATTTTAGTTCTGCACACACTTTGTCCAGTATTTGACTTAAGTAGCCCTCAAGATTAAATGAATAAATTAAGAAAAAAATGATATGCTCACTCATGATTAGATTTTATGATTTAATTTAATGCCTTGCAGTAATTTCTTCAATCAACGTTTGATTTTACTTTTCTGGAATCATTCAGTGGAGGACATTTTTTCATCCCAAGACTCATGTGACTGCCTCTGCTTTTCAAAATAAGAAAATACGGTCTTAATAATGACCTAAATAAAAGATAAAATAAGGAAGGCCAAAACTAAAATCAAGATAATAAATGGGATCAATAAGATAGCAATAAAACAGACAGACAGCTAAGATAAAATCAGGATGTTTCTAATAAGAAGTTTGTTTTTAGGAGAGATTTAAATGAAGCCAGTGCCTCAGACAGCCTTGTATCCACAGGCAGGTTGTTCCAGAGCCTCAGGGCCCTTTGGTCTTCAGCCTGGACTCTGGAACAAGAAATGTAATCTGGAGCCAGGCCACGAAGAGCCTTAAAAGTAATCAATAAGATTTTAAAGTCAAACCTAAAGCAAACACGGAGCCTATAAAGAGGCTTAAACTGATGTGATGTGGTCGTGCTTCTTGCGGCTGAGTTCTCACAATCTGAAGTCGCTGGAAGGTTTTTGATTAGGACAGGAATAAAGGCTGTTGCAATAATAAAGATGTGAAGAGATAAAAGCATATACAACAGTTTCTGTATCTCTAATAGTTCAAATGGATCTTATCTTAGCGAGGTTTCTGAGGTGGCAAGAATATGATTGGACAAGCTTAGTGACGTGTTGTCACAGAATAGACACAAAATACATGTGGAAAGTATCAATAATTGGAACTAGTCCATACCCACTGAGTGCACAGTTGCTCACGTACAGTTTCAAATGGTGTGTGTTTGGGATACAGGTCATAGGAAATTGCAGATTAAATAGTCAACTGAACCCATTAAGAAGAGCAGTGTATTCAGACAGAGTTTTTGTGAATTTGATAGTACGATTGCTTTATTGAAAGTACAGTAGTACCATTGCCAATAGTGGGATAGTTAGTGGGCTAAAACTGTACATTAGTAGTTGAGATAGCACGCTGAAAGGCAGACAGTTGAAGTCATTGCCTTATAGAAGCTCAGTTTTAGTAAGTTTTCCAACTTTTGCCAAGAGGGAACATTTAAAATTGGTCCCTAGATTATGTTCACCAAGCAATATATAACCGGAAGTAATGGGTTCTTGAGGCAAATTTGTTCCTTATGAGGAGAGGCATCTCTGTGCAAAGTTTCATGTCTCTACTACATACGGGTCATGAGATATGCTCATTCAAAGTTTGCAATTTCAGTCGGTTGCTATAGCACCCCCTTTGGCCAATTGATGTAGCCTAATATTGCTTCATTCGCATCCTCCCATGACCCTGGAAATCCAGAGTTCTCGTGAGAGCACAATTTGAATTTGCTCAGCGAGTCACTCTGGCAATCAGTAATGATGCTCATTACACATGCCCTTGGAGCCGAGCTGCACCAATCACATCGGTGTTTCTGACGTAGGCAGGCCAGATGTGAGCTAAACAGATGACGACAGCGCTGTGACGACGAAATCCGGAATCAGTCAGTAAACACTGCAAGATGGCTACAGATGAACACCAGTTGTTTGAAACGGCTTTGGCCACTACAATGGATGAGTTAGACTTGGCTTTTTCTCTATAAGAGGAACAGAAGACAGCGCTCCAATCTTTCCTTTGCAAGAAGGACATTTTTGCTGTTTTGCCGACCAGATACGGCAAGAGTCTAATCAACCAGCTAGCTCCACTGGTAGCGCTCTGGATACATCACCCCATGTATTGTTCTGATTGGTTGTAGTGTTATCCAATTGTGTGCAGTGATATTTTCAAATGCATGCTTACTGATAGCCAGACCCTAATTCTTTCTAGATTTGGGTCTGGATTTCCAGGCTATCCTCCTATGACCCTCTACCACTGTGCCAAATTTCACATGTATTGACCAAGTCAGCGAGGACAAAAACATGGAACAGACACACCCACACCCACACCCACAGACAGACAGAGTTTTCATCATTATATAGTAAGATATATTTTCAGGAAGAATAACATTTTGCCCTGATGGGTGTAGATGAGGGGCCCCCTGCCCTCCTAACGGCTGGCCTGCGTATTGGCGCACTCTAACAATACTGTAATAATACTGATAGCCGAGATAATGCTGGACATTGTATTCATGATATGGAATTTACATATTTCATCTCTAGTTTTCACACAGGGAAGAAATGCAATGACATATATGCTTTGATCTGGAGGCTACTGAATAAATGGCCCATCTTATATATCTTATTTTAGGTCTGACCATGAATTCACTTTTTCCAAGAAGATTTGATGCTCTACCCCCACACATCAATAACACTCATCTCGGCTACAAGATGTCAGTAGTATTTCAAAGAGCCTGACCATTATTAAAATCCGATCATTTCAAATTTTCACATCAACCACTTAATTATGTTTCAGACCAACTGCATGGACAACCAACATTTACACAAACTATAATACACCTCAAAAGGATTAAGCTCAAGGGTAGATAGGAAAGCACAATAAAATGAGCAGCAGGCTTTGTAATTAATGCAATTATACTGGGTTAGCACAAAGGTTCTCAAGTTAAATAGATTACATTTAGAGCTAAAGCAGAGGCAGCAGATAAAAGTAACCTACCCGGAAAAGTGTGAAATTAATAAGGCACAAAAAAGACAATTAAGTACAACGTGGCTGAAAGGTAAATGTACTGCAGACTATCCATTAAGGAGAAGAACTGCAGATTGAGTGTTGTAACTTCAAGCCTAATCATATCAGACTGAGATGTTCAGAGCTGGAACCTGTTTGAAGTGACCTTTTCCCTGCTGATCACACAGTTGTTTAAACAACAACTAGCATGAGCTTTTAAAGATGAGACGTATGCACTCATCTGATACCATCACAGGGAGTCACAGTGAGCCAATATCTACAACCAATTAAAATGCTTTGCTATGAGGCAGAGAGTAGCGGTGACAGTTCATCTGGGGTTGTTCCAATCTCTGTCTGATGGAAAAGCCGTGAACAAAGGACGTATTAATTCCTTTATGCATTTAATGGACTCTCTCTCGATCACGTACAGGCACGTAAGGCTTTACAAGTTTTAGATTTTTTAAAACTTAAATATAAAGCCCAGCTTCATAAATATTCATCGTTCAGCTCCCTGGACTTCTCTCTGTCCGAGGATCAACACTTCAAATCCCGAGGAAAACCCCGAGATGGAGATTAATGTCTACACAGCAGCAAGTTTAAAATTTATGGTTTCACCATGATCTCTTGTCAAGATCATGACTAAAAATATCAGACTCCTCTGATGTGATTTCACCATTGCCGTGTCTTACACCGAAACACAGCAGTGTTACATCCTTGGACTTAAGCTGCTAAAGTATAATCAATATCTTTATATTAATAATGGATCAAATGACTACATGTACTGCATACGAACTGAATCACTCATAGTGACAAACCCAGGGGTTGTTAGAAAGCAAACCAGAGAATGAATGGGAGACTTAAATTTGTCAGGTGCGCTCCAAATACATGCTAACTAATCTGCCATATCAACTTAAAAAGCGATAATATCAGTGTTGTATTTACAGCTTGTTTCCACTGAGACAATTTTGTCTGAGCAGATTCAAACAACTAGTGTTTGGTTGGATCAAATTAAAAAAGCTACACAAAGGTAAAACACTTCATATTAAATGATGAAGGCATTACAACGAGATGGGAGTCAAACAGAGGTGTTCAGGAGCTGTTCACAGTCAGCCAGGTTGTTGCACAGTACTAATATTTGCTAGTATTAGCCACATGAAAACATCTGATATGACTGCTGAAATGGCTGCTTAGTCAGGTGAGTTTGCATTACACTTGATTATTATAAGGCTTTGTTAAATTCATTCATTCAAAATTCATTTTAATTGGTTAATTATGGCATCCTGCGGTCTGTTATTTCTAAAGAGCAGACCGTTGCTATCAAAAACAGATTGTTATTGAAAGCTTGGGATTAGAGCTTAAATTCCCTGCCCGAGCCCACCCGTGGGCCGGGTCGGGCTGTAATTTCCCGCCTCTATCCTTGGGCTCGGACGGGTCAGGCTCCTCATACTAGACCTAGGCTATGGAACCAACTACTTATCACACCTGGAGAGGGGTGGCCGCGGCCCCCCTATGACGGCGCCACTGGCCGCGGGAACTGCCCATTGGTCCGATGACATCCCATTGTTCCGACCATATTAAACCCATTGTTCCGAAGTCCCGTTGTTCCGAAATCATCATGATGCCCTGTGGTTAAGGTCTGGTTAGGTTTAGGCACAAAAACCACTTGGTTAGGGTCAGGAAAAGATCATGGTGTGGGTTAAAATGAAAAAGAAAGTAACAAACACATAAGCCGTGAGCCTGCTCCGCCTCAAGCCTTTCCCAGCTGACCCAGAGCTGGTCGCGACGCACCATCAAGGTAGAAATACGCCCGCCGGGAGCCGTTCAGCACTGTGGACCAATGGGCTGTCTGACCAATGACATGGACCCCTGGCCGCACACGAGTTATTGACGGTGACAAGGTGTGTGTCGGCTTCGTCGGATGTAAAAAAAATGTTGGGTTTAAACCGGGCTTCATAATTACAGTTAAAGGGACGGCTGGACAGAACACAGGCTCGGGTGGGGTCGGGCTGGATTTTTTTTTTTGGGGGGGGGGGGGGGGGGAAACAAAGCTCTACTTGGGATGCAGTCCTGATCATAGACAGTTAGCAAAAGCAATACAATTATTCTTAAATTAGCAATTTGTGAATGAAGAAGCTGCATAATAAGCGGGACAATGAAGTTATTTTGAAATTATTGTGACCCGTACACTGTTCATTATCACTTACTTATGGCGCATTACATTTGTGCTTGGAGGTCGGAATTTCCAAGTTCCCAGTTCTAGTTCCCTAGAACACCCCTGAAGTCCGATTTTCTGACTCAGAAAGTTGGTGGAACCTCACCAATCCCTGACTTCAAAATCCAAGATGGCTGCTTGGTGCATCAGCAGTAGTGAAATCTGCAGTACTATACTATCTATAAGCACTTGTCTTACTTCTGTCTTATTAAAACTGTCATCCACACAGTACTGTCCAACTTCAGTCTGTGAACATGTTGCTACTGTGTTTGTACAGCGTAATGTGTTAATATCAATTGGTATTGCTGACAACACTTCAGCCTTCCGACTTGTTTGTACTGGAACGTGGTCAGCTGGGGTGTGTTGTCATTCCCTGCTTCGACCTCTGACTTCTGAGATCAATGGAATGCAGTGTTAATGGGCAGAGAAATTAGGCTCATTCGAGATGAACTGTGCCTCGCTTGGAAAGTGGACAAGAGTAGGCAGCTGCAGCTGCAGCTGGAGGCGGTGACAAATGGCTACGGTAAAGTCAGACGGTTTCCCAGCAGTTTCCAGCAGCCTTCAGTCTGCACAGGAAGTCATGGAAGCACTCACATCCTGTCAGATATGATGTTGATTCATTTAAATATTATCAGACTCGTATATCAGTTTGTTCTCAGTCTCCAGTTGTTTTAATAATGATAGATTGATTTATTAAAATGCTTTACAGGCGAGCTGTAGTTCATGTTCATGGTTCAACCTCCATTTGAGATGAACTCTCATGTAAATCAGCATCATATGAGTTTGCTGCTGCAGAGCAGACCTGTGCCCTCAACTACATACAGATATCTGTACAGATGTTATTTTAAGAATCCTCACATCCCACTGACCACAAGTCTCTTTGTTGCTATAATTCAATAATTACAACAATCTCATGCTAATATACAGTAGACTCTGTTTAGTTTATGATGAATGTATTCAGTCTCTAACGACTAAACTTCACCATCAGTCACACAACATGTTTTCTGTTAACAGAATAAACCTTCAAATCAGACAAATAAAATCTAAATCTCTGAAATTCAACAACAATTAAGAGTTTATAAGAAACATCATCTTGTTGATTCAACATCTAAACCAATCAGCTGTTCAGTCAGGTGAGAGCCAGGCATTTCCCATCATGCTCAGGGTCTTGCAGTCAACGGAGAGCAATTGCAGCACCTGGCTCTAAAAACTGCGCCCGCCTTGCTCTCGTGAGATTATCGCTGTCCACTTTTGAATGATGTCAGAGCAAGTCCGGATGACGTCATACCCAAAACTAACTGGCATTGTGCGGCGACCACCTGTGATCGAATCTGCGCAGGCATGGCTTGTCTTGAACGAGCCTAATATTTGATTAAAAGTTATGTGCCTACTGACATAGGTTGCTCAATGTTTCAATCTGTTGCTCTGACGACATTTCAATGTATTTCTATGCTGTAATTTTCTGCCTCACCCTTCTTTCTTTCTTAAAACGTCTTTTATAATTTTTGCAGTGACATTTCCTCTTTCTTCTTTTATTCACTATGTTTTATCCTCTGTTTCCCCCATTAATTTCATTTGATGAAGAAAAATAATGCATTATATCATCTACTTTCCCAAGGTTGCATCAACAATAATAATATCAATAAAACGCCACCATTACAACGTAAATGCCTTTATACACAGTGCAAATCTATCCACACAAGTGGGTGTACGCCTGCTGAATGAATGTTCTTCTGACATGTTTTTGGTCTCACAGGAGTTGACATTTGGGAGTGGTCAATACATGAAAGCCAGCAAACAAGCCAGGATGTTTTCACACAGGGAAATCATGAGCTGGCCCTTGATCCATCGAAACCAATCAATGAGTAGCCCGGAGGTATGCTGAGGAGTGGTGGGCTGTGGACTGTGGAAGACAGGCTCAGTGAAAAGTAGGTATGAAATGAGAATTCCTCAGAGGCAACGATGTGTAGTGCAGGAAAATGATCTCATGAGGCCTTTTAGCGTCCCTCACAGATGTGATCCTTATGTAAACATCTCTGGCTGATTTTCATCACCATTTAACATTAAAGACAAACAGCATTGAACCATTATGCACAGACCACACACACTCTGCTAACCTTGTCATACACACAATAGTCCTGCCGAAATGATTAAAGGCATTTATTGCATGGAACAATTGGAGCAAGCATTTTTCCACCTTTGTTGCACCTCTTCTCGTAGATGCACACACATAGACTCGCTGCCATTAAAGATTCTCTGAGTCCTGGATTTAGAGCTAGAAATTATCCACCCTGAACACGTGATTTACACGAAAGCGGCGACACATTTACAAACTTTAAAACCTCACTTACTGCAGTTTCCTGTCTGTCTCTTCGCTTATCCCCTCTGAGCAGACAAATCACAGGAGACAGGGAGGTCTGAGAGGTGTGTGTTTTGGGAGAGAACTGATGAACTGCTGCTGAATGTGAGTCAGAAACAAGGTATTTGGACTTCAACCTGTGTCAGGGGGTCCTGCTTTGGGAAAATTAGTAATGCACCCCTATTGTAGTGCACAAGAGCAAGGTCCAAACCATGCCTGCATTGCCTTGCTGTGCGAGCAATGCTTTTTTGTGACACAGAAGCTTGAAGTGTCTGTGGAAAGTGGCAGCCAAGGGTAAAAAACTCATTATCCTTTCAAAGGATCTGCTGGCTTCTCTATTAACTCAATGGCTGCATCTCTCTTTCCATCAGACCAAGTGCTAAATGCAGATCAAATGAACTAGCGCCTCACCTACTGTACGAGGTAATTAATGGTAATGTGCTCTCCAACTCGTGGGCTTTGATTGGGGGGAAAGTCATTATCTGATAGGAATGGTGGGGGAAATAGTTCAGAGGGACTTGGCCTTTGATCAAATAAATGCTTTTAAAGAATATGGGTAATGTAAAGTGATTTAACATGGCTTTCATTTCAATCGGAAGTCAGCAGTTTGTGTTCACAATCATATACTTCCCTGGGCCACCACTGCCCATATGTGTGTTCTCAGTGGTTATTATCACCGTGAGTGACTGCTCCTCTTGCCTCAGGTAAATCAAAAGCTGGAATCAATTCACAATGAGGAATGAACGCACTGATGCAAAACATACCACTTTTCATAGAGCAAAATGTGATGAAGTATTTGACATAAAGGAATGCTTATTTATCCAGCATATCAGGAGACTGATGGAGGTGAACTTCTGCTTTTTATGGCCCAATTTAGACAGATATCATGAAGGTAATAAGGTGTGTTAAGAACAACTGCAAATAAAAATGTAGAATCAATGTAAAGACGCATACAGACGCAAATACACTTCCGTGTTTGTGAAATGTTTTAATTTAAGTGAAAAATTAATGTGAGGCTGTGTCGCAAAGCCTGTCAGCATTGAGATTCTCCTGACACCACGGAGGATTAGAAATGGAGGACAAACTTATTGCCACCATCTGTGGGCACTTGGATCTCGACTGCACAGCATCAGTATTGTAAAGAGCCAGAACAAAAAAGGAGAGGGCTCAGAGATAAGTGTGCGAACCCAAAGGACTCCATGGTTATTTGTTTTTCTTTTTATATAATGAGTATTTGTGACTTGTGTAAGCATTGTAACCAACACAGGAGCACCTCAAGGCATAGTTTTATCTCCTTTTTTCATCTCACTTTATACCGCCGACTTCAGACATAGTCAGCCATCCTGCCTGGTGCAAAAATTTTCTGATGACACCGCCTTTGTGGGTCTGCTTAACCAGAGCAATGATGTGGCCTATAGAAACGAAGTCCAATCCTTTTCCAGCTGGTGTGACTCTAACTTCTTAAAGTTAAACGCAGGGAAGACTAAGGAGTTAGTGATTGATTTTAGAAAGAAAAGAGAGGAGGTCCTTCCAGTGACAATTAATGGTCAGGAGATCGAAATTGTCGGGTCTTATAAGTACCTTGGTATCCATTTGGACAGTAAACTCAACTGGAAAGACAACATTGATGTCCTAATCAAGAAAGCTCAGTCTAGACATTTCTTTTTGCGAAAACTTAGATCCTTTGACCTCAGCACAAAACTCTTAAATGTCTTTTATCATGGTATCTTGGCTAGTGTTCTCTTTTATGTTGTGCTTTGCTGGGGGGCCAGCATATCTGTGGATGACAAAAATAGGATCAACAAGTTGGTCAAGAGAGCTGGCTCAGTTATCAGTCTGAACACGGACTCACTTGAGGTCACTGTGGAGAAGAGAATGAGGTCAAAAGTCAAAATGGTTCTGCTCTTTGAAGGCCACTCACTCCACAGTGTTTTTAAAGGACTCACTAGTTCTTTCAGTGAGCGACTGGTTATGCCTCGGTGCTCAACTGAACGACTGAGAAGGTCTTTTGTTCCTGCAGCAGTCAGATATTTTAATGAACACTGTTAACTGTCCCGCTGTGGGTTTTTATGTTTTTATGTATGCATTTGTTTATTTATATATCATCATGCTATTATGTTATTGATTATGTCTTGATTGGCCTTTATCATGTCTCAGTGGCTCTTAATCATGCTTTGATGGTCTCCTGTATTATCTGACGTGTGTCATGTTTGTGCTGTTTGTTGGCTGTATGGTTTGACCTGGTGGCAAACCAGTTTCCCTATTGGGATTAATAAAGCTTTCTAATCTAATCTAATCTAATCTAATCTAATCTATTTGGTTGAGCTGGCTCTTGGCAAAATGCTGTAATTTAGGCTGGGCTTTTATTGTGAGTTGGAAATAATGGAGGAAGTGAAGAGGTAATGCGCTGCAATGACAATGTGAGAAATAAAGAGGGGTGCCATCTTAGTGCAAGCTGGTTAAGAACACAGAGGATCCGTAATCTGAACCAGCAGCTCAATAAAACAGCTTTATTTACCTCCAGCTACAAACCAAGTTAGCACTAATGGTAGCGTTACCTTAGCTGCCTTCCTCAGTTGGTCAGCACAGCAGTAGCTCAGTCCATACAGACTTGGCTTGGGAGCCGGAGGGTCATCGGTTCAAATACCTGTGCGGACCAAGTATGGAGGGTGGACTGGTAGCCGCAGAGGTGCCAGTTTGCCACCTGGACACTGCCGAGGTGCCCTTGAGCAAGGCACTGAACCCCCAACAGTTCGGTAGGCCTGTTCAAGGCAGCCTCATCTCTCTGACATCTCTCCATTGCTTGTCTAGGTATTGTGTGTGTGTGTGTGTGTGTGTGTGTGTGTGTCTTCTTCGTCTTCTTCTTCGTTCTCTTCTTCTTCGTCCTCTTCTTCTTCGTCCTCTTCGTCTTCTTCTTCTTCGTCCTCTTCTTCTTCTTCACCCTCTTGTTCTTCTTCTTCTTCTTCTTCTTCGTCCTCTTCTTCTTCTTTGCCCTCTTCTTCTTCGTCCTCTTCGTCTTCTTCTTCTTAGTCCTCTTCTTCTTCTTCTTCTTCGTCCTCTTCTTCTTCGCCCTCTTTGTCTTCGTCTTCTTTTTCTTCTTCTTCTTCTTCTTCTTCGCCCTCTTCTTCCTCGTCCTCTTCACCCTCTTCTTCTTCGTCCTCTTCTTCTTCTTCTTCCTCTTCTTCTTCGTCCTCTTCGTCTTCTTCTTCTTCGCCTTCTTTGTCTTTTTTTCCTTCCTCTTCTTCTTCTTCTACCATTGTCAAAGCCGTTAAGGCCTAATATTAGCAAGTTTCTATTCAGACTTGTTTCAGGCAAAATTACTCATGATTATCAACTTTAAGTACAGACTAAGGATTTTTGCCATGTCTATGACTGAGTAAGTTTTATTAAAAACAAAGCTTCTTTGTTCTTCTGCTTCATACCATATTCTTGAGTTTTACCTATTCAACATTGTAATCATGATAAATCAACCTTTTCTTCAAATGATGTCAATTACCCTTCCCTCAAGGAAATACTATGTGGCCCTCTAAATCATTGTTTAAGATTAATACAACTCTGTTACCAAAGGCCAATAAAAATTTAAGCCCAAGAAGTGTCTTGTCACAGATTTTTTTTCAGATCTCTTGAAGCCATTCTGCCATCACACCTGGTTTGTTTCTTTTTTGTTGATGATACCTTTGTAATAAATCTATTTTATATCATGTAAAATATGCACAAATGGGAACAAGCATGAGATGGGGAGATACTTTCATAGCTTCGTCTGCGGTCCCATGAAAAACCAAAATAGAGTGTTTACTGATTTAATTTTGAGTGACACTATAGTTAATGTGTTGTTGTGACGGGAGTGCAGGGAACACCAGACAAGGGGCAGACAAATATATTTGGTCCTGGAAATAGTGATGCGAAGGCTGGTCACCTCAAGTGCTCTCTTTTTTTTCGCAAGCTGCATACTGGGCCCTTGGATTATTCATTGCAAGTGCTCCTTTCCTCACATCCTGGCATCGACTTCTACTTTAGCAACTTCATTAGAGGTCTGCTTGTTTTGTTGTAGCTGGCTGATTAGTCCACCCTATCATGTGTTCAGGAGGGATCAGATTTGTTTTTCCTGAAAACATGCCAACACACAGAAACAGAGCTGTGTACTAATGCAGGTTTGTATAGGGCTTAATGAAAGCATCAGCGAAGAAGCCACTACGGGCCAGTCTGTGCACTTGGATGCCTTTTAAAAACACAAAATAACAAAGACGCTCATTAGCTAATCAAACTCTCATGTGGGGCATTGACTCATAACTTTAGTTCCCCCCATTATCATTATCAACAGCAGCTTTTCTCTCTTTTTGCTTTAACATCACAGATTTAATTCACTGGTTCATGTATCAGATCTTACAGGTACTACTTGGAAAACCTGTGTCCAACCTAAACTGACACTAAGCAAAGGCTGCAATTCTAATAAAGATCTCAATTTACACGAGATGTACAGGGCACTAAATGTGAAGGTCACGGACCTCACAATTGGAAAATGCAAAGGGCTGTCCTCTCTTAGCACAGCCGTTCATCTGCCTTTTAGTTTAATAGGTTTGTACATTTTGCCCTCTTCTCACTGAGAGAGGCTAAAGCCACTGAGGAGGGTGAGCAAGATGAAAGTTTTTTTTCTTTAAGAGGTGATGTGGGTAATGTCAAGGCCATTTTAGTAAATTGTACTTCACATTGTCCATCTTATTTCTAACTAAAAGGTCAGTCCTCACCTTTATCAAAGAGGGTAATCTTAGTGCACATAGACACAACACACATGCTGTGTGTGGTAGAAGAAAATATTATATATAAAGAGATGTATGATTTGTGCACAGACCGTGGTCAAGGTTTGGCATATTGAAAGGGTTCAGAGTCTTTCACTGTCGGTGTTGAAGCAAGTGAGGAGGCTCCAAGTGTCTGAAGGTTAAGCGAAGATGAGGACCTGGTAGATATTTCTGAGTCCAACAATCTGGAGGATTACACAACGATGTTATGTCTCCTCCATAGCTGAGTTGCCAGTAGAAAATGTTGTCATTATACATTTCTGCAAAGCACTGACACTTTACATCTGTACGTTTCATACGTATCATATCAATGTTTCTCAGGTGATGTAGTTCTGATTACATGTATATGAGTGGACTTTGTCAACTGGAGGTGGAGGGGATGATGGATGGCATGACACCTAAGTCATGGTTTATTTTTTTAACGAGACATCGATGGCATTTCCAGCTGAGATTGTGCAACCAAACCAGGTATTTTACACCAAATTATGCTGACCATAACCAAGTGGTTTCTGGTGCTTTAACACAAAATCCACTTGGTTACAGTGTTTATTTCTTTGATGAAAACTATGACAATTTTTTTTTTTTATCAACAACCTTTTTTCTATGACGAAAACGACAATGACGAGCTAAAAATAGATCTTCACAATAAAAACTAAGACGAAATCTATCCTTCATCTTCGTTGACGAGACGTGACGAAAATGTTCGTTGTCGGGCATCGAAGGCCAAGAACAGCCGTGCTTGTCATGATCTTCGAATGCCACATGAGGCTGGTAAGCTCCGGTAAATAGTCTGCAACAGGATGTTTCCTTCGCCAGCAAAAACCCCCACACCAGAGCAGCATCAGCCATTGGTGTGAGTTGTGAGCCATAATGCAGCAGTAAATAATCAGCTGTGTGTGTCTGACTGTGGATGGTGGAGCTGCTGAATGGATTTATGGAGTTTGTTAGTTGCCGCGGTGGCTGTTAGCAGCTCCGCCTGTTAGCCGTTGAATGGCAGCGGAGCAAGCAGCCACCGGCCACCAGATTCACAGCTGATCATAGACTAAAGGTAATGACTAAAATGTTTCGATGACTAAAACATTTTGAGTTTCATTAACTTAAATTAGACTAAAATTATGAAGGATAAAAATGACTAAATTGTGAAAAAAACTAGCTGTCAAATTTAACACTGTGTGGTTACCAAGAACCTCCCTAAATTTCTTGAAACAGAGAGTTTCAATATGTCTGCTACGTGATAAAATGCAAATGTTTCATAGACGTGGTTTGCAGAAATGTACAATGCCAACAATTATTCTTGCTACTGGCTTGTCATCCCTGGTAGCGTGATCATACGTGATTATGTATAACATGAGATAGATAGAACATGGTTGTAAGAAAATGTACTGTTACTATAATGGTATACCTCTGTCCATGCACATGTGCTATGCCAACAGTTTCTCTGACATCAGATTTGTGTTGTTATAATCTTATATCTGAGTAAGGACAACTGAGGCTCATTGAGTTTATCTATTATTCATTCAATTGCAGATTGACCCAAAGTACCACTTTTACACATTATGTTGTGAGAAATTACAGATTTTAAAATCTACTCATCTTGATGCAAACTGCTTGTCTCTTTGATTTCAAAGACATCATTAGATGGGCTTAATTCCTGCTACGATTTTCTTTTCTTATCAATAACGGTTGTACACTCACAACTCAACATTCTATAAACAACTTTCTCACAACTTACTTCTTTGATAGTTGCTTTGACGTTAATTAGGAGAGACAGCAGACAGCTATCTCTGCCTATCCAGTCTCAGATACAGTATTTGTCTGTTTATTTGTGAGTGTGTGAATGTGTGTTCATGTTCCTGTGTGCGCCTAAACACCCATGCACTTGTGTATGTCAACAGATAAAAATGCCGTGCCTCATGCTTGTCTAATAGCTGTTTTATTCACTTGGAGCAGCATGACTGTGAACTATACCACAGCCAATCTGTCTGCTTGTCTGACTGCATGGCAAATGGAATTGCTAGTTCCACACTTTAATCAATCTCATCCGCAAGCCCTGTGGTGTGCACTACCGAAGGAAGCGGAGGTGCTATCTTACATAATTAGAAAACCTCGCTCACGGAAGACCTGGCGACAAGAAACTGATTTCCTGGTGTCACATAATGTAATTATAGCCCACACACACCTATCATAATGTGTGCGAGTGGACTGATGTGTTAAGTCTCATTAATCTGGGGCTGAATGCTAACGGCGACTCTGCTGGCCTGTAAAACTTCTCACAGTCATTTCAGTTACTACATATTTAGTCTGCAGTTTACACATCTTCTGTTGTCAGCGGTGGTCAACGAGGGAAAAAGAACCATAAACATATAACTCAATGGGACGCAGTCAATAATTATTATAATTGCTGTTGAAATCACCAGTTTCGTGAATAAAAGGAAGCCTTTAATAGAGTCCCTCTGGGCCTGTGAACGTAAAAGCCATCGACGGAGAGGCACACGAGGGAGCGTTGCCTTTGTTTTCCAACTTCCTTGTACAAAGAACCTGCAAGGGCTGGATGACAAAGAGTGAAAGGCAACACGGAGATAAAAAGATGATCATTAGAAAGCTGTAATCTTACAGTTCTTGGTGATGGTTTCTGACAGCATCTCTCCACAGACCACCCTTTGCCATATTAGCTGAGACAAGGGGGACAGCAGATAATAAAGCTTCTGATGTTGCTCTCGCAGTAGCCAGGTCATGTAATTATCACATCATCACACCATGACACCAATATGAGCAACAATGTGATAATGGCTTACAAAACATCACGGTGGATGGGTTTTTAAATACAAACGCACCCATGTGCCCCCATGAAACTGACCAGTGAAAAAGGAAAAAGGAAATGCAAAATAAAGTAAGGTTCAAATACTCCATCATGGAACACCGCTATAACGTCAACAGGGTCAGTGCTCTGTCTCCTGTTTTTATCATTTCTCACAAAACAAGCTCAGAGAAAATGAAAGAGGGAGGGAGGGAGCGTGTCCCAGAATACACTGCGCTGTGGTTGTGGATGAGAGAGACAGGGTGATGACAGCTGTCTCAGATAATAATCGCTGGTTTTATGTATAATATGCCAGTGTTGCCGTATCACGTATTCTCTTGTGTGCACTTTACATGCTGTCTTGCATGTCTACTCATTGCGTCTTTGCATATCAAGGGCATCTAAGTAGTATATATTTGTGATCTGAGTTATGACTAGAGGCTCATTTCACTCAGGGGAATTATAAGCAGAGGGTCTCATCCAGCATGTCTGTGAGACATGACTCTTGCTATGATGGGTGCATGTTTTTTTTACTGTTTGTGTGTATGTGTGTGTGTGTGTGTGTGTGTGTGTGTGCATTGTCTACATTTGTGTCTTGGGAGTAGTTGTTTATACAGTACAAACCCACTCTCTATTTAATTTTTGCTCCACTTCAGCTTATTACCTGGCACCACTGCATAGCCACGCAGCTTTAAAACAACAGCTAGCCAAGTGCAAACACACAACTAGCTGATGCAGTACCACAGAGGCTTAGGAGCTGCAGAATGTGCTGAGGTTTGAGGGGGAAACACTGAGGAATGGCAGCTGTAACTTTTAACAGCCCATTTTACTGTCACACTATTCAACCCGAAATCCAATTAAACCCAAGATTACGCAACATAATAAGCCGAAACACTATTTAATAAATAAATGAGGCCCCCTCATCTCTTGTTTTCTTGATTGCAATGAAAACAGCTGCAAAACTGGTTTGAAGAGCAACGATACTTCATTTAACAAGCAGAGAGATGCAAAGATACAATGTGTGACAGACGTGGACGCTAACAGATGACAGAAAAAAATGAAATGTTTGGCAAACATGTATTTGGCACAAACACATAGGGAGTGCAGATGGTGAAA
Organism: Epinephelus fuscoguttatus; assembly: GCF_011397635.1. Lineage (NCBI taxonomy): Eukaryota > Metazoa > Chordata > Actinopteri > Perciformes > Serranidae > Epinephelus > Epinephelus fuscoguttatus. The sequence continues at coordinate 21,188,554 of NC_064756.1, forward strand.
AGGCTGCAGATGTTGACATGAAATACTAAAGATCCAATGAATGCACACCACAAGATTTCCTGCCTCCACTGGAAATACATTAGTACCAGCAGAGTGTTACCAGTAGCTGCACAATGACATCAGATAAATTGAAAGCACAGAAGTTGTTTACAGAAGGCTTGCACCTATGGGACCCTGCCAATGTCAGCGTGATTACAGGACGTCCACAAAGCATAAAATGGAGTCAGTGGAGAACCTGTCACAGGAGCACTCAGATTGATGAAAACGGACATGGCTAGGTGGGTTAGGGAGTGGCAGATGCCAAATGAGAAAAATCACAGTGGATAAACATAAAAACCGGCGTTGTGACTGGCTGCCTTAGCATTAACATTTGGGCCACAAGTTCATCCTCCCGTGTGTGTATATAGTGCAGTCTCATCTTTTATTTCATCCACTGACAGACTGATGCTGCTATTTGTTCAATTCCACTCCCACTGGGTTGGAAAACTCTAAAAGCAATTCATCAGTGCAAAGTAGCCCGCCCACTCCGCTTTCTCTTGAATCAGCTGAGCCAACGCTCCAAATCCTGATGTCTTCATGCCAACTAATGGCCATCCATTCTCAGGAGCTGTTGGCAAACATTTCAAATTTAGGAAGAATGGGTTATTTCTGACAGCGTGGTGATAGAGAGTGAGCAATGGTTGTCATGGAAAGACAGCAGGGAGTATGATTCATTGTACCCAGGCCACACTGGCGTGGGCTTGTCTCCAAAAACACAGGCACACTGGCCGTCTATTCTTTGCACCAAAAACCTCAGGTTCTTGAGATGGAGCTTGCTTTGCAGAGAGGGGCACCTGCTGCCTCACAGCAGCAGCAGCATATGAGGGTTTTTTAAGATTGACAGAATAGAGGGAATTTGTAACTTTAGCACATCTCTTTGTGTTAATTGAAAATGAAGGCCAGTACTCTCCATCTTTCATGTTATTCAGCACAAATGACATTTAAGCTTCATTCATTTGACAGACTGAGAGTTTCTGCTGGGCCCACACAGCACTTAACATGTTTACTGAATGCTGTGGGACAGTGCACTTTTTAAAATTCATGGTAGCGGCTTGCCAGGCGAGGGGCTGAGTTGGTGTGAGCGTGGTGATGTAAGTACCGCAGACACGATGAAATACAAGGCTGATTTAAGTAATAAATACGTAAGTGTGACAGCTTATCAGATGCCAAAACACTGCACTTCACAATAATTCTACAAATGCAACCTTGTCTACTAGAGATTAGGCCTGTATGTTACTGAACTGCTTTCTCATTTACGTTGCTGTAGCAACGTAATTGCTGACTACATTTAGAGACAATGTTCCTTTCAGGTAATGAAACACTACATTGAGGTTCTGCACATGCTTCGCCAGGTGGTAGGTGGGGGTTATGGGCAGTGTACCAAGTGCAGAACCTTGACACCAGAACTCTGGTTTCACATCCAGACTTGTGTCTTAGGTAAGAAGGCAATAGCAGTATGGGTAAGGGTAAGGAAAGATCATGGTTTTGGTTAGATGCTAACAAAAATGGTTAGAAAAATTACACTGTAGTCACTATGAGTGGATACTGTGTTGCCAGATTGTCTATTTTGGTGGCAAACAACTGAAGCATCTTGTGAGTGAACATTTTGCTGATACATTAATTAGCAAACATTATGTTTCTCTTGACATGAATTTGCTGTTTCAAAATAGTTGTATATAAACGCAATTTCAAGGAGACAGGGCTGAAAAATATTACAGCTCTGGAAAGGGTGCAGAGGGGTAATCATTTTTATTATCTTTTGCAGCAGCTGTCAAATAAATAGAAGAATCACACAGTTCCTGTTACAAAGTTGGCTGATCTAGCAATTATGTGCACTTAAACATTTGATTGGCTAACAGCATTTGCTGATAGATGACACTATATTGTATTAAGACAAAACCAAGTCTGTCTTTTGCCTGACAGACGACTCTGCCTGTTTTTGCCACAGTCCTCTGCATCTGCACCCTACCCGCTGTGCCAACGCAGTGGTCTCATTGAAATGAATGAGGGGGATATGTTTTTTTCATGCTGTGCTGATGTCAGTCTTAATTACAATTCTCTATGCACTGTTGTTCACCTTACAAGTGCACTAATATCACTAAAAACATGTTCATTCCCATGCTTTAGGGCAATTATTGTCTGTCTTAATGACTGCAGGTGTCACATTCACAGCAGAGCTTTAATTAACAACATGATGGCCAGTCTCTAGCCGGGGACGACTAGAGTGGACTGTAAACATTAACAGTAACAGCTGCCTGATGGCCAAGGGTCAGCTCAAAGTCACATTGTGATCGTAAATTTAAGAGCTTGCCAGTGCTGGAAACACTGACAAAACAAACATACAGAAGTTTGTTGGGCTGCATGGTCTATTGTTTCAGCATTGACACTGTGATGTGTGTGCCCCATCGCAGGATGTGCAATTCAAGTATGGCACATTAACTCAAACAGGTCATGCTACAACTTTTCTGCTGCTTGATACAAAAGGAAAACATGGTGTCGCATCAGCAAGTTAGAAATTAATGTGACCAGGACTACAGAATTGATCATTTGCAGGAAACAAGATCTGAAGACAGAGCGGGTTTCACTCGAAGACCAACATGTTAAAAATGTTGAAAATTTTAAACACCTTGGTACGGTTCAGGACTCCCATGCGAGCTTCTCTGGAAATACTGAGCATATTTTAAAGAGATGCTCACAGTGATTTTATCCTCTCAGGAAACTCAGTGGCCTTGGTGTTAGACAGCAGATTTTACAATCAGTGTACCAAACTATTGTTGAGTGTTTTAACTTTTCAACTCCGTGCCTGGTGCGGTCATCTTACCTGTACATACAAGAAAAAACTCCCTAGGATTGTAACTATGGCAGGTAAAATAACTGGCAAGCCACAAAACCCCCTTGACCCCATGCTTTACAGAGAAGATGAGGAAGAAAGCAAGGAGTATCTTAGCAGATAGCTCCCATCTTTTCTTTCGCTAGTTTGAGCCCTTGAGCTCCAGGTGGCGCTATAGAGTCCCTCTGGCACCTGAAGTCCTTCATCCCGGGTGCCATCAGTATCCCTAACAATGTGACTGATTGAATCACAGACAAAGATCTATTCTATTCAATTTTAAAACTCGCACAGTTCTTACTTCCCATGACTAATGTTACTAGACAAGCCTTCCGTTTTCAGGTAGGTCATCTGTGTATGTGAGTGTGGTGGTGTTTGTTATGTGAAGTAAAACTCTCCTGCATTTGTGTGTGTAGAAAAGCACCATAACAGAGCAAGCAAGTGCTGCAGACACAGTGGAGCGCATGCTTTTCTGAAGCAACAGTCGTCAGAACAAAGTCTCACAATTAGCTCAAGTTCTGGTGTAACGACTGTAAAAAGGGCTGTGTTTTGATTTTGCTGCACAGACAAATTAAAGCATCCACTTATGCTTCTTTATCACAGTCTCCCGATCATTCCTCACCGCAGTCTTGCTGGTCTATAAAAGCTAGTTACCACCTACCACCCAGGCTAAAGCTAATTGTGTTAGCCTTAAGAAACCAGAGGTCTCCCAGTTATGGTTCAGAGCCAAGAGCCTGGAGGGTAACGTAGAGAAGAGAAGTCTGTCTGATGAACAGCCAAAGCACAGCCTACTAGTAGTCAACCACAATCTGAAAACGAGAGAGGAACAAGAGGATGGCAACTTTAGGGAGCCCCCTTATTTTAAGGACGAGCAACATGCATTATTAATATGACATGTTAGAGCATTAACTTTAGCCTGGAGTATTATATGAATACAATGGTGTCATGGTGAGTCGACCAGTGTATGAAACTGCCTAATTTCCCCCTCATCCCGCTCAGAAAAGTCCTCAGGGTAAAAAGTCATTTTTCAGCTCTTATTATTGTTTTCTATGGAGATGCACCACACAACAAAAATCACAACAATAGTTCCAGAGAGATTAATTATTTTCAAACAGAGCCATTCAAGTCATCTGGTGAAAATTCCAGTATATTTTCATATTGCATTATAAAGCGCAGAAAAAAAATATCGTAATGTCAGTTTTTTACGAAATGGCGCAGCCCAAGTAGTTAGCCTCCGCTGCCTCTAGCCTGCCCACAACACCTGGCTCACCTCAATAGAGCCAGTTGACAGCTCTGTCACTGTCACCGGCCTGAGCGTGACGCCTCAATTTTATTCAGGAATCAGGATTTAAGGAAAATGGAAGTGGTAGCAGTGAAAAAAAGCTATGAGGAAAAAGGAAAAAGAACATTCATTCCTTCATGGAAGGATGAATCCCCTTGGGTCAAACATGACGACAGAAATAGAAATATGGATTGCGTGGTGTGTTGCCAGCTCCTGTCAAAGCAGAGCACCACGGAGCAGATCATTCTTTAAAGGCTGCAAAGTCTCTCGAGGGTCACGACAGGAGTCGCTTACACAAATGGACGGCACAGACAAAGGCCAGCTCCACCTCTTTATGAAGCCTCATATTGTTTTGATGTGTGAATTGAAATAATAAATGTGACATTAAATGAAAATGAAGACACTATTTTGTTGTCTTTTCATTATATGCTATTAAAACTTTGATGAAACCAATAAAAAAATGTCTAGGGGTGAGCAGTTTTATGAGCCACAGACCAATTAGGGCCACAGGAAAAAAAATGTTAACAATGAACCCTGACATTTCTGGTTAGACCTGACAAACTTCAAGAAGCAAAAGTGTAAAAGATATGTAATTGTGCGTAGGGGCGCTAATGATAATGGTTTCTTTTTCTTCAGTGCATCAGTAAACTTTGCAACTTCACCGTTCCAGCTTGTGATTATACAGCCGGATAGCTACGTGTCCGTGTGGTCCTCTGATGGGGGCAGAGAGAAACTTTAACTCCATCACCTGGAGGAAAATGGCAGCACCTGGTGCACAGCCTGTGGTTCAGCTTCCCATCAATTCTCAGGACAACTTCAATGGCGTATGACACAGCTTCCTTCCCCGTCGCTCACACACACACACACGCTCATACATCCACACAGACATTTCCTTTCTGTTCCTTCAAACCACCCCCACCCCCTCAGTCACAGAAGGAATTAAAGTCAAAGTAATAGGCCCTTCCGACTGAAATGAAAGCGATGGGTGGAGGTAGGCTGGCAATGAATGCCAAAAGTTAATTTTACCTCAGTCTTTCAGTCTAAATGAGTGAAAACGAATGATAGTTTGGACTGAGGGAGTCAGAGTGACGGACACAGGATGAGGAAAGAGATTTAAAGGGATAGTTACAGACTGAAAGAAATGGTAAAAGAGAGAGAAAGTGACAGGAAGAGATGGTGACAGAGGGAAAATCCTGGGCGACCCATTGGAACGAGAAAAAGACTGACAGATTGTGACAGAGTAAGACGGTGATATGGCTGACACGATGTTGAGAGTGTGATGTCTGTGGCATAAGGATAAACTCGACGATGATGCTGATGCTGATGATGATGATGATGATGATGAGAAGGAGGAGGATGGTTGTTATGATGAAAACAGCAATGGTGTGGCAGTTGTAGTTCGACTTCTGGGCCCAAGGGATGGGAGGCAGGCGGACGGGCGGGCTGGCAGGCGAGCAGACAGAGAGTCCTGGAGGAATTCCAGCTCTCAGTGGGTGTCATTACCTGTCACTCAGCATATCTCCCCCAACAGGCCTGGCCTACAGATAGAGCCACTGGCATGTAATTGTCTGGAAGGTCAGGGGGGACCAGCGGATGTTTTGATGAGAGGAAAGGGGAGAAAGGTTAAGAGGGAGGAAAGAAAGACCAGAGCGATGGCGGTGGCAGTTTTTTTTTTAAGACATTGGCTTGTGAGAGTGAAATGAGGTAAATGCTTGTCACCTCCTGGTTAACTACTGATGGAGACTATATATTTTATTTTTATTAACCCTAAATTTTAACATGTAATCTCACTGAGACATGAAGATTCATTCTCAAAAGAGACCTGGCCGAGACAGAACAGCATACGACACAAAGTTACAGACCAGCAGGACATTCATACGAAGACAAAATAAAATGATAAGTGAAAAAGAAGAAACTTCCACAGACACTCTATCCAGGTTTCTTAAAAGAATTCTAAAATACCCTAAGGGAATCAGGCTGGACAGCTTCAGTTCCTGCTGTAGAGTGTTCCAGGTTGACAGGGCAGAGTACGTGAAGGCCTTTTTACCAAATTCTGTGGGGACTGAAGGGTTGGAGAGAGTGATGTAGCTCTGAGAGACTAGACTGTGACAGCAATGCTTACATGACATGTAAATGGATAAGTAAGGTAGCTCTCACATCTGCCCTGTTTAGTTCAGATCAATCCAACTCAAGTTTGTTTGTCCTCTAAGTTTGCTCTGTTTGGACCGGTGTATACACAGGAATCGCACTCAAGTGTGCACCAAAACATCCAGACCAAGACCTTCTTGAAGAGGCGGTCTTGGTCCAGTTACACACAAATTCTGGTGCAGTTTGTTTGTGGAGAACGTGTTCCGACCTGGATCTGAACCAACTGCAGTCACATGACACATTGTTTGGGTTAAACATGAGCATGTTACAGTCCTGGAGGATTATTAATGTGCACCTCCTCTTGTACTGCCTTAATATGCACATTCAGCACATCCAATGCATCAAAACATTGTTTTCTAGTTGGAGCCGCGCCTTGTTTTCAAACTGTATGGTTTGACTAAAATGAACAATGACAGCAATATAGTCCACGATGACCAGCGCTAAAATCAACCTGCGTAGTTGTCCCTCCATTGTGACATTAGAAAGTGTCGCATTTATCTTGCAAGTGTACTCTTCTTCAACGTTTTGTTTATTTCCTGGATGTTTCCTGCATGGAAATTCTGACCAATCAAAAGCAGCTTTCTCACACAAGGCATTTTATCTGGTCAGCTTATAAATGCTGCCGTGAGAACACGGACCGACTCTAGGCAATTATGAAACTTTGAAACAAAATTAGTCCCTGATTCGGACCAGAGCAAGTGAAGTCAAGGTCTGAAAGCACCCTAAGTAGGCGGAAATCCAAGGATGGCTTTATAGATGAAATCACACTGTGCAAAGTTCTGCACATGGATAAAGACGACGAGTTAACTAAAGAATAGAGAACACTGACTTGTGAAAGCTTTACAATCTCAGGGCCACATGATAGACGGCATCCCACAGATGGAAAGAGTAACCTGAAGCATTAGTGTACAAAACATCTCCACAGAGACAGCCTAATGGCATCCTATAGCACATGTACTGAAATAACATTCGATACCTGATGTAACCTCAGAGACACAAACAAACTGCTGACCAAAACCGGCCATGTGCGGACTGAGAAGAGCCTCTGGCATCTTGACATGGTAGTTTAACCTGCAGTAAACTGACCTTTATTATTCAAGAAGATGCCTTACAGTGGATGACAGGAGCACTTATTTCGTAACCGTCTGATGGACAGATCTCGGACAAGCCTCATTCATGCAAAGGTCAACGCAGATGCCAGTTCTGTGCGATGTCAATGCATGCGGACAGTAAATGACTGATAGTGAAACAGGTGCCATAAAAGATTAAATTCACGGACCACTATGTCAAACTGTTGCTCGGACGATTCATGTGGGCAAATAGCTGTATAAATTGAACAATGTGATTGTAGACTATTCATTGAAGAGCAATCATTTGTTAGTCATTACATTAGAGTCTTTGCTTTGCCCATTGTCTGTCCATCTGTTTTGTATCTGATGACAATTTAGAAACTATGGATGGATGTATCTTCCTGTACTACCGGGGTGCCATATCATATTGTTGAAAATAATAGCGGTATCATTTTCAATATGATTTTAAAAAATAATATAGTGATGAAGACAATATTCTGACTTGTTGACAAAATGATAGCACTATTCACAACATCAACAAGTAAGGCTAAGAGCAAAATTGCCATGGGCTTTAATCCAATTTATCATGTTTCCACAGGTTTTTGTTTTTCTAAAAATATGCCCCCCAATGACTGATTAAAGAACAGCAAAACTAAACACTTACTGAAGAAACTACTGCAGGGTATTACATAATAAAATCAAATCCTGATCTGACCCCTTTGTCAGATGGACCGCACCACTTCACAATACCTGCAGGGGGTGGGAGCATCAGATGGCATGTTGAGATGTGTTTTATAATAAAAATTTACTTATCATGTAAATACATGGAAATTGTATTGCCAGTGAAATAAGTCAGTAAGTAAATTGTACATGATCCAATTTAAAGGTCAACCGTAGACCTTTTTATGGTCCACTTCCTGGGCCTTGGGCTTGGGTCATCTGTACCCTTTGACCCCCTCTGACGGCAGGCCTGGGTCTGGGCATGCCAAATGTTTAATGAACCTGGGTTGTCAAACTGTTTTAGCAACTTGCTGCTCAGAGAAAACTCAGCGGTTCGTGGTGGCAGCACGGCATCTCTCTTTCTCCCCCTCTCCTCTTGTCATGTGCCGCAGGAATTGGTATCGGCAGGTCATTTTGTCAGCCTGACATTATGTAAGCCCGCGTTAAGCTTGACAAAAAAGTTAATGTGTGAATGTGCGTAGTCTTCATAACATAACACCCTGTCAAAACAAATGCAGGTCTGTGTGTGTGTGTGTGTGTGTGTGTGTGTGTGTGTGTGTGTGTGTTGTCAGCGCTGAGTGACGCAAGTAACAGCGGGATAAGTAGTGGGGAGATGGCAGTGTGAACATTATTTGGCAGCTGTTTAGATGTGTAATTTGTGGATGATTTTTTTGTTGTACTGTTTAATACAGAATTTGAATCTCACTGAGAAGAACTGAGAGCTCATTTATTCAGTTTTTACAGAATAATTAAAGGCAAACTGTACATTTATGCTAAAATATGAAATTATAACACTTAATTTGTTGTATATGTATGCTCTTGAAATTACTAATAAAATGTTTTTCAGTATTTTGTCACCATCAGTCATATCATTATTGAAAAAATACCCTGAAATACTGTGATATTATTTCAGGGCCATATTGCCCACACCTACTGAGCACTGAAATAATTTTTCAATTTTGTTTGAAATTTGAAATAATTACAAATTTTGATACAACATTGTCTGATTTAATTCATTCACTAATTGATCCGATTGATCCTGAAATGCCTCAATTTACAAACTCCACTTAGCGGGACTGTAAACGTGCCATACACATGCTGCTATAGTTATATGAGAGCAATATAATGGGGCCATGTAGTTGAGCTGCGCTGCTAGTTGAACATGTCTTCATGCTCGACTAGTTTAACAGAGATCAGAAGACTTTTTGACAGACAGCTGTGCCCCCGGTCACAGACAGATCCACCAAAAGCAACGTCTGCCTTTGCTGACACCTGGACATTGAAGAGAAAGTGGGCAACAATGATGTTTTGGTATAAAAAGTTAGCAAAGCTTCAGACTGACTTTGTATATTACATAACATGCCAAAGTTGGCCAGTGAGAGGGGAAAGATGTTCTATACAGGAGACAGATTCAAAGTATACAGCCACACTCAACCTCTGGGGAATCAAAAGTTTCAAAGGGAGAGAAGATGGCAATACCGGACTGTTCTCCTGTTATCCGTTATTACCATATAGCTGGTTCCTGTATCTGTGGCGGCCTTTGATGTGACAGGCTTGGGAAATGGACAGACATTCAGTCACTCCAATGGGTTGAGAGCACCCGAGGGGGTCAAAGCTCATCCTGTCGCTTTAGGGCAACGCTACAGTATAATCCACCACATGAAAAGGACATTAGCAACCTTGCTCTCAATCACTCATCTCTCTCTCCCACTTGGTCTACCTCATTCTGCTCCTCTGTATTTCTCTCTCTCTCCTTTACACACTGGCATGTAGTCATATGTTCACACTCTGAGTGATGGCCACTGCGCATGAGATATAGACTTTTTATCACCAGGGCAGGCGGGGACACTGCTAAAGTCACACAGTCTGGGAGTATCTATCATCCACAGAGACAAAACCAAAACTCCGTAGGACCTTCAACAGTATCAGCACTCATATGTACTGGATATCCCTTGATACCAGCTCGCAATCATATTTCTCTTCCCTTCTCCCTCTTTCTTGCTCTTCTTTGCCTTTTATACTTCAAGGAGACAAAAAAAAAGAAACAATATGCTTCACAGCCATTAGTCACTCCTAATTTGGCTCAACCAACATGCATTAAGTGATAAAGTGAAAGTTCTTGGATTAAAATAGGACAGATACACTCATATTTTCAGACCGTCTACTGAAAGATGTGTAAGAGGCCTGGGCAAGGGTGTGCGGTAGGTGTCATTTCATTTCAACATCGGTGGGGAAGTTTTGAGCTCCTGCATTTCGGTGAATATTTATGCACCAATTTATGGTTCAAATGTCTTTATGTAAAGGAAAATGCAAACTTCAGGCAGCAGGTGACCATTCAATATGTAGAAGTATAATGGATTATAATGCAGTGAGGCTCTCTCTCATACTGTATTACTTTCAAATATATACTTTTATATAATATATACACCTTTCGTATTTAATATTATCCCGCTGAGTAAACTTTTGTTTGGAGAAGTAACCTCTTTAAAATGTGCATTATCACTGATACTTTTGTTCATTTTAATTAACTAATAAACCCATGCTCTTTAATAGCTCATATGTGGGAACAGCATTGGTACAGTATTTGTTCATTTATAAATCTTTGATGTAGATGTTATATGTCTTATATTTCATCCCTTTTAACTCTGACCTCACATAATCTTGGTACTTGTTCACAGAACAGGTTGTTTCTTCACAGTCCCTTAATCAGAACTGACACTTTGTCACTGTTATGGCTGTTTAAATGCCTTATTTCTGATCTTGTTTTAATTCAATGTAAATGCTTTTAACTACATATCCACACCTTAGTATGTAGTAGTATTTCTACTTTTAGTGATCATTTATTGCTGTGTTATTTGTTGATTTGCATGATTTAATTTCTGTTGATTGATTAATATGCCTGATGGTTCTTTGTTTGCCTATTGATTGTTTTAATGTCTTAATTCATGCTTGACATTATTGAAAATGAGGGTCTCCCTCAATTGATTTCCTAAAGGTTTGAATAAACGTGTTTCACCTAGGTTAGGTTGGATTAGATAAGGATTCTTTATTGTCCCCTCAGGGAAATTTGTTGTGCAGCAAGAGTTTACATAAAAAACACAATACAAAGGGGGGCACATCAACAGCAACAGCAATAAATACAAATCATAAGATAAAAAACAACATACTAGTTCAAGGGAATGGAAACTTCACATCAAGTACAAAAATGCAAGAATGCCTAAGTGCAGGTGTTCAAAATGTGCCATGATAGTGCAGGACTACAGTCAAGGTGCTCACTGCTGTTGAGCGGATTTAAAGCATTTGGAATGAAAGACGTATGAAATCTTTTAAACCTCTAAACAGGTGTCGTCAAATGGCGACCTGAGGGCAGCAGCTCAAACTCCCCTAGATTTCTCCTCATGTTCAAAACTTTCTGGAAAACCAAAAAGTATCCCAGTTTCCCTTAGCTTTTTAGTGGGAAGCACATGCAGCCACATACAGCTACCAGAAGAAGCTGAAGTCCAACAAGGAAAACAAGAATCAAAGGAAAAAAACAACAAAGGATTAACTATAGATTTATATTCAACATTAAGAGGTCAGATTGGATTCACTGTGGTATGAGGGACGTGTGAAGCTATGTTTACCTCTATATTTATGGTGTGAGAGTTTCAAACTGGGCTTCAGGGAAACTGGGCTTTCCTCAAGAGACATAAAGCACTTTTGAAAAGACTACAAAGATAAGAAGCAGGAAGGGGAACACCAAGATGTATAGTGAAAAGGCCTAGAGAGATGTCCAGAGGGAGGAAGAGCAAGACAAGTCATTTGTGAGTGTTGGGGTGTTGAGCAGGGGCAGGATGTATCTGAGGGCATCCAAAGTTCCCATAGCCCAGCCTAATAAAGCTCCAGGGAGAACAACCATGCACTTGGTGTGTGTCGTTGTCGTCGTCATCATCCTCTCACAGACACTGCTGTACCTCTGGGGATCTCATGCCCTCTGCTTCGACAGCCACAGTACCCAATCTGCAATGTTTCTCTCTCTCCCTTGCTGTTTCCACTATCTGGTGCTTCAACTGAGGGCCACTTGTGTCTCATTATACCAGCGCCTAAACGGCGCTTGGGACCCTGATGGCTAGTTGGGGCCTGACGCCACCACGGCACCAGAGATGCAGCTCCATAAATGAGGCCTGAATGTTGAGTACGTGTACGATGCTATCACGCAGGCATGGACTACAGAGGCTTCCCTCGTGAGGGGGACAGGAGTGTTAACAATGTAACTGGTAGGCCTCGGGGGATCTGCAAGGGTAAACACTATGTGCTTAAGGGTGATGCTTGAAAAAAAGCCTCTGTTAGTGAGTGTGTGTGTATCTATGTGCACGTCAGTGTATGTGAGTAAGAAACAAAAAGGGCAATGTGCTTTTGTCGTCAGGCGTTGTAATAGGACCAGTGGATGGAGGATCCGCATGGGAGTCCCTGCTTGAGTGTGTATGCAGCTGATAAGGTGAGGAATCCGAGGAAGGGACAGGACAGAACACAGGTGAGCAGGAGTGGACGCTAATCCACGGCGTTTCCCTACAGGACTGCACTCTGTGTAATCTGAGGTAAGGAGATAGCAGAAATACAAGAGGGACAATCATCCACTGACCCTGAACAGTCAGGGAGCTGGTGATGGAGACTGGAGAGGCAAAAGAGGAAAGGAGAAAAGCCACGCAAACACACACGCTAACACGCACTGACACCTGGAGACCTGTCAATTGATTCAGTGCGGAGCGAGTTAATAACACAGTTGGCTGCACAGTGAAAATAGCCTACCTGTCTACACAGTTAATAGACTGCCACACTGCCCTAGAGTCCCAGACCTATGTCTATGTGTGTGTGTGTGTGTTTAATTGTGCCTGTGGTTATCTTATCAACACTGTTCATGACGTCCTGCCATGAAATTTCTACATTTCTTCACCACATGTATCTTAATCCATATGATCGTCTGCTGTTTACTGGTCTGAGCTCCTTCTTCTCTTGCACTTTTTTCCTCATTGGGTGGATAATGAATGAATTATGTTATTACTCAAAGTAGTATGCAATGGCCCATTTAAAACCTGCAGATTTAGCAAAAAGTAAATGTAATGCTTTCACACCTCTGTCCTATTTTCAGTGTCCATATGGTTTTACTGCATAATGTATGGCCTAAAAGAAAAGCAGACGCAAAGAGCCAAAACATCTGAATTAATGTTATTCTTCATCAGAGCTGTTTCTTTCTTGAAGTGTTTTTTCATGTAAATATATTCATCATGTCAACTTGATGAACTTTGATGTAAAGCCATGGCAACAATGATCTCAGAGTTTGTTTTTTTTTTTAAGGTATACTATGCTGGATTTTCTTAAAAGGCCACATATAGACTCAGACAGATGTAACTCCTCTCAGTCATCACTTATAACCCACTCTAAGTGTGTGGCGATGTATTTATCTGCAGAGACTCTGCCCTCTGTCTGTATTTTTGTCTCATTTTGCTGTGTTTGGGGCGTTTATGAGCTGCAACCTTTGGGCAGTGGTGTCCGGCCACCAATAACAGCATGCAGGTGAGGTTTGACTTCATAAAAAGGTACTGACCAGGCAGTACCAGCGTGCATCCAAGACAAGACTGCAAAAATTGCAGAAACAGCGCCAAAAACCCCTACAAGTTTAACAAAGTTTCACTAATGAACACTGAAGGAGAGGATGGAGATGAAGAGTGACGTAGAGTTGGCCAGTTTTCCATTGGACAAGTCGGTGCCGGCAGTTAGCTTTGTTAGCTTGCTTAAGTTTTGGCTTTTCCATTAATACAAATGTAACCTTCCTACAATAGTAGCTTGTTGTGTGCGTACGGCTTAGGGAGGAGGGGACAACTTTGAATATAAATAAAAAAATAAAAAAATAGGCTGATGAAAGCGCATTTGTGCGTCAGCTGAAAAAATCCAAAATAAAAGGACTGAAACTGAGAACAAAGTCACACAGCTTGAACACTGTACTGTACTGTAATCTATCCATATATTTTTAGTCCAACGTGTCTCTTTCCTTTGTTTTTAATCCATTGCACTTGTCTCTCAGGCAATAAGAAAATATTATCAACACCTAAACTTTTGCGTCATGTATCCTCACTTTCTAGTTCTGCTTAAAAGAAACATTGTCTTTGTCTGGCTGCTTTCAAACCATCTATGCCCTCAATCATGTTTTCTTTGTTCTTGCTTTATTTTCAAGTCGAAGCTGTTTTGCGTAAAACCAACCCCCACTCCTTTTTATCAGTTCCCTTTTCATTATCTATATCGCCATCTTTGCTTTCCTCCAACCTTCACTCTTATTTCAGCCTCAGTAAGTTCTGAATGAGAGTTCTTTCATCATTATTCAGTTATTTTATTTTGATAATCTGTTTGAAATTCTACTTTTTGAATGTTAATGTTCGACATTAACACTAAACAGACCTGAATGTTGTCACTAGGCAACATTCACAGAGGCATGATTAACTGAGGACCATTGAATATCACATGGTAGCAAAAGATGGTTAGTTTGAGATTAAAAAATGTTGCCTTACAGCAGCCAGGGTTTGCTTCTGAAATCTCACTACCATCATCCCTCAAGGCTGAATTCTGTCTGTCTATCTGATTGCTCAGTCTCACCAGCACAAGATGAAATACTGAAATAAACCACAATGTGAAATATACTGCTTGTTTTCTGCGACCACATCAGAACTAGAGAGTTCTGCAGTTGCCTGTGTCGTCACAAACAGAAGTCTACATGTACTTGGAGCTGCGGACAAGCCAAGTAAATGTCTCTCCCAGGGTTAGTTATCCATTAACCAAGCAGCCATCCCTTGCCTCCTGGAGAAAGGCCTGGTAAACTAACCATTAACACATTGCAATGAATTTCAAATATAGCAGAAGGCACTGCCGCAGATGTACACACAGATACTAAAATGGGTGAAGGCATGTGTGCACACATTTGTGTCTGCACATAGTCACAGGTAGGTGCACAAGCCCGCGTACACACATGAGGCATCTGTGTCGCCAGAGGTGGTGCTCAAGGCAAGGGTGGCAGCTGCCGATGGCTGTGCCAACCGATTGTAATGGCAGAGGGCCTGGCAACAGCTGGGGAGGGGGGCTCTGAGGACTCGCCAAACTCCTCAGTGTGAGCCATGATCAAAGACGTGGCATAATGGAGTGGGAATGGCAGAATGGGGTGTCGAGGGAGGAGTGTGTATGTCTGCCATGGGAGATGGGTCTCCATATGTGCACATGTGTGTGTGCGGATAATTTGCTCATGCAGGTATAAAATGGATGGATGAGATAAGAAAAGCATTTGACACCAGGGTACAGGAAATCAGTGTGCAAATTCACCAACTGGTTATACGGCAGGTCGATAGATTAGGACCGATACTCTGCAAGGTGAATATGTTCACTGAAACGTGTTTGGTAAATGTTAAATCCAACAATAGTGTTTAAAAAAAATGATCAGTAAATGGTTCCTGCAGCACCACTGTATGTATGCAAACCAAATGTGCCAGCTACCAACCAGAGGTGCTAACACAACAAATGCTACCAAATGAAAAAAAAAAAAAAAAAAAAACACCAAACAGAGTAGCAGGCTGACTTCAATGGTTAATTATGTTTCCCTTTCAACATTAATGCATTAAACATGATGCCACAGGAGACTGTTTTGCTATTTTGTGTCATGTAGTTGGGATAACACCCATTTCTGAAGCCCTAAGCTAGCCTGAAGCCACTGTAAAGCATTTTAAAAATGGCCTTGGCACTTCAATAATTGAACGCATCCTGTATTTCTTAAATATGAAGCATTGGCTCACTGAGCTGCCGATTCAAATAGTTGTTTTGAATGTTGGTTGTACTTGGGGTTTTTGAACAACCTCAAGACTACATGTTGTTATGCTTGTCTTTTTGAAGCATTAAAAAAAAAAAAAACCAAAAAAAAAAAACCAACTTGGACCGTCAATGTTGCATTTGTTCTGTCGTCTTGCCATTTGATGTCGAATTGAAAATGGTGTAAAGGACTAATACTTTCCAAAGGATTACATTAGAAAGTTTTGGACATTGGAAAGAGAGAAGGTATTGGCCTGAAATGTTTTACACTACGACATCTCGCTGGCCCGGGGATGAAAGCACTTGCCCACATTCACAAGACCCAGAGAGGGATTTATGTCCCTGTTGTCGCACTGGCGATTCCTACTAAATGGTCAGGCTGCTGGTATAGAAGGGGCTCAAACCCTGGGGGATAGAGTGAACCTCTGTGAAGCTCATGCTGCAGGTGAAAAGCTGCAGCTGGTGACTCCACATGAACTGGAGGAGACACTTGACTGTCTTTACCCTCTGCAGGTCGACAGTGACAAGCACCGCAGCACAAGAGAAATTGGCAAATCTAGATTGGGAATAAAAGAGGGACAAAATCTGTATATAAAAAAAAAATTAAATTTACACTTCACAGAGAAAGAATACAAATTCCCTGCTGCATCATGTCACAGCCCACAGGAACTAAAGTGAGGCAGAGAAAACAGGAGAGGAAAAAAACATCTATGACAGGTCAATGAAACTGCCGGGCTATAGCACCGGGCTATATCTCATCAGTGCTCTAATCTCAACCATTATTGGTGTTTTTCTGCAGTAATCGACCAAGTCCCATACAAACCGTCTGTGATGTTCCAAGCTGACGCCCATTAGCTCCAGCATAGCTGCCATCAATTCGAGCCACATAGCCACACATGTTCTCTGCCTGTAAAAAAGACTTGCTCCTCTCTAGTGCCGCAAGGACAACATGTACATGTGCTGCAAGTGTGTGCGTGCATGTGTGTGTGTGTGTGTGTGTGTGTGTGTGTGAGTGAGTGAGTGAGTGAAGCTTCTTATCTAGAATTGGACAGGGACAGTTCCCTGTAATGGCAGCCATTTGTGATCCTACTCCCTGTTAACAGTGCTGGAAGAAGGACAAAGGAAAAAGATATGGTTTTGTCTGTGTGTAGTTGTGTGAGTGCCTGTGTACGTGCCTGCATTTATGTATGAACCTGTCAGCAGCCACTAAACCTTCAAAACCTGCCACCTGCACAGCATGATGAGCGGCTGTGATAGATTTAAAGAAGTCCATGACTTTTTTGTTTTGACTTGTGACCGTTTTGACCAATTCTAAAACTTCCACTTCATCGTCATAATCACACACAATCATCTTGCCAGCCTTTCACAACCATCCCTGAACATTACTACCTGCAGTATAAAGTACTATTATTACTTTCAGTTTTTAGATGCCATTATATAGATGCAAAGGTACAGTGCTTGGTAATGTACTGTGGGTGACTGGAACATTACTCTGACATTTCAAGGTAACTCTACTGTAATAAAAACATTTTAAAATGGTGCACAGCTATTTTCACCATTAAAAAACACTAAATGCAAGTCAAAGCCATTAAAGTTGTTATCTTCTGTTTGTTGCTAAATACATAAAAGGACTAACTTTTGATGGCAGTGACATTGCGTGAAAATTAATTTGTGCTTTTGTTGCTTTCTTGAAACCCAGGCAACAAACAATTACACAGAGATCAGGTTCTGCTTTTTAATAAGCAATGCTGTAGTCAACAGTTAAAGAACATACTGTAACAGCCAGTGTTGCGCAGTAACAGCTTACCAGTAATGCATTACAGTAATAGTATTACTTTTTCCAGTATCAAGTAGTGTAACTAATTACTAATATGATTTCAGTAATAATATGACGATTATTCCAAAACCAAACAACTTGTTACAGTGTTTCTTTTGTTACCTCATCACCACTCACTTGAAATACAACATCACATCAGCGAACTGATTTTAGTAATCGTTGCACTGCGCAGGCACGTCACAAAGCAGCAAGCTAGCTGGAAATATTCCCATTACTTTGATGTTGTCAGGAGGAAAGATGACACGAATACGATTGCTGCAAGTAACTGTACTAAAGCTCTTTCCACTGCAGAAAATATGTCTCTAAACCTCCGGTCTGAAACACCTTGGCTGCAACGATCAACAACACAGCAACATGAAGCTCCAGGAAATACACCCCACCAAAGCTGAGCCCTACTCGAGGTCAGCTTTAGCCCTACACTGGCTAAACTGGATTTTAATTGTGGACAGCTGCAGGCCACAAAGAAGTGATGAAGCTTGTGGCTGGATATGTAGTGGATGAAATGTTGCTCCATGAGTAACTATGTCTTTCGGGCAGAGCCATGGGAAAATACCGGTCACAAGAAACAGAAAACCCCCAGGTAAATAGCAGCTATCCAGCCTTAGCTACACTTAACAGTGGTTACCCTGACATTCAGACAGAGGCAAACATCTGAATTTTGTGGAGATATGCAATTGGATCTTCTCAATTGTGGGATCAATAAAGGTGTATCTGATCTTATCTTAATTACCACTTTTATGGAGTGTAATGGCAAAGTAATATAATGTGTAGTGTAACGAATTTCTATTGGTAGGGAGTAACGAGTAGTGAGTAATGTATTACATTTTAAGGGTGAAAAGCCCAACACTGGTAACAGCCACCACTGCTCTTACAGATAGCCCCTCCCCTATTTCCCCCTCTCCTACTTCTGGCCCCCTTGCTCAGATCACACTCATCTTTGAACACGCCCTCATATTGATCTCCACTACACACCTGTTAAGTTGTGACACTACTGCACTGACAAAATCTGTCCACACACAGACAGACAGACAGACAGACAGACAGACCTATAAACAACTGGCAAAACACTCAAAATGTCTTCTTTAGTAGTTCATGCTACGATTCGTGTCACCTCGACCACATTTTACTATGATGACACACAAACACACAGACTCACAAGGTAAAAACAATCGCAGCCGTCACGCTGTTGTTGTGGCCAGTAATGAGCGGACATCAGAAAAGTTTATACACAGCACAGTTTAAAATATCCAGATAATGACAGAGAGAAAGAGAGGGAGAGAAAATGTCTGTGCCTGTTGATGTTTGAGTACTGTATATGCATGAGCCACTGTATGATGTTGTGATGCTCTGCCCTAATCAAAACCCAGTCAACAAAAGGTGTTTTTCCTCCCTAACTGCCAGAAGATAATAGCCCTCCACAGGAGGAAAAGCTGAGCATTTTCAGCATTTATAGCAATATTTTTCATGAATCAAGGGATAAGCACAAAATTGGCACAAGTTCATGGAGCTTGCATTGTTGGCTGTGGCAACACACATTTAGGTATTTTGAGACCAAAGGTGTTAGCACAGCAGTGGTGCACACATGCTGCAGGTGTGAAATGGTTTTACAGGGGGAATAAATTACAATAAGTGTTTGGTTGGCATCAATCATGACTAATCAAATCATCTCCTCTAATTCCCTTTAAAAGCAGAGTTCTCTCCATAATGCAGTCACTGTAATGGATGAGGAGAATCAAGATCCGCTGCACAAAAACAGCAACTGCTAAGAGGAAATTGATGTCCTTGTCTGGGAGATGCAGCGTCGTAAGGTGCGAATGTGGGAAGAATAACAATAAACAGCGGAAGACCCTCCCTGCTTCTTTCAGGCAGGGCAAAGTATTAAGTGCTAGTTATTACACACCCAGCATGCAGTCGAAACAGAACTGTAGCTCACTGATGTAGGTAGGTACCTAATCATGCAAGCTTAAAAAAATAATCATAAGGATCTTCAACTGGATTCTGAATTTTACAGGTAGTCAAAATAAAAAGACGGCCTAGCTTGCAGGCAATCCAGGAATGCGTTGTTCATGTTGTTTCATGAATCTGTCTATCAATTTGTTCCATAGACTTCTGTTTTTGTTTCAATCAGGGCTTTTAAAAGTACCAATGTATTAGGGTCCAGGGGGACCCCAATCAAAAGCACCCAATTCTGCTTACACAGTTTTAAGAGATGGAACAATTTTTTTTTAGCTCATGTTTTCCATGGGCCCTAATTCAAAGTATCACACTGTAAGGGGAGGTAGGGGTACTCATCAGTCAGTTTAGGTCAGTGATTTTGAGACAGACAGACACAGATGCAGCAGACAGATTTCCTAATGTGCTCTGTCGAGAAGCCTAAATACTGCTATTTACTAAGCTAATATGATGTTCATAGTAAGAAATACATTATATTATTTCATTTAAAAATGTTTTATTACTATTACATTCATTTGAGCAATACAAGGAAATCTCTACCTGCTGTTGTCCAAGACTTTGCTGGACAATGTAACCATAAAAGGTGTTGTCTTTGCTCCTGAAATACAGACAGGATGTAGAAGATGTTTGCTTCTCCTGCCACATGCCAATATGCCCTGAGCATAGCGTGAGCCATATCGTGTGCCATAACCACCTGTAGCTGGTGGTGTTTGTAGATCTTAGTTATGACCATTCATTTTACACTATGTACAAATTGAAAAATCTAAAATTTATTTCTGATTTATTTTATTCCTTGTCTTACCTTACCAATGTAAGTCATGGGGACAAAATCTGCAGTCCTCATTCTGTGCCAAAATACATCCTAAATCTGATCAGAACTTTGAAATCTGAGGCCTTGAATGTAAGAGCTAGACAAATCAAGTGTCATGATATCATAATCTGGGGAAACATAATTACATTCTGTGGATTTTGTCCCCCTTCTCGTCCTTTGAAGGTACATAGGGAGGTGTGTTTTCATGGCCAACATGAATGGCAAGCAAAAGCTGTTTCAGTGTACAAAAGGGCATATAAACATTGTTTTACATCAATCTTGCAAAAACGTGCACATATCCTCTAAGATTTAAACAACATGAATAAGTGGGTATCATCTGCAAAGAAACGGATACGACTTGAAAATTATGCAAGGACCTTCATAAGAGGTTGGCTGGCTGCATTTGACAAAAAAGATTGCTATAGCAAAGTTTTCCCATAATTCAGACGGTAAGAGATGCTGGTACACTGTTGGCTTTATAGTTTTATAGACTGGCATCAAGGTTTTGTCCCAGATAGCTCTAGTGGAGGAGAGGGCCATGTGAGATTTAGTTCACAATGAACAGGTTAAATCTTTGTTTGGACATAACACTATGTAAAAAAGGGCAAGCCACACATTCTGCACATCAATGTCTAACTGGAATAGAATAGAATAATGTTTATTGGGACATGTTTAAAAGAAACAAACAAGCTTTGGTTAGAAAAAGAATAAAAAATAAAAATATAGGGCATAATAAAGAAATAAAAAAATGAAAGCCATGAATAATCAAGTTGTGTAAAGTAAAGGTAAGCCATTCAGCAAGTCACAAAGACAAACTAAAGAAAACAAAAACAAAACAAAACAACAACAACAAAAAACCCCCAATCAAACAAAGAAATACAACTGGGAAACATATTTGCATATTTCACGTCCGAAAAGGACCAGGAAGGAAGTGTGAACTTATCTAGTCCTACCCCCTTTTTTTTCTATATTTTATCTTTAAGCTTTATGTTGAACCTAAATTTTTAAGCTTTCTGCTTTATTTAACATATACAACTCAAACAAATCAAGCAAGAAATCCATAAAAACAACACTGCAATCAGAATGAGACATACTTCAACAACAGGACAACCTACATGTCCTGTTCCATCATATATCCCTTCAGTATGTTGTTTTGAACATTCTCACAGGTAATGAGACCACCTCTGTGGAGAAGGAAGGGGGGTTGTCTATATGCAAGAATGATTGTTCCTTGTTCGAAATCATTCACTTGAATAAAGATTAAACTCTACAACAAGCTTTAGTCGGTATTGCTATTTGATAGCTGCTAATAAATATATAGAGGCAAGTAAAAATTGACTTTGTGCAAATATATTTCTGACACACTTGCCTGACTGGGCAAGTGAAAAAAAATATTGATCCATGAACTTTCACAAAAGCAGGATTTAGTGCTATTGTACGTGATTGGATTTGATAGATATGACAAGATATGACATATCACTGATCCAATACTAATCGCAGCTTCAAAATACCTCACATTGGTTATCTTAACTGTACATCTAAAAGCAATGCAGTTTAAGTGTGCGATGGGAGTTAATGCTCTTGTGTACATTCCTTAACCAATTACTCCAAACATTCAGTGTAAAGAATTAATCCACAGCCAAACATCATGTATAATGGAGAACCCATAGGCTATAGACTAATGGTTGTGGCTTCTCCATACCAGCATTACCTCAGTTCAAAACTCAGAAGACTGCTGTATAACTCCATGGCTATGACCTTCATTCTACACCATCGCAGGTCTGTAAAGCACACTGTAATACTATTCATGCGCTTATTATATATAAACTTAGCTCATACCTTCCATCTCAGTATGTGGCAAGCTCCATTACACATCCACAAACATCACCCCGCAGCTTGTAATTAGTTTATTAATAATTTAAGTACTGATGTTTTCATGTTTGTGTTGTGTAGCTGAGGATAGGGAACCATTTTTATGATCGCATATAGAGCATGTGCACATGTGCATAGGCAAATGAGCAAACATTCATTTGAATTTGTCTTTATCAATCCCACTGAGGATACATTCATTCAGGGGAGTGTGTTCTGTGTGTGCCTGGGTGTGTGATCGAAACTAAGTACACACACTACATGCCTATGCACAGTGACTTTATCAGATTCACTGAATAATTTATGTGGTAAGCTCAGGAGCAAAGCAGTGTGCATAATTGCATAACATCACTCCTATCTGCCATTCCTGCCATTAACTAAACGATTGGTCCCAGCACCTGCCCTGGTAATTAAAACCTTAGAGATTAATCATAAACTCCCCCCCCTTTCAGTCGCCGCCTGAGGTTGAGATTTGTCTCTGCATGTACATGGGCTCCATTTGACCCAAAAAATCCTGAGCAAACATTTTCAAATTGGGCGACTGACTTCTGAGGAAACACATCCTGTAACAAAGGACATTGTCGCCTCCAGGCACACACACTGTTATGTGCTCCCTTTTCTTTCTGATATGTCCTCATTACATTTGCTGGCATCTGAGTGAAACAGAGAGAACTGGGCAGTTGGCTCTTATGACAGGTGGTCAACTAAAAAGGGGTTTAGCTCAGATGTGCCCTGTAGCTTCAGGTCTGTGAGTACACATGTCTGAGTGTCATTAACCTAATGGCTCGCACAGCACATGGCTGAGTAATTAAAAGCCAGGAGATTAATCATGAAGTCTCCTCAAATGGCTCCTCGGCTGGACATCAGCCTCTGCTTCAGCCTCCATAAGAAACGTATGGAAGTTTTACTTCAGAGGAACTAAGACTGCAATTCAAAGCAACGCAGGATACCTCCCTCTCAGTTATTTACTCTCCTTCCCTCCCAACATGCCATCTTCCCTGCTCTTCCAGTAACAGCGAGTTAAATGAGTTCATAGATGCCAACTGAAGTCAAGAGTGTATGAGGGCAAATAAACCTGACTGGAGGCAAGGACACAATGACTCAGCCATGGCGGGTCTAGCAGCCAGCCTTAATAAGTCACTGTGAGTGTGCATGGGGTTGAACGGAGAGAATTGACAGTGTGGTGCAGCTGACTTGTGGGTATTAGCACAGCAGGGCTAATTACGCTATTAGACTCTACCTGTGGGCTTAAATTTCACCCATCCACCCTACATGCCCCGAGTGACTGGACACACATACAGTACATGTGTGTGCACACATTCATGAACAAACATTTTCATGGCCACCAGGCCAGCATCCCTACAAAGTGTGTTCATACTGGAAGATTCTGTAGTATATGTTTTATGTCCAGTGTCTACATGACTGCATCAGTGAAGTTAAGTATATGCACGAAAGTAATGTGCCCTTCATTTAGCTAAGCAACTCATCCTCATACAATGGTTCATATGATATCTCACAAAAATGCACATACAGTGGTGTAGGTATGATATCTCATGAATTAGAGCCCTATGAATGAACGTAATTAACGTAAAGTTATGCAGGTTAGGTTTAGGAGAAGAAACATGGTGACAATGTACCTTAAAATATCTCAAAGTTCACTTGGTTTCACACAGTTTCAAGCTCTCGTCTCCTTGGGGTAAGTCCTATATCGTTTGACACAGCCACCACCCTGGCCTCCTTTCCTACACAAACTTTCAGTCTTTTTACTACTTCCTTCTTTCCTCCTGTCGGCACATTGTTCACGTGATCGCAGCCTTTCTGATTACATGGATTATACACAAATATCTGAATCATGATCGTATGGGTTATATACGAATTCTGTTGCTTTACTTTTTATAAGTATATGTACAAAAAGGGCATGAGAACAACCTGAGCAAGGAAAAATTAAAGAAGTGAGAAGGAGATGAGCATCTGGCATGTCTGACTTTCATGGCAAAGCAATGAGTGTTTTTTTTTTTGTAACTATAATCACTACGTCACTGGTATTTTACTACTGCTTTACTTTTTGTTGGAATTAATCAATGTGAAAAACTGCATTAAAGGAGATATATAAGAAATATAAAGCAAATAGTCATAAAATCATCCTAATATGTCACAGAGACTAAGGAATAATGTTCATATAACATACTGATCTCACTGACAACAATAGTACGGCCAGAATATTCGCATTTAAAAAAATATTTTACGGTCCGCAAATCATGTTTATGTTTTGAATTTGTGTTTTGGCCTGTTGCGCCACCCACCACCATCTACCAGTCACGCAGTCAGTAGAGTCTCAGCATCAGTTAAGGTTACGACTGAGCTACAGCAGCACGGCAAGCAGCGTTAGCAGTGTCCCGGTATAGCATTAGCAGCCAGCTCCTCAGCTGTAACCCGGCAGCAGCGTTAGCAGCAGAGAAGCCGGACTTGCTCGAATGGTCCGCTGGAAAACCAAAGATCAAGGATGCGGCGACACGGCCCTGCCACGGCAGCTGTCCGTGAGCAAACAAATCAGTCTCCAGCGTGCCGCTGTCCAGCAACCTTGAATCTGTAGGGGAGGGAGGGCGGACACGACTCGCGGCAGTATTTTGAATTTGAGTGCAGTAAGCATGGCCACATTCTTACATACAGCGCCTTTAAATGTAAAGACTGTATAAAAGAAGTATACATAGCTATTAGGGTTGTGAACGTTTCAGCGGTGATGCGTAATGACCGCGACCGTGGTTCAGCATTTTGGCCATCATTATCTTGTTTTTTGGAATCAAAAGTGACCACATTTGGATGAGAGGGTGAAGCTATGGAGGAGTGAGGGATGGATCTGACTGAGAACCACAGGACACCACTGTGGTAGCAACTTGTCAATCTCAAGATAGCAATGTCCTAAAGCATACTCTGCTTTATGTTCTATTTTACTCTACTGGACCATAATTTACAAAAAAAAGTAAAAGACATCGAAGAAGACGTGACACTAGCAACTGAGACCTTAATCTCATTAGGAGTATGTTTACTGAGCTAAAAAAAATCAAGTACTGTCATTTTTGCATAGACTTCTATACAATCATAATTCTTTTTGCAACCAGTGGAGTCATCACTTGGCTGCACCTCTGCATTGGCTTCACGTTTCAGACCCGGAGGTTGCCGCCTGATTAAATGCTAAAAATGTCTTTGATGTAATGTGAACACAAAATTACAAATCACAGAACCACAAAGTCTAATTTGATATTTGCGTGTTTGATGCATGGCTACAGGTATTTGTGGGTAGCACACACAAATGCATATTTATGAGGACTTCCCCTGTGGCTACATCTTAAAGACAGAGAGCGAGTGAATGAAGTTCTACTGTATTTACTTAACAAGGACTCTCTCCAGTGAGAATCACTACATCATACTCAGTGCGTCTTGCCTTCCTTACATCCATCTCACAACAAACTGCATCCCACCCTGACAACAGCTCTAGTGATGCCAGTCTTGGGAGGCTGGGTAAAGATGGTGCAGGCTCAGCCCTGCTGCTGAGAAAGTGGAGCCAATTGAATTTAGCCCATCGAGAATCCTCTATCATGTTCTCCCACTGAGTGTGGAAAAGGGAGCAAAGAGGCTAAGAAAGATTTGCCTGACTTTTTCTTATGGAGCCAGTGTGGTTGCTGCTCCCTCGGTACTCAGGGGTCCTCTCTAAGTGTTGTTTCAGGGTAATGTAAGGAAATATGAAAATGTTGTGTTAAACAACCTCAGGCAGGATCTCTTGTGGTGTGCATGTTTGTGAGTACAGCAGCTTGTTTCATACAGTGTGTACGACCCAGACTTTAGTTAATAATACAGTTTTGAAGTTTTATCTTAAGTAAGAATGTCATTATAGGTTGTCTTAATTAGGTTTTGAACCTAACTGGAGATATTTACATAAATTTAGATTGTCAGCTGATGATATGACTTACGCGTCCTACCTGAAGAAATTCAAACTTTATTAAGTATATAATTGATTAACATGCTATTATTTGTCAGATCTTGCAACATCTGAAATGCTGACAAAAATACAGCTGTTTTGTGATAGTGTTGTGATAGTACAGAGTTAGAATTAAAAACTCATCTACAAATAAAATACCCATACTATCTGAATATGGCAAAGTAAAGCTGAGCTATGTGCTGATTCCAAACAATATACTGTTACAATAAATTACACTTCATTTTAGTGTTAAAAGTTTCCTCATTTGACAATTAGTATGAACGAAATCAACTTAACCTTATGTACAAACAAAAATTCTATATGTGTATCAATGAATGTCAATGAAATGATGACATTGAAAACACAACTATACCATTAATTTTACATCTCAAAACTTCACAAAAAACTAATAAAACATCTCAGACTATCTCACTTTATATTTGCTTTCCAAGATGATGCAGAAGCCATCATACCAGCTTCTATATTTTTGACAGATGTGTGGCCTTTTTCTCTGTCGTGTACAGTATTTTTCTGAGGAATAATAACTTTGAACATCTTACTCAAAATTGGGCAATTTTAGTTCGCCTGCTGACATTTTCATGTATACTGAAAGGTATTTGAAATTTGACAAAAGTTTGGATGCCAGGGTTGTACAGGAAATCTTTACAATATGCAGACAAAAACCACAAGGCCACATTGATTATTGGAACATTTCCACACCTCTTCAGTCAAATTAGGAAAGCTGCTATTATTAAACTCTGTAACCTCTGAGTCTGCATTTAATTAGGTTTTGCTTCGTATACAAAAATACCCTTGGTTTTAATTTGTCTGACCGTTGTTGCTGACGAGTTATGTAATATTATATTAACTGACTGCAGATGAAAATTAGCTTTAAGCTAACTCTGATATAAAACATCAGATGCTATCATGAATGTTTAAGTATAAAGAATTGATTTCAAGGTCCTCCTTACAAAGCCCTCAATGGGCTATGACAAAGCCACATTGCTAACTACCATGTTGACTATTTCCCTTCAGGAGCACTGCGATCATATGCTGCTGGTTTATAGGAGGTTCCTGGCAACAGCTGAAAGAAAATCATGGATGCAGCCTTCATTATGTTACGAAACACACTACCTATACATATCAGGGAAGCCAGATCCCCTTCTGTT
Source organism: Epinephelus fuscoguttatus (assembly GCF_011397635.1). Taxonomy (NCBI): domain Eukaryota; kingdom Metazoa; phylum Chordata; class Actinopteri; order Perciformes; family Serranidae; genus Epinephelus; species Epinephelus fuscoguttatus. The sequence goes on from NC_064756.1 coordinate 21,216,079, forward strand.
CATGAGATATGATTCTGAGTAATGGCCAGTTAAAAGTGTTTTATGCAGAATTTTATGCTGTCACATAAGAATTCTTGACCTCGACTTTTGACCTTCATCTACCAAATTCTAATCAGTTCATTCTTCAGTCCAAGTGGATGTTTGTGTCAAATTTGAAGAAATTCCCTTGAGTTGTACTTGAGCTATTATGTTCACAAGAATGACACAGACAAAGTCACAGTGATCTTGCCCTGTGACAAAGACCACCAAAATTTTATCAGTTCATTGTTAAATTCAAGTAGATGTTTGTGCCAAATTTGAAGAAATTCCCTCAAGCTGAGATGTCACGTTGATGAGAATGCAACGGATGAGGTCACAGTGACCCTAATCTTGGACCTTTGACCACCAAATTCTAATCAGTTGACTCACAGAGGATATTTGTGCCAGATTGAAAAAAATTCCCTCAAGGTGTTCTTTAGATACCACGTTCCCAGGAATGAGATGGATGCAAGGTCACAGTGACGTTGGCCTTTGACTTACTGTATGACCACCGAAATCTAATCAGTTCATTGGTGAGTAAAAGTGACAGTTGTGTCAAATTTGAAGAAATTCCCTTGAGGTGTTCTTGAGATATCACGTTCACAAGAGTGAGACAGACGAGGTCACAGTGACCGTGACCTGTGACCCTTGGCCACCAAAATCTACTCCAGCCATGGCTATTGCCAATGCAGATACAGAAAAAAGTATTACTTCACTTGAGCCTTTAAGATGCTATGACTTCCCCAATACAGGCCTGAAACTCTTTTTTGTGTTTACACTACTCAGTGCTGCAATTCTTTTAAAATGTTGTGTTTTACCTGATCTAATGACATTTCATGTATGTAAGGTGCTATATTTGCATATTCATGATTCCTTACAAATAAAATAAATAAATAAAAATGTCATAAAAACAAGAGCATATATACAGTATATGCTCGCATTGCTATGGCCATGGTTTAAACAATAGCATATAGCAGTGAAGGTAAAATTATTACATCATTGTGTCAGAGGAGAATTAACCACCAGCGGTCTGTACCATTCTGAAAGGTCAGCTTTTTTTAAAACCAACACGGCTCAGTTCAAAACAGTCATCACAAGAAACTGAGTGGTCAGTGTTTTTTTTTTTTTTTTTGCTGTGGTGTGCTAAAAGTTGATGGAGCATACACATGAGATATGGGACCATCTGTTGTGAAACAAGATCTACTCCACCATATCTGCAGTCACAAGTTTGGGGAGTGACCGCAATAACGACATTACAGATACAAAAAGTCAAACTAAAAAAGTGAAACTATAACACTATTGCTTCTTGGCACTGAGAGAGCAAGTTGATGAATTTCAGACATCAGTTCAGGACGCCCCTGGGCATCTCAGGGGCTAAAAAAAATGAATGAATAAATGCACAAAGAAAACCAGCAAACACAGACAGCCTCGCTCTTGAGATGTCCATGAGGACCCAATAATAAGAAATGTGATTTTTCATGAAATGTCAGTGACAGTAAAATATCTGTTTTTTAATACATTCCCCTGCCGTCCTTCGCTTAAATAATTCCAAGTTAATGGTTGTATACTGACAATGCATACATGTCTTGAAATTATATGCAGTGATAATCAATGAGACAAATGACATATTGATAGATGTAAAAGTGGAATAACATGCACATGGTTAAGACAATCAGTGATTGATCCATATATGAAGTTTAAGGTATATCTATCTTTAATGTTCATGTGGTGTTTGTCAGACCGACCTGTGTGAAATCATTAATATCATTCTGATGACTTCTACAAACGTTGCTGTGGAGCAACCCCGCCAGCAGCTTTTCTACCTGATACAGTTTTGCAACGACGTGAAAAACATTTAAAGCCCATTTAATTTGTCTATTTAAGGGCATTGAAACCCAATACAAACAAGACCATGGAGGATTTTGGCTCCACAAATCCATTATGAACAATAAAAAATGCTGGTGTTGGAGATACTGTGCGCAGCTTGAAACAGATTTCCATAACAATTGATATTAAGCCTTACTTTCTGCTTAAAGAGAGACTACATATGCTCTAAAAAAAAATAAATCCAAAGCCTTTCTTTTGCAGTATCAGAGACAGCACATTTAAGGTGAGCGAAAGGATATCTGCTGAGGGAATTTCACGGCACTTGAGTGAGCCGACACCCAGTGGGTGCCAATAGCTAAATTTAGTGTTGGTCTCATAGGAGGAGGCCTTTCCTATGGTGAAGCCCAATGCTAGGAAACACTGTGTGGGCTTCAGAGAGATAAGAGAACCTGATGTGAATGCCTGTCTGGATTTTTTAATAAACACTAGACACATCTTGTACCTGTCTGTCAGCAGCAACACTGATTAATACAGTGTATTGAGATTCATTTATGTCTCATTTTCACTGCATGATTTCGCTTGACTAGACTCTACTTGACTCACTTGTGGTGCCAGGTGCTTTTTACAATTTTGTTTTCCACTGAAGACAATGCCCCGTCAAAATAGATGGAATTCTTAGCTGATCGTCATAGCAACGCCACATGTAACTGCAATGAGATCCTCTTCAACGCGACACAGTGTGCTTTACTCCATTTAGCTCTCACTGGCAACCAAACAGAAGAATGTCTGTACTTTGTCTAATGATTGTGGCGTGGTTCTGCTGGCTGCCATTTATTAAAATCTGGATCAAGTACAAAAAATTGTCACTTCTGATGGTAGCTAAGCAACCTAACGACAGATTTGTGCAGGAATTCCAGTGTCACACTAACACTGTTGGGCAAGCTACCTGGAAAATGTAGTGAGTTAAGCTACCACTTACTCTAAATCAAAATGAAGTTTCACTACATTGAAGCTATCCCAATAGAAATGTAGCCAGCTAAGCTACAAGAATATGGCAGAAGTACCTTGCTACTTGCAAAGCTGCTTTTGTTTTCGTTTACTTTATGTCAAATAAGCTTTTTGTCAGTGATTAGAAAAATTGCCAGCTAAACAAATGGCAAAAAAAAGTTGTGTTGAACTGTTTACTATAAAATAGCAGACTTAAATGAAACCTTTTGTTTGTTTGTTTTTGGAAGGGTCACGGTTACTGTACTTTCAAAGCAGAAGCTTCCAAAGAGGCAAAGTCTCTCGCAGACGCCCAAAACGCTCGACTGTCAAAAATATTTGTGGCACCTTTGGTTGCTCTAGTCGCTCATCACATGAATTATTGTGCTTGTAAATTTAAAGGAGCCGAAATGCGGAATACTGGCTTGAAAGCAGCGTAGTTGCTGCTTGCTGTTGTCCAGTCAAAAAGCCCATAGTTGGCCTACAGAAAGTTATGTTTGGTCAATGAAAACAGAAAACAGAAATAGCAAGGAAGACTTGCATGCTATGCCGCAACATTAGCCTGCAATTCTCTCCTCTATTACTAACATAACACACTTTAAAACTCACCAGACCACCCAGCTACCTCCGCGACGCAGTCCCAAGCCTCATTCTTTTTATTTTGGTCTCTGTAACTGAACAGCGACACATTAAAAAGGACTGGGTGGGCGCGAATGCAAGTAATAAACTTCTCGATATTCATTGTTGGAACAAATGTGCTGTAGGAACCAAAGTTACATGGCATGTTCTCTGGGACCCACTTCATCGAAGCACATCAGCATTCCGACTGGTTGCTGCCGAACCGCGCCTGAGCTCATTACCATAAAGTTAAACCAGTTTTAACTCCCCTCCGGACCGCTCCGGTCAGGGGCGAAAATCCCATTTCATAGTTGGTGGGGACAATAAACAGTAAAATTTTAGAGAATAATCCTAGGGGGGGATAAGGAAAAAAAGTTGTAGCGTGTCTTTTATACAGCCTCTTTTACCACAATTTGACGCTTTAATCTTCTCTCTATCTCTCCAACAGGCAGAGTGAATATCTATACTTATGAGAAATGGCTTAACAACTAAACATTTCCTGCAATTAAACTGGTAAACTGGTTTATAAACCAGGGGGACATTAGAATATGAACATGTCCTCTCTTCCTACTTATTTCTGTCTCTTTTCTTGGCCCTTGTTGTGTCTATTTCTCACGTGTCCAATGCAAATCCACTAAATATATACAGTCCATGGACAAAACATTAGAGTGATGCGTCAAGAAGTGCAATGTAGCCAATCAGAGGCAGAGTAGGGCGTATCTTGCCAAGAATAGCCAATAGCTAATAGCAAAGCAACAAGCAGAACAAACTGAAGGATTAGTATGTGATGTCATGTGAAAGTGCTTCCCTTCTCTACATGTCTCCGTGTGGCACTGGTCTTAGTCACATTACTTAACCCTTAACATTACTATCCTTACTTTTATCCAGACCTATGCAGAAAAAAAAGTCTGCTACACTTCTAACTTTTTTGCACCCACACTACCCAGTCAATTAATTAACTGAAGCTATTTGACTCAGAAAGTAGTGATGTTACCACTATGCTACGGAGACATGCTGTTAAATCCGTAATGTTGCTACTTGTAGTGATGCTACTGCCCAACACTGCACACTAGTGACAGTTGTCTCTGACCTATCAGTGATCTGCAGCCTTTTAACTGCACCTTCTAGAATCGGCTCAGCTCACTTGGAACCTTGACGAAGGTGGCACCAAAACAGTGCCAGATACCACGTACTATCCACGACCTTTGCTAATGGAGAACGAAAAAAGAACAGTTCCAAGTGAGTCTAGCTGAGTCAAGTCAAGCTGTGTTGCTCCTTGCAGTGGAAATGAGGCATTACTTGGAATCCCTTAATATTAATTACTTGATAATGCGAAGGAAACGATGAACCTTTTTAAATCCTTAGTGATCACTTCACACCATTTTGTTCTGCTCCTACTACTTTTCTTATTAAGAACATTTCAACAGGGGTTACAAGATGGAAAAGCAGTCCATTCCATGTGAAACCTCCTACTGCCTTTGATTTACGGATATCAGATAATTGGCTTTTTTATTCTGATATTGAACTGGACAAAGGCAGTATGTGTGGGTGTGTGTGTGTGTAGTGAGGGCTCTGCAGTGTGAGGCAAAGTTGGCAGTGTTGATGGATGTAACTCTAATGAAGGACCATGTGGCTCTCATGAATGTCTTCCTAGAGGTTCTCTCCTTGTATTGACACAAACAGACATAAGGTCACAGTAGTGGTGTGTGTGTGTGGAAGATAATTTCTCCAAGTTAGCATAAGCAGAGGCTTATTGGCTGGATGAATTTTGACGGCAGACACTCTGTCACTTAACTAATGGGGGAATACCACCCACAGCAACAAGCTGCACCATATGGTAGTGAGCAGAGACTTTCATGTAATATTATGCAGTATCTCTTCTTGTTTAACTGTTTTACTCATGTAGTCCCATGTCTGAATCAATAAGAGGTCTTCTCAACAGAATGTTCTTTCATGATAGCACTTCGTGAATTGATTTTACCTTATACACTGTCTTTAATATTTTATCTCTTTGATCTAGTATATTAAATTATGCTATTCATGATTAGTTAAAGCTTCACTTGTCTGTGTTTCTTTCTTATTAGAAGCCATACTGAAGCAAATTCAATTATTTATACTCTCTCAGGTCAATATCGCTATAATTAATCTTTCATTACTCTGCAACAGCCTCCAACAACACTGCAAGTTATATAGGGTTCCACTGCTGCAACACAACAGTAAAAAGGTGAAATGAATGAAAGGCATGTTTTATGTTGCTATCCGACCAATCAGAGGGTCTATCAGAGGGCATGTAGACCTACTATACATGCCAACTAATTTGCAAACGAAAGTCCATTTTATCCCTGGATTTGCCAACAACACAGCAGAGACAACGACAAGTTCCTCAGTTCACCTACACTGGGCTTGCTGCTGGCTGCTGGCTGGTCCTGGCGGGGAATGTGGCGGGGGTGGGAGGTTGTTTTTGGCCCTGATACATTCAGAGAAGGCCAGACAGTGACATTATGCCAGCCAGGCAGGACTCGAGGGACAGCCATGTTAAATACCATCTCCTGGAGCGCAAATGGCAGGGAGTTTGTGGTGGCGTTTGGGGGTATGTGTTTGTTTGCGTGCCTTAGTGCACTTTGAAATTTGTGCGTTGCTGTGTGTGTGTGTGTGTGTTTGTGCTTGTGCATTTCTATGCCTCGTACTGCCTTGTGCATAAATATATACACATACACACACCTAGATAGAGCACACACAAACACATACTGACAGTGCACTGGCAAAGAGACTGGTGCTGTGCACAGATGACATTAGAAGAAAAGGAAAAACAGGCCAACTGCCTAATTACCCATCAACGATGCAACATGACTGAGATAAACATAAACCACCATCGCTGCGGAGGTGCTTTTGTACAATCAGGGGGAGGGTGGAAGAGAATGCAGGGAGAAAGCAGAGACATGGGGCTGCTCATCATTTATCTAACAATATTCACAAACAGGGAATGATTTGTTCTTGGTCTTGTTGATACAGTAAACTTTGAAGCAGCGTTGCTTTCAAAATACAGAAAATGGTTTGGGGCAACGTATGCAAAACCACCAAAAAGGTTTTGCAAACCTTCCCTGTGCTGTGGCAGAGCTGTGATACATGGAGCAAGCAGGAGAAAAAAAAAACTAGTGAGTGATACAAAACATGTTCACAAAATAAGAAATGTTGCTACTGTTCAAAGATGTCAGTTGTACTGACTCCATTTTGGCAAGGCTCAAAATACTGGAAGGATAAAAAGACTTACTCCTCTCACACAATAACAGATGTAAAGGGAGGAGGGAAAGATCAGAAAGAGGCTGCATTAAAGTTCCAATATGCATTTATGAGCCTGTACGACCGAGAAAACTAGATAATGTTTTCATCATTACTGAAACTCATTGCTCCAGAAACGAGTGCACTGCACTGCAGCTTTATCGTGTTGAGGACTGAATTCACAGCACCAGAAAGGACTATTTTCCACACAGGCAAACTTTTGTTTTCAGTACTTTGATTCTTTATTTTTCTAAAAGTGTACTTCTGTTCAGTCTCAAGAACACATTCTTAATGCTCCGTTTGAGTTTACTTGATGTTTTAATAGCCTTATAATAACCGCATGGGGGTCTGTATACTGATTTTGTGTTAACTTCCACCCCTCTCCCCTGACAACAAATCACGCTCTCAGCTGTTCCTGAAAGTTGACAACCATGCTATAAATTTAAAGCGAGCCACTGAGAGAAAACGATGGGAGCACAGCCTGTGAGCTGGAGAATCAATCTCATTCTCAGTCTTTAGCTTTACCTCTACTTCCCATTTGTTCCTATATATACAGTATGGATACTGTATATACACACACACAGTTTCCCTAGGACAGGGGATCTATACATAAATAAAGAGACAGTCAGTCAAACTTTTGGTAGATGGGGAGCTAGTGACAGGGTGTCAGAGACCTGCTGACTGTAGGAGAATATTAACAAGAGGGGACCACTCCTGTTGGTTACCAACAGGCTCTGGCAGGTTATGAGACTTTTGAACCATGCCCTCTCAGATGCAATGTCTAGTCAGTCTCAACCGTGGTCCACCGATCTGCCACAGTTTCCAGAAGCAGAGTAACACGGTGGTGTCTACCAGACTTTGTGCTACTGTCTCAAGCTGCATGCATAACAATGACATTGATTTAGGCAGAAATGGTACTAATCACATATATATTTATACTTATCTATTTACTATTGTATTACTAGTACTTATTTACTATTATATACATTTAATACAACTTTTAGTTCTAGAATATAAAATCAATTGCTTTTTCAGTCCACTAGATGGTGCTGATGAGTTCAGCAGAGGTCTTAGTCAGCAGCATTTAGCACAAAGTTCATCAACGCAAAGATGGAGGCATTGGATCAGATTTTTTAACATGAAAAGAAAGATGGACTTGGATATAACACACGTGATTTGCAAGCTGTGTTTTATGAGAATACTCTGGGAATACTACGGACATGAGGGCTCACCTCACATGCCACCATCCAGAGATAGCGTTAGCCACTGACAGCCAAGCTAAGGCTAAACCCACTCCACCGAAAAATCAACCAACACTGGACACACTTACTGTAGCTTGACAAAACTACCATTCATCCGATGTTTTTTCACCAACACGGCCGTACCCAAGCTCTACAGGGAAGTGACTTCTGGACTTCAAGGTCGGTGGATTCAGATGTGACAATAACGGGACATTATCTCACAGAGAACCGGCGACTGCTGTCTCATATCGTGAGTCTGTTGGTGACCCCACCCCTAATATATGCTATAATGTGTCAGTGAATGTTTACTGAGTTTAGCAGTGGGAAACACAGCCTTTACATGTACATTAACATCAGGGATAAAGCAACTGTTAAGGCTAAGTTTAAGGTTTAACAAAGGTCAGGTTAGCAATGTGGTTAGACTTTGTGCTGTGGATGTCCATGTTGTATTGTGGTGTAGCCTAATACGCTTAAACTCTTCTCTACACAGCTACTCCACGAATTTCTGTCTGCAACACTGCACAGAAAAAATGTGATTTTTTTATGCAAAAGCTGGGTCTAGTGTATTTCAGAGTCAATTAGGACCATGGTATATCCACACATTAAGTTTTTAGCCAGCTGATACCTCACGCCATGTGTGACTGGGAATAAATGTGTATCTTACTTTTGATTGATTTTCTTTAGCCAATTTTCAAATTAGAAACTGTGAAGTTGGACTGGCATCTAACATTTCAACAGCAATTTGACTTAAGATCAAACTCAGTAATTAAAATTTGAAATGCATTCCTTCACAGATTTTTCAGTTAACATGGGAAAGAAAATCCTGTCTTGCATGTAGCGCATGACTGTCATGCAAGTGCTGTAATGTCTCTAAATCAATAAAAAAAGAAGACCTTCAGGGTCAACATGTTTTCCACTGCTACTTGACTGAACAATATTGAAATGGAGTTGTAAAAATTTACCTATTCTGAAGGAGAGCGGGCCACCAGAGGTGCTTCTCACCCACATGGCTAAGAAGAGCAGAAGCGCCCAGGCTGTGAGCATCTTCTATGACTCCTCATGGGTCCTGCCCCGGGGGTGCCCCTGTCACAGCCACCTGAAAAAACATTCAAAGCAGAGAACACCACTTAGATATCAACCAACATGAAGAGGGCCACACAAAAGCCAAATCCGTGTGTCAGACAGTAAAACCCGCAGACATACAGTACAGTACTTCCTCTCCATCTCTCTCTATCTGTCCGTCTGTCTCTTCTGTTGCATACTGGGAATCTGTTAGTGAGAGTGTGAAACGGCTGCTAAGTGAATCTAAGGCCCACGGGAGTTTCAACGGCTTTTCTCCTCTTATTGCTGGTTTTGTGTATTACTGGGGAAGAGTGAATTTGCTGCTTGGGTTTTTGCTGTGTGTGTAATAGATGACAAGATGAGCACCCAGGCAGCTACATGAACACTCCATAATACTCAATTTGGACCCAGAAATTTGTCCAGATGGTGTTCTGTAAGTGAATAAAAGCTGGACTTTATTCTTAAATCCTTGCATTAAACTTACGTGTCTAGAGCCATCTTCTTCATCTGTTGGTCACTTATCCTGCTAAAGGGCACCTCAGTGATGGTAATTTAAAATTGGAAAAGGATCAAACTTTCCACTCCCAAGCTGCTTCTCTAACCTTCAAAGCCTCCATTGTCCTGGTGTGTATATCCAGGTAGAAAAATAAAACCCTTTCATGCATGGCACACATGCACTTCTCACAGGCTTTTAAGTTGTAATGTCTTTCTTATTGCCGGGGTGCAAGCTGGATATGACAACCTGTCATATGTGTCTGTCTTGAATGAATGCTGTTGTTGGCTCTGTTTGCTGCATTCATACTCTGAAGCCCGCTGTCCTCTGTGCCCTCTCTTTTTTCCCCTCGTACTTTGCTTCTTTTTGAGTTATTCCGTCTCAGTGTCTGCTCTCCTGTCGCAGGTTATTCACTGATGTTGATGCCTCATTATTTGGCTCTGTTTTTTTCATACCACTCCATTTCACCTGTTTCATTGTTTCCATCACAGTAAATCAATGTGACAGCCAGCCCTCTCACTGGCACAGGCAGAAGATTACAGAAAGTACTTTTTTTTCATAGTTAAAGTGGTTGACCAATGGGGGGGAAACAGACTGCACACATACTTGATTGTGGTCCAAATCTGCTTGCCCAAGGCAGCAGGGCAACTGTTGTGGTCAAGCTTTGTTTTCACATTTAACACTTGTGTCAGATCAAGTGCTGCTTTGCTCTTCTGAACAAAGCACAGAGGTTTAGTGTAAAAAGTGTCGAGAGGGCGTTCAAAGATTAAATTTTGCAAAAATGCTATGAAGTACAACAACTACAGTCACTTCACATTTTGTACTCTTCACTAGTTTCACCATATTTAAACTACTGTGTGGAGGTCTGGGGCAACAATTACAGGAGTTCCTTACAATCTTTAGTTATTTTCCAAAAAAAAGCAGACAGGATAATTAACATCTAGCTATAGGGATCATACACAGTTACTGTTTTTACAGTCAAAGATATTAAATTTGTGGATCAAGTAGAATATCAAACAGCACAAATCATGTTCAAAGCAAATAATAATCAGCTACCAGGAAATATTCAGAGCATGTGCAGTCACAGAGAGGGAAAATATAACTTAAGGGGATTATTGTATTTCAAGAATGTAAAAGTGAGAACTACCAGAAAAAGTTTTTGTGTGTCTGTATGTGGTGTAAAACTATGGAACAGTTTAAATGATGAATTAAAGCAATGTCTAAGCATGGAGCAGTTCAAGAAGAATTACAAAAATATGATTTTCATGAGGTACAGGGGGGAGGGTGTATAACCTACACTTTGATTTGATTTTTATATTTTTCTTTCTCTTCTCTTGCAAACAATGCAATGCATGTATGTGTATAGCTATGTGTGTGTGTGTGTGTGTGTGTGTGTGTGTGTGTGTGCATGTGTATGTACATGTATATATGTAGGTATGTATGTATGCATACTATGTGTGCATGTATGTATATGTGTATGTGTAGCTGCATGTACGCATGTGTATGTAAAATGTGTGTGTGTTTTATCATGGCAACTCACTGCCTGTAATACTGGGTGTATGGTTGGTAACAAAAAAGTTAACCATCTGATGTACGCGGATGATTTGGTTGTTTTTTCCCCGAGCAGTGTTGGTCTGCAGCAGCTGCTGAATGTCTGCTCTGTGTATGGTGCTGAACACGACATTAAATATAATGCCAGCAAGAGTCATGTTATGATCTGTCGCACTAGAGAGGACCAAAAAATGGCCTTTCCTGCATTTAAACTGTCAAATAATAATATTGCTCCCTGTAAAAAGGTCAAATACCTCGGCCATTTCCTTACAGAAGATATGACAGATGATGATGATATTCATAGGCAGTGCTGCAAACTATATGTACAGGCAAATAATGCTCGCAGGTTTTATTCATGTTCAGATGACGTTAAAATATCTCTGTTCAAAGCGTACTGTACTCCTCTGTACACCGCACACCTGTGGGTTAAGTACAAGAAAGCAAGCATGAAAAGACTACAGGTTGCGTATAACGATGCATTACGGATTTTATTAGAAAGACCTCGCTGGCTGAGTGCAAGCGAATTGTTTGTAAATGCACATGTCAACACCTTTAACTCGGTACTCAGAAACCTTATGTATAGATTTATGTGTTGGCTCGATGTCTCAGAAAATCATATAATTAATAGCTTGACTCACATCAACTGTAGCTCCATCAGGTACCAATCTCTGTTCTGGAAACACTGGTATAGCTGTCTGTTTTTAACTTTATAGAAATCTCTATTTTTGATACCAAATGTGTAAATCTCTATTTTTATATCTTTAGCTGTATTCTTTTTTATTCCATGTTGTATGTTTGCTTTTGTGTCCATGTATGTCTCACTATGGACCCTGAGTCTGAAATATATATATATATGTATGTATGTATGTATGTATGTATGTATGTATGTGTTGATGATAAATGGAGAAGGGATAGGATTTAATAAACGTTGCTTCATCTCACTCCTTTTCGAATGTGTATGGTAAATGATCAATTTTCAATTTTGTAATACAACTTGCTTTGTGTAACATTCTACATACGAACTTTTGTTCTGTTTTTTTTTTGTTTTGTTTTGTTTTGTCTCATTTTGCATACCTTTCTGAAATAAACTAAACTCATCATCGTCATCATCATGCAACAGGTAGTTACATGACTTGGTGTCACATGTTCCATGTCATTACATGGTGTTACCTGTGATTCTTCTTATGTAATTTCAATTCAGGCATTCTATGGCAAATTGCAGCACAGTGGTGCAGTGGTTGGCACTATCACCTCACAGCAAGAGGGTTTCTGGTTTGAATCCCAGGGTGGGGGAGCCCTTCTGTGCAGATTTTGCATGTTTTCTCTGTGTCAGTGTGGGTTTTCTCAGGGTACTCTGGCTTCCCCCCATAGTCCAAAGACATGCAGGTTAATTAGTGTCTCTAAATTGTCCGTAGGTGTGAATGTGACTGTGAATGGTTGTCTGTCTCTGTGTGTCAGCCCTGTGATAGTCTGGTGACCTGTCCAGGGTGTACCCAGCCTCTAGCCCAAAGATAGGCTCCAGCCCCCCTGCAACCCCTAACAGGATAAGCAGTCATAAAAATGAATGAATGAATATGCCACATTTCAGAATAAGGTGTTTAAACAGTGAAAGGGAAAAACAAACACAAACAAAAACGCTGTAGTTGCAGAGATGATAAATCAGCGAGTTGGTTGTAGTTCTCCTTCAAGAGACCCACAGCAGTGAGGATAATGAGGTACACTGAGGCCGTTGGAGGGGGTACATTATGTTCGTAGTCATGGGAATAGAATGAGTGCAGAGAAGCTGGCCCTGTATTTATTAAAGTTTTCAGAGTACCTAATCAGTCCTAATTGACCTACAATTCAACCCATGATGGATACAGTGTATGGTCCTACTTTGGGGCTTAGCAGTAAAAGCATCTTTTCTACTCCCCTAACCTATGAAATTACTCTTATCTCCTCCAGGATTTAGAAGACCTGCAGAGTTATTAGGAGTTCCCAGCAGGTGAATAATGATAGAACAAACATGCACACATTTTCCAGGTGTGGAAATATGATGGACATTTAATTTAAAAGAACAAGCTTCTTCAAACAAAATTTGAGGGAGCTTAGTTTGACTGATTATGTCCGTGTTCGGGGTAATTGTTCCGTCTATAAACCTGGACCCACACCGCAGAATTCTTTCACTTCGTAGTTAATTGAAAACATGGAAATAGAGTTAAACATGTTGATTTGGTCGCAGCTGTGATTGCATTCATATCATCTCAGAGCTCCTACACCAAGTATATTCAATAGTTTTCCCACCACCAAAATGATAAAAATACATACACAGCCAATATATATCGGTATGCATACTTTGTCCTTGACATTGTCACTAAACCCAAGGATAGCATGAGGTACAATGTTGTTGAGTAAAATGGCGGGGCACATGGACACAGCAGCTTTGCTCTCCCTGAAGTGCCTGTCTGTAAATTCCTCTATGTACCCACTGGAGACACCTAATTTTGTTGAACAGCTGTGCGATGACAATAAAGACATTGACTGACTGATTGACTGATTAGTAAAGATGTGTGCCACCGTTAGAGCAGACCAACAGCAGTGTCAATGACACATCTACATTCTTACTGTGGCTAAGAAACATTTACATTTACACAGTGACCCAAAAACTTTAACAGCCTTACTGATAAAACAATGTAAAGGTTTATCACCAGATAAATTGGTTTAAAGCTGCTATAATCGTATTTTTGATACATTTATTATAATGTCCTGCAACTTTACTGTTTTAGTGCACTCTTACTGGTCATATAGTGTCGTTTTCAGAATTGGCAGAAAGCTGTTTTCAGTGAAAAAGCTCTAAGCCCACTTTATACTACTAAGCTCAGCTCCAGCAGACATATTAGCCCTTTTTAGATAGGAATTGTGCAAATTTGCAGGAAAGCCCAATCAGTCTTTTTCAGCATTGGCAGTATGAAAACAAAATCGGGGAGTGCGGCAAAATGCCACCTGCCTACTTTTGTTAATATAGAATGTGCCATTTTCGAGGCAATGGGGGGCGTGAGCCAGTAACAAAACTTGTGGCTCAGCGTGTGACGTAAACAGTGACGTACTCTGAGGGAAGCCGCGGCTGGTCAGTCCTTAGGCGATTCTCTCAAAAGTTGACCCGTCCTTCACCGTCCTCATAATCTGCTGGTTAACGGCCTCTTCATTTACGAGGACAAGGAGGGTGTGCAATTCTTTGTCTCCCCAGTTGCTCATCTTTACAGTGTCTGCCAGGTTTGCGTTTCCCTCTTGCTACTAGCTGCTCGCTCATTCCTGCGATCAGCTGTTTCCTGTTTATCCACCGCCAGTGGCTCGCACGTGCAGCGTCATTAACAGCTCCTCCTGCAAGTCTTCAACAGCCCCTCCCATTGCGGAAGGCCACCTCGTTCTGTTTAAACCAAAAAAAGCTCCGCCAATATGACTACCCCTACAAGGCAGAAAATTGGGCACCTCGGATCAACTCGCCAATCCGGCTCTGTGTGTCTAAATGCTCGCAGCTGGCTGGCAAAACGGTCCAACATTCTAGAAAATGTGGCAGTGTAAAAGTTACAGTTAGCAACAAGCTGGTGAACACAGTGGTGTATTTAGCAGCTGAAGAGCCAGATTTGGCTCTCTGGAGTTGGTAGAGACCAAAAACAGAGCTAAAAGAGAGTGAATATTGGAGTTGAATTTGCCAGATGCCCATAAACATGACCCTAAATCAATCAATGCATGTTGATTGTCCGAAGTGGCCAAAACAACATCAGTTATTCCAAGTTTAAGATAATTAAGTTGACATCTGTGTGCAATCACAGTACACTGTCATAGATTTAACACCTTTTCTGTATTTTGTTTCATTTTATTGCATCAAATTGTGTGTGGTTCAGTCTAGCAGTCTTTTGAAAGTGTTGATTGCACACCAGAAACACTAAGAAAACAAAAACACAGCACGCCATCATAAATTTCACAACATGATTGTAAGTATAAAACACTGAAGCTTTCATTTATGATATTTTTAGTCCTATTCTGACTCATAATTCCTTGAAATTATTCTTAGGCGCTTGATAAATACGAGTCCCGTTCTCCTTTCATCAAGGTTAGACTTTGTTATTTAATCTTTAGTAGGCAGCTGAGGAGTGGGTGGTTCTGGTAAGCAGAGGCAGAGGGCAGTGTCGTCTATTTTGTCAGTTTTCATTTTGCCGAGAATAGAGTTTTTCAAAGAAGATGAGAGAGGTCAGCGACTACAGGTCAGTGCTACCAGAGTGACAGTATCATACTGGGAGGCAACTGTATAAACGACTTTACCTTGGACAGGACAAAGAGTCTCTTTAGACTCATCCTTCCAAATATAGTGAGTTTGATTTGTTAGATGCACTGAGGACAAAGCATCCAAATGTCAGGCAGTACACCTGTGAAGATGGCAGACAGCAAGATTAGCACAGCCAGACTCAATAGACTAGAGCTTCTATTTTCGTACAGGCACAAAGCCAGCAGAGGTGCAAATGTAGCCACAATGTCATTTTCATCAGGAGACAGTGGACTGTGTTGGGGTTGTATCTGTTGCACATGTTAGCACATTCGTCTCTTGGGGTAATGGCTGGTTTCTGGATTTGGGGAAGTGTTTATCTGGAGTGTCTCAGCTGGCAAACCTGGGCTTCACTATGGGTCAAACATCAGAGAGTAGGGTCTGAAGACCCAGAGGAGGTCTTGTACAAACTGGTGGCAGCTTGCCACAGTGCTGAGGATGTTTATGACAACACAGTGGACAGGAAAGTTCAGCCTCCTGTGGGCAGTGGGAAAGTTTTTATGTTTTGTGTGAGGAACTGTTGGTTTGTTTCATTTAATTTCTATATGGCCTCTCAGGCTTTAGTGTGCATCTTTGCTGACTTGTATATCAATGAGCTACACTGTTTTTGATCACTCCTTATCTCTGTCTTTCTACATGAGATGAATCTCAGATAGGGATGGGAACTGACTGATCAATTTTCTGCATGGAAAAAGTAGGCGCACAGCTTTTCAGTGTCAATGCAACTCTTTTATTACCTCTGAGTTGGAAGACAAAGTGGGGTTTGTGTTATTATGACAGAGGATTACTCCTTTTCGACAGTCACGGGCTGGCTTGGTTTGGTTTGGTTTGGTTTGGTTTAGGCTATCAGCCTAGCGTGGCAGGGATTTGCATTTCCATTTTAATAGGGCTACCCACTTGAAGGTGTGTCTTAAACTGATGACGGCTTGTCTCAAGTGATGACGTTTAAAAGCAGTCCCCTGTTTTTTTTGCTGCATGTGTTTTTCCATCACACAGCAGGGCAGGTAAAAGAAGTTCACCTGTTGGAGGTGAGCTGTTTGCAGAGGTGCAGTAAGAGCCTGTTGTCTGCAGCTCTTCATCTAACGTTTCACTGTGGCTGATTCTGCTTTTACCCTGCCGTTATTACATTTCTTGAAGAAAAGCCGCTAATTAAGCTCCGGTAATTCAGTGATAGCCACATTTCATTTCCCATAGTCTCACAAAAAACTGTTTTGCTAATTAAAAACTTATTGTGAAACAGCAAAATAAGAAAATGTTGAGTCTTTGAGCAGCAACTTCACATGACTTCTGTAAAGTAAAAACAGGACACAGGAGACAAACTAAACCCCAAACCACAGAGATTCAGTTAGAAGCTACGAAAGTACTGAGAGCTGAACACACAGAGACTTTTAAAAATGTCTTTCTCTCTGGTCTCCTGCAGGCAGAGGTGAGTAGAGTCTTGCGACAGTGGGGCATTGGAGGTTGGCTGCAGTTTGCGAGACATCACTGAGGGCAGTAAGCGCAGATAAACTGATAATGGAAACGCAAAATTGCTGCGGCATGGCTATACACAGCGTGGCCAAATGTTACAGGTATCTTCCCCTCTGTAACGGATGTGCTGTCCAGTTGGTAAGCAGTAGCAATCCTGCATAGACTGTCAAATACATGGCATTCCTTGAATTTATGCCCATGTTGTGTAGACCGATGTTTCAGCATACTGCTGGTGTTACCACCCTGACTTAAAATGATCATTTTACACACATTACAAACAGCACTGTTGTTATCTTTTGTCATGATATGAAGCCGTGCTTTTGACCATTACTTCCTCACCCATATGATTTCGTCTTGTAGACTTCCAGCAGCATGTACACATTAGTTTGACATCATTATTATTCAAGGTGCAACTGTCAGAAAAACATGCCAGCACTGATAAAAGAAATCAATAAACCCGGAGGCTTACGACTCCAATGGATCAGACAGTTCTGGTGCAACTGGTTCTCCATTCACACCCATCTCAGCAGCAGATCCGAAAAACAGATGGCAACACAAGGTCAGCAGAAAACCTGTTTTGATGTGTGCAGCTATGCTATGAACAACATGGTCGTGCATCTCTCTGTGTCTCTTAAATCACTTGTCTGTCAGGGGAAACTATGATTGATGTCAGTCAAATCAGTCAAAGGTGGAATCCATGTAATACATTGGACCCAATCCTCCATCAGAGAATAGATTCACAGATGTCGTATCATCCTTTTGCCTCACATAATGTCTGCCGTGTAGTGTAGCTAGGTATGAAGAGTTTCTTTGGAGAGCATATTCTGCTGATATAACATCATCAACCCTTTTGATACACAACTACCAATTTCAATCTGAAGTTCGAGATGGGGGAGTGAAGAAGTGCACTCTGCCCTTTCTAAGCAACTCCTAGGAAAGTTTAAGTAAGTGTGAAACCATATAAGCCAGTGGCAACAGTACAAGTCTATGATTATCATTCTGTGCAGCTCTGTGTGTGTTTGTCTGTAACCCTCCTTACAGTCTGAAAAGATTCACTCGAGCTGAAACTGCATGTGTTTTACCGAACCTTTTTTTTTAACTAAAAGGAATAACATATGGCAGATTCCTTTTCAGTAACATAACAGATGAATATTTGACCACTTTTTTCTGGCATTGGAAATTATTTCAGGATTACACTGGCAAAAAGGAAATCCCAAACCCTGGCAACGTGAATATCATGTGAAATAGGAGTTAACATCAGGCTTACTTCAATCTCATCTACCGACCATTTATTTTGTTGGTAACGTTTGGCGGCTCACTGCCTTTGATGGGCAATAAGACGGATCCTGTGGGTTCTCAGACTACCTTACTGAGTTATTGCTTAGGAGAGCCCTGGGGAACAGTTGCATTCGACTGTCAACACATCAAGATCATTTCACAGACCTTTCCCAGGAAAACTATGCAAATAACAGCTGTCAAAAGTCTTCCCCCGAGGTTTTCAGAAAAGGAGAAAAACAGCATTAAATGAGAAGCCTGTTCCGAAATTAATTGAGTACTGAAAATTCCTTGCAGCTTGTATCGTTATGCACACGGGGGATTACTGTGCTTTATTGTTCAATTAGCCCGACTCTAGAGCAGCATGTTTTAAACAATGTAAAATGCTCTCATAGAACTAACAACTGATAGCCCAGAGTACATTTTGTAGTATAGCGGCAATTTCTTGAGACTAGCGTGATTAGCAACACACAGAACTGCACCATGTTTAATGGACTCACTTGTAGCCAAGAGCTTCACCACCTCTACAAAGACCCTATTTCTTTAATTTAAATTGAAAGTGGGGAAAAAAACCAAAGATATTTTGGTATCCTTAAAAACAACTATGGCAAATCGATGTCAGCAGTAGCTCAGAAACCGCAGCAGCTTCCATCTCCATCCAGCTTTAGATTGGTAGTCAATGTGATCTGTAACACTAATGGCTCTTCAGTGAAATCAGCTCTTTCATGTTAGAGTTCAACACAAATCCCAATACACTCAATACACAAGTAAAATTAAGATTGAGCTGAACGATTGCCCTCGAGTTTTCAGAACTCCTGAATCAATTATATCAATTTGAGTTCAGCTTCTGATCTGAGAAACACAAACACCAATTGATCTGTGTCTCTACTACTGTACTAGCAGACCTGCCCACTGCACAATGTCCCTTTGAACATAGCAATGATTATATTTGGGAGACAAATGACTACAAATGTGTGATTCCAAGACAGAAAAACACAAGTAAACAAGTGGTGGAAAAAGTAAGAGGTGAGGGCACTCAGGAAAAAGAGATAAATTGTGAAGTACCTTGATATCCTCAGGCAATAACAGTACTTCTATAAATTTCTAATCTGTGCTGCTATAGAGCTTACACGCACCAAGCACTGCATGTGCATTGCAAACCAATAGACTGCCAACTCAAGGAGTGTGTTTGATTTATTTTTTTATTTAATTTTCTCACCGTTTAACTGACGGTTTAACTGAGCATTATCCTGTATTCTGTGGGCAAGAAATGAATTGGAGTTTCCAGATCTCCTTTTCTCTCTCACTCTTTCAACTTTCTATCCCAAACGGCCTTTTTAAACTCACTCCCTTCACACCTCCAGTCCAAACATCCCTGCTACCCATTTCCTTGTCCATTTTATTTATTTCCTTGAAGGCAGGTCTGGTTCTGTCTGGCACCACATTTTTTGAAAATAAATGTTAAATGCTAGATTTGAAATGGCTACTGCCTCAGCAGCTATAGGTATTTTTAGTCCTCATGACAGTAACACATTGGACGGAAACCTCATGACAATATAACACCGTGATGATTCTTCCCGAGCGCCACAATCGACATCAACTTTAAAGTCCCGCTGCAGAGACTGGATTGTGGAGGAATGAAGAGAACAATAGCACAGATTACTTTTACAGTGAGTTGGCATGAATAGGTAGACAGACAGGCAATCATACTGTATAGAGTTGTACCCATTGCATTTTCAGTATAAGCCTCCCCTGAATACTGAACAGGCTGAGAACCGTGAAATAAAATGCCGGCTATTGTAACTCTTCTTTTGTTTCTTTGCTCACAGAAAAGCCAGCGCAGGCTGAGATGGTGAGATGAAATCAGAGAAAAGGGGACTGCAGTGTAATCATAGATGTTCTGAACATGGTTTTAAAAACAGTGAGAAGGTCTTGGATATAATGTACAGTATTACACAGACTGAAAACTTCTTTCTAAAGACAGAGAACAAGTCGCTTCCCTTAAAGATTAAATTTGACTTTGAGCAAATATAGTGGAGGGGGGGTAAAAACTGAGGAAAAACTGAGGAAATTAAGACATTAAAACCCTACGGTAAATCTGACACTGTGTTGTTCATATCTGCTGTGGAACAAAGACAATATTTACTGGAAAATGTGATAATAATGTTGCTCCATGTTCATTTGATGGGTAAGTAGGCAACTGTCTGTTCTTCCCCCTAGTGGCCACAACTCAATTAATACAGCTTTAAAGAACTCACAATATGCATAACATGTAATTAGTTGCAGCCAGAGACAAAATGCATCTTTAAAATGGATGTTTTAGTGCAGCTTGTGTCGTAAATAAAGAACTGGAACAATATGCAAAAGCCTTTGATAAGTAGGTGATGGTTATAATTATGTCCGAATAATGTGAGGATTGGTTGAAATTGCATTCATTCTTTCAGCTGAAAGACCAAGAAATATTGGAAAGACTGATAAAGGAGGTTTTTGGTTTAGAATAAGACAAGATATTAACACTATATTCAAGAATGGCACAGCAATCTTTCCGTGTAACAAATTATTAATATGCCTTTCTCCACTCTGGCTGGTCTGTGCTCGCTCAATAATACACAGCAATGTGCGCACGCACGCACGCACACACACACACACACACACACACACACACATAAACACACACACACCATTTTTGGTTAAATCCCATTTTTATAAAAGCCACAGGGTGACACTGACAGTCTTGCAGCACTAGGCTGTTGTTAAGTATCAGTGTCATAGTTGACAAATAGGCCTTTGTATTTATACAGCGTGTGGAGGAAAACAGATACTCTGAAGCAATACGACCATTTTTCCTCAATCTCATTCTCAAATCTCAACCCGCTGCACCCTGTGCTGTGAGAAGGTGTGCGCATCTGCGTGTGTGCAACTAAGTGAGACGTGCACAGTATATATTTGCATCTCTATATTAGATGAAAATTACCAGTAAGAAAGGTGTGTATTGTGGAGATCTGACTTCTGACACACCTGCACACACAAACACACACTCCTCAAGATTCAAACCGTGCAGGCACATTATTGTGCAGTGATGATCCTGGCAGGAGCTCTTGTCCAGCCTTATTCTGACTATACTCTCTGTTCATTGCAGTATGGAGTTTCCTCATATCTTAAAAACAGACTTCAGACGCCTCAAAATAGGATAGTTAGGGTTATGCCTAATCTCACCATGGGGACTCACCTTAACATATGTCATACTGAGAGCCTTGGGTGGTTGAAAGTACAGTACAAAGTCAGATAGAGTTGATCATTGCACATAAGACAATGCATGGTGCTGCAGACTATCACAGGGCTGACACAACCACTGCAGCACGTGCTCCTTTTCTATACAGGATATTCACAGCCATTCTACTGGGAGTACTTTTACTGATCTTGTTCCTCCCAGGTTTAACAGTAATCTGGGGAGGGAAACTTTTCTGTACATGGCGGTGAATCTGCAGAATAGATTGCCAGGTAATCTTAAAATCATTAGCAGCCTGGGAGCTTTCAAGCTTGCACAGTAGGATATTTTGTCTGATAATAGGCTGTCTTTCTGTTTTATTTTTCAGGTTCTGTGTTTATGGACAGTAAATTATAGTGAGTAACATGATGAAATGACAGTGTAGGCATAGGTCATGATTGTATTATTGTTTTTATGATTGCTACTGCGTGTCAGTCGTGCCATGTCAGATGTGCCGTCTTGTACCCCTCACTTACACATGCCCCATCCACAAAGGGACAAAATGAAAATAAGACTTAGAATAAGAGCTTTATTGTGTTATCCTGACTTTTTCTTTTATGTAAGCACCCATGGTCTTGGCTGATTTGATGTTTCTCTTTTTAACAAAGTGAAATTGTCTGATAGATTTAATCCATCAATCAATTAATGAATCAATCAATCAATCCATTAGGTTTTTTACCCCCCAAACATTTGTCAATGTCCCCACAGTGTTGGTGCTTTTCGAAACATTTTCCCCAAATACCCTCTGATTCCGAATTTGTTTTCCTGTCCAGAAAAGTCTGAAGTCCCCGTTTATCATTATCAAAAGGTGGAACTGGACTCTAAATATTTTAGGGATCGTTTTCTCTGGGCTTTCTGCAGTCATCTCTGTGGTTAGATTAAATAGGTTTGAAATGTGGTTCACCTGATATTCCCAGATCCAATTCCAATCATGCAAACCCTCGACTAACCTTCTGTTTCTATTTTAAAGTTTGAAAAATAGCCTTGGTAAAGCAACAAGCCTGTTAATTCCAGGTTATTTTGGGTATTACTGTGCACTTGAAACTGAAACAGGAACTTGTTCCTATTTAAATCTGCACACATTTTGATGCTAAGCTTCCAATTTATTTTTACCAGTGACCAGTGATTTCCTCTATTCTTATTAAATTGTTGCTCGAAGGGACCTTCCTCATTCTGGTCCTCTAGTTGATACTCTGTTTGAACCAGTGTTTTGTTGTAAATTTCCAAAACATTACTTTTTGCAAACCCTTCATACAAAATAATATGAATTTGTAAAATGGACTTTCTACAACCTATTAGCACAAAAAACATTCAAAAATATAGAGTAGTCCTCTCAGCCACTGGACTGTACCGAAGAAAACAAACTGTGGATCCACAAAAGCAGTCTCCCATTCATTGTCTATGGAGCAGCTCCAGACTTTATTCTTGATGACATCACAAGTTTGAGACTTACTTCTCTGGTTTCTGGCTTTGAGAGAGAGTAGCTCATGATTAAAAACTATTGATTAACCTTTTCAAGGCCATGGAAATAATATCCTGGAATTTTTAATTTAGGCGGTGTTCCCCTTTGAGCCAAACAGTAGTAGTAGTAGTGACTCCAGTCCACTTAGTGGTGGTAACACACCTCTTAGCTGGTTTGCCAACCACCAACTATCTAACTATAAAGCAAGGAATATCTGTCTGTTTGTGTATGTGTGTATGTGTGTACGTGTGTGTGTGTGCCATTCATCACATAACTTGAAAACCGCTCATCCCACATACTTCACACTTGGCAGGTGTATTGCTGAGAACCCAGGGACATGTGCTGTTGAATTTGGTGTGATTTGGACACGCGTCACATTAAATATTAATAAACTTTGGATAAACAAGTGAACAGCGCTCTGCGGCTCTGAGCAGCAGTGGGGGTGGGGCTTCGGGGCTCTGGAGAGTTGAGCATTTTTTCATCTATATGAGAAAGGACTCTCCATCACTTGCTACGGTACATTTAACGAGAGAGGGAAAAAAAGAGACCTGAGAATTTTTATGTGTCAAACTCAAACATTTCAAGCATCAAGGATGTAACTTTCGGAGTGAATGCTTTTGTTCCTGGACCCAAGGACATACAGGGCTCTGCAGAGTCAAGAAGAAGCATGTTGTCTGTTTATTGACTGTAGTTCAGATGCTGAATATAGGCTACAAATATTAGAACCAAACCCTTCTTCATGTTTCTGGAGTCTACAGGCCTAAGCCTGCAGGATAAGGGCCACTCGGCCATTGCAACTCAAAGTGTGTAAATTTGCCATACTAAGCTGTAACACTAACAGCAAAATAACTCTGCTAATTACATCAGTGCTCAGCTTTATAAGCACTGTGGTTAAAGCAAGCAACTACTATGCCTATTTTAAATTTATACATCTATTTAGCGTATTTCATTTGTGATTCTATCTGTGAGTAGCCATGACTTGAGTGTATTTTTCTGGAGCAAACTTAGTGGTATGAGAGCCCCAGGCAAATTATGCCGTGCTTTATGTTCTACTCTTTCTCTATCTGGGAATGTTGGGATGCTATTTGCAGTTTTTTTTTCCGATGGAAAATGATTAACTATTAATAGTAGAACTATAAATACCACACAGTAAAGGTAAGTTACTGCATTCACATTTTGACTTTAAGTGCAGAGTGAAAGACAGACATTATCAGCACAATGTACTTGTATTTACCTAACATCTGTTCAAGGTGGGAGGGCCTACTCAGAGCTGGATCATCATCAGCTGGATGGTGCCAAGAACGGTGGTGAGATGGTAGTGGTGATTGTAGTCGTGTCCTCGATCTGTGTGCACCCTTCCCATACTTTTATTTTGCCAGCATATTGATTCGTGTTATTCTCACTGTAACAGTGAGGGACATATCACATCTCGTATTGATCTCGTAGGGACAGTGCATTTCATTTTTCAATATAGGTTGTTCACTTATTTAGCCTAATCAATAGTCTCACCACCAGACAATCAGAGATCTCCGCCTTCTGATTGTCTGGGGACACTCCTTTCTAAAGTGTGTTTAATACACCGGCGAAAACGGCCGGCAACAAAGCAATGCCTCTTACATTTTTGAAAAGGACACGCCCTAACGGAAATGTGTGCTCCTCCTTTTCTCGTCTGCAAGGAAACAAACACACAGAGAGCTTGAAAATGGATGCAGAGAGATTTAACTCCGTTTAATCAAACGTGTGCTCAGTCCACAAGATTGTGGAAATGAAGGACTTACAACGACTTTGTTTAAAACTTTTAACGCAGTCGGACGATGTTACGAGCACAAGAGTTCAGCGAGCCACTGAAGGACCGCCCTGCGGATTTACTATTGGTTCTGCAACATAGGGAGTTTTTTTAAACTCTGAAATTGTATCCGCCCATCTAAACACAAAATCAGGGAGCAAAACATCAGTCTTTAGTTAAGCAAAGCGTCTAAAGACTGACTTGTGAGTCTACCTGATCAAAAGTGTTTTAGTTGGTTTCGGTATTCCACCTCTGATAAAGAGCAGCGCGTTGCGGATGAAACTTTATCCAGAGAGAGTCCCAAATAGGGCTCTGAGTCTGTCAGAAGGTCCAAAGGGAATACTAGTTTATTATTACTAGTTTATATATATTAGTTTTGAGTCTATTTTTGTAATACAACAACTTTCAGCTCAAAATATCATAACACTATTCTCAGCTTCTCAGAGAATGCAGATATGTGCGATATATTTTGAATGTGCAGAAAGTTTTAAACAAAGGCAGAAACCTTGCTGAAACAATGATAAAACAATGAAGCTTGGTGTGAATAGGTGCCACATGCACATTTAAAGCTGTTACTTTCGCAAACAAAAGACACAAAGGACAGAAAAGTAAACTATGTCAACATATGTGTTGACTCAGCAGAGATGAAAAAAGCTGATCTGCAGGGTAAAAATACTCAAAGCCATGCAGAATGCCTGAGAGCCTCATTTCATTACATACTGTCATAACCTTTGTATTTTTCATTGCCATATGTCACCTGAATTTTGTGTTTGTTTTCACATACATAAAGACATTTCCACCATAAATTAGTGCATAAAAACAAAGGAAATAAAGTTTTTGACACTCCAACTTAATATGTGTCTCCACCAATATTGAAGCACAACCCACACCCTCTGTCAACTGGCAGCTGCTGCAAGTTTTCTGAAAACTGACTTGCCTGAAAAGAACGAAAGTCTTACATAGTTACACTATGAAGAAGATGAAGAAGAAGCAGAAGATGAAGAAGAAGTGAAGTAGCACCACAGTTAGCAGGACAACAGACACCATGTATTTTTATGTCTCATTTCGCCTGTTATATTTTGTCTTGTCACCCCAAAAAACACTTGGACTTTCTAAGAAACGAACACAACATGGGCTGCTATACCGCTCCCACTTCTACTGATATTTGATCTCCTTCATGTTGCCTGTCAGGCACTAGTGGCTCCATTAGTCCCTTCAAAAACAAATATAATATTTTATTAATCACATTGTCATATTCTTTATTACTAATGCAGTACAAGTTGGATTTAGCACCGTGATGCCATCAGCAAAGGGTGTTAATTTGGGCTACTTTTTAATTTGCCAGAACGTGTTATATTGAAAAATGCCTGTTCAGCCAGTTTGAATAAAATCAAACCAGTTCAAAGTAATAAAGTGGACCGGCAAAATTGGAAACCAACCCAACTCTGAACAGCAGTGTACATGTGGCCATGTTTTATTACAGTCGAGCCTCTGGATCAGCACAGGAGTAAACTAATATGAAGGCAGAGCCGCTCTGGCTTCAGAAAGGTGTAGAAAGCTATAAATACAGCAGCTTTACTCTGACCCTCACTCCGCACATACTGATGGGGGGTAATGGCTCACTGACTGACTAGCTGGCACAGAGGCTGACCTTATATATTAATCACGTTGACTGCTTGGCAACAGCACCAATTCACTCTGCATCCCATGACACCAGTGTGGTATTAATCCTTATTCTCCTATTTAACCTAATCAACTCCACATCCAGTATGAACTCTTGCCAGACAACTACAATAACACGTCTCAGCCTGGTTAGACAATCCAGACCATGAGGTTGTCTGCGCTGTGTCAACAGGGCAAGATGATGGGGATCGGCGATTGACAGTCCAGGATGGTCTGACAGCTGTTTGACTTGCCTGTCAGAGCAATAGTTTACACAATCCAAATATCAAAACTGTCAATCACACATCAAACGTTGTGTAATTCAATTGCAAATGGACCATTAAAACTGACAGATTGAACCAAAGGCAAGTCAGATGCATAATGAGACTCACATATTTGCATATATTCATGTACTGTTGCATTGGGAGTCTCACAACTGGTACAAAAGCAACTTGTAGATGGAAATAAGTGATGTGTGACCAATGTTCAAGGAGGTTTGAGAGACTGTCAGAAGCTGCAGAAAATGAATATGCATGTGGTATGTATACTCCTCGGGTGAATATTTGCAGTGAGTTCAAAGAGAACGTCTGTCTGTCTGTTTGAAATGTCTAGACATGAGAGGAAACAATGAACTCAACAATGGAGGGAGTAAGAAGGTATTTGTATATGGAAAATATGAGCTCCAGCTCCTTTGTTCAGTACTCTGAAATGACCCGAGAGTTTGGAATGAGCTGGTCTGTCACAACCAGCACGGCACTCACCAACCATCTCCCAGCAGTAAACACACATTTTATTAACACCAAATCTCCACGGTCTCCCTGTCAGGGGCAATACAAGGTTGATGGGAACTGCTCTGAAGCAGCTCATGAAACTGAATCAGGATATCTTGGAGTGGTGAGTCTAAAAGAGCCTGGCTTACTGTACACTAATCCAAGGGGCTTCATCAAATCTGCTGACTGGTGGGGAGCCCAGGGCATTTGCAAACTTTGTAGTGGTTAATTTAGAAATATTTGGGAGAAAATACCAGTTTGTGTACATAAGCCTTGAAATATGCTTTGTGGGATTTTCTGTATTAAAGTTTGCTTAACTGCATCAGATATGTTTTCCACCTTTGAATGCCCAACTCTCCCAGGAGTATAAACTTTTGTCTGACATTAAAGGCTACAGGGTGAGTAACCAAACACAAATATTTCCTGGGTAGAGTACCAAGACAGTAGACTTTGGGGGTCTAGAGAAAGAGAAGCAAACAGTCAAGAACTCAGATATAATATACTGGAAGGAAAAAATATAATGACTAGTGTTAGCTCGCATGATTTTAAAAGAAATATGGTTTGCCCTTCTGTTTCTTTACTGGGCTTATACAAGTTGTATAGCAATGTGTGTACAAGCGTCCCCAGTGTCTTCATCTGAAGCACAGGCACCTATTGTTCTGCCTGTCACTGTACTTGCTATCTTTGTTACAGTAGCTGAATCAGCCCTGCTAGCCTGCAGCTCCGGGTCGCAAACCTCCTGCAGTCACATCAGCGCTGTCAACTTACAGAGAGAGAGAAGGAGAGAAAGAGAAGGATGCTAATAGTGTGCAGCAAGGTGACTGATTGACCAATCTGAAAACATTATTAATTCATTTTCCACACCAGCTACTCAAGATGATGAAAGAAGTGGAATCTTGAGTAGGGCTGCCTCCTAATAGTCGACCAAATGTTAGTCGACCAGAGAGGTCATTAGTCGTAGCAGTCCACAAACATGAAACTCTATTAGGAGCTGCACCTTGTCAAAAGAAATCAAAACCTATATGACTGGACCATGTGGGGATTTAATTTGAAAAGACAGACATAGGAAGAGGCCACGCTCAGCAGTCAGACAGGAGTCACATTACAAACCAATCACAGCCGACAGGTATCTTTCCCTTCTTCTGTAAATATTCAGTCTGATAAATACGGGAGAGTTGATCATGTTAGTGCAGGGCTACCTAGAGCTTTACATCTGTCCCACAGACGATAGGCCTACACACTTATAAACAGCACTTGGAAGAAGATCAGCTCTGTATTCAGGATATCAGGTAAACAGGCTATACCATGCTTGTTAAGGTTGCTTAGTAACCACAGATGCAACATGCCAGCTGGCACAGAAAAGGCACAAGAGTAGCACCCAGCACCTAACCTCGCATTTTCAGCGCGGTTGAAGACACTTCATGTGTACTGCCCCTAAGTTACATCATTTTGAGAAGGTGAGGCACAAACCCAAGGTGAACATTTGTCAATCATTCATCGACTACAAACATGACATATCATCTGAAATATGCAAGTAGCTACATGCCCATTAGCCACTTAGCACAATAACTACTGCTTTGCTGTAGGGCTGTTTTGGCAAAGCGCAAATAGATGGGCAAAGGAAAGTCAAGCAAGGAGCTGTTTATGTCTGGAGCCAATGTTCTTGTAATGTTTCAAATATTTAACAACTTGACTGAATCAGTAAACAAGTCATGAATACAAATATGTCATGAGCGGGGTCTTGTCATTGGTTCTCTTGCAAGTGAAAGCGTCATTCGTCAGATGTACTCCTGCCTTTACATGCTTGACCCTGCAATGTTACTACCTTCATTCACAACACAGCCACACTGGCATTCTACCTTAAGTGTTTCTGGGTCTTGAGGTGGGAAATTGGTAGAACAGATTTCCCTGAATATAGACCCCTACTCCTATTCACACATAACCCCATGCATGAAATGTTCCTGAACATTTCAGGAATAGACTGCACATGTGAAAGAGGCTTTACTCAGCATGCATGTGGCAGAAAGCAGGGAAAATCAACTGACTGGATGTAAGTCTAATGGAGGGTTTACACATATACAAACACACTCCTATTTACTCATTGAAGTCTCAAATTACATGTCTCAAATAAAAGTCTCAAATCGAGTCTTAAGTTCAACAAATTCCCATTTTATACCTATGGAAGGCAACACAGCAGGAGCCCCAGAGCTTTTTATTCTACTGAAGTCAAGATCTAATGTGTAGTTGACATACAAACACTAAGATGAACGATAATTATCACGTCCAAACCTCCCATAGACAGCGTTGTAATGCACTATACTGTCATTTGTACATGATGCACAACTGTGCGTTAAACAAAAGCTGACATCAAATATGCAAACAGCAGGTGTGGAGCTCAGCATGTGAGGCATTTCAGAAAGTAAAGGAGAAAAGAAATGTGCATCAGTAACAAGAGCCTGGAAATGGAAAGCGAGACTTAAAGCAGTATGAAGACAGTGATACTGGAAGATTGGGAGCAAAGTTGCAATGAAAAATTGATAAACTGAAAATATGACCAAAACTGACGCAACAGCCTTCAAAGACAGTGGGGCAGAAAAGGGCCTAGTCAAGGATGATCTCAGGTGAGGCCGGCCCATCAATATTTAACAACCTTTTGATAGCAGGTATAAAAAAATAAGATTCACTGGGCTGTTTTTGCAGTTAGGAGGTGGTTTAACAATAAATTGCTTCACATTATGATGACAGGAGAATAAAGAGGCATCATCCCTAAAGGACAGTAATTTGAAGTTCTAATTAAATGATGATCTCAGATTTTTGTGTTAATTGCAGGTTGAAAAGTCCCAGCTTTTCTTATGCTGCTCACATAAATAAAGTGTCAGAGTGAGCACTGCCCTCGGGCTACTTAACACTGCCAGTGTTCTCTTAGTAGACAAATTACTGCAACCATGGTCTGCCAACATTGTCTTCAGACTCACATTCATTATCACACTGCAGGGCCTGGTTATCAGTCATGCAGTTATGAGCATATAATGTCATGCCAGAATGTGCAACATATGATCACATTTATTCCAGGTCTATTCAACATTAAATTTCTACATTCTTTGTACAGGCTGGAAGATATGAGACGAGACAATGGCAAGGACATCTGGAGCAGGCTATCAAGAGCATCCTCCCATTTTCCTTTGCTCCCTTATTGCCAGTCAGACCACAAGCAGATGGGAGTGACTTAGGCAGGTAACAAATTACTAATCAATAACTATCTCAATGAGGGGAAATGTACAGATGTAACCTTGCTCTGCCCAGCATCCACATACTCTCCCACTATTATTCCATCAGAGAAAATTCAGACTCTTCTGTAAATAATAAATATTGCAGCAAAGACTGTATACAATAATGGACGTAGCTGACATGACATCACCCGCTGGTTTGTGGACTGTGGTTTGCAAGCCTCCAGTTCGGTGTTTTGGAATTCGTCATCTTGTTTTTTTGGAGCCAGAGTTGACCATATTTGGATGGGAGGTTGGAGAGGGGGTGGATCTGACTAACAGACTGTGGTGATGCCTCACAGACAGCCTTTCACTTAGGTGTCCACGCCCTTAAATCTGTGTAACTTTACGCATAAATAACACTTAAACAGTTGTCATCAATATACATTAGCTATAGAGACCAAAACTGTTTTTGTACCAGGCTGTAAACATGTTTATTTCTGCTGTAAAGATCAGCATTTCACCATGGATGTCTGGGGAATTGACTCACTTCTAGTGCTAGCCTCAAGTGGCCATTTGAGGAACTGCAATTTTTGGCACTTGGGCACTGGCTTCAATGTTTTAGCCCCAGAAGCTGCTGCATGTAGTGCAGACACAGGATTTACTGTTGGCAGGATGAGAAAAAGACCAAAATGTATCAACAGGCTCTTTGGATTCACTTAGATTTAGACTATTCATCCCTAAGTGTGAACTATGCTTGATTTGTTGTATTGCATGCCAGCCTTAAGGTAAGCTTTAAAGGTGAACAAGAAAGTACTGAATATTGTATTTTATATCAGATGATGTTTACATATGTTATTTTTATGACCATTAATTGTACCAGACTTCCCAGATGCATTCCTTAGAAAGAATGTATGAAACGTTGCACCTAAAAAGTTGTGCAGTCCAAAGTTCCCCACAAAACAGCTTTTACGACCAGAGTCATATTATGTTGCCAGTGTGTCTTTCTATGAGGATGCAAAATGTGTGCAAGGTGCCTGTGTGTGTGTGTGTGTCTGTGTGTGTGTGTGTGTGTGTGTGTGCCAGGTAGGGGTGATCCTGAATAATCGATGATTCGGTGATTCGATTTGGAGAAGTCTGATTCGACTGCCAGTCTCGCTGTCTAATTGTCGCAAAATGTGGTTATGAAACAATACTGTACCATTCTGACTATATGGGGGTGCTCACTGCTGCTGAACATCTTGATTTGACATAGAATGTATTTGTTTTCTAGTAATTCATGATATATAGCCTATTTTGATACAAACATCAGCCTAATTTCTGTTAATAAAAAATTGAAAATGACGCGTGCGTTTAATGAGTAGGCATAATCATTACTACGCATGAATAAATCACCCAGTTGCTCGATCCAAATAAACTGAGATCGCCTCACAGCAAGAGGGTTCCTGGTTCGATCCCGGGTGTGTGAGCCCCTCTGTGCGGAGTTTGCATGTTGCATGTTGCATGTTCCCTGTGTCAGCGTGGGTTCTCTCCGGGCACGCCGGCTTCCTCCCACAGTCCAAAGACATGCAGATTGGGGATTAGGTTAATTGAAAACTCTAAATTGTCATTGTAGGTGTGAATGTGAGTGTGAATGGTTGTCTCTATGTGTCAGCCCTGCGATAATCTGGTGACTTGTCCAGGGTATACCCTGCCTCTCGCCCTAATGTCAGCTGGGATAGGCTCCAGCCCCCCCCCGCGACCCTCAAGAGGATGAAGCGGTTAGAAGATGGATGGATGGAGTGAGTGCGCTGCAGGACCATCAGAGCAGCATCGAGGCCTACGGTGATTTAAAATTAAAGTCCCACTGACTGTCACACACCTGAGTGTGTGAAATTTGTTTTCTGCATTTGACCCATCCCCTGAGGGAGCAGCGAGCAGCAGCAGTGCCGTGCTCGGGAATCATGTGGTGATGATTTACGGTGGCGGAGCGCATAAACAAACACTTTGAAGGAGGTATGCACTCTCAAATCAAACTTTTTTGAAGGATTATTCATTTACCTGAAGTGTCTTGAAACAAATTTCACCGCTGATTGTTTTCTTGATAGAGTCTGATTTTTTATTTGGCTACTTTTTGTCCGACGATTGAGAGCGATGACGCATGGTCCGTGTGGATGAACTTGTATGAATCTGAGTTGATTAATGAAGTAACTTGACATCAGAAAGAAGGACAACTGTTTTACTTTTACTTTTATTATTATTATCTCATTATGCCAACTGAAGAATTAAATTTGTTGATATGGGTGTTTTAGCTCTTTTCTGTGGAGCAGAAACTGCCACAAATGAGCTCATTAGTCAATGAAGGGGAAAACAACATGATTTGATGATTAGTCAGCTAAAGGATATATCTGTCAAATCAGATTCGACTATGTAAATTCTTCGTTGGGGACACCCCTAGTGCCAGGATAAGGAGACCACTGGATTACCAGTAGTTAGTTACTGCAGGGGATTGGCTTGTACATAAAGAGCCAAGATGGCGTCAGACAGACAGCAATGGAACGGCGCATCTTCCTCATCTCCTAACTGGCCACAACAGCACCTGCACAAAGATCAGCTGTAGCTTTAGCCATACTGATGGTTTTGTTCTGTTAGGGGTGAGCTGCCTATTTTCGTTCACCTTGAATTCTCCTGTGCACCCGAGTTAGGGAGGTTAGTTTTGGTTTCTTTTATTTCTTCAGGTTAGATTGGTTGTTTTTAAAGTCAGATTTGTTTTGGTTTGTTTTGTTGGCCTTGGCCCACCCTGAAGTCTATCCAGGCTTTCAATATGTTCGTCTGAATATGTAATAAATTTCATATTCAGTGATCCGTCTCTGCGGCTGTCTGGGACTTGGGGAAAATGGGGCTGGTTCATGTTGTGTCTCAGCCAGTCCTTGACAGGGCATAACACTGCTTGTAACAAATTGTGTTATCACAATGACAAATGACACTTCTATCTTCATCAAATTTCCCACCAGCTTCATTCATTTTACGTAAACATTAATAATTAATTTAACAGCATACACAATTAATTATTAATATTTATATATTGTGTAAAGCTAGGGCATCTTCAAGGCTTAATAATCTTCCAACACCAATTCTGTTCATTAAATTAGAGCACAAGTACATTTGCTCTGTTGTTTAGTTGTCCAGCTTTTGTAAGTTTCATTTTGCTTACATAAAGCCATTATTTCCCATTGAAGGAAGTCAGAAGCCTTTTAAGGGATGATTCATATTTTGAATCGAAGGTTTCTCACTAAGGGATGTGCATTTTAAACTTTTCTTTTTGTTTTTTTTTTTCAAAAAAAGATTTCTGCAGCTTGTTCCTCCATAACACGCAATAAAAAGAACCTGTTCTGAGATGTGTTTATGTAACACTCATGAAATGCTCGGGAAAGCTGCTGACAATGAAATTGGGTAGCTTATAGTGTTTACCTTATGTAAAACAAACACTTCAGACAGTGATGTAAAGTAAAAATACATCGGCATATATAGTTAGGGTTTACATATGGCATATAACATTATTATTAAAATCAATTTTTAAATGACAATATACAATTAACTTAATCTAACTGTTGCCATCACACCTACAATTATATCTGGTTGGTGCAGTGTTTTGAATTTCCTGGAGGTGCCCTGTGGAATTACACAGGCGGGGTAACCTCACAAGTGTCCCATAGAAAGGCAGAAATCTGTGTTATTTCATGAAGTGTAAGAGGAGAAATGAAAGGAAGAGGAAGAAGGGCCGGGCTGAATCAAAGACGAATGGATGTGGAACAAATGTTCATCTTATCTCCTCTCGAGTGTCAATGTACTGCACTGCAATACCACACAGTCTCTCCCTAGTACATGTATGAGTGTGCATGCGTGTACATACACAGGTCAGATTTGGTGTGTTTTTGACCCTACCCAATGTGTATGTATTGCGTGTTGGTGTGTATGGTGCCCTTCACACTCTGTACTAAATGACTTAGACCCACAGAATGCTCCAGGGGGATATACACTCTCAATCATACCATACAACACTGCAACACCAAGGGCAACAGAAAGGGAGGCAGCGAGAGAAGCAGAAACACAAGTCATAAGCAGACAGGCAGTGAGGCCTGAAAATCAGTTCCTTGGCAGACTCGGGTAGCTACGGCTCCCAGTTGGCAAAACGCATTGGAGGGACACAAACTTGATTCCAAAATCAATGTCCCTCCAAATCGTAACGGCTTGTCACTCTAGTTAAACAGCTGTAAGGGTCAAACTGCAAGGTATGTTTGCTGCGGAGGTGTTATATATCTGTGCTTAGTTTAAGTACACATATGTAAGGTGCAAAAACTATCCATCCATTACTTTCCTTTATCCAGGGCCAGGTCGTGGGGGCAGCTGGCTAAGCTAGGCATTCCATACGTACATCCCCCCAGCAACGTTTTCCAGCTCCTCCTGAGGGATCCTGAAGAGTTCTCAGGCCAGATGCGATATCATCCCTCCAGCATGTTGTGGGTCTGCCCTGGGGCGTACTACCAGTTGGACATGCCCGGAACACCTGCAA
Source organism: Epinephelus fuscoguttatus (assembly GCF_011397635.1). NCBI lineage: Eukaryota > Metazoa > Chordata > Actinopteri > Perciformes > Serranidae > Epinephelus > Epinephelus fuscoguttatus. Next base: position 21,250,906 of record NC_064756.1, read on the forward strand.
TGGGAGGCGCCCAGGAGGCATCCTGGTCAGATGCCCGAACCTCAACTGGCCCCTTTCGACACAAAGAAGCAGGAGCTCTACTCCAAACTCCCTCTGTATGTCTAAGCTCCTCATCCTATCTCTAAAGCTGAGCCCAGCCACCCTACAGAGGAAACTCATTTCGGCAGCTTGTATCTGCAATGTCATTCCTTCAGTCACTACCCGAAGCTCATGACCACAGGTGAGGGTCAGAGTATAAATTGGCTGGTAAATCAAGAGCTTTGCCTCCTGGCTCAGCTCTGTCTTCACCACAACAAACTGACACAACACTCATATCACTGTTGATCAAACACCAATCCACCTGTCCACTTCATACTCCATTTTACCCTCACTCGTTTACAAGAACCCAGGATTCTTGAACTCCTTCGCTTAGGGCAGTAACTAAGCGAACTCAGTAACAGTCTTTCATTGTTAAGAGGGAACATGCAGAGCGCTATGTGAGTAAAATAATGAGCAGTTTATACAGGCTATTTTTCTTTGTAATCATCCAATAGTTGTGCCAGCATTTAGTTGATGGTCTTATTCAGGACAAACAAATGGTGCACAGGTAGGTGGTGCAATATTGCTCAAGGAGAATTGAACCACACACAAGGCTGCTGAGGAAAACATCATCCTTTGTAGGAAGTGAACCTGCAGAACCAGATGTGGCAAGGTCTCAGCTATCTTTCAACAAACCATGTTCCAGTGCAAATACACTGGTGACCTTAGCCCCTAGCTTTCCAAGGAAATGACATGGCATATCCACAGGCATCATACAGAAAGTGAACTTTGCTGAACACTGCATGTGAGTTTCTTTACTTTATCTGTTGCTGCAAAGCTGTGCGCCACACTCACAGCTGCCCAGTGCCAACACAGATTTTGTTTATAGCCCTTGAGCAGCTTCATCTGAGCTGCTGATGAAGTTAAATGCCTTGCTCAAGGACTCATCCTGTGGTGGAAATAAGAGAGGAACACTGGTGCTTATTAACAGTCCTAACGTAAAAAAAAGAAGCTTAATTAATAGTTATCTTCTTTCCCAATAGGAAATGTCACAATTGTGCTTCATAGATCTACAGAGCAACCTATTACAACAGATCCTAAGAAAATTAAAAATTCGATAAACTGGATTCCTACTGACAAAATTTTGTTCCCCTCTTGTGAGTCGCTCTTCTGATTCCAGTACCCAATGCATTGTGGGACAACAGTGTCCAACAACATTGAGAAATTGGTTTACAGAAATTATTTCTTAGTTTTGTTACATTTCCACTGTGAAAGCTAGGGCTGTAAACTTCTGGTCAATTGGTTGGTGGATAGCTCGTCTCACCAAATTCTTATTGGTCAGACGATCACTGGAGTTACTTTAAAAGGCTGTGTGTTCACTTTCATCTTTACTAACCCCTTTCTTTCCCCAGCTGAAAGCAGCAGTTGTTGTACAGTACAAGTATTTATCCTTTGTGACGGTTGGTCATTGTGGTATTTGTCCCACCTTTTCTCCACTGTGACTGAATGACTGGTGACAGTGACGAGTGCAGCGTTTTACCCAAAGTTAAACATTTTTCAACTCTCATTTTTAATCAGAAAATGGATAAATAATCCCAGAAGACATTCAGTGTCTGATTTATCAATATGGATTAATTTCATTAAGTCTCCAAAAAGACACTACAGTTCAATGCTGGATTACAAAGCTTCTGAAAGGAATACAATCACACCTGAGCCCTTGTTTTAAATGGCAGAATGGCGAATGTTAGCTACTGGGCTAATAATTTAGGTGTGTCTCAAATCACATACTTTCGTTAGTATACTTCTATGTAGCATACTGTGCGCACTATGTACTCATTGGCGTAGTGCGCAAATTTCGACAGGGTAGTGTTGTCTCAAACCAAACACAGCTGTTGTGCACTCACTGGAAATGACGACTGCACATTAGCTGGTTAGAAAACTAGCATTAGCATTTCAGTTATCGTTCGTGATACCAAATCATTAAAGACTGTTAAATTAATGCAATAAACATACCGCTGGCTTATACTCGACAACAGTATAGTGGTGCTTAGTGCAAAAAACATGTGAATTTGTACAATGCAGCGAAGTTCACGGTCACACAGTCCTCGGGCCGCCATTTCCAGTTTGAAAGTGGCCCTTCCCTTTCAGCTACGTAGCCAAGATGGCGACCATTGAGTGCGAGAAGTATCCATAGTTCCACACTCATTTTTGACTGTTTTGAACGCACCATCCAGGTACTCATAGTGCATTGCATTTTTCCATACTTCTCAGTGTGAATGCACTTATGCACTCAAAATATTAAGTGTGAGTACAGAAGTATGCGATTTGAGACACAGCATAAGTCTCTCTTGCATGCAGCGTTGCAGGGATATTTTGCATTAGCTCTGTTTTGTTGAATATTACACTGTCAACCCCAAAGTTAACTTCTATGTTGGTGTCCAGTACATCAGATTTTTCCCATCAGTCCTGTTCAGTGCTCAGTAGTGAGACAGACTAGCACAAGCAGCTCAGGTGGAAAAGTGTTACAGTGCGCATTTGGATAGTATTACATTGGAGATCACATTCATTTTTCACTCCAGACATTCCACTTGCCTGAACACAGAGTTTACCTGCCCTGGGCAAGTATTAATGAAAACGCTTTGGAGGACACACAACGCTACCAGGTAGATTGCATTCAGTGCACTGTGGTGATTTAGTAAATCTAGAGATAACGTGCAGATTTTTTTTCCCCCCATCGACCAATAAATTGGTTAAAGAGTAGATTGAATTTCAGTCAGCCAAGACTCTTTGGTTGAATACAGCCCTAGTGAAAAACACGACATACACAAACTGCAGCTGTTATTAAACTGCAGGTCCATTAACTAAGTTGCATCTGGAGGCAGATACAAAACTGACCATCATCACCATGGATACAATCACAGTATAGATATACAGGACAGACATATATATATATATGTTTCTATTGCATGTGTGCTATTTGGTGTGTACTGCATATCTGTGCTTTGGTTCAGTGGTGTCTGGGTTTGTGTTTTGTGTACCTAAATAGCTGCAGTGTGCTTTCATCCCCATGTCAATCTCGCTCCCTCTCTGTCTGTCTGTCAGTCTGTCTCTCCCCAAGTCTGTCCTGAAAGACCCTGAGGCTCTCTGTGCTTTTCCCCTAATGAGGTACAAGCCAGAACTCCTTCTAATGCCACAATTATAGGCATATCTATGGGCTCCTGGGTTGTTTTCTTTGCTGTGTAAAGCCACAACCATAAAGGACACACTGCTCCTACCCCGGCATTTTCCCCATCACATACACATCAACATTACAGCCATTAATATGAGAAGGCTGACAGGACACCTTGCTCACAATCAACCACCGGCTGGCTAGACCACTGCTCCTTTTTAGTACATATTCAGTATGTGGGGCTTATGCTTGTTGCTGACTGGTTTTAAATGTTCTTGCGCACTACAAAATGACTGAACATTCATAATATTCTCATAAACAAAAGACAGTAGCTCCCATCAAACTTGTGGCCACTGTCTATTCTCTGCAGTGTAGAGCACTATAAAACAAGATAACCATTATCATCAGCCACATAATCCTCTGCAACATTTCCTCCAGTTCAATATTGGTATTTAATGTTTGTAATAGGGCAACCAATCATGACGTGGTGAGCGGAGATGAATGAAATCCATTTGCTAACTCTTGCATGAAAGAAATGAAGGATGGTGGTCGTTGCGGCAGCCAGCTTGCTTATGGGATCAAGAATGTTTTGAATGTAGGTTTTGTTGTCCATTAATTAATTCAGTAGGCTTAAACTATGATGCCGATGTGGGTCAAGTATTCTATGTAATTAACTAAAGGCTGTTCGTCTTGGCACTTGGACCCACAACTAATTACCGTGTAGCTGCAGCTGAAACTATAATGACATGAGTCAGTGGCAGAATGCCTGATTCGTCCTATAAGATACCATCCTAATGCCTAGGGAGAATTCATGTTTCAGAGGTACGATGTATATAACATGCTGAGGGAGAGGGAAAGGTGGACGTTTTGAATGATTTTTAATAAAAATGCCATACTCATCTACTTAAAAGGCCTTGGATGGTGCTCTAATTAGCTCAATTAATCAATTCAGAGTTGATCTGAGCAGCCGATGAAATGCAGCCTAACTAGCGTGTCTGTCGACATAGTAGAACAACACCCGCAAGCAATATGAGCTGCTGCTCTGCTGAATGTGCCTGAACAGCTATTATCTGACATATTCCAGATGTACACATGTTGTCTGACTATGTACCGTAGGTTGCATGTTTCTTGCAATATCAGTCAATTTAATGCCTGACATCATATTGAACCCGCTCAGTGCACCACCCATCACTGGGCTTAATGGAAGATGGAAACCAGCCCAAGCAGTGAGCCCGATGTATCCGCACACAGTTCTTGGAGGTATCTACGGTGTGTAGGCATCATATCAAGCAGCCATGCTCGTCATCCATCATGGAAGCCTGGCTGGAAACAATCACAGATTTAACCTGCCTCTGTGGCAGTGCACAGTCGGAAAGAGAAATGGCTTGTACCTGCAGGGTGGTGGATAATGGAGGTGAGCGTCAGAGACAGTAAACAGTGCTCCAGCAGCAGCTCAGTATCAGTACCAAACCCAACCAACTCTGAAATTATTCAGGAAGCCTGTACAGATCAATAAAAGCTATGCGGAGGCCAACTTTTAGATTCAGATACTGAAGCAGCTCAAGTGCTTTTGAGGGCTGCTTTAGAGTCAGATAGAAATCACTGCTTTCTATTTTTACAATACAACAGGCACAAGGCACAAGGTCGTGAGCAGCACAAGGACAAGTTCCTATAAGCATATTTATTTGTATTTATTTATACACATGACACTACTGTATGCTTGTGTGAAGTGGACAACAATTGGACAGTATGGCTATTGATCATTTTCTCAGCCTGGCACAATATCACTCCAATGACTCTTAAGCAGCTGTGCCAATCACATAACAACAATTTTTTGTTGTTTTTTTTTTACTAGTAGGCAACTAATGTTGTCTAGGACGTGGAGAGATACAGACATACCGGTAAGAATACTTGGCATGTGTTTGAATGAAGGGTGAGGGGGCAGAGATTGGTGTCAGTAAGTGTGATGAAACATATGTAATATAGTCATGAAAATGCCAGTCAAATTGAACTGAAGAATGCATTTCCCAAAGGCTCAGGTAACCATGAGATTTTGAGAAAATAATTTGAGTAATTGCTTACATCAAGAAGACGATATGAATGTTTCAACTTTATATTAATATGAAAATCCTCCTTTTCTATCTGCTTTCCAAAGTCGGATGAGATGTTGTTCAGTCATGACTGAATAATAAAAAAAGCTTGTGTTTGATAGAAATAGCTGCTCAGATAAAATATAGTTCTATACAGCCGTAAACAAATGGCCTGAAGGTACAAAACTCATTTACAAAAAGCACATAGTATGGTGCATAAGACTCAACAATATACAGTATAAAAACAAGAATCATGTTAGCACTTCAATGCATTAAAACCTTTACAGCAGTCAAACGTCCAGGGTCCACAGTCAGGTATTAAACACGTTTCTATTTAATCAAAATGCCACAGGAGAGCAATTTTAGCTTTACAGAGGCACCGCTGATTTAGGTCAGTCTCTTGGAAAGCTTCAGTGCTGCAGACTAACAGTGGAGGATTTCTGATTTTGTACCAACATTTGAAACTCTTTACATCCTAAAGTAATAGCGTCTGTTTTCCAATTTGTAGACAAGCAAAGCAAACACAGAAACCAAGGTTGTGATCGCCATTAAGACAGCTGCACACTCTTAGAAATACAAGTGCCAGCTAGAACCCTATAGGGTTCTTCAGATTGTCCTTTCATCTGTGAAGGGTTCAACCCAGAAACCAACATAAAGGTTTGAAAAAAGAACCCACCCAGTGGACTATACTTAGAACATTTTTATATTCCAAGGACTTTATCTAGGACCCACCAAGGGGCTCTAATAATAGAGCTTGACCACATTACCCATAGATATTTCTCCTACTCATTAAGGACTTTGATTAACAGTTAGCGTGAGCCAAAGGAACCACGTCCAGCAGCCTTGGGTTTCATGACACTCCTAAAAGACCGAGGCTGATGTGATCTGACGCAAACCACAGCACTCATGGCACACAAATACGTTTTTATGGGGTGGAGATTGCATGAGATTACTACTTTGACAGCCTTTACAATTTCAATGGTGCGGTAGGGTAACCACAACCCGGTTTCAAATCAGAAGGAAATACAAAATGCCAAGTAGGGGATACCTGTAAAATCGGGGAAAAGAAATAAAGCAAGAATTTCAGCAGACCATGTGGTATAACATTTTCAAACTAGAATTACCGCCCTGTGGTTGTATGCCACCAGTCAAGTTTCTCTTACAGTTTACATCCTTGTCTGTGAAAACATGGCTGCTTTACACCCATTGTCCCCCCAACAGCACAGAAGATTTAAACGATCAAGTTGAAGGTGGACACCCAAGATTAGTGTCATCAATTAAGTATCTGACCAAATGTCTCCCCCTCTGTTTCTGAGGTATGAGGTAGGTATAGCCCTTTTTAAATAGAAATTGTGCAAATTTGCAGGAAAGCCCAATCAGTCTTCGTTCAGCATTGGCAGAATAACAAAACGTGTAGCTCAGCGTGTGATGTAAACAGCCTTACTCAGAGGGAAGCCGCGGCTCGTCAGTCCTACGGCGATTCTCTCATAAGTTGGCCCGTCCTTCACCATTCCCGTCACTTGACGGTTAATGGCCTCTTCGTTTGCAAGGGCAAGGAGGGTGTGCAATTCGTTGTCCCCCCAGTTGCTCATCTTTACTTTGTCTGTCAGGTTTGTGTTTCCCTCTTTCTACTAGTACGAGCTGCTCATTCCTGCTATCAGCTGTTTCCTGTTTATCCACCGCCAGTGGGTCGCACCTGCGGCATCATCAACAGCTACTCCCACAAGTCTTCAACAGCCTCTCCTGTGGCAGAAGAGTGCCTCGTTCTTTTTAAACCAGAAAGGTTCTGCCAATATGTTTACCCCTACGAGGCGGAAAATTGGGCAACTCGGATCAACTCGCCAATCCAGCTCTGTGTGTCTAAACACTCGCAGCTTGCCAGCTATTGAAAGATGACTGGAAGTGTTTTATGCAGAACATTATGATGTCATCGTGAAGTTGTCAAGTCAACAAGTCCTATTTGACATTTGTGTGAAGTTTTGTCATAATTAGCGAATGAATTCATAAGAAGCAAGTAGCTTTGGGTAGAACCTCAGGAAAAACCCAGAGCAGTATAGTGTAAGAGCAAGTTCTAAGACTAAAATAACAAAACAGGCTGTTTAGCTTGTAAAGTGACCCATATGACCAACCAAAAACACATCACTTCAGACAAATCACAGCATTTTCTGATCCGCCACCTCTACAGTTAAGGTATTGTTATGTAAAAGCATCTAAAAATGTTATGCTAAGATAAGAGAGTCATAATTAAAATCAAGCTTTTGTGGTTAAAAGAAACCAATCTTTACCTGACTGTTGATACCAGACAAGACGCAGATTTGTCAGTTGTTGCAGGCTTTGAGAGTTTTTGTCACAGCAAAACATTTAACTACAGCTATCATAATTTGCACGACTGCAGGTGACTGTGTGTCAAGAAAATCAAGCATAGGATGGTTAAGTATTTAAAAGAACATCCATTGATGTTACACTTGTTTTGCCACTTGCTCCATTCCTTGTTGTACGACATGTGCAAATGTTCAGACAATACTGCAAGTGCAACAGAAGCCAGGTACAATCCACATTAAAAATGGAGTCCTCCCACACAAATTCCAAATTTAAGTGTTGACTCTGAGATAAATTTGCTGCAGAAGGAAAGGAGATGGGTAAGATCTGAAATAGAGTGACAATGTGATAATGAGAAAGTAAAAAGTTTGATTGGCTAGAAAGAGGAAGAAAACCATTCAGCAAGTTGGAAAAAACAGACAATCAACAAGCTTTTAAAATTAACTGTAATTTGAAAGGTATTTTGCTTCTTGTCTTCTTGCTGCCTACTAAGCACACCAATTAAGCAGTATATTAAAAAAAGTACAGAGATTAAGCATAGCAGCATGGGTTTCTGTTTTTCCGTGATCTCCAATGTAAACTAGATATAACTCCCAGTCCTTGAGTGAAAAGACGGTGTGCAGAATCACTTTCTTTTTGAAGAAGCACAACCAAACTTCTGGGTTTTAGGAAGGCTTCAGCTTCCAACTTGAAAAGATGAATGAGAATGAAGTTTTTGGTAGGAACAATCTTGTGTCTAGTAGTTCAACTTTTGAAATATAAAAATGTACATATTCAGATTCTGGATTGTTCACTCACAGAGGAGTGGGTTTGTTTTTGAACTGTTTTTGTGGGGAAAACCATATCAGACACTAGTATTATTCAAAGAAGAGTTAGCTAGCTAGCTATCTTAGATAGTTTTATTGTGATAGCTGACTTGAGCAGTGTGTAGCAGTCATCAGGTTTAGTGGCATCTAGCAGCAAGGATTTCAGATTTCAAACAGCTGAAACTTTTCCCTTGTGCCAAGCATGAACTCCCAGAAAGGACTTTGTCAGTGTTCATTGTTTGGGAGGTTTTTTAGCAGCAGCCGAATTATCAACCGAGGTCTATTCCTCTCCGCAGCAAACAGACAAGATGATTAAGCCGGTAAAAACACCGGCAAAAGCAGTTCTATGTTACAAATTGGGGTTTCTCCGATGCTACTCGGCTTGTCACAGACGGAGAGCAAGCCCAGCACCTGCTAATTTGTGCTATGATAATGTAATCTGTGCTCCCTTTTTATCTCTGATAACTAAGATCCATACATTCAGGAGGTTTTTACCAAGAGCTGAATTATTTGCAGATGTCTTGTCCTCTCCACAACAAACAGGCCTGGTCATTTAAACCAATGAAAATACTGAATACTAAAGCGGTTTCACTTTATAAATCTGTGTTTTCCAGTGTTGTTTGGCTCATTGTGAAGGGACTGCTAACAACAGTGGCCCTGTCTGGAGCCAGTGTTTGGTTTGTCTGTTCTGGGCTACCGTAGAAACATGGGTGTGCAACATGGCGGACCCCATGAAAGAGGCCCCGCTCTCTATGTAGATACAAATGGCACATTGTCAGGTAACAAACACCCTTTTTATTTTCAGGTAATTATACACCTAAGAAAACACACTTTTTACATTATATTCCATTTCTGCCAATTTATTCCCCTAAATCCCGCTTGGCAAAAATCCCATGTCTTGGCTTCCAAAGTCAAGCAACCCCATGCACTAATATAAATGAGGTACCATGTCTTGGCAAAATGCCAGTCAACTGCAGATTGTACACGCCCACTGTCCTGAGAATTATCAGGAGGCAACATACTGTAAGTGAAAACACCAAAGTATGTGTACATTTGTTGTATTGCAGCTTTAAATGTGACATGAAATGATGAAAACGTTATGAAGACGGCTAAAAAAAAAAAAGCAGCTCCCATTGACATTAGCTCAACAAAGGAACAGTGCCCTCTTTCTCTACCTCCATGGAAATCTGAAATGAGTTTTCTGATGAACAGTCTACTGTCTGCTGTCAAGCCTGCATGGTTATTACTCTGAAAACTGACCTCATCAGTCTGTGTATTCAAACATTTAGAAAAACACAGAAATATGCAAATACACACCTACACATTTATGCGCTCACACAAAGATATGCACAACTTCAGTTTTACCCTTTTTATCACCCAATTTAACCACAAGGAAGATTAAGTTTTTGATTAATGAAGTATGCCTCTGTAAGGGGTATGTAACTTACAGCAGCAATAGATTCTGGCGGCTATGTACATAATCTTTGTGTAGCTACAGTGTACTGCTCCTCTGCAAAGCCTCTGGTAATGTTACAATAATTTTCACAGTGATTCATTTCATGAGGATATGTGATCTACGGTTGCTATAGTTTATTGTCACTAAAACAGGATTACTCTGCTTAATTACAGCTCTGTGTATGCTGTAGTCAATGAAGCTGGGCAATGGCAGTGTTGGTATAGTTCCAAAGAAGGGAAGAGAATTTCAAGGCCGCTCTGTTTCACACATTTTAAGAGATATATAGTCCTATTTGAGGGACAAAACACATTAAAAGCCTGTTGCCACAAAGGAGGGCGTGCTGAAGGACTGCAGATAACAATAATCAGGACCCACTGTCATTTCATCTTTTATGACTATTCAATGGCATATGCTTTGACCTTGGACAATAACCGCAGTTTTTTATGAGATTACCATTGTCTGGAAAAAATAAATAAATCTGGAATAGGCATGTTTCATATTATATATGAAGGCACATGAATGTAACCTTGATCCAGCATTGTGAATAGCTTTTTGCCATTAAATGGAACCGGTATGGATGTCAACCTCAACCTCTCCAGCAATGATATTTCCATCCTTATCCATGGCCAATCACAGAGCAAAAAGGGTTGCTTTATATGCAAACACAGGCTAACAGTATGAGGTCCAATGATATGCAAAGTGCAGTAAATCAGAGTCCTCCATGGCTGAGTACTCAAGCTGCCTCCTTGCTGCTTTTCAGGTTTCAGTTCAAAGAAGACCCAAATACAGGACTCCAGGCAGGTTGAACGAAACAAAAAGCAAGCTTTAATGCAAAAAGCTGGTTCAAGAAAAACTGACAGGTAACAAAGCCAAGGGAGCAGACTGAAACAAAATCCAAGAACAAGAAAAAAATACAAAAACAAAACTAAGTAAAAAGCTGGATGACATGAGGAACACAAGGGACACAAAACACCGGCGACGTGACAACTGACAAAGGGGGAGCACACTGACTAAATACACAAGGGACTAATCAACTAAAGAATCACAGGTGTGAAAGAAAGCAAATGGGAAAAAGATAAAGGCAGGAAGTAAAACGAGACAAGACACAAGAGAAGGGTGACTTTCAAAACTAGAATAACTCTCTAGTGGTTGTAAGTCTCTACAAACCAGTCAAGCTTCAGTTTTAGTTTATATCCATGTCTGTCCAATATGTAGCCATGAAAGCTGACAATGCTTCAAATATGGATGTTGCTGCAAAGAAGCTTCATATTCTAAAACATGGATGCTTCGGACACATCTTCAACACGTCTACACAGAAGACCCATAGAATCAGCGCAGTTTCAAGGTGGGCACCCAAGTTTAGCATTACCAATTCAGTATCTGACCAAATGTCTCCCCTTCTGTCTGAGTTATGACACTGAATAAAGGCCAAAAAAGTCTTTTGACAGAAAATTATGATGTCACAGTAAAGACCTTTTGAATATAAAATGTCATCACTTCATCATTTTTAGACATTTGTGTGATTTTTTTTTTCATGATTAGCAAATGAATGCCTGAGTTCTGGCCAAAAACATAATTTGTAAGCTTGACTTTTGACCACCAAATTCTGAGCAGTTCATTCTTGAGTCTAAGTGGCCATTTGTGCCAAATTTGAGAGAACTCCCCAAGGCCCTCTTGAGATATTGGGTTCACGAGAATGAGATGGGTGCAAGGGCACAGTGCCTTTGACCGCCAAAATCTAATCAGTACATCTTTACGTCTAAATTAACTTCTGTGCCAAATTTGAAGAAATTCCCTGATTTCCCTTGAACAAATTCTAGAGATTTCGCGCTCACAAGAATGGGTCAGACAAGCTCACAGTGACCTTGACCTTTGAGATATTGGGTTCACAAGAATGAGACGAGTGCAAGGTCACAGTACCTTTGACCTTTGAGAGCCAAAATCTACAAGTGCAAGTGGACTAGGCGGTTTTGAGATATCCTGTTCACAAAAACGGAGGAGGTGGATGAACAACCCAAAAACATAATTCCTTCGGCCGAGGCTATCACTGCCATAAAGGCATAATAAAACAGGAAACAAACTACAAACATAAACTCTGGTACCATGACTGACAACTTCAAATTAGAAACCACCGCCAGTGCCATGAATTGCAAAAAATCAAATGGTTAATGAGCAAATCTGATTGAGTGCAAATTTGAAATAAATTTGGCTGAATTAAGGTTAAAACAAGAAAACAAACAACTTAAAAACCTAACTATACACTTGTAGACACAAGAGTTGGGTTGAATAGAATTGTTTTAACTTGAATTCAGCAGAGTAAATTTAAAATACAGGTAAATGTCCCTATTAAACGGAAGCAGTGTTGCATGCACTGTTTTTTACCTCTGTCTATGACAATAATTCATGTTCATGTCTGTAAGCCTGTTCATCCAAGGAGCAACAAAGGTCATGTCTGCTTCATTTACACCATAGTTGCTACAGGGTAGGTAACTGCAGGGCAGATGCATCTCGATGAATCAGCACTGAGGGCATTAGGTTGTAAGCGCGGGGAAACACTTTGGGGCTGAGCCAGGGTTCAGGGAAGTTGAAAAGTTGAGAAGGGGAAAGAGGGGAGGGGAAAAGGGAAAAGGGGAGGGATGAGCAAGAGGTGGTTGAGGGATGAGAACAGTGTTGAGTGTGTGGGTAAATGAGACTTGTGAAGAGATCAGATGGATCTGGAGGAGTCCTGGGCCGTGTGTGCGGGTGGTAAAACAAAACAAGAAGGAAGAAGATAGCAGGGCATGGATCAAGGAAAGACAGAGGGAGAGGAGAGGTGAAGATAAAGGCGGGGGAGGTGTTGAGGGAAATGGAGGAGGGTGGAAAAGAGGAGGAGGAGGAGGAAGAGAGGATGAAGGGCAAAGTGGGGGAGATTTCTCCAGAGTCTTACACTGCCTGGAGATATGAGGTGAAGACTGCCTAGCCTTGGTGATCACAGGAAGATTTTGCCATATTACACACACACTCTCCCAGATACACACTCGCACAGACACGAAAAGGGCTGTGCAGATCCTGTCAAGAGACAAAAGCTGTGATAGGCACCTCCTAGGCTCTCTTCCAGCTCTTCCTCTGCTGCACCTTCATCACCATCCACATCTAAGTGAGCTTGACTACACAGTCTAGCTCAGACGGATGACCCACTATAATTGAGCCTCTGAAGGCGCTTTCAAAAAGTGAGCAGTGACAGCAGCTCCTGTCGTGTGTCCTGTATGTGTATGGCTATTTGCTGCTGCTGCCGCCAGAGTGGAGAGACCGCAAATCACCCTCGGGGCCAAAATTTTGCATCGACACTGTGTTCTCAGTTTAGCAAAGGCTTAACACTGATGATATAAATGACCACAACTGAAGTTTAGTTAATTCTACCCCACTGCCCTGATTAAGACTTGATTCTGGGTGATTTGAGAGCCTTGACACAACAAGCAGAGAGTGGGCCATCAGGCCCCCGTTAGCTTGGCCAAGCATGTATTTTTTGCAGCATGTCTGGCACTGCTGGCACTCGTCAGCTCTTATCAGCAGCCATTCAGCCGATTGAACATGTTGAATTTGTGGTGGATGATATCAGGGAGAGAGCACTGCTTGACTGCTCAGATTAGAGCACGGTTTTAAGTGAGTTACACTCTGGGCTACAACTTGAGTATGCAGAATTAGCTTTAACACTTCCTGTATGCAGTGTACCTGTGGAGGTATAGACAACTATCACCGGATTACTTTTATACTGAAGAAAACTTAAAAGTGTGATAATTCTCGGCCAAGTTCTGGAGTTATAAGAAGCATATATTTATATATTTTTCTCTTCTTCTATGATTCCTAAATGGATAAACTGGCGTGTATTTGCATGCTGAACATTGGAACTGTGAAAAGTAAGCTACACCGAATCTAAAAATATATATATCATGTCTGAGTGTTCCTCATTTCTTGCATCTTTTATATTCCTGATATAACAGTTACGTGATCACGTAGAAACTCCACAGAGTATAGATACTTGTTTTTTTCAATGCCACCTTTCTCCTATCTTGCCACTTTCTTTAACATGGCCCACATTAAATCTGACTCGTTAGCATCTAATCCTAGCCAACAAATCCTTAGTAAATCAACCCCTCAACGTGGCCATGGCAACCACAGGAGCCTCACATGGGGGGAGCAAATTTTTCTTGTGTCTGAGTGCCCTGAATTTTAAGACCTCTTCATGAGCAATAATGGGTGTGAAGCAACATCAGTTTTTAAGTTGGATTATCTGGCATGAGTCAATTAACTGTGCTTGCGATGTGATCTAGATAAACCTGCTCTCCAGTAATCTATTATACGCAAGATACTGATGTAATCTTGTGTTTTATTGTGCTGGTAGCTGTGACAGCTGTGTGGCTCACTGCTCTGACACACTAACATCACCGGGGAGCAAATGTAGCACAACAGACAAGCTGAGTTTGGTGTGAGCTGAGCAATTCATCTACGCAGGCTTGATGTTTATCTATTAGAATATAAATTGGAAGATTAATATCCATATGTGCAATTGGCATGATGGAGACAGTTACTTGAGCTTGATATTTATGTGACTACATGTGTGTATGCAATTGAGTAGCATGCTTTAAAAGGGTATGCTGGTAAAACATGAAACTCTTGTGTGATATTCTGATGTGAATCGCCAAAAAAACAACAACACAGCACATCCATCTTGTATTTCAGAGTGAGGGGAAAAGATACAAAGATGCAAACAAATGTGTGCTGTTTTGCCCGAAGCGATTGTTTATAGATGCAAGAGAAACATCTGCGTGCACCACACTCTTACAGTACTCATGCACTTGAGGCAAACAGGATCATTAACATGGAAAGTACAATCACTCTCTACAACCTAATCTCGGCCCTTTGTCAAAAAATGATGATGAGGCACTTAGCTGCAGTACTTCTCCCCCTCTGCATTTATCTTTTCTAGAGTAACAACATAGTCATGCAAACCGTGCTATGCTTTTCATTAATATGTTAGGTCATATCCTCTTCAACCCTCGAGAGCGGCAGTAAATCAAGGCCAGTCTAACTTCACAATGCTCAGAGAGGAAGCTAATTCAACTCCTTTCTTAAATATACGGCTCCACTGAATTTTCTAAACACGAATATCAAATCCAAGAATTCCACACTGCTTCGTCAACAACAACACAGCCGATCTGTTGAGCAATATTCTCCTCTGAAATCTGCAAACATCACCTTTTCAAGATGGCTCCCTTGAGAAAGCACCACTCCAAGGTAAAGAGAGTTTGACAAACAATAGGAGAGAGTGGTGCATCTACCCAGGGGAACGTCTTTGACTTAACTTAAGCTGACAAGCAAGCACAAAGAGAGTATACATATTCTGAGAACAGATAGTAATCTGAGCGTTGCCATCCTTTGAACGGATTTTTAAAGAGGTTTAAAGCATCCTTTTAAAATAGAATAAATGTGATCTTGACATAGGCCGAGTTATTCTGATCAAGATGTCTACATCAAACATGGCTGTAAAATGCTTCATGTAAATACGACTTAAGCCGAGCTGTGACGGCAGGAGTTTGGGGCCGATTTATCCTTGACTCACCCCTCCTGTCAAACAGAGGAGAAATCCAGTCTGGTACCTTTTTGGTACTAATGATTGGTCCAGATTATCTGGTAATGTGAGAGGTTTGCAGACCTCGTCTTAAACCTCCTGAACTGCTCGAAGACTCATTGGGACCGCCCGATAATTTCGAACGTGTTTGATATTTCTAATTTAAGTCTATATGATAACAGTTATGATTACGGTGGTACAAAGAGGCTGACAGTGTTGCCAAGCAGCTGTAAACAGTCTTATCCTTGAGGCTAACGTCAGCTAGCCCACGATTTTTAATAGATATTAAAACTAACAAAATCTCACTGCCAGCTCTTACTGCAGAGTAGATGTTCTGCGTTGACAGCATCTCTCAAACCATTTTCTCATCCACACTCGTCTAGCCTTCTGCTTTTGTTTTTTCACTGCAAAGCGTTGTTGATATCATAGCAATGTACTGCACCACGTCAGGCTGTATTGTATATACATCTGCTTCCCCATCTGATCACGTGAGGTGGTGCATTCATGCTCCCTCTGGCATTAATGTCTTTGTAATATCCAGAGTGTGTGGGCTGCCAGAATTTTTTCAAATCTTACAGTGTGTGCATGTTTAAGATTTGAGATTTTTGAAGTTCTCTTTATTTGATGTAACATCATTTTGAAATCGGTTAGGATTCTTAAATTCCTGTACTCTGAGCCTGGCCTTGCACAACACTTATCCTCTTATTCTTTCAGTCACCACCCAAAGCTCATGATCATAGGTGTGGGTTGAAATAAGGATTGGCTGATAGACTGAGAGCCTTGCACACATGCTTAGCTCCCTCTTCACAATGTCAGTCCAGTACAACGCCCACATTACTGAATGTTCTCGGCCTCCTCAGGGACTGTCCCTTGTCGCCAATTGTTTGTGTGAATTCCATGGACACAACAATCAAACAACAAACTGCAAAGACAGAAAAAATTGCGGACTGCCCTCTTTGGATTGGGAACAAGTTGAAAAGCCTCATATCAAAGGTTTAACATTTCTGAGTTTGTCACTGAAGCTGAATTTTATGGCTAAACGCATTTAATTATTAATGTGTGTTATTAGATGTTTTAATCATGATAGATACTTAAGTCTATGTTTTTCACTAAATGGGCCAATGAGGCAAACACGGAATCAGCTTGAACTTGCACTCATCAAACACGCAGACTCCTATATCTCGATTAAGGGGCATTGATAACGCAAGGCAGGATTAAGGAATTTAATCCTGAAAGGCAGGATGAAGGACTTTAATCCTGCCTAGATTTATCAGAGCTTTACCTGTTTAAGAGGAGTTAAGAATTCTGAAATAATGACATAACTTCCAGGCAAATGCAGGTGTACAATTTTTCCTTTTAAGGTACATAATCAGTCCTTAGTGACTGTTGTCAATTTATTTACAAAGTAGCATGTTTATGATGTAATAAGTGAAGCTAGTTTCTGTAAGTGATTACTTTGGATTAAGCAGAGGCATGTAAGTTTCAAACATCAATCAAATCCAGACATATCTGCTATCAACATTACATCTATAAACTCATATTTATTTCTGTTTTGTGCAGAAAAAGTAGGGCGGGAAAGGGCGTTCATTATCTCAAACCTACAGAGAAAGCTGTTGCTGTTAATACTGCAGAATGTGGACAAAGTAATAGAGAAATGAATCATAGCACCATTGCCTACACAACAAATAATTAGAAATGTGTTTTCTTGAATTCATTATAAAGTTAGTCCTGCTTTTGAGTTTTTGAACTAGGATGAATATGAAAAGCCACACGCACTGAGCCTGCAGGACAGCTGGCAATCTCATTACTGACATTACCATCTTTTAGAAGCTGTGGTGTACCCTTTTAAGCTAGTGTGAAGCCAGTGGTATCATATGAAATTAAACAACATAAAGAACCCATGTCAAGCTAGCTTGTTTGGAAGGGAGTTATATAAAGCTTTAAATTTTGGCTTTATTAGGGCAAGGGAAAAACTGTCATGACCAGATTTCACAGGGGTCCCTTGAACTCTCACCTAAATGAAAATGGGTTCTCTGGGTACCCACGAGTCCGCCCTACAGACACGCCCGCTGTATGCTCATCCCATGCAGTTTTTGGCATAAACATGCAATTTTTGCATGCAGTAGAGATGTGTTATTTTCGCCTATTCTAAAAATGGTGTATTTTAATGTTTCTGCACACTGGGGTCCCTAAACAGTCTTTGAGGTGCATAAAATTATGCATAGTGTTAGCTCAGGACACAATGTCAAGCTCAGCTCACATCTCAGCTTCATCAGCTGATCTCAAACAGCCCAATCAACTGATGGAGCAGCTGAGAGGTCACATGATTCCTTTCTATGCAACCAATAGGTGAATCTCATTCAGGGTGCCCTATTTAAACTGCTCTGGCTTGCCTACTGTTGCTGCTTCCTCTGCAAGCCGCTACACAACCTGCCTCCACCCCAGCTCCTCCTTTTCATGTTGTGTCTGACTTATCAGTATCATTTCTATTTGTAATTGACGCTGCTCTGTTCTGTTCCCAGAGGGTCTTTGCTGCTGTTCTCCCTGCCGTAAAATTTCCATGTAGGCACATGGAAGGGCAGAGGTGTTTGCTCTCTCTGCCTCAGGCTTTCTTTGTTTGTGTGTGGAAGGGCAGACAGGTGTGCTCTCTGCCTTGAGGCTTTCCACGTAAGCATGTGAAAGGGCAGAGAGGTGTTCTCTCTCCGCTTTAGGCTTTTCACGTAGGCCCGTGGAAGAGGCTTTCTGCATAGGCCCGAGGAAAGGCAGAGAGGCCCCAGAACAGAGCCCTGCCACCAAATATAATACTGCAAATTGGAATAAAGTTTTCTTTGACTATATTTTTCCTGACTGAACTGGATATCACTGGAAAGCTGAAACTCTTGTGGATTCAATTAGGCTAATTTTATTCATGTGTGATGACGTCAGTCTCCATATTAGCCATTTAACTGTAGTGACGCCATTTCTTTAATGGACATCACTTATGTGACCTCTAGGATAATCACAGCCTCATGAAATTTTACAACCATGAACTAGAGATCTCAGACATTCAGATGATGTGTGGATTTCATTGACAAAAAGGGGGGTTCTCAGCTGTTTCCAGAAGAAGTGCTTGCTATCCAATTGGTGAAAATGCATTTCTTACAGGAATCTCTAAATGTCAAAGGTTTTCGCTACCAAATCACAGCATTGATTTGGTAGATTGATTATATGGTGTTCCTTAAGTTCTCGATGTCTTCAGGTGATATTTGGAAAGGGAGTTTTGACCATTTTTATTAATTCTAGAGTGGTAAACATGCTTAAATTCAACACCAAATCTGTGTAAAAATTGGTATCCCCCCCCCCCCCCCCCCCAAAAATGCTGCAATGATTTATAAAACATATTTAAGTATGGGCATTATAAACTCTAATTTTTAAAAGTCTGAGTAGGTGCCTGACCACACATAATCTTTATTACATATTTATGACAGCAGAAACTCGACATCCTGCTGTTCAACACAACTAATAATCTGAGACTGTGATCGAAACACCAAGCTGTATCTCTGAATGTAGTAAATATTTCTCAAGCCTTTACTCAACCACCTCTGTGAATATAAATCCCAATTTAACCGTGAGGGTGTGAAAACATCTTATCAGCAGGAAAGGCTTGTGTGTCAAGTGTCCAAAATTGTTGGAGAAAAAATAAAATTAAAAAAACCCTGCAGGTGACAATTTCCTCAGTGTGAAATTAAAGGCTGTCAAAGGTACAACTATAAAGTGGAACTCAAACTGTTCAATAAGGTTATGAAAAATGGATAAACACAGAGGAAATATGGGATTATAAGTGGTTTCAATACTGATGTCTTAACCCTGCAGCTGCAAAGCCAAAGCTACTTTGCATATTATTATTGACTTCAGCCCAAGATGGTATCATTTTTCCATATGTGCATTCATGAGCATGCAGACGCAGATGGGAATGCTCACACAGGCAAAAACACGCATGCTCATACATGTACACGCACACACACCAAGACTTATTATGAAATTTCACAGCTCGCCTGTGTGGAAATTTTTTCTGATTAAATTTCATTTACTGCAACTGGAGTTTCATCACCCAATAACAGGCAGGAGAGCTGAAGCGCTGATACATGCTTGGTTCCACCAGGCACCAGGAGAATATCAAAGCATGCCACCTATCCTCTTTTCTTTCCCTCCCTCCGTCTCTTACTTCTTGCCTCTCTTCTCCCCCGTCCCCGTCCCCTTCACGCACCTCGGACCTCACCTCAGATCCTTCCCTCTCCTCTTTGCTCCTCTTGTTCACATCCCTCACCTAGCTGTGTCATGTAAGACACACTGCCTGGCCCAGCAGAATGACAACAGCCCAGAGAGGAGACTACAACATCCTTGACACTCTACAATGACAGAACATCACTGGCCAACAGCCTCCTATGGGCTATAGGGCACTTTTGTAAGAGACATAAAACAGTCTAACAGATGGTGCCTCAGTGTTTCCAAACAGAACTGCACACCAACAGGTATGATTTTCACCCAAATATTTCTGCAGACATTTTCTTTAGCAACACGTAAACAGTGTTAATATTTCTCCAGGATTTTAATCAGAAAGTAGGGCTGTAACTAACAACATTAATCTGGCAATTATGGTCGCAATTAATCAATGAGTCATTTGGTCTATAAATGTCAGAAAAGAGTGAAAAATGGCAATCACTATTTCCTGAACCCCAGAGTGGCATCAATAAATACCTTGTTTTGTCAGACCACTGTTCAAAACCTACAGATATCCAGTTTACTATTTCATGAGACACAGAAAAGAAGAACTGCTCACAATTTATAATCTGGAGCCAAGGAATGCCAGGCTGAAAAATAAAAAATCATTTAACAAAAGAGTTGGATTGATTGATTTTCTGTGGACTGACTAATTGTCAATCATCAAGCAAAAATGCCCAACATTCATTTCTGCTTCAGAAATGTGCCGACTTGCAGTTTTTCTCTTAGTTTGATCATTGCAAATTAAATATATTGGGGTTTTTGACTGTTGGTCAGAAATGGGATATTGCAATTTGCATCGTTCACTGTCTTTTGACGTTTCATAGACTGAATGATTAATCGATAAATGAAAAAAAAAATTCAAAAGCTCATGGTCACTAGTTTTCAGCTGTGTTTTGATTAGTTGCCAAGCTTTGAGAGGGCAGGTCTTATTGGATATGAGCTTGTCAGACAGCAAGAAGAAAGAAAGAGGAGAAGGAGTCGACAGGAAGGCAATAAAGTTGGCATGTTGCAAATAGCAGTGTGACTGTTTTTGTTGGGAACGGGATGGTAAAAGTACGATCACCCTCATGCTGGTGTTTTGTTTAGTATTTGACTGCATCTATCTGTTAAAGGGGATCTATTATGCTTTTTCATCATTGTCTGACTTGTATCCCCAGTGGCGGATGTAGCTTAGGTGGCAGCCCACGCAATATCTGGAAAGGTTTTTTACTTTGGCTACAAGAAAACTTCAAATCATGCTGGATAATATCCTTATATGGTTATGGTCATCAACTTCAGGCACGCTACTGCAAGTGTTTACATAACGCTTATTGCTTACATCAGGGAAACATGTAATCTTGGTTGCTAACGCTGTTAATTTCTCCCCAGTTTCAAATCTGGTGGAACATCTCCGGTTATGTTAAGCTTTTATTGGTGATTCTTCACAGTTAAAGTGCCACTATTTCACATTACAGTCATTTCCCAGCTACAATGACGGTGCAGTTGCTGAGGAGACCAGTCGTAGCAGACTGGGCTTTGTCACGAGAGGAGCTTAAAGAGACAGGTGCTGAAACGGAGTGTCTCAGACAGAGGTTGAATCCAGGTGTTTCAGCAGACAGTTTGAGGAAAATAACACTTTTTGAACATTAAACTTTGTAAACATGTTCTAGCAGAATCCCAAAATACAAGTATGAACCTCCTAATGAGCATTAAAGGTCTCCTTTAACCTGACTCTACACTCAATGCCGACTTGTGATTGTGGAAAGCAGTTTGAGCTTACCCGGGTTTCAGGTAAGGCTGGCATTCTTTCATACCGTTGGCAACCAAAGACACTTACGCCGGAATTCCACTGGATGCGTGTCCGTTGCGGAACGGCTGCCCTGGTTATCCGTTACGTGCTCCGCCATCCGTCAACACCCACCGGCTGCGTTTGCTGTGCGGAGCTGTGCAGCTCTGCCGGACAGCGGGAGTCACAAGATCTCGCAACTTTGCCCTCAGCAGGCCGTGTTGATTCCTGTCGGAACTGACGGGAGCAGTATACACGCGTTGGTCTGTGCCAAGGACGAGCGCCGAAGAATAACGCCTGTTCTCCATCGTCTTTGCTAGAATCAATGGCTTCTACAAGTGCTAGAGCTTAGATCGGGCCCAAAAAATCCAGCCCGACCCCACCCAAACCCATGCATATTCTGTCTCAGCCCGGCCCATCCCCCAGATGAAAGCGGAGTAATTATAAACTCGCAAAAACCAGTGTACAAATGGTGCCTCCGAAGTATCCAGACCAAAGGAGGAAACACTTCAAACCTGGCAAAACACTTAAAAGACAGACACCCTGACTTGTATAAAGAATTCAATGTGAGTTTCAATTTCTGTTTTTTGATTTTTATCGTGGTATTGAATGAGTATTGAGAATCGTGGAAATTCACTGGTATTGGTATCGACTACTAAAGATAGGGTATCGTGACAAGCCTAGTCGCTGGTACAGCCATAAAGCTTAATGGTAATTAAAACCCCTCGACCGGACAACACATAATTTTACCAGTACTACCTATGCTGCAAAACGATAATGAACATCATCATGATTTGCAGCCTAGTTTCAGCTCCATCTCAAATTACTATCTCTATAGTCTACAAATATAAAGGACTGCCAGCGGTAAGGTGTCCTTTTCCTGAAAAGGTGGATATTTAATTCTACATTATAATTACCACGGCTACAATGAACTGAATGGTTTCACCTATGACTCACAATATGAGTAAGAGCCGGCCTTGCAATTCGTTTTTCCGGTTCACTGCTGAAAACAGTTATAGGACACAATTGTATTTAAAAATATCCGTGTCATCGACCGCTCCGAGTGGGCATGAATACGAGGAAATTCACTGACTGGTCTGAGCACTACTGCCCACCTACAAACAGTATGGAGCTGCTCATTTCGACAGCCCACAGAAGACAGAAGTTTTCAAGCTGTTAGGATAACACTGACCAGTCTGGAAGCTGATCTTGACCACAGCTTGTAAACACGAGGCAGCCCAACATACAGAAGCTGATAAACACATACACTACAGTAAAAACAACAATAGTCCCATGCTGAGCTGTCAGAAAGACAGATTGATGGTTCAATATTGCTTTTTCACAATCTTGTCTACGCCTTAAGACATGTGTTTTCATGCCGTTTCCCAGACCTTGTTTTTTTCCCCCTTTTCTTTTCAAGGAATGTTACTGTTTACTGGGCATGCAGGCTATTTGGAAGCAATAAGCAGCTTTATAAGTGGTTTCACACAATCATAACTGAGAAATTTTCGAGTGCTTTAGTTTAGGGTTAAGTGCCTTGTGCAAGGGGGCCTCAACAGCAGTTAATAATAGAGGGGAATGTTTGTGTACATCCTCCACCACTGCTACCATAAAAGAAGCAGTTAAACCCCTGTATTTAATCAGTGGCTCCTGGTCTTTATCATGTGTAATTTTCTGATGTGCTTATACATGTGGAATTTATCAAATAGAAAAATATATATTTATGTCAACTAAGGGCCTGCAGTCTTTTTACAGTATTACCTAAACTGTATGTTTAAACTGTGCACTTATGTGTGCGTCTTTATAAAGTATTTAAGGTTACAATGTATGTATAAAGTTTTGACCATTTAACCTCTCTAACTCCTCTCTAAAGGCCCCCCCACCCCCATTAAATGGTATCTCCCAGGCGCACTACGTCATCAAACCATGTGATGTTTGGTATTGCCGGCTTCAGGAAGCTCTCGACTTTTAAAAATAACATCATTTTTCTTTTATTTATTATGGATTTCGCACCAGTGCAGCCTAAACACACAGAGTCCAAAATCGCGATGAGCGGTGTCATGTCATGCCGTTTTTCGACAGGAAAAGTTAAAGGATTACTTGCGATCTTATGTGGAGCTGTTAGCAGACACGTAGCTGTTTTATAAAAGGTAAGAGTCTCACTCCTACCACTATTTTTGGCTGAGATATGCTGTCTAGAAAGTGGGATCATAACGTTCACGTTTCATGTGGCTTTATTCTGGTGATATTTGATGGTGTTTCTGTGTCAAAAACAACATCAGCTATCATAATCACACCTGATTTCAATAAGGTACAATGTCTGAAGCTGGTTGAGTGTTGTTTGATCACTGACAGTACTGTTTTGAAGCCGAGTGACTGACTTGTCATTTGGAGCTCCGCCTGGATCTTTTCATGGAAAAACCACTGTAGAATGGTGCAATCTTCTTCAAATTTGAAACAAATGTTCATTGATAGTGTGTCTACAGCCCCACACAGCCCCACACTGTCTGTGGCTTCATCTGAGCAGGTAAATGACACTGTGTGCCTTCAGCCCCACAGTGTCATTTACCTGCTCAGATGAAGCCACAGACAGTTACTCATCCTGAAAAATATTTTTTATTTAATTTTAGGCAAAATCTTCAATTTGTGGCCCATTACTCTGTCTCTGTATCACCTAGAGTGTTTCTGACATGTTCACAACAAACTTCAGAGAGTTTTCTTTCTGGCAAGACCTCATGCATGCATGTAGTCAGAGTGGTTCAGAAGCTACAGTCATTTTAATTTGGGTATGTCATTTTAGACGGTTTTGCTACAAAATCGGGGTGAAGTACAAGAGTAATGGCATTTAAAAGTGATCAGCATCAGAAGCTCACAGCCTATGTGTTAACACTTTAACGTTGCTGTTTACCATACCTTCAAATACAAGCCTGGCCTCGTCTTGTCCAAAGAGCCAAAAAATAAAAGGACGCATGAGAATCAGGGATGGCTATGGTTGCATTGCAGCATTAGCAATTGATTTATCTTGCACTCCTCCACTTGTACTAGTGCCTGTAATGCCAAGGCATTTTAAAAACCCATTGATTTGCATTTTTCAAGACATTGAAAGGGCACATGTATTGCTGTCAGATCCTCCACCATACAAAAAGCACTCACATACAGCACAGAGGCGCTGATAGAGTGATAAAAGTCTTAAAGCAATAAAATAATTCGAGGTTACACTATTTTCTGGAAAGCAAAACTAGTTGCTAGGCAACTGCTCATGCCAACTCATTGGCTTATATTGGGTGAATACAATGTGAAGGTAAAGCATTTACATGAGGAAAAAAATAGAAGAAAAAAAAAACTGAAAACAGAAATCGAGAAATAGTTTCCTTTAAACCTATGTCCATAAAACTTTTTTCAATAACACTCTGTATGCGAGCTAATCAGGAGTTCAAAATAAAATCTCCAAAAGACATGTTTATTTATATCAAGAACCCCACAGTCAGCTCGACCTAGTTAAAGCAATTTGTTGAAAATATTTTCAATTTAAAAGCAACTAACAGCGTGACAGAAATTGTAATTCATATTAAATCCACTTTTGTTCTATTAGTAACGCTCTCCGTGCTACTTCACCTTTGATACTGAGACAGAAATTTAATACAATATCGACTGTAACGATTGGTCATTTTCCATTTAATACATTTAAATGTCAATGTATCCTGTTCTGAATGTGATCCTTGAGGTGAATCAGGTTTGACTGATGAGTCATGTTCCCTTTTTTTAAAAGGCAAACAGGCATTCTCTCTCTGGGTCAATTTGCTTTTCATCCTGTGACCCACCAATCGTATTTGACCAATGGACATTCTGAAGACCCCTATAGCGTAGTTAAGTGACAGGACTCAAACCCACACACGCACTGCTAAAAAACACAGATACATCGAACACATACACAGGCCTGAGACAAGACAGGGACTGATTAGAGACTGGACGGACACAGCGAGAAAAGATGAGGAGGAAAATGATTAATCATTGGATTTGACATGTTTTGCCACCACCTGTCAGCCTAATGTTTGTCAGGGATGACAAGGCAGGGAGGGTCATGAAGAAGGCATGCTGCCTCATTACATGTGACACACGTAGGTGGGCAGGAGCATGCACGCACACACACACACACATAAGTCAAAACACCACATTACTGTAACTGCCATTGCTATGTCAGGGATTAATACGTTAGCTTCCAGCACCCTACACACACACAAACACACAGAATGATAACTTATTGCATGTACACATGTGACTAAATGAATCCCACTGGGACAAAAGAATGAGTCTTCTGGAGCCATTGTCCTCAATCAATACCCCACAAACCTTGACCCCAAAAACCCCGCTGTCAAAGTATGACATTTAGCATGCAGCAATTATGAAGGCACTGACAAAGAGCCTTAGCGAACAAAGAACTCTGCATGCGTGTTCATGATACCACGAACAAATGAAGCAATCACCATTTATTGACACACAGGCGCAAGGGATGGTCCCACAGTTCATGCAGATGACTCAATAAGAGGCAGTGAGGTTCAGTGAGGACGATACAAATCAAGTCTTGTTGGTTTTCATCTGTTTTGGTTAATCTGTGTGGTGATCAAATGCCAATCAGCAGAGTTGGTGTCATGCTAAAAGGTGCAAGATGTGCCAGGTTGTGACATGATAATATGTGGTCCCAGAAGGATTAATCATCTGTTTCATTAACAACACTATGGAGCCAACACTGCGCTCCTCACTGTCACTTTTTTCCCAGCCTTCCAATCAGAGTGATAGAGGAACAGGACAAATACCACAAAGACCACATTCTACATTTACAAGTGCTGAACAACAACAACGAAGGCCACAAAATCTCCGAACCCAAAACAGGCCAGGTTGTCCGTCCTCTTTCTCTGCGTGCTCCAGCCTTCCCCTCATCCAGAGCAAGGGCCAGAGCGACTCCTCTACCTTGTGCCAGTTTTACTCTCACAGGTATTCTGTATCATAGCAACCATACAAAACCAAAGCGTCACAGATGGAAAAAACGCTATGCCTCCGAGACACGCTCAAGTGTTCCCAGCTGTGCGTTTTCAGCAGGGAAAAAATGATTTGGTGCACATGGCCATTAATTGTCTACAGATTAACTTGAGTATTGGACATACTGAATTTTTGAGCTGTTGATGAGGCTGGATGAAAAGTCTGGGGATTTCATTTGTATTGTCATCCCAATGGGACCACAAATGTCTTCACAATGTCTTCATAAATTCCAGTTGGTCCAGAATTCAGCCTCCTGTATCATTACCAGAACACTCTTCACAGATCATATCACTCCTGTTCTCCAGCAGCTTCATTGGCTTCCTGTTAAATATGCTATCGATTTCAAGATTCTGCTTCTCGCCTTTAAGGCCATTCATAATCAAGCTCCTTCTAACCTGTCTGAACTCCTTCATTTCTACACACCCTCCCGAACTCTAAGATCCTCTTCTGCAATCCAGCTCATATCACCATCTGCACGCTTGACCTACATGGGTTCTAGAGCCTTCCGCCATTCTGCCTCCCACCTCAATTGTTGGATTTTATGATCTATGGATACATTGCTGCTTGTTTTTAACTGTGTCTTGTGAGGAGTCCTTGAGTGCTTTGAAAGGGGCCTATAAATAAAACACAGCATTTAATGTCTGAACAAATTTTCATGACAATCCATCCAATATTTATTAAAATACTTCCATGTGGACCACAGACATTGCTACTTCCTGAGCCACAAAACTAGCATAGCAAAAAGTGCTAGGGAGCCATTTTGTTCTGTTGTGTCATGCACCTTCCAGGGGGGAAACCAAAGGGCAGATTTCTTCCATGAACACAATAATGTACCGTATAGTAGCCACTTATTTTGAGGAATCCAAGTTTGTAGTTTGGCAAACCAACCATAAGAACAGCAATTTGCAAATTAAACATGCCTTTGTTACAAAAGCCTTTACACTGTGTCTTGCTGCTTTTTGTGCACAGTATTTGGCTGCAGGCTGGAGCTGACCTTTCCAACTGCTAAACGCTTTTGCCAGTGAAGACGGGCTTTTATTGTGGGGACTCTGAAACTGGAGGAGAGGGGGAGAGATATAGAAAGCAATCAATAGAAGCCAAGGGAGCAAGTGTGTTCTGGGTTTCTTTGTGTTTGCACGCATTAATGTACATGTGTGCTGCTGCCTCGGAAAGTGTGTAAGCTGTACTATGGCCCCTTGCCCTGCCTTTGATCTGTCCCTTCCAAAGAGATATCAGACAAACAGGCCCTAGCCTTCTAGCTAATGCAGGGCCCGGCTAAGCCAAGCAGAGCTGTGTGGGTGCCACCTACACACTGCAGCTTTCTGTGTCTACTTCTTTCAGCCTCGCTTCCACACCTCCTCACAGCTTCCAACACTAAGTGCTTACCCTCATCTCAGAATATGTCACTATTTCTGCCTGGCTTGAACATTAGGTCTTTTTTTGGTCAGGAAATGGATTTCATGTTGATGCTTATTACTTGAGTCCTGGATCAGTGTTTCAGGACATTAAAGACCCGTTGATCTCAAATATCCATTGTTCAGTAGCCATTTTAACCAACCCCTAAGTTACACAGTTGTGGACTCAGGGGTTGGCTGAAATGACCGCTAGTCTGTGGATATTTTTTTTTGGTGTGACCTTGCTGATGAAGTAGAAGTCTCTCCAAGGCATGTCCCACGAGACCAAAGGCAGATGCTGGGGTGGGTTCTTTTTCTGATGCTGCGGGCAGGCACGAGCGGTCACTTTGTAGTGAGCGATCACACTGTGGGCTGGGTAACCTTCGGATTTTATTCAGCAGTTTACTGCACTGAGATTCCTGCACCACGTGATAAATCATATCTAACAATATCACCACACTGAATCAATGTTGATGGGAATCTTTTATGAAGCTTGCTGGTCAAGACTCACAAATCTTTTAATGAAATGAGACAGCATTTGGCACTGACTCCAGATTGCAGGTTGGTGGATGAGTTTGGTGCAAGTAGATTGTTGCAGCAGGGGTGCAGCAGTCCTCCAGCTGAGGGTAACTGTTTAACCGTCCTTGCTGAAACTGAAAACTATGACAATATTTGGAGTTATCTTTGCTTGACATTTTGCAGGAATGGACAAATTAGGGTAGCTAATATGAGGCATATTTTCTTAATTGCAAATATGCAAATCAGATAATGAATCATTTTACTGGGTATACTTAAGCAGTAGTTATCAGTCATGTTGTTGCTGCAACATGACTGATAACTATTCCCCATTAGTGCTCTTAATTAACCACTTGTACAGCCTTCCGTACGTCCAACTAATTTGTTTATAATAAGACCAAAAAGGGGACTGGGTAGGGTGAAAGCCAGGGAACATACTAAATCAGGACTGTGCTAGGAAAGGAGACAGAAGGTTGAGGCTTGCTGTGCTCTACATTTTAATTGAGAACAAGTTAAGCTGCTGATTTAATCTCTCTGTCCCCTGTCTGCAATAAGAGGTGGCCATGTGTAAAAATTCAGTATCTGTACTATTACCGTAACGCTGTGTCTTTGTAGATAGTGTTTACCAAGGTGGGATTTGTGCCTCTGTGTGCCTCAGTGTGTACGTCGGAGTGTCGGCTTGCACGCATATATATCTGTTTTCTCTCCTATTCCCAAACTCTCCAGGGGCAAACTTGCTTTGTCTACCAGCGTCTTTTCCCCCAGAGGTGCTGTGCTGTACAGTAGCATTGTAGCGTAGGAGGTGTCAGGGGAATGCACAGCAGCTGCAGCCCCATTATTAGATATCACTCAGCAGAAAAAATGAGGAGCAACTTGACATAACAGTTCCCTACAAGACACTTTCTTTTGTCTGAAGAACAAAGACATTTTTTGTGTGTTACAGTATTGGTGGGTAGATGGTATTATACTCTCTCGGGGTCTTTGGATATTATGTCACATAGAAGAGGCCATGTACGGGAGCAGAATGCGAGTTCGCATAGGAAATAATGATGCATCCACAGAAATACAAATTGGTGTCAGTGTGTGTGGGCCGGGGCCCCATGTGATATATTGTATTGTCATTAACAATACCAACTTTTGGCAATTAAAATCCAATTCATCATTATGAGTAGGCGAGCTCATTCATAACAAAAATCCCTGGCATCGTGTTCCACAGTGTGTATTACATTTATCAGTTATTTTGACATAATCAGAGGCTGTGCCAAGAAAGGGACAGAGAGCTCGGGTAATGAGATCTCAGCGTCAAGGCCAACTGGCCGCTCCAACAGCCCAGACTGTCACATAGCTCCTAAAACAACTATTAAAGGTTCAAAAGTGAAAGCATGTGTGTGCGAGAAAAATGAGAAACAGCTGTAAATGTTCCTGAAAATACATCTATGCAATTGTCTGCGTTACAATAGGAAACGATCAATTTAAGCAATGGTTTGTACAGAGGGGGAAAACCAGACCCAATCTTGGCTCAGTTACAGATTGAGTCAATATGAAAATCAGTGAGCTACTGGGAAAAGGCTGCTTTTCCATCCAAGAAAAAAAAAATGCAGCTGTGGCATTTTCTGAATATATCAGGCCTCCTCTTCACAAGGGTGCAGCACATTCATAACGTGCTTCAGCCAAGGATGAGACTAGTGATGGCAAAGCCTTCACCAGTATTTAATAACAGCGATAAT
Source organism: Epinephelus fuscoguttatus (assembly GCF_011397635.1). NCBI lineage: Eukaryota > Metazoa > Chordata > Actinopteri > Perciformes > Serranidae > Epinephelus > Epinephelus fuscoguttatus. The sequence goes on from NC_064756.1 coordinate 21,281,074, forward strand.
AACCTTGTAAATAGGCATGAATATAAAACATGTGCTCTTCTCAAAGACACTGAAAAAGGCAATTCACCTCATTTCAACACCAAGCACAAAAACTGAAGACAAAGTTGGCTGAAATCAAACTCAATACATTTCAATCCCTAAAGCACATCTTTTCCAAGATGTTAAATTTTGGAAGGAAAGAATGAAGGCACTTCACCTTTATTTTTATTCTTCTTTTATGGTGGTTTACCCCCTTTAGGCCAAGCTTCTTACTGAATGCTGGAGTATTTTCCCCTAAACCTCCACATATCAAAACAAAGACCTCACTCCTAGGTGTGAGAGCATCTGCAAAAATCATGTGTGTGCAGTAAAGTCTACGCTCATTATAGAAGACGGGCATCTTGAATATCCCATGGGGTAGCGCAGCACAAAGAGGTGAGAGAATCATGCTCCTAGTGATCTTGCCATCTGTTACACTGGGATTGATTTCTCCAGCATCTGGCTGAATGCTTGTCTACATTTCAATGACCTGAATCAATCCCTGCATCGCTGTCTCTCTGTCACTCTGTCTCTCTCTCACCCACACAAAAGCAGACACGCATGCGTACATATGCTCACAAACAGTCTCAAAGGTCTGTCCTTATGCGGAGACTGTACTGACTACACACTAAGGAGTTATCTCCAGGTCTGAAAAGTGAAGCCAATGCAGAAGTACCTTTGACTTGTATTCTTTCTAGTGCCGCAGGGGGCGACTCCACTGGTTGCTGAGAGAACACTGACAGTATAGAAATCTTTGAGAAAATGATGTTGCTTCTCACTTGATTTATTACCTCAGTAAACATTTTCTAATGAGGTTATGGTCTAAATGTCTACTTCCAGGTCTTTTACAATGCAGCATGATGTTCATTATGTGAATCATGGTCCCATTTAGAGTAAAATAGATGAGAAAGCTGGGTATGCTTTAGGGTGTGGCCACCTTGTGATGGACAAGTCAATGCTAAAGTGGTGTCCCAGTCAGATCCACACCTCGCTCCTCCACAGCTTCACCCTCGTGTCCAAAAATAATCACTTACAGCTCCTAAAAGCCCAAGCAAAATTTACAAACTTGAGGCTTCAACACTGTAGTCTACAAACCAATGGCTGACATCACATTGGCTACTCCCACTTCTTTTATACAATCCATGCTACACACAGAGACACGTCAGTCATTAAGAAAGGTCTGGCTATATCGGTCATTACATTCTTATTATATTCAATTAAAAATGAAATGGTAAATGAAATGCAATGGTTATCAGCCATTTGCAGGCACTTCATTTATTTATTTGTGCATAATTGTTGCCCAGAACCTGTGGCACATTTACACAAAAAGTCCAAAAAACTGCAGTTCTTCGAATGGCCATTTGAGGCCAAAAGTGCATCAATTCCCATTGACCCCCATGTTAAAATTACCAACTTAGCAGCAGACATTAACATGTTTACAGCCTGATACAAATAATGTTTTGGGTTCTAAGGCAAATTTCAACATTCATGACAGCTGTAAGGGGGGTGGGTTTTGATGTAACTAATTAGTTTACATTTTATTGAAGCTTGAAGTTACACACATTTAAGGGTGGGGCTGCTTGGGTGACAGGCTGTCTGCAAGGCGTCATTAAAGTCTATGAGTCAGGTCCACCCCTCGTTTATCCACACCTACGAACCCTTGTCCAAATATTGTCACTTCTGGCTCCAAAAAAACCCCAAAATGGCGACAACCAAAATGCCAAACTCGAGGCTACAAACCAATGGGTGCTATTACAATAGCTGCTCCCATTATTTTATACAGTCTGTATTCACTTTCAAAACCTAACTCATAATAATTGTTGGCTCTGGGCTGGGAAACTGAGTGTGTCTGCCTGTCCAACACTATGAAATATCTCAACAAAGAATGCATGAGTTGCCATAAAATGTGGTAATGACAAATATGTATGGCTCCCTGACAAAAAATTCTAATAATGTATTATCATACACTGGTTTTTCATTGAGTGCCACCAAGAAGTTTTCCAACACGTCACCACAGGGACATACAGTACCTCAAAAATGAATAACCAAGTGAAGGACCAAAAACCAGACATGTTTAAAAAGAACAAGATGTCTACCTCCAAAATGCCAAACTTGAGGCTTCAAAACAACAGTCCACAAACCAGTGGGTGATGTCATGGCAGCGACGTCCATTATTTTTTAACAGTCTATGAATTGTGGACATACCTGTGGGTTTACCTCTACCTCTAAAACCTACCTCAATATCTCACCATGTACAAAAGTCTCTTTTCTGTCATAACTTTTATTTCTGTCTTGTCATTTTTCCAAAACACTTTCCATTCAAAATATGTTTGACGTTTACTGAACAACCAGGCAATCTCTTCGCTCCACAGAGGGGAGGAGAGAACCCGTGAAGACCTATAAATCCTCTCAGCTTATCAAACTGAAGCCAATTTCAGTGAGATGTTGTCAACATTTATTCGTTTCCTAGTTCCCATCCTTTCACCTTGAATTATTAATGACAGTTCAGAAAACAGCAACGGTCACTGTGACTTGTGTGTTGTTGTTGTTAATTTTGCTTTTTTGAAGAAAGCATGTCCAAACTTTATGATATCTATACTGTATATACACACATGATGACCCTGAGGACTTTATGTGCCCAGTATAGTTATCCCAAACTATCTGATTACAAGTCAAAGTATAAACACTATTTATACTGCATATACTTTAATTAGATATGGATCTATTTTACAAATCCTGACCTGTGCAGTGTAATCAAAACAATATGAGTCATCCACAGGCACACTCTATTTATACACCAGGAAACGGGTGTATGTTGCTGTAAATATTGTAGGGATTATTTAATTGCAATCAGCTTCTTGTAACAAGAAATAATTTAGGGATTATAGGGCTTCTTGCACTGATGCATACAATTTGCATTAAAATTGGCCCTTTTTTTTCATCAGACTGCCACTTACAGAGATGCTTGACAGTTGACAGTCCAAATGTCTCACTTCAGGGCAACATGAGTAATACTTAGAGTCAATCACCAGGAGGGAATGACGGGTAAGAACACAACCTTTGGATTAAAAAATAAATAAGTAAAATATAAATAATGAGTCTTGTTTTAACATATAATCAGAGGATCCAGATATAACAAATACTGAGAGATGAAGCACATTTTACTCTGTGAAATCATCCTGTTGTGACAACCAAACACTTAGCTTTGCCCCTTTCTGCATTGATACATCAATGTTCTGCATTTTTCCGAGCTTTGGCCACATGGGAGAACGCTTGAATGCTGATCTGAGGGAGCAGGAATGTGTTGTGTGGGATACCGAGTTGCACACTGTTCAGGGGTGTCCAACTGAAGTCCTACTTCAAACACCATGTTACCACATTATGTGGGAGTGTTTGCACATGTACTCCTCTGCATGTACAGCTATTTATTTGTTTGCCACATTTTCAAGCCCATCTCATCTTAAGAAATGCAGCAGTAAAAGCACAACAATGACTGCTTTCAAAGTTCGGATTTGGTAGAAGAAAGAGAAGATAGCTCAAAGTGGTAAACTATCCTTGACCTGGCATTATCTGGAAGAAGAGCCTATCATACCTAAGCCTCTGAAAAGAGAATGATAGGGATGGTGTGGCCTCAAGAAGGGTGGACAGGCTGTTTTACAAAAGACGAGGAAAAATCGAACAGAGCAGCCCTCCTACACTCGTATTCACCCAAAATTTGAGTAATTTAAATAGAAAAAGCTGTATAGTCAAGAGATTTGTCCAGCTAACATTAACTGTGGCAGTAAGTTATAGCCACTACAGTGTGGAGTCAGTTTTGTGTGCACTATTTACTTGTTTAGGTGTTAGGTGACTGATGTGTGGTGTTTTCCTATTTGAATAAACAGTATCCCTCACTAGAGCCATGTGCGGGATTGTTCTCCTAATCCTGCTCCGGTCCACTCCCGCTGCATTTCTGATCATTACTGCCCGCTCCTGCAGAGTGTGGTATCTATTCCCACCAATCCTGGTAGGGTGTGTGTCAGCCCCTGCCCGAACCCACCAACACTCTGACCATAAGTACACGCTGGAACAACAGATTTATTATCAAGAGATTGAGAATTCTCTCATCTCCCAGGCAAAAACGTGTTGATTTACTGTAATATTAGAAGAAATATATGCCTACCTCTTGGTAATAAGTAGCGAATATTACGCTCTAAGGCATAATTACATTCAGAATTATAGTTATTCTGGTGTCTCTGGCAATCAGTGTGTAATATTCTTGAGACATTTCTCCAAATGTCTGACTTGGTTGCTTTTCCTTTGTGTTGTGAAATCCTATTATTATCTCCTTTTCCACTTCACTTGTTGACATCTCCACCCTTGTAATTAATTAATATCTGGGACTCGCATGTTTTTCTGATCGCCCACTCCCACCCACGCCAAAGATAAAACTGCCCGTTGCTGCGAGATTTCTGTTGGGTCCCATAGGACCTGAGGGATCCCAATCCGAATGCAGTCCTTTATCGCTCACCTGCTAATCAACCTACTGTAATACTCAAAGTAGCAAAAAAGTAGCGAGCTAGTTAGGTATCATGATGCATTTCACTATGAACTCCTTGGATACTACATAAAGGGAAAAGGTGTCTGCAGTAAGTACAACCACAGTACTTACACTGTTATATGGGGGGATACACTGCTGGCAAAGGCAGTGTAGGCAAATGTCAGGGACACCAGGGTGCTGACTTTGCACAAGATGGAGAAAGGGAGTGAGCATAAACAGTAAAATGATACATGTAAATAGTGGAGGCAAGCACAACGTGTATTTTGTCAGTAGATTATGTTTATTTGACGAGGGCAAATAAAGACACATGCTGTGTGAGGCATGCACACTGCGCATCAAATACTGTAGACAGCAGATATATACAGTGTGTGTGTGTGTGTGTGTGTGTATATACAGTGATTTAAGTCTTTTGAAATGAAACGATACCAGAATCTAATAGCAGTGCGCATTTCCAGATATTGCCTGAGGTGCCACCCAAGCTACATCTGCTACTGCAGATACAAGTCAGCAGGAGAATAACATAACTATTTCTTTAATTGCACAATATGTAACATGTACAGATTACATTCTTGAATTGGAACAAAGTCCAGAGACATTAGCCAGTCTATGAAAATTTATATTATCCTTTTATGGACTACTCCCGCCTTGGCCTTTTGGTGTTACAATGGAGGAACAGGATTGTGAAAAAGTAGAGAATGACTCCAGTGTCAATAGAGAGCCATGGCATTTTGCCTGAGTCAACACTGCCCAAGCGTGGCATTTAGATTCTCACCCATTCTGGTCTTCTCATCATCAGCACCATTACAACCTTGCATGAGGCAAAACTACACCTCTAGCACAGTTTCAATCTACATTTTGGAGGTTGATCTATTTTTAATTACTTGTGCTCAGTACCTGCTCAAAACCAGAGACATTAATATGGGATTCACCCATGGGCACGCTTGAGACAGCAAGGATTAAGGCACATTCAATATTGATGTTTGAATTGGAGCCGAGACAAGTAGTCAGTGCTGCTGCAAAGGTTGGTGCTCCTTTGCACTTTGACTGTAACATATTAGCGAAATAAGATGAAGGGTTCAGGGCATGATATCACCATAATCCCACTTAAATATCAAGAGCCGGCTTCTAAGCTGTGTTTAAGTACAGGGTGCTGTCTTTCAACTCAAGGTGTTGCGTACTCACACATGCCATATGACATGGAGCAGATGTATTGCGAATGAAAGTGAATTTTTTGTCAGCGGCTTTTCCTGTCCAGAGTCACTTCAACATATTTAAGAGCAGGGTAATCAGTGAGCTGTTGCCAAACGGTGATAATGAATGCCACTCTTCATTTCCATGCAGCTGTTTTTTTTTTTAGATGCAGGCTATTGGCAGATTATCCGACAGCTCTAATTAGGCAATGAAACCCTCTAATACTGAGGTTAGAGCCAAGGTATGGAACTCCTGTTGCTAAAACACCTAGCACAGCTGCTACAATGTGTACAAACTCTTTTTTTATTTGACAATAAGTCACACTGTGTCAAAAGTGCACCACTGATTGTCCCGTGATCTTAAATACCTGCAGTAACTTTGTCAGTATATAATGACATTGTACGGTAATGTGGTACGTACACAGCATACATGCTGTCTCCACATCCAGCAGAGCTAAGAATTTATGTTTAAGGCGAACAGCCTTAAAGGGGTGGGTATAATTCATATAATTTTATTACGATCTTGAATGGTTCCGTCATTTATAGTGGACATTATTTAAGAGAGACTTCAGATGAAAAAAATCTTTATTTAATTTTTAAAGGCCACAGAGATGCAGTGCAATTTCTCATTTTGTCGTGTGTTTCCAGTCTTCTGTACCACTTTACATAAGCGCGTTACATCTCATATTTCTTTGTTTTGTAAGGTGTTCAGTGCTGCATAAATGACACCGACATACAAACAAGTTTAAATGTAACAAAAATAGCTTTAGCTTAGTTTTAATTAAGAAATAATGCTCCTTTACACTGGGTAGTATTTGCAGCACAACAAAACTTACAAAACAAGTTTACCATGTCAATCTTAATTAACTGGGCTTGTTTAAGTGTCAGTACGTTCCTATTGTTAGCCAGGTTGTTAGCAACTTGTAGTCTGAGACTGTATTATATCTAAGTGTTTGAGTTAAAGTGTGCTGCATTTGTGTTTTGCTGCTAAAGAAAAGATACATAAAAAGCCACTACATAGACGTGTGTGGAGTAGAGGTCTCAGTGGACTATCTGCTACTCCGGCCTAATACACCGTCCATGGCACACACCCGACCCAGGTGTGTCCCATGCCGCTGATTGTGCTGCCTTCAGCCCCTGCAGACAGGAACTCATAGCAGCAAACAGACCAAGCTAAGCAGAGGGGCCATCGCAACAATAGCAATCACACTTGAACCAAACTATCTGTGCATTACACCCTCTGGCCAGTTCATAAACAGCATTCACTGTGACTATGATATAAACTGCTGTACTTGTTTAAAAGCTGCAAGAGGATATAGTAAAAGGAAACTAACATCAATACTTCACAAAGTAAACAGAGAACCTATAAAAAATATATATATATACAAACAAGTTTTTCAGGAAATTGGATATTGAAATGAAATAAAAGAAGGCCTCTATGGTGAAATTACTATACAAACACAGTCGATGTCAGTAAAACTCAAGCCACTGCCGCTTTCAGACCAATACTGGTAAAAAGTGCTTAGCTGGTAAAATAGTACACATTCAGTGTTGGACTCTGGCAGGCACACAAACCAAACTCATTAAGACCGTGCTCCCATCTTATGATGTGCACCATCTATCCCTTTGTTTCACTGAGCCTGAGAAAGGGGCTCTTTGCTACATTGCCACGAGGAAACTTCATTCTTTGACGTATCCATTAAAATGCAGCGGTGAACCACAGCTAATAAAAGGAGACAGAGGACAACAGCATGACCACCTAACGGCATCATAAAGTTAGCGAGGGGAGCATAAATAATGGAACACTCATTTTCTCGAAATGCCTTGGTCTAGCTGCTAGTGCTTTCTCTGTAGCACAGGGTTCTGCCGGGCAGCATGGAAATCAGTTTGGAATATTGGTACAGACTCAGATGGAAAATGTATGAATGCCATGCCACTGACTATATAAATTAGGTGCACTGGAGCCGTAAAGTAGTTCTGTCAAAAAGAAAGATAAAGTATAGAACCAACAGGTAAAGAAATGTGGGAATGGACTACAGTAATGGCATAAAGCAGGCTGGTTTCACCCCAAGAGACATTCAGACTGATGATATAAACTCTGTAAAGTCATGGCTAGACTTCAGCAGTTGGTCTTTCTAGCAAATAACTTACTGAGGCCAGCAGACAGGCTACTGTAGCATCCTGCAGAAAAAAAGTATGGATTTGTATTTTGTCTTAAAGGTCCAATGTGCAGGATTTAGGGGGATATATTGGTAAAAATACACAGAACAGTAGCACAGTAGCACAGAACAGATGAACCAAACACTGGCTCTAGATAGGGCCATTTGCTTTTTCACATGGACCGTCTTAGTTAGCAGCCCCATTGCAGTGAGCCAATCAGCATAGGAAAAACACAGATTTTTAAAGTGAAACTGCTCTCTTCAGAGTTTTTAGTAGTTTAAATCACTGGCTCCATTGTTTCAGAGAAGAAAAGACCACTGTGGATTATTCGGCTCCCAGTAAAAACCTCCTGAACGTCTGACTGTTAAGTTATTAGAGATAAAAGGCGAGCACACCAGTAGGTGCTGAGCTAGCTGCCCAGCTGTGACAAGCCGAACAGTGGCGGAGAAACACTGATTTGTAACATGAAACTGCTTTACTCAGTGTGTTTACAGGTTTATTTACCTGGTCTATTTGTTTTAGAGGGGAAGCGACCTCTGTAGATAATTCACCTCCTACTAAAAACCTCCTGAACAAAAAACACTGAAGGACTCCTACCTAGGAGTTCATGCTGCACACATGTGAGAGGTTTCAGCTGGTTGCAATCTGCAGTCCTTACTGCTAGATGCCACTAAATTCTATGAATGCTACACACTTCTCCTTTAAGCACAGCTTTTAAACTTTAAATTAAAGATAAACAGACTACAGCCATGGTATCAACTCTGTGAGGCATTACCTCAACAATAAGGCCTGATGGTGGTGCTAAATGAGACGTGTGGGAGTCATTAGAGAATTGCTAGTTAAAGATGAATGTGTGTATCAAATTTCAGGGCAATCTACACTGTAGTTGTTGAGATATTTTAGTCAAAAGACAAGAGATCACCAAAGTCATTTGGATTAATCATCTGAGAACCAATGTCTGTACAGAAACTTGTGCCAATCCATTGAGTAGATGTTGAGATATTTCACAGGATAAGTGAAGGTTCTGACCTGCTGGTGGCATAAATGATGCATCACAGGATTGAAAAAGTAAGTAATTTCATGGCAATCAAACCAATTGTTGTTGAGATATTACAGTCTGAGTCACAGTTGTGGACTGACCAAGATTACTCAGCCTAGAGCCACACTGCTAGCCTGGCTACAAACCAAGCAGCAACCTCTGGGACTGAAAAATGAAGCCAATGCAGAAGTGCACTTCCTTGAATGGCCACTTGAGGCTGGCCCCAGTCAATCCCTGTAGAAACCTATGTTATAATGACCAACCTTACAGCACAAATAAACATGTTAACAGCCTGGAAGCTAATTTAAACATACATGACAACTGTACATGGGGTGAATTTTTATACAACTCACCTGTTTACATTTCATTAAAGCTTAAAGTTAAACATACTTAGGGGCGGGGCCACTTGAGTGACAGGCTGTCTGTGAGGTCTATGAGTCAGATCCAGCTTTACCCTCTCGTCCAAATATGGTCACCATTGGCTCCAAAAAACCACAATGGTGAAGGCCGATTTGCCAAACTTTAAAACAGGAGTCTGTCAACCAATCACAGTAGCTACATCCAAAAACTAAACACTAGATCAATGTAATCAAAGTATGAGCATAATGTCAAAGTAAGATAATTCAAAGCAAGTGTGCACCGTCCGTCAGTGGGTCTGCTGCAGTGCAGTGGCTGTGAGGTTACCAAAGTGCTAACTGAGGCATGACAGTGCTTCGTCAAACAGCACTCCTCCATCATTTCCCTCAACTATTCAACAGAACAGCAGAGTAAACAGACACACTGCAGGGACCAGCAAATCCTCTCACTACAGCCTCAGCCCCGGCACGTACCCACAATGCCCATCTGCAACCCCAGCCATTGATTCAACCTTAGGCAAGTCCCAGGAAACCTCTTTGCAACCGAGCCACATCCTTAGTCAATCAGTCCAACTACAGCCTTAAAACCTCCCACAGAACAGCCACTCAAGTCATAATAGTAATATCCTGTCTTGAACAGCCCCCCAGGATTCGATCATTGCTTCTATTTCCTGCTCCCCAGCCCCGTCCCACAAATTCCTCCGATCTCTGATTTATTTCTGTCTCTGTTGCGACTGCTGGCAAAACACACGATCCTACATGCACAGGTGTAAAAAGGTACCGCCATCAAGTAACTGTTATGATTAATCCACTTGTCACTTTAGGTAGCAATGGAAGTACTTGTCTGTGAGTGTGTGTTAACATCTATTTCTATCCGGGTGTAGGAACTGAGACAGTTCCCCCCACAGTGGACTGCCACTGTTGCGCTGATGGGAGAACGAGTCATCTCGAGGGAGCGGCAGAGACTCGCGGATAGTGCTGCATTGGTGAGACTTACAGCCAGGATAAATCTGGCCAGTGTGAAAAAAGAGGCAGGGGTGCAATTACATAGAGACGCAGGCACAAAGAGATGGCAGTTTGTTTGCAACAGCATGGACACTGTTGCTCAGGGAGAGTGAGAATGGGATCCATTTGCCACGAAGAAAAGACACCGCTCTCCTTTTTTGTCTCTTTGTCTCTCCATATGTCCCTTGGCTGCGCTGCCCCACATGCTCCCACACTCTATTGTTATTGCCTCATTTCTTTCACCTCTTTCCTCCTGTTAATGGCAGCCCCTCGGTTCAGTCTTTCATACAGTGCTTCATATGTGGAGGTCAGCGGCAGCCTGACATGAACTCAGAGGAGAGATAACCTGGCAGAGACGGATGACAATGCTGATTCACACACAGAGGAAGAGGAAGTCAATCAATTTTTAAATTGGGTCTTGATTGAACATGCCAATTTCAGCGACTATGAAGCTAATGGTCATGGACAGTGTTCATATTAACTCTGTGGATGCCATCATTTAGATGCTTTGATTTATCCCACAGTCCAACATTCATCATGCAGGCAATCTAAACTGTAGTAGGGATGTTTGAATACTTGTACAGTCTGTGTTTTGATAAAAACATATTGAAGGACATATTAAGTGGTATCAGTGACATGCCTAAAGTCCTCTTTGTTGTGCTAGCATTTTGCTTACAGGATTACTTGTAGCGATACGGTAACATGCCAGTTCTGCTAGACACAGCATTAGAGGAATTGGCTGCTCACAATCACAGTTAACTTTCTAAAAGACCAAACAAAAGTTAACTTGAAGTTATTATCAAAACTGTTTATCGTAGCCGTCCATTACATTTTGCGCAATTGCCTCCTATCTCAATGTTCATTGTCCTTCTTGTAGTTTTAGGACGCAGTTGTTGCTTTTTATTATGCTCACTTATCTTTAGCTACAAATAATAAGATTGTGATAACTGGATTGAATAGGGCATTTTTTTTTAAATGGTGTGTGTGAGAGCTTGTGTTGCTCTCCTGTGGAGGGGATCCAAAATTAAACATGTGTCTAGCGGTGTCACAATTTTCTCAGATCTCTGCAATCATATTTGATGGGTGACATGTTATCATAACTAATAGAAATGATGGCCAAGGATATAAAAATCTGAGAGTAGGAGGGGCAAACACACCTGAGGGCCATGGCCTTCTTTTCTTTTAATCCATGACTAAAGTGACTATTTTGAGGCAGAAAATAAGTTCACTCTAATATTTAAGACCTCTCTAAAATTAGAAAAAGTTAATTTGCAGTTGACATCTGCTGCCAGCACAAAAACTCACTTTGTTAGTGTTTATTGTGTGCATTTCAATATATTTTTTTTATGCATGTTAATTTAATAATGTAGACAACCAACCACACAAAAACATGACCCAAACCAAGCAGTGCTGGTTGTTATGGAGACAAATATTATGTAGATAAATGTGCATTTATTTCATTATGAAAACAAAATGTGGTTTAGGCAAAGCTCTTTTCACATGTTATATAAGTGTGAGACTAGAAAAATAATTAAGTGTGATTCTAAATAAATGGAGATATCCAGTAAAGGATTAGAAATCCTCTCAGAGCTCTGAATTAATGCCAGGTCTTTGTGCCAATGCACTCTGTGGTGGTCAGAGTGCCAGTTCCCTAATGTTGAGATACTCAACGCTAAAGAAGCAGTGTGACAAATGTAATGGTCTTAATCCATTCTGTTCAATACTGTACACACAGTACACTACAGACACTGCTAAAAGCACTACACAAAATGTTGTCACTCAAGGTGAATTTAAATTATACAATTAATTTACTGATGAATAGTTTCACTGTGGATGACCTTGGTAGCTAGCTAGTGTTCAGCTGTAATTTGTAGAAAGCTATCAACTGTTGAGAGCTCAAGGTGCTGTTGATTATTAGCTAGAACTGTATTATGCTCAGAGTGACAGTGAAACCTCTAAACCTTGCTTAACATGCTGAAGAAACTTTTTGGGAGCACATATTCTCTATAAATAGTGGTGGGATTTGGAAACAGAGAGCTGAGTGTATGTGTTTGCGTAGGAGAGACGAGGAAAAACAAAGACCCAAAGTGTCAGAGAGAGAGAAAGAGAGATGCAACAAGAGTCAGGGAGAGAGCGAAGAGGGGATATGAAGGCTAATGTATCAGAGAGAGATCTCATGCCTTTGTTCACCTGAGAAACTTTGGAGCTCAAGGACACTGTGTCTGTGTTGTTTGTCACGAAACATACAGAACGGAATGAAAAAGTGCTTTCAAGAGATGACTTGTCTCACTTCTGAAAACATTCGAATCTGACTGTCACCATACAGCATCGTAGACTGACTCATTCGATTTTAGAATTGAAGTGAAAGGGCCTCTGTCATCTATTATGTACAAAATGTGCTGTTGATGGAAGAAAAAAATGGGAAATTGACTGATACTTATTATTTGTCTCTCTCAGAACAGCATTTTTTTAAACTTAGAATTGGAAGACAAGTTTTTTTCTCTATTGCTACAACTATTACGTTACTACGCCATGTAAGCAACAGCTCTTTGCTGCTTTCTATACTTGCAATTTCCCATTTCCCCTTATTCTAATATCAGTTCATGAGCTTCCGATGGACAGACTGGCTGACCAACCGACAGATCATCCATTATTGCCATTTGCAGAGTCAAAAGACAATGTCCGCACAGTAAGCCTAAACTGAGAGGAGGTAAGGTAAGGTAAACTTTAATGTCCCAGACGGGCAATTTGAGATACAGACAGTATTCATGAGTACAACAAAAGAGACAATACAATATACACCACACGGTGTCCACTATCACACACATCCATCCATTTTCGTAACTGCTTATCTTCTTGAGGGTCGCGGGGGGGCTAGAGCCTATCCCAGCTGACATTGGGCGAGAGGCTGGGTACACCCTGGACAGGTCACCAGACTATCACAGGGCTGACACATAGAGACAGGCAACCATTCACACTCACATTCACACCTACGGGCAATTTAGAGTTACCAATTAACCTGCATGTTTTTGGACTGTGGGAGGAAGCTGGAGTACTCAGAGAAAACCTACGCTGACACAAGGAGAACATGCAAACTCCACACAGAAGGGCTCCCTTCTGGGATTGAACCAGCATCCTTCTTGCTGTGAGGCGACAGTGCTAACCACTACACTACCGTGCTACCACTATCACACATAATCATGGACAATTAGTGGTCACTGCTGGTTTAGATAAGCAATAGCAGACGGTACAAAGGACGATGCTACATTTAAAGAAGCAAAACCTCCAACCTGATGGAAGCATCTGAAACTCAACATGGAGGTGATGTTGAGAGTCTCAGACAATAGACCGAGCTTTAGAGGTGACCCTCACTTCATACAGATGCTGTAGGTTATTAAAAGTAACACCAGTGATCAGATCTTCAACTCATTTTTGTCTTCAAAGCTCAGATTACCAAACCAACAGACAATGTCTGAAAGAACGGACTCAATAAAAGCAGAATAGAGCAATTTCATGATTCTCCAATCAACATGAAAATTCCTCAGCTTCCTTAAAAAGAAAAGGCATTGGTTGGCCTTCTTAAAGAAGCACTACTTCAGGGCATGAGTGAAAAACTGTCAAAGTGAGTTAGTACTAAATGCAATTGTGGTAATCTATTGCAACATCCATATATAGCACCAGTATGTTTCCTGCCAAACAACACAAACACAATGTCCTTGCCAGGGCCATGGCATGAGTCTAATCTGCTGAAACAAGCACATTTTAATTAGTGTATGGGCTATTTTAAGCAAAGCTCAGCTCAGACTGGTATATTGCAAGATCTTTGACTTTGAATCTTGGTGTCTCCATGTAAATATGATGCTATATAGGTCACTGAATTTCTTTTTTTTTAAGTCACAGCTCTCAAAGCTGTGATCAAATATTAGATATAGTCGAAACCTGGAAAGATAAGGCACTTTTCAAGGATTACTTCACCACTGATCTCATCTGGATATGAAGAAAGGAGATTGTGGCTGATGCATTAGCACATTTCCTTGATAAAGATGTTGACGCTAATAAGCGCCCCGAGCAGAATGTTTCAAAACATATACTATATGTAGTATCAATAGAGAGTGAGCACACTCAAGAGAAGGTAAAGTATCAAATCCCAGAGTTAAGCCTTGGCCTCAGTGCACTGCCTCCCGTCTCCCCAAAGATCCACTCCACAGCTGGATCAGCATGCTAAGTGAGATTGTGTAGAGTCAGAATAGAAAACCACTAGAACGCAGGCGGCTTAAGCATCCACTCCATTCTGAATAACCAGCCATGGGGTTTAACCTCATACTCAACCACTAATGGGTCACGCAGTGGGCAATCAATGTATGACCCTCATATATTAATTAAAATGAACAGCTGCTATAGTCAACTGTGCCTAACATGTCTGACCACATCAACCTGAGGTGCAGTGAACATATATAACCAAGTGGCATGAATTATAGATGAAAAATCAGCATGTAGTGGTTTTATTTAAATGATTTATATATGTATATATACTTATACATGCACACTTTATTGATTCACATTAAACATATAGAATCTTTAAGGAAAACAGGGTGAAAGGTAAATGTATAATGCTTTTCTAGTCTTCTGACCACTCAAGGCAGTTTTACCCATTCACATACAGGTGGCCAAGGCTACCAAACAAGGTGCCACCTGCTACTCAGTAACCATACACCTGCACTCACACACCAATGGAACAGCCATCTTGCCCAAGGATACTTTGATACGTGGGCTGGAGGAACCTGGGTCCGAACCACCGATCTTCCAATTAGTGGGTGACCGTCTTTACCTCTAAGCCACAGCCGCTCACGACATCTGTCTAAGTCATACAGTTGCATGTTCTCAATTGAAAGCTGGCCGGTACAACCAGACAAGGTCATGGACAGATATTTTGAGTGACTGCTTTTATTTATGCATTTATGCCACCTGTCTACATTAAGTGTTCGGCCAATTGCAAATACCTTTTTTTGTGGAAAATGCTCTGTTAAGTGTTTACAACTGAATACATTTCTTCAAAGAACAATGAAACTATCCAATACTGTATAGTGCTTGCCTTACTTTAAAGCATCTCAATAATTGCTGGTGAAGCCAAAGAATTCAACAGGAGTAGGCTTTAACAAGTTTTGTATGTAAGGATATGTACTAGAACACAAAACACATTTGTATTTTCATGTGTGGTGTTTAAGTGGAGTCATTGTGTTCCCTTGTTTATGAGCTAATTGGCTCCTACCTGCCCTTGTTTTGTGGGGACAGGTATGAGTGAGTGCCCGCGTGCGTAACAGTGAAGAGAGGTTGCTGTACCCCTAAGGTGGGATGTGTTAGTACTGTCTTGCCGTGTAGCTAAAAATTAAACAAAGAGGAGCAACTTTAGCAATTACCTGTGCACGTCCCTGCAGCCAGAGTCTTTCAGCCTAAACAGGGACTGAGTTTATGTCAGCCATGTTTTCCATGCACACATTGTGCTTATACACTGTATAGTTCTAAACTGTTTGTGAGGTACGCAGCAGGATGGCAATTTATTACCTTGAAGTCATTCTGCTTAATAAACTCCAGAGTTTCAGGGTCATTTTGCTCATGAGTAACAGATGTGTATGGTCTGTTGATGCTCTACCAGTGGTGGGTACAGCAGTTGTTAAATGGAGCTTAGCAAAAGTTCAATCAGGAAGACGTCTTCATTCAGTCTCCTCTGCACTTTCATTCATTACTCTCCCTCAGCCACACCTCTTGGCTCTTATCTAGTCATATACTTTCCTCTATCATCCTGTCACTTTAAAATCTAACAGACAACTCCTTACAGCTTCACTTCACACCACTGAGTAAGCCTTAAAGTTTAGCCAGATTGATCTCTGCAAGGCCGACAGGCATCGCAAACACGTACCGCAATCTGCCTCACCTGTGGGCAGATAAACAGTTCACTAGTTGCTGGAGATTAAGATCGCTTATAATGCTTGACTGGTGCAGAGGCTGAATGTAATTTAAGTTTTATGTCACAGTTAAAATAAAAGCCTGCATTTTACAGCTATTTACAATAAATCTACAGTGTCACAGATCACACACTCTCTGAACCTATGTGCTATCGATCTGAAAGTGATAAGCCTCTGTGGGAAACAGCCAATATATCGAGGGCTCTAGCAGAGCCAGTGGATATAAGGGCCCAGACTCCCTCTTTCATGTGCCGGCCGTTTCTGCAAATCTCTACAAACAGATATCTGCACATAATGCAAACAAATTAAAAGAGCTAATAAAAAGCTAACTCTTTGTCAGACAGTGGTCGAGGTGTTCTGTGATTGTATTTTGGCCAATGCCTTTTGCCTCCTCTGTTCTCCACATGGACAGTTTACCTGCTACTCAAACATGGTTGGTCAATACTACTTGGACTACAAACGGACACCAGTACCAAAATCTTGTCCCATCATCCACAGATTCTGCATCATTAATGGACTACTGAACAGGCCCAGAGCTGAAAAGTGTCAAGGGCCCCCTTTACCTACAGAATGTCACTCAAATGAAGAAGAAGATATATTTTATTAAAACCTGAGGGTAAATCCATAGTTTGTCACTGTGCCATCATAAACACACAGGCCTGAAGTACACACAAATGCACAAACAGGATCTATACATGCATTAAATTGAGAGATGTCAGAGTGAGGGGGCTGCTGTGGACAGGCGCCCTGAGTAGTTGGGGGTTAAGTGCCCAGGAGGCAAACTGGCACCTTTCCAGCGACCAGTTCATGTGCCATGCTTGGTCCATATGGGGACTTGAACCGGCAACCCTCCAGTTCTCAAGCCAAGACCCTATGGGCTGAGCTACTGCCACCTCCCAATGTGTGCTGACCAGTAAGAGACTTACAATGACCACAACAAGATGCAAGAAAAAAAAAAAAAAAATCACAAAGAGATGCAAAGACACAAAATAACTATAAAAACAGGAAAAACAACCAGATCAAAAGACAGATCACATTTAAGAACTTTACCCCAATACTTCCTGTCATTTTGTCGAGCTCCACACAAGGGATTCACAACGTGAAATACGAAATGACAGGGAGGCAGGGGCTCCGCCTCTGCTCAACACACTCGGCCTAGCTGCACCCTGCAGCTACCATTCCTCTCAATCACTAATCACAATCCCCTATCATAAATCCAATTAGTACGCTGTTGTGCTCTGCTTACAGCTCTTGAAGGTGATGTCAGCATCCAACCACCACCCACTCCACTGATGTCAGACTCCATCTAAAGTCAGAGTCATGATTAGTCTTGGGGATAGTGCTGCTGACAATTACTCGACCTGTCCTCATAATCAATCTAATTGATGTCCGCACTAAAAAGCTCAAATAGTACATTCTAATATCATCATTTAACATCTATTAACTTGTCTCTACTGATTGTAAAACAGAGTTAGTAGGGAGCAGGGGTTTAAAAAATGTATGTATGGAGTGAAATATGAAAATGAGATCCAAAATCTCATCACAAGTCTGCGTGCACTGGCAGAATTCAGATAAGTACTCCAGAGCAGCACACAAGTACTACTAATACTACTGTTGCAATCTGCTGGCTTCACGGCTTGTCCACTGTGAGCTATTAAACCGCTGCTGCATTCACCTCCAGGAGCTTCCCCCTCACATCACTGCTGACCCGAGAAGCGATCAACCAAGTCCTGATTAATGGGTCTCTGAGCCTCCTTGGAGGCAATCACACTTAGAAGGTTGGGCCAAACAGTAACAAATGGGACATTCAGCAATCATCCTTTATTACATCAATAACCTCAGATATCAATTAATCAGCATTAAATTTTTAGAGGAGAGACACGCCTTAATTTGTGGTGTGTGGCACATCTTTATTTTACACCTTAAATTCCTTGCTGGCAATAAAAAAAGTAGTTCAATCCATTTTAGACAACTGGGCTCAGAGAGGTCTATACAGATATTGCCCCAGGAGTCGGGGGTGATATCAGGTTACCATGGTGATCAGCATGTGCAGAGGCAAGCTGTGACTGATGACATTAAGAAATTGAGCTTCTAGGAAAGCAGCGCAATACCTAAATTGATTTTGTCACTTAAAGCTGGGGTGGTACGGTACAGATTTTTCCTTTTTGTTTCTAAACTCTCCGAGCAAGTGTTATGGGTCATTTGGGTTGAGAGGGAGTGACTCGTCTCTGTCTAAATGGTGTGGTGGTGGTGGTGGTGGAGGCGCTGGTGCATCTCAGGGACAGAGGCAAAGACTTCCCTCATCAATCTAATGCCTCTCCTCCTGAGGTAATCATTTCCACAGAGCAACATGGCATCTCATTAGGCTGATTCGCTCTCAGTGTCAGTCAGCCTCAGACACCTTCACAACAAAAACTGTGGTGTGAAAGAACACACACACTTAGATTATTAGACAACCTGATGGCACAGGCTCTTACTCCCACAGTACATTGGCATTATTGCTCGAGTGTTATTTTCTATTTTCTGAGCAGATTTTCATGGTTGTTTGAAACGCCGAGTGCAACCCTCTTCATCAGTATGCTGGAATTCAAAGTTGGAGATTTATTTCTGAGACACTGGGGTCGTAACTAATCAGCTCATTATTTTCCAATTAAACAATTAATTAAAACAGTAATGCATAAAAGATAACTTTTCTGACAACTAGTTAATTAATCAGCTAATCATTTCAGCTGTAAATAAGACAAATACAACAGTAATGTTCTGTGTTGTATTACCTGAGACTGGTCTCAATCTTGTCTCGGACTCAACTACATTTTGACTTGCTCTTGTCTCGGTCATATTAATGAATGCTCATTTACATCTATTAGTAATGTTGATAGGCTAAATTCAACTTAAAAGACTGTGTTACCTTTATTACATGGCTCAAATATGTTAACATTATAACTCTTTTTTGGCCAAAAATGGCTCTTTTGATAGTAAAGGTTGCCAACCACTACTCAAGGCATTTCTCATGGTACACTTATATATGCACACATAGATACAGTATGGTGATTACAGAGGTAAATGAAGAGGAATTCTCATTTGTTATCTGTGACTGTTTATATGGGAATATGGATCTGGTCTTGACTCAGGCTCGATACATTCTGGACTTGGTCTTGGTTTAGATGGTCTTGACTACGACGTAGGGTCTCTCAAATTACTGTGACATGGGAGATTTTCCTTCCTATCATATTTTGTTGGACATTGGGATGTTTCGAAGATTAAAAAAAAAAAAAAAAAAAAAAGAAAAAAGAAATAGGATATATAAGGAGAGGCAGGGTACATCCTGGACAGGTTGCCAGACTATCACAGGGCTGACACATAGGACAAACAACCATTCACACTCACATTCACATCTACGGGCAACTTAGAGTCAACAGTTGAAAACCCACACTGATACAGGGAGAACATGTAAACTCCACACAGCTCCCCCATAATGAATTTGAACCCCCCCACCCTGGCTTCAAACCAGGAACTCTCTTGCTGTGAGGCGACAATGCTAACCACTGCACCATAGTGCCAACCCAAAAAAGACTCAGACATTTTCTATCTCTTTTTAACACAGTCAGCAATATCCTCTAGCTTAGATTCTTTCCACACTGTGTGTGAATGCATCATTTGGTTTTAAAAAGCCCAAAACCCTCCTGAGAGAAAAACACAACCACAGGGTAGAGTCTATACAGTAGATCTTAGAGTGATTTTTATACCATCTGAGAAACAGCTTCAATCCCCTACACATATACATACACACATGCAAACCCACACACACAGACACACCACCACCACCACCACCACCACCACCAACCCAGGACGCTCTGTTCACAAACAGGTAGTGAAAATGGGAGATTTGCGAGAGGCCATGCCACGGAGACAAAGTGAGTGCAGGCTTCAAACAAAAAGGCCTTTTATGGATGTCCTGTTACATGCTTTGCTTCTTTGCCTGAGGCCCCCATCCATCCATCTACACCACTCTGCTTTCAGGTGAACAAACTCTCACCAAACTCCTACCAATAGCATCTGCTTAAAGCCACATCTACCTATCAACTCACACAGAGGAGGGACCTTTAAACCAGGAGATCATGAAAAAACACATCTCTGATTGTTCTGGAACACACAGAGAGACTGTTTAACGATCCACCCTCCAGTATCAGATGAGGTTCAACACACCTTTATTCTTTTTCCACACTTCTCCCACATCTCACCTCTCTCTTGCTCTCCCCAACTGAGCTGGAGGAGATAAATGAAATGAGCGCTGGCATGTTCCCTGGACATTTTAATTAGCTAGTCTTTAATTCAGCCTGACCCCCTTTCAACTTTGATCAGCCGGCGGGAGCTCTGATAAGGACCTGTCACTCACATGCAAACACCAGGGTTATTTAACAGCAAATTGTCTCTTTGCCATTTGCAGATGCTCTCTACCTGTGCTGTCATGGGAGAGCTGTTCACGGCTCAGTGGAAACTAAAAGCCCAACGAGGACAGAAATATGGCGCGAGAGCTGTGCTCATTCATCCCAACTCCCCATTCACTATACAGCATGGACTGTGACAGGGTTGAATACAAATGCGCTCCTTGTTTATTAAGAGTTGAGAGGGTTCTGGAGGCTAAATTAATGTGTAACAGTATTAGCTTACAGTTCCAAAGGCAAGCATTGTGTTGCATTTGGTCTTGAAATGACAAGAGCCTTGGGCTTTATGGGAGCCAGCTGAAAGCAACAATAAAAGTACAGAAATAAAACTTTCTATGGGTACATGTTCATGACACCCTGTTGAATAAGAATAATACTTAAGCAAATCTGTTGAGTTGCATGTCATAACCTAAAAACTGCACTCCATAAACTACACTGCTGACTATAACTGTTGATTGTGGTTGAGTAAACATGTGTTGTACTTGTCTCAATGGACATTTTTAAGGAGCATGGAACATTGCTGACATTTTGACATTGTTTCCTCCTTGCCAATGTTTTTGTAGTTTCACTTTTACAATAATACTCCATCCCCAAAATGTCAATTACTCACCCTGCGTTACCTTGAATTTGTTTTTCTTGCATGCCTCCACAGTGAACGAAGAATCCAAAAATGAAAAAAGAAAATCTGATAAACTGACGTTAAGTAATCCAAATCTTATTTATTCATCCCACACACAGGCATTTTCACTACAACTTTGATTTAAAACACTCAGCAGTCTCACACACTGACTCACTGCTCATGTATCACAGTGTCTAAAATATTAAGGTTTTAGCAAATATGCATGTATTTGTGAAGTACTGAGCATCCGACTGAACAAATGAGAAATGGATTATACTGGACGAGCTGTGTGAAAGTTTCGAAACATATGTTTGATATAGTTTTGCTGTTGTTAAATGCGATCACCCTTTGCTTCAATTCATCAAGACTTTTTTCCGTTTTTGGATTCTTCCTCCCTCACCTTGGATGCATACCAGAAAAACAGTTTTCTTCAACAATGACAGGTAACACAGGGTGAGTAATTGATATTCTAATGATAATTTTGGGGGGATTTTAATGTCCAGTGAGCCATTATTTGTTTTCATTTTACAGAAGACATGACAAAAATGTGTGTCTTCTGTTTCTGTGCTGTACTGCCAACGTGCCAAACCTTGCCTCCAAAGCTGAGGCACATTACCTAACAAATCCTGGAAATCGTGCAGTTACACCCCTGGTGCTGAAATAGGTGACTAGAGATGATCGTATCAGACACCTCAAATCACAGCAGGCTCTTCAGCAGCATAAAATAGCAGATGGTCGATAATTCCAGTGTCATACCACACCAGACTAAGGGAGTACCTGTTCCCTAAAATACCAGAGGAATCAGCTGTATAGCTCTAGATCAGCTCTAGTTTTAACAGTATGCATCTCAGGCGTACTCAGACTGTGACAGAACCAAAGTCGCAAGACAAATCCTCTCGCTGCTCTGTGTGCACTAAGCTGTGCCCGGCTACTCTGTGTGTGTGTGTGCTCCATTCCCCTTATGACAAGGAGCACAGCTGACTGAAATTCCTTACTCACAGTCGTCTCAAACAGATTGTTTCAAATTGCGCTTCTCAAAAATTTGTTATTAAGGCAAATTAAAGTATCTTGCAGTCATTTCCAAATCCAACACTTCTCTTGTAATGTGTTGTGATTCTGACAAGTACAGATGGTATTTTCTACCAAGGCAGCAATTTTGTGGCTGGAGATTGAATAAGTTAAACCCAGTGTTAAATAGGCATTATAACCTCACACATACAAAGCGTACTCAGTGTACCCTTTGGACATTTTAGAATAGATCTGGACCTAGGAAGTGTATCCAATTTTTGGATTCATTAATACCTCTAACCAGCCATAACCAGTCAATTATCAGCAGAATGAAATGGAACGCAGTGGTTTTATCAACTAGACAGAGTACTGTCAGCCCCGCTGTCTTCATGCCACCAGGCAGTCATAATCCAACTCTGACCTCTTCTGCCCCATTATCATTAGATCCGCCAAGCAAAGTGGCGCCATCCATCAGCCGGCTTACCCACTGACAGCAGCCAGTTTCCGTGCGACTGTGACTGGTGGGCCTTCCAATTTGTAAATGGGATTGGAGCACGTCTACAAAGGCTGAAACAATACCACCCCTCGCCGCACACCGCTGGAGCCAGCTGTCGCGTCTAGCCTCTCTACCCGCCGCTGCCCTTCATTCTCGCGCTGATCGTATCTGGAGATGCTGCGGTGACTTTGCCCACTGCACTCACTCATCAAACTCCTTCTCTGCCTCTCATGCTGTCTCTAATATCTGAGGTATCATGTCTCACTCCCTGCCTCAGTTCGTCCTGCTAAATCCTCTGACAGTCTCCTCTCCTCCAGCGCTCTGAACCCCTCTCTCTACTCCTTATTATCTCTTATTCTCTTCTGCTGTTCTTCATACCTACGGTCTTTAATTTTCCTCTCACTTGGTCCTCTCTTTCTTCTCTATCTTTAATTTTACTACTCCTCGAAACTACTCCATCTCTCCCTGTCCTTCTCTCTGTCTCTGATCTCAGGCAGAATACCTGTAGAGGATATTGACTGCCATTCAACAGGCAATATGGTATTTCACAGTAAAGCAAGACATGGCCATTGACTCAACTTACAGAAATACGACCAGAATAAAATCAACAAAACCAGTGAATTATGAGAGTGGATTTGTGCTACAGACTTTAACCGTGAATCTTTTATATACTCCCAAGACTAGATAGTGCACATTCATAAATAACCGTGACGCAAGTGGGGGAGAAGACGTTATGGTTATGTTTCAAGGATTTGGATTTTCCAATTATGCATCGCTGTGCACCGATAAAGCCCAGCAGCAGTTAATAATGCTGACAAAAATCATTGCTCCATGTTCGCAGGCTGCACAACAGGATACACGCTGTAACAGCCAAAGGTGAAGTGTTGAAGAAATGCTGCTTGGTCTTTTTTCACACAAAAGTAATGCATGTGTGAATGAAATCCATACAAGCCTCTATCATCATGGGGTCTGACAAGAGTAACATGCTGTGTTTGCTAAAGTTTTTCACCTTCCCCTTCCAGCTGTAACATAGAAACAACTCAACCTCAGACCACACTAAAACCAACACTAACTCTCTCTCTTAAATCAAAATAGTTTTGCAGCGTCCAATCTAATGGTTTTATTCTGAATATTTACTGAGGCAGCATACATCATCCAGTGACAAGGCCGTCTATTGGAATACTCAGAGCTCTATACGTCTAACTGCCACTGCTACTTCTGGCTGCTATTTACCGGCCATATGCTGCCACTGATTGTGAGCTGAAAAGCGCCACAAGCAACCCCAGCCTTCACCCATATGCTATGCAATTCTCTTTAAGTTTGCTATCATTGCAGTAAATATATCACCCGATAAACCAGGTAATTACACCTAGAGTAATGACTTAAGTTTCTTTTATCTCAGACATGTTAGGGTTGAATTTCAGGTGGTTTCTTTGGCGTGCCCTTTTTTCCGTCAGATGTTCCAGGCGGCGAAACTCTTTGACGCAAGTTACTCCATAACTTTTGCGTAATAGTTCAATGGTGTTCATTATGTCAACATTTTCAAACAGCATGTGGTCTGTCTACAGTCACGTTTCTGAGTCAAAGCTGACTTATACAAGTATTCCAGTGCTGGAAATATGGTCTTTTCATAGAACTGGGCTGTCTATGCCATAGAAATACGCAAATACCTTTGAAATTGGTGCTACATGACCAGAGGAAACAGAGAAAAAGGGTTGTAGCATTCACTTTTTTTTAAAAGGTACAAAACTGACAAGTGCCAAAATGCAATGCACCACACCTAGAGATGCACCAATCCATCTTTTTCAGTTTAAATACCGATCCCGATGCTGTGGCTTTGAGTATCAGCCGATACCCGATACCAATCCGATACCATGGTTGACCTAAAAAGCTATATACCTTTACATGTAGAACAGAAATTTTGAACAAAAATAAACAATTGTGCAACAGCAGTAGTGTGAAATACCTCCCCACAGCAGATTCTCTCCTTCGCTCCATGACGTATGACGCAGCTTGCGTTGCAATAGATTTAAAGGGAAAGGATTGCTTCAGGTATAGGTACCCGATCCATTTATTTTGATGATATTGGGGCCGATATTCGATCCAGATATCGGATCGGTGCATTCCCTAACCACACCGGACCAATAAATGCTCCAGCTGGTGGGTGACATAATGCAATTTCCCACGATACACAATATGGCGGCCAGCTCTTGACAAACAATCTTGAATAACAGTCTGAAGAGTTAAAATATGTTTCAGAAAACATATAAGGTAATGCAGTTATATTATCTTGATTCATATTGGATCATCACTGCTTAGTTTTACTGTTTGGTCTCAGTATATTAAGCCTACAATACAGGAAACAGTACGCACACACGCACTTCCTGTTCACAAGTTCTCATACAACAGCCAAACAGCGCACTAAAATATGTTTCCGTAGACATTTTAGGCAAGAAATAGTTTTACAGTTTGATCTGAGTTTGGTGTGAGTTTGCGAAAGATGGCAGCTCTCTATACTCTTTGTGTTTTTGGTGGAGGGCACACAAAAATGAGGAAGCACAATCTCTAGTTCAAGCAACAGCCCTAAAGCCAGTGAAAATTTGAAGCTGAGAGATGAGCAGGAAGATCTAGGTGCTGGTAAGATGCAGGGAAGTTTACTATAGTTCATTCACACATACTACCCACATTGTTAAGTTGGTTAAAAATTGGCAAAGTATCCCTTTAAGCAGACGCTGCCTCTGTACAGTATGCTCTACAACTTCAAAATGCAAATACAGAGAGCTGTGCTACTATTTCAGAGATTTTCTTAAATAAATCATTTGTCATTCTGCTAATCTGTCAGTCAGTGACTCAGTAGCAGTTTATACTGTCTAATTCATTCTGAGCTCCCGTCATAAGCTGTACTTCACCTTGTAAAAGTCTGCTTCTTAACTCTTTCTAAACCCTCAGATCCCCTCTACGCTTTCTCCCCCATGTATATTCGATGTGCTACACAGCCAAGGCTTACTGTGTGTGAATCATGTATTATCCCTTGTCCTCTGCTCCAGCTCGTACATCTCTCCTTTCCTCTAATTTCATTTTCCAGTGGGGCTGTCAGGCATGTGGAAGGACCTGTCTACCGCATGGTGCGGGGAGCAGTGAACAATTTATATCCTGCCAGTTGGGCCACAATCACACGGCATCTTCACAATTGGCCACATAAATATTGAGACAACTATTTAAACAGCTCTGATCAAACAGGAGTCAATCAAACAGAAACAATGAACACAAAGAGGCAAAATGTGTCCGCATGAGAGAGATGCAGACAGCGTTTTACAGACAGAGTTTTAAATAACATAAACAGGGAGCTAGAGTTGGGCGCTTTGTTACAACATAAGCTCATAATGTCTGATAAAAGGGACTAAGCATGGTAATAGCCTTGTCTGTAATATAATACTTAAGAGGGGAACACAAGCGCTCCAAAACATGTGATTCATCTATAATTCCTGTTTTCACTCCATGACCCTTTTAGTTTATTCTCTCTTTTACCTAATTCATCTTTTACATTGTCTCCTGCCTTTATGACCCTTTTGCTGCCGCACATCAACCTTTTTGCACTTTTTAAAACTCTCTCAGCCACTCTTTTCTGAGCAGGACCTTCAAGCAGGAGAGTGAAGAGAACACACCTTTATATTGTACAGAGGCACGAAGGTGTGATGCAGATGATAACCTCCCAGAAACACCATTTAACAGTCCTTCCAGGATCTCAAGGGCTGCTTTGGGGATTGTTGCAGCCTGAAATACCTGATTTAAAAGCAGCTTTTCAAAAAAAACAAAAAAAAACAAAAACAAAACAAAAAAAACCCTGCAATGCCTGTTTCTGTTTCAGTCTGGGTTCCTTTTGTAAATCAAAATCATAGGGGCAAGTGAATATTGCTAAAATAGTTGCAATGCTTTCTCAGATTCCTAGCCTATTATTATGAGCATTCAGTGCAATTCCGACAGAATCAAAATCTATTTGCGATGGCAAGGGGGTTGGGCAGCAACACCCAATCACCGACAATCAGCTGTTGCAGTGCTGAAGGACCGTCTCCTCCTGCTCTCTCGGTTAGCATGAGCTAATACAGCAGCAGCAGCTAACATTCAACGCTGAGCTGTTGAACACTGCCAACAATCTCACAATGACACGGAAGCTGCTCAACTCTGTTGTTGAATCTGTTAATATGGGCAACGTTAGGCCCTATCACTGAGTGTGTGACTCTGTCCCAGGCGCGGATCTCACACTCCCACATCAGTAGTCTCATGATAAACAGACAGAGAGAGTACGAGAGAGGGGCAAGGAGGGACTGTGCGAATCAATACGCCGGCGCAGCTCTGCAATGAAATGAGATTTTACCTATTTTAAATCAGTCAATTTGTAGTAAAGTTGTGGTGATTGGACAAAATTGCAAGGTCAAGCAGAATTCACTGAGATTGGCTGACATTGTGGTAATTCTTGTGATTGCAACATCCTGGAGGGGCTGATTTTAGCTCCATCCTCACCCTCTCTACCCTGAGCTCTGTGGATGAACTACGAGGTACAGTAATTCTATCACTGTGAAATGTTCTTCACAAAAGCAGAAAAGGGCTAATTAGGCAGTTACACACGGAGCATGTGCTTTAATCATACTCTAAATGCTCACAGCCTGGTGCTCTAAGGTTAAACATACGAAAGGCACACACACATGCATGCTCACACACAGATCACTTGATTTTTTTTCCATTTTTCTTCCTCAAGTCGTCTCTTTCGAAAAGCCTTAGCTAATTAATCATTCACTCACATCTGCATAAAATACCTCGTTTTATTTTTTATTTTTTAAATGTCTACTCATAACTATCAGTGAAAGACATCATTGTGAGAAACCCCATCAGCATTCCATTAGCAACTTTTCAAAAATAATAAGCATCTGGTCCTGTTTTTAGCAACACAGTTACAGCTTACACTGCATCTTTCACAGCACAGACACAACAATTGCAACCCATATTGACACTGGTTTAACAAGTTTGTAACTATGGTTACTGCAAAAAATAAAAACAAAGACAAAAACTGTTGCAGTTACAGATTACATCCTTGTCTGTAAAAACATAGATGCTTCACATACATCTCCATCCTGGCAGCACAAAAGATCTATACAGCCAGCACAGATTAAAGGTGGACACCCAAGATTAGCATCACAAATTGAGTTTCTGACGAAATGCCTCACCCTCTGTTCCTGAGTTATGATGTTAAGTAATGGCCATAAAAGTGTTTCTGCAGAACATTATGATGTCACAGTGAAATTTACCTTGACCTTTTGGATATAAAATGTCATCATGTCATCATTTTATCCTGTGAGACATTTGTGTGAAATTTTGTGCTACTAAACCTATACATTTTTGAATTATGGCCAAAAAAAATGTTTTGTGAGCTCACAGTAACCTTCAGCTTTGACCTTTGACCTTGAATTCTGAATCAGTTCATTCTTTATTCCAAGTGGACATTTCTGCCAAAGTTGATGGAATTCCCTCAAGGATTTCTTGAGATATTGCATTCAATAGAATAAGATGAACATAAGGTCACAGTGACCTTGACCTTTCACCACCAAATTGTAATCAGTTCATCCTTGAGTTCAAATGTACATTTGTGCCAAATCTGAAGAAATGCCATCAAGGTTTCACCTTTGACCAGCAAATTCTAATCACTTCATTTTTAACTCAAATTGGACATTTGTGCCAAATTTAAAGAAATTCCCTCCACGTGCTCTTGAGATTTCACATTCACAAGAATGTGATGGACTAATGGACAGAGGGACAACTGGATGGACAATCTGAAAACATAATGCCTCTGATCAAGCCTAAGGCCGGTGTGGAGGCATAATAAAATCGAAAAAAATCAACACTTGATTCTTGAAATTTCTTGAAACAAGATATGTATTGAACGTGAATATTTCATCCCACTTCCTCTTTTTAGTCCACAGAAAATACCATTTAGATTTCATACAAAGAATCTTAATATTCTGTTAAATAAAATGTTAAAGGCGCTGTATGTAAGAATGTGGCCAAAACGGTTACTGCACTCAAATTCAAAATACTGCCGTGCGAGCGGTGTCCGCCCCCCCTCCCCTACAGATTCAAGGTTGATGGACAGCGGCACACTGGAGACTGATTTGTTTGCTCACGGACAGCTGCCGTGGCAGGGCTGCATCGCCGCATCCTTGATCTTCGGTTTTCCAGCGGACCGTTCGAGCAAGTCCGGCTTCTCTGCTGCTAACGCTGCTGCCGGGATACAGCGGAGGAGCCGGCTGCTAATGCTATGTACCTAATGCTGCTTGCCGTGCTGCTGTCACTCAGTCGTAACTGTAACTGATGCTGAGACTCTACTGACTGCGTGACTGGTAGACGGCGGTGGGTGGCGCAACAGGCCAAAACACAAATTCAAAACATAAACATGATTTGCAGACCGCAAAAATGTGAATAAATGTGTAAATGTGAATATTCTGGCTGTACTATTGTTGTCAGTGAGATCAGTATGTTATATGGACATTATTCCTTAGTCTCTGTGACATATTAGGATGATTTTACGACTATATGCTTTAGATTTCTTACATATAGCGCCTTTAAGATGGAGAGTTTTTCTAGTGGGTGTCTGGAATGCTGATGACCTTCTGACCTAAATTACATTTGTCATTTATGTAATTATGATTTACTGATTATATTTAAAAGAGGAAAATCAGCCATGTTATTTTTGATTATAAACAATAGTTTAAAGTTCCTAGTTCAAAGTGTCCAGATATTTCCCACATTGACTCACATGTGTCTTTTTGACCAGTAATTAGCTGAGCAGCAACAGCACATTCATAAAAGAGGCCAGATGGTGTTCTGGCTGGATTTGGGGCTGTGGTCAGCTTAGGCATCCCAAAACAAGTTCTTCTTTGGCCTCCAGTATACAGTAGCTGTCTGCCAGAGTCCTTGTACCTGTCTGCCTCAGTAATCTGCCAGGGAGCAGACAAACATCAGTGGGCCTTATCTCGACTTCTCAGGAGCAGCCGGGAAAGGAGGCAGGAAAAAGGCAGGTGGCCCAGCGGCAACACAGACAGGAGCCGACTAAAGGCAGACTCGTGAATTCAGTCAACAAACAGCTCATTAAACACATGCATACGCACACGTCTAAAACTACACACACACACACACACACACACAGACACGAAGCACATTAAACTTAGTCTGGAAAGAGGGGACTGAGTTCATCAGATATGCACTGAGCTTCTGCTAAGCAGGTGAAGAAGAATTTGCTACGGGCAGTGGCGAGAGCATCAATGATGCAGTAAACAAAGTGCAGCAGAGATAATTTTACGAGTGCGACATACCAGAACCAGTTCAACATTTCCAGTAAGGCTGAGCAGAAGGATTTACCCAATGGCAAAATCGAATGCTGTGGTTGACACACACTGAGGGGCTATAATACACCATCTGCTCCAAAGTGATATTCAATACTTGCATCTCATGCAAGATTGCACATGTGGGCAATGAAATTGAAACCATCTCCTCAAACCACTTTCCTTGAGCCAAAGTCAGTAAAAAGTCAAATTCTGTCAGTAGTAGATTTCACAGGGCACCACTGCCTCGGAGAAATTCAATGTCTTTACAGCATACTGTGTGTTCTGGCATTTGTATTCACAGCATACTGGAGCTGCCTGTGGGGGGATGTGGTGGCTTTAAAAATATGAAAAGCGTGTTATCCTGCATATGAATATGAATTGGGTTATTCTGTCACTGGCACACTTAGGAGTTTGTAATGTGACATAGGCTAAATAAGTGGCATTAATTTCTGAGGAGTGCGCACATACTTGTGTGTGTGGGTGTGTGCGGTAAAGATATCTTTTGTGACAGTAATTGAAAAATTTCTGGCGGAGACATGTTTTCGCCATCATTCTTTGTACACACTGAACATACAGTATCTATCTGGCGTGGCGCCCGCACTGACACGTGCAATCTGCCAGCTTTCACATCGATTTAAAGTGGATTTAAAGGAGAATTTCGCCCCAACTTGGAAAAGAGAAGAATTAACGGTGAAAATCTGAACTCTGAGAAACTAGGACATGTACGCTACATTGCACTCCTAACACCCTGTTTGATTCTATAAAAACATGACGAGTTGATTGTTGACGGTTTGGACAAATCCAGATCCTCTCAGCATTCACCTATAAGCCTCCTGTGATGCTGTCTGAATCTGAACAAAGCACAGCAGGTAGCAGTTGCAGGGAAGCCTCCAGACAGCAACATATCCTGTCCTTTAAATAGACAGCACTTGCAAAAAAAACACACTCAGTGATTTGCTATAGGGTCCAGTCTGGCACCTTTATCCAAAAATACACCACTTCCACAGCTTTTGTGAGCCGGTTTTGTCAGCAACCAAGCAAAAACTCGTACAGTAAGGGAGGTCACAGAGAAAGCAGAGCGGTGGCCCTGAGAGGAAGAGAGGACGGAGAGCCATTACATGCTGACATTTTCTGTCTGTTTTTATGCCATCAAAATGTAGGATAGAAGGTTACACTGGTGTTAACAGAACATTGTAATCTGAAACTTTATTTTCTCGCTGACAGAAGTCTGGGTCAGATTGTTTGAACTACATACAACCACAAGCCTACAACACAGCCAGTCCTGAAAGAGAAACTGCAATAGCTGTTTTAAAATCTCTATCGATTGTTTGAGCTTGGAGATTAGCCCGAGAGAAGCCAGGTGAGGAGCTAAGGTTTTGCTCAAAGGCTGCTGCAAACTCATACTATTGATTAAAACATAAAATACTTCAGAGTTTTCAAACTACATTAAGGTTCACTCAATACACAGACATAAGATGTACTGATAAGGAAAATGTCATCTTTATACTAAAACATTAATGTACCACATACTGTATCATCAGTTGTTACTAGAGAGCAGGGGCGATTGCTCTGAGACAACAAGGGAGGCTGAACTTCCCCTAAAATTTCATAGAAGAAATGGTCAAATATGCACTTTTGAATTTACATTAAAGTAAGAATCTACACTGCATTAAACGTGTGCTAGGATGCATTTAACATCATGACTATAATGTTCAAACGTCAGCTGTTTATCACCAGTTTTCAAACGCGACCTCCCTGTCATACATTCTCGTGTCAGCACGGTGGACGCGGAGCCTCCAAGCATTCCTATGAGACAGCGCTGAGCAGGTTTTTTTCATGCAGCAAAGCGACACGGTCATTGGTAAATGCGACAAAATTGTCACTTCCAGGGAGGCTCAGCTTCCCTGGGACCTAATGGAGCGGTAGGCGGGAGAGGATGCTTGGTGTATGCGTGATGATTGGAGGAACTGTCTAAAAGGCTGAACCCCTTTGTGATTGACAGCGCTTTGGAAATACACACCGGCAAAGTCGCATTTCGAACTCAGTCCCATGCGGATATTTGCAAGTGGAGTCTTCTGATGGAGTTCCTTATTTCCATAATAGATATAGCTCATTTTCGCTGTTAAACCCATCTGAAAGTCTTTGAGGTGTGTTTTGCTGTGGTTCTATGGCATGAGTGTAGTTGAAAAACTCTGATTAAATGTTCCTCTTATAAGTTACTGCCTTGCTACAATATGACAAATTTTATGATGTAAACTTAAAGTGTGCATCCCCTCTTTGAAAGACCAGCAGCAGCTACTGCTAGAGATGCACCAACTTATCAGCTGTGCTTTGGTGCGTTCGACTATCATCAGCCTATTGGCATTAAAAATGACATTCACAGATGGCAGTGGCCGATGATTTTCTGTTGTGTCACGTCAATTTTGCGCAGACTAACAAGCAGGGTTGAGACTAATGGCGTCCTGTCATTCCAAGGACAATAGAAAAATTGTCTGGATCTAACAGAGATCCTCCCTGGGATGCCATCAGGATGAAAAGATGTTGTAAACTCACTATCATCAGGGGACGCCCCCTATAGTTTTTCCTTCTAACACTACATTGTGAACAACATCGTAACGGAGGTTGCATTGAGTTACATGATGATGTTTTCAAACTCTATTCAGTCAAAATGAGTATTGGGCAAAGATAAATTATAATATCATGATATGTTCAATGTCATCTTGTAAAAAGTATTTTTTTGCGAGAAACTTGAATAAATAAAGTCATTTGAAGGAGAAATTTGTTGATGTTTAAAGAGGTAATTATAAGATATCATGTATCGTAAAAAGGCTTTGGAGGCAGTCATTTTTTGAAAGATGTTTTTTAAAAGATGAAACAAGGTTATATTAAAGGTTGTTTCATAAATTTGTATGATTGAGGGTATAAAGGGCTTCATGACTTTAAAAGAGTGCAGGTTTTTTTTATAGAATAGATTTCTTTGGGTTTTTTTCTGCCACAAAAGGGCGAATAAATAACAAAGACAAAAAATGCAAGCCCATTGGTTTTGCCAAATTGTTATTTTAGACATCAGTATAGACATATGCAATTACTGCATCCCTAGTTCGGACAAATCCATGCATTAAATCCATGTCATTTATTAGTCGCCTTCTCTTTAAAACAAAAGTCTGACCTAAATTTTTCAAGGCATATAACGGTTAAAACAATGGTAGAGAGCTGCTGCATTCCCCAGTTTGCTCAGAGTTGAAGCATTAGCTGAGTTTGTTGACGAAAAAAGTTTTTATTGTGACTACAAATACATCTGGCCCCATTGTTGTGAAGAACCTTGAGTATTATGTAAGCTCTTCCCTTTAAACTGTGGTGATAAAGAGGAGCCAAAGAAGAGAATTTCGCACAGCAGCGATGCAAAAGTGGAATGATTGACACTCACAATAGGTGTCACGAAAAAAAGAAAGAAAGAAAGAATCCCAAGATACACGCTTCTTTAAAAGAGGTATTTTTTGCTAAAATTAGCTGTCTTCAAAATGTTGAGAAAAATGAGAGGAGGTAACTGAAGGTAAAAGTTCACTTGCTAGGCTGGTAGAGATCACTAGGACCAGCAGAAGAAGAAAAAGAGAAAATGCATTTTTTATGGATTCCTTTTACATGGATGGACAAAAACCTCTCGGCTGAAGAAAATCTCAATAAAAAAATAATCCCCTTTCACGCAAACAGTGCTGAATTATAGTACAGTAAGCAGCTTTTGCTGTCACAAGTAAGTGCTGTAAAAACATTTTGTGATGGTGAAAAAAAAACTTTTTATGCATTGTGGGCGCTCACAGAAAAGAATGGAGAGTGTGTCACTGTCAGGTTGTTGTGAGCTGTGTGTTTGCTTTATTCAATTTCATTTTTTCTCCAACTAGACGTCCAAATTTGCCTTGAAGACAGGATCTTTTTAGCCTTTTAATTACAGTGTCCACAATCATTTCTATAGCAGCGAGTACATCTCGAGCAGCTTAAAGGAAAACATGACCCTGGAAGCTGTTATAATGTTATAGTTAAGTATACCATCAAGTGATGCTCAGTGTTTCCTGGGGGGGTATTTTGTGGTGTCAAAATCATTCACCTTCTCGTTACGTCCTAGTTTTTCTTTCTTCATCTGCTTCTAATTCAGTTAGCATTCTCCTGCATTTTCCACATTTACGTTCAACAACTCCCGGAGAACTTGCCTGGACTCGTCACATTGACCAATGCTTTTATTTATATTATACATGGAGCGAGCAATGCAGAATACTAATCACAATACTAAAAGCTAAAGTGTGTTTTCCCCAGCTCGGTTGCTTCTCTGAAAAACCTCACAAGAGCTACAGCGGACCTTTCTAGAATCACTGGCAAAATTGGAGATGTGTGCAGCTACTCAGAGGTCCCTCCTGATACTTTAGACTGCTGACATTTTTCTACTCAAATTAACCTCTTGAACCCAGATTTTCCTCTTTGGTAGGGTCAACATTACAAAACACTTTTTCAATAATCTGCGGTCAAAAATAGATTCTCTCTGTGCTTGTAGCGCTGCTTGGTTACAGTGATGCTCCTGAACTGTGTATGATCTTTATCTCTGAGTGAAATATTTAAAGCTGATATTCCATATCACCTCAAATAAGAAAATGTGGATACCTGTGCTTTATATTTACCAGTTCTGTTTAAATTCAACATGGTATATTCTATATCTCTGGAGACTTTTCAATCTTCACTTTGTTAGAAATCTAATTTTAATTTCAACAAAATTTCATTAAGGCTCTGTTGACACATGCATTTAAATATTTAGCATGATATTAGCTTTTCTAAATTTGGCTACTGATCTATAAAATACACTCTGTAACGCAGAATATATCACCAACAGCCATTTTTCATAGTATTTTTTAAGGTGGATTCATGTTCAGGCTCTCCTGATAGAACATATAGAAAGTCTGTCTCTGCATTACTCCCTTTAGCCCCTCTTACATCAATAGATGGAGGTTTATGGACATGACGGACCAAAACTCATTGTGATTCATTATGGCCGCTCTCTCGCCTTCGCTCTCCTTCACTCTCTCCATGCAGTCATTGAACAGGACGGGCGAGTGGCGGCTGATTACCAAACATCTTCTCCTACCTTTGATCTCCTGAGGTGTGGGGCTCTAATCCATCTTCTGATCTGGTTGGTTGTGGTAGCCACTTAGCTTCTCCTCGTCTCACATACACATATATAGTGTGTGTGCCCCCGGCTCTCGCACAAGTGTGTATATGTACACACACACAGTTTGGGCTTTGAAAGCCACGCTGCTGCGTATACACACTGTAAGAGAAAAAGACAGAAAGGGATTTCTGAGTCAGAAAACACAAAAGAGGATGAATATGATGTTTTGAGGCACAGAGCGTAGACATTTTATTGAGGACTGCAATTAGTTTCACAATGTACAGGGTTTTTTATTTATCCTGAGACGTACAGACATTTTATTGTTGTAGATCTCCCTATGGGAGCGGACTGAAAATCAAGATACATAAAGGCACGATTTGTCCTGCTTACTCAGGGTAAACTATACATTGTCAAAGGCAACTTTAGAACAATGGTATTGCATTAAAAATCAAATTCACGGTCAGGTATAAGCTTCAGCACTCCTATTACTAATGCTGAGGACAGCCATTTAAACACCATACAGCACGTTTGGAATCTGCTCTGTAAACGGCAGTTTCAAAGTTCACAGTCCTGTTTTGCTGATGGTCTTGTTTTACTGTTTGTCCCTTACTCAGCTAGATACCCTTCCTCTTAATATAGCGCATTCAACATTTTTCATACTGTCACTACACATACTTTAAACAGCTCCTGAAACTCATCAGCATTCACAACAAGGCCCAGCACACAATATTGCAAGACAATTTCCACGGTGAATGAGAAAGTAAATGTCACTTACAAGATGAGCATTAATCTCATGTCATTGCATTTTAATGGCACCCTTAGTCAAAGGAGAATTAAACTTTTCCCCAGAGATCAACCTAATCACTTAGCACTGTGGTGAAATCGCCATCCCACGTCACAGCAGGTGCACAACCTGCCAACTGTCAGCACATACGAACTGCACACATGCTGTATGTTGAACACATGTACACATACACATGCACCAGTGACCTTGATGAAGGGATAGCTTGAATTTTTTTTGAAGAACGAGGTACTCATCCAAAAGCAGCTTCTCCTAACTACTGTCATGCAATCTAAATTATCAACTCTACAACTTGATGTTCAAAGATTAGGTAGAGGTTGGACTTTTAAGCTTCTGTGTGTATGATTTCTAACTTCCTGACTTCCAGTGAAGGTATCAAAAATGATTATTTGATGAGTGTGGCATGCTGCTAAACCCCTTGTCCCACTAATCCCACCTGCGGACACCACTGGTGTTGGTATGCTCCATCAGAAATGCATGCCCGATGGTCAAAGAACCACTAGCCCCTTTTACACTGCCAGATTTTCGGCGAATGTTGGGCCGTTTAGCCGGCAAGGTGCGTTCGTTTAGACACACAGAGCCAGATTGGCGAGTTGATCCGAGGTGCCCAATTTTCCGCCTCGTAGGAGTAAACATATTGGCGGAAGCTTTTTGGTTTAAAAAGAACGAGGCGCCCTTCCGCCACGGGAGGGGCTGTTGAAGACTTGTGGGAAGAGCTGTTGATGACGGCAAGAATGAGCAGCTAGTAGCGAGAGGGAAACGCAAACCTGAAAGACACTGTAAAGATGAGCAACTGGTGAGACAAGGAATTGCGCGCCCTCCTTGTCCTCGCAAACGAAGAGACCATTAACCATCAAGTGACGGGAACGGTGAAGGACGGGACAACTTATGAGAGAATCGCCGAAGGACTGACCAGCCGTGGCTTCCCTCAGAGTACGTCACTGTTTACGTCACACGCTGAACTACATGTTTTGTTACTTGCCCACGCCCCCCATTGCCCTGAAGAAGGCGCATTCTGTATAAACAAAAGATTTTGTTTTTATCCTACCAATGCTGAATGAAGACTGACTGGGCTTTCCTGCAAATCTGCAAAATTCCTATTTAAAAAGGGGTACTGAAACCTCCTCCTCTCACACCTTTTCAGCGTTAGAATTGTCCGGGGGAGGGACTCTTTTCAACGGCATAAACTGAATAAAGGACTGTCCTTGAGGTAAGACTAACAGTAAAGTGTGCGTCGTTATCCCTGTGTTCCCTCCACCTCCACCGTCCTACCCTATTCAGACCGACACTGTGACGTGGGTCAAAACTGTGTCTGTGGTCTGAATGACTCAAAAAACTTTAGCCGACTTTCCCTCACGACTCTACTCTTGTCCAGGGTTGTACGTGGGTTGTAGGCTGCCCAGCTTTTGTGAACTGGCATTTCTATCAGGGATGGAGATTAAATGATACTGATGTAAAAAACACCATTTGAATGAGTCTTCAAAAAGGGAGTGAGAAAGAAGGAAGAAAGAAGAGAGAAAGATGAAGAGGGACTAATAGAAAGCATGTGTGGGCAAGTGAAGGTGAAAAGGGGAAAGTGCTGACTTTTATTGGTAATAATTTGATGTAATTCTTTGGTTTAGCAGAGCAGTGTGGTGCACTAGATTGTACACTCAAGTCCCTGCTAATGGTGACAACCAGAGATTACCTGTGACAGCTGTTGCATACAAATGAGTCCAAACACGTCTCCGATATGAAAGGGGTATAAGAATGAAAGGACTGCACCATATTTCACAGGGATTCATTTTCATTTTGTACAAACAACATGTGCTATCAGAACAATTTGATAGATGTTATAATCACATCGTGGCTTTCAACCATCTAAGAAACTGATTACATAAAGTATGTACTTTAGGAACGCTAAATAATAGATAAATATTCCCGGCATCCTTGCAGCAGATGAATCACAGTTTCATCGCTATTTACATCTCATATTGAGCCATCTTGGCAAACCACATGCTATTATATTGTCAATAAACAATGGTTTAGTTCTGGTGGTTTGTCTTTACAGTTTTTATCTCATTATATTTGCTTGACTTCTCCGTCGACACACTGTAAAACAGATTTATACTGCTTCATGATTGTACCAGGAAAACAGAGACACTGCTAGCACTGCTACTTTATCAACTTAAATTTGTCTTGAACGTCCTCCAATGGCTCAAGTACATTTACAGAGATGAATCAATTGTTGCATTCAAAGCACTTTTTTATTCAGTCTGGGAATCCACCCGTCCGTAATTACTGGCAATGAGAATGTATGTATCCAGCTCGGGACCATTTACAGTAGGCAGAGAATAAAAGGTTAGATCAAATGAATATGTGGAGCTCTTGGAGGAGGTGTGGGATAAATAATAACGGGGAAACTTTTGATGTGCTGACATACGTTACGTTTCAGCAGAGAGGATATTGTTGCTGAAGCCTGCCTTGCTCGCCGACACATCTCCCCTCCGTCTTTTTTTTCCATTCCTCTTTCTTCCTTACAACTCCAGGCTGCTGTATACAAGCCAAAGGTACAAATTCTATTTCCTGTCAAACACTGCCCAGAGGACTCAAATCCCTACTGTACTGCCTGGCCTTACCATTAAAGAAGCACTGCGACTCTTACATCTTTTAAGCAGCGACATTTCATGGCAAGCCTGAAATACAGACTCAACCATCTTATAAATAGTGCGGTTGCTCTTAAATGTCATCATGTGGAGCTATTCCAACTCATATAGACTCTGATTTTAAGACAGAGAATGCAACAAAGACAATCATAGTCCGAGTAGTGTATACATGGAGGTAGAGATGCCCGCAATGCTGCTTAGTTTCTGGGCCGTCTATCTGTTTTAGGACAAAATGGTATGTTCAATTAAGTGTATTCAAGATGGTTTGCAAAATCTAATGACTGAATCCTACGTGCTGAACATGCTTGCAAATAGCTTCAAGACAACATGTGAATGTAATTACGCATCGAAAGAGAAATAAGCAATCATGTTTTGGTTGAAAATATGTGCTATTGGTATGCCTGTGATGCAGTGAGGAAAAAAACAGCATTGACTAGCTGCAAGGCACATTTTAAAATATACACAACTACCACACTGCAAAAGCTACATTATGAAAAGACCTTATGAAATTATTCTCATGTATTTTGGACCATCTGCACCGAGAAATTATTACCCTTAGGCTTCAATTTTTCTGCAAACTCACATTCTCAACAGGAATTTGGTTTGTAGTAATTGTAAAAATAAAGGTCAGACGAGGCTTTATGCTGAGAGAATAGGAAGCATTAACCCTTTACCGGTCATTGTAAACACAGAACTTATGACAAGGGCATACATAGTGTTAACTTAGCAAGTTGTGCAAACAACTTACTGAAATATCATTAACACAACAGTGTGTGTTTAAAGGTGAAGTCCAGCTAATGGTCATTAATCAGTAGCTCTGCTGCTGTTAGGTTTTTGCGGTTCTTGTTTGTTAGCATGACAACTTAAAAATGTTTAAGCCAATTTGAATGATGGCGACAGGTCTGGTCAGTGGACCAGGATCCACTTTCAAATGATCTGGCACAAGTGTCCTGTGTTTGTATATGTATACAGTATATGTATACAGTATATCTCGTTTGTTGCGGACCTGAATCCTGATGCATATTAGCATTTCAGAAACATTCTATTGCATAATATATATCAGGCCTATAAATTATCGGCCAGTAATGGGACATTTTAACTATTATGCATTATTCCGATAATTAAAGTTATAGCCCATAAATAGCGCCGATAAACAGGAAGCCAGACTACTTTCATTGACTACACAGCTGACACAGTGTGTGGCGGTGCATGCACCTTTGAACTTGGTTTATGAGTCGCCAATAAACACAGAGGAGAAGAACAACTGCAGCACACTGTCTAGAGGGCAAAACATGTTGCAGTGTGGACGTCTTTCACAGTTCCATTGGAAGACAACAGGATTGCGCCAAGGGTCTGATCTCCGACCGCCCGACACCTCACCAACAGGTTAGACAAAGTCCTGAAGAACCGTCTCCTGAGTGTTAGCACGAGCCAATTAGCAGCAGCGGTTTACATCCAACACCAAGCTTTTAAAAGGCTCAACTTCTGCTGCTGATGCTTCTGATGCTACAATTAGTGGTAATTTGTATCGTTACCTGGAAACCCAGTCTGGAGCATATCTCTCTCTCTCTCTCTCTCTCTCTCCCTGCGCGTGTGTGTAAGACACAGCCATGTGTTTGTCTGAACTGAGTGTTAATGTGTGCGGTGAATCAACAGCGCATCACAATTCTATTTGGTAGTTGGAGGCTAGTCTATCGTAGGATGGTGAGATGGTGTTGATAAAAATGCAGTGAAACAATATAAATATTTCATACACCAGATGTAACATGGACCTGCCGATGTTCACATGAGTCAGCTGTCAGTGTTTGTCTCTGTTAGTAGAGACTGCAGTGTAGTTTATGTACTGTACTGATACACCAGAGAATAACACAGTAACACTGGGCTTCATAATTTCCCCCTCTCTTACCGTTAACTATAAATTTAATACTGATTAAAAGTCATTTTACTTTTGCATCCCTGTATTCATTATGTTCATCTGTAGTGTAGGGTTTCATGGGGGCAGGGGCTTTGAGGATAGGCCGTTTGACAATACCCCAGAAAATCTTCCTCATTTTCACAGCCTCATGTCGGCAGGTATGGAAGGGTCTGAACTGTTACTTGTTTTTGTTGTGTTAACAATCAGTTTGACTTGGTTGGGTCAGGGCTATGGAATATTAAATCAGCCACATTTCCTCACTACATCTTAGCCTCAGGTGTACATAACCTACAGGTTATACACTTGTTTTTAAAAAACAAACATGTAAAATTATCACTTATCGTATCAGTTATCGGCCATGAGAAGTAGGTAATTATCGGTTAGCGGTATCGGTTGAAAAAATCCATATCGGAGCATCCCTAATTTTCTTACTATTAATAGTATAACATATTGGAGGACTGGGCTGCCTCAGCGGAGATATGCACACTCTCAAAGCTTTGCTCTCAGTTTTGCTGGAAGAAAAAGTACAACTCA
Organism: Epinephelus fuscoguttatus; assembly: GCF_011397635.1. Classification (NCBI taxonomy): domain Eukaryota; kingdom Metazoa; phylum Chordata; class Actinopteri; order Perciformes; family Serranidae; genus Epinephelus; species Epinephelus fuscoguttatus. Next base: position 21,322,337 of record NC_064756.1, read on the forward strand.
AATGTAGCCAGTATGCGTTGTTGTATAGCTGCAAAACAAGTGTTAAAGCTGATCTGACATAATGTCCTCCAGGATACTGATACCACCTCAGGCTGCTCTCCATCTTTCCAGGAAACTGGTAAGAAAAAAAATAATATTATATACAGTATATTAGTAATATGCCTCCACTGAAAACATTTTCTAATCATCAGTTAAAATTGAGACCTTATTCTCCTGTGTGCTGGTTTTCAGTCATTGAGCCACTGAGGCTGTGTGTGTACAGTGTGTGCTTGTGCTGTATGTATATTTGTGCTTGTATACATGTGCGTATATGCGCATGCAAATTAAAAGTGCACTCATAAATTTAGCTGCCGTGACTAAAATCCATCAGCCTTTGGATTGGATGGATTTTTCATTTGACTTTTCTATTGGATTGCCTCTGTAAAAGAGAGTGAGGGGGAACAAACAGTCTCCTAAAGCAACATGATAAAACGCTGTCCTGAAGCAGATTTATGTTGATTTACCTTTAAACATGTGTTGTTCTGTTGTGAGCACTGCAACAGTACATGACATATGCAGATTGATATTTCACCATGAAATCAATGGGTTATGGAAAGGGCAGGAGAGTGGTATGGATTTTTCTGTTTTTGCTTTGGCATGACCATCAATCCCTATAGGTAACCTGGGAAAAGGGACAAACGGGGGCGAATGAGTGAGACGGCTGCTGAGAGCTTCTGCAGCAGAGGTGACGGGTTGGGAAGGTTTTGATTTATTTGCCCTTTATAGTGCAGTATTGCAACCCACCAATCCAAGGCATATTCAGTAGGAAATATATTTGCCATTACTGCAACTACAAGGGAAAAATCCACCTGGAAGATTTTACTACTCATCCAGTAGAAGCTTCAAGTGTCCTCTGAGGGGATCTAAATATATTACATTTGGCAGGCACACATTACCACAGATTCCAAACGTAGAGTTATGATGTTCACAGTTTGAGCCTTGAAGCTACAGATCATCACTACCGTGTGTCTACCATGTCAGCCACAGAACTGTCCAATATTGCACTTACAGTAAATACTGATTTAGGATGAAGGTCAGATGAGCGACTGTAATAAAAGAACATATACCTGTCTGGTCTTGACTACATCACACTTGACACGTTATCTAGTTTCAGCTCGGTTGTGAGTAAAGTGATAATCATTGGGTTTTGATGGCTGGGGAAAAAAAACATCACTTTTAGCTTGAGGAAAACTGTGATGGAGATTGTTTACTATTGTTTTGACATTTGATAGTGTAAACAAGACAATCATCAAAGTAACAGAAAAGGAAATCTCATCAGTCAAAGCCCTAATTGTTTTGAGGTTGGTTTTTCATTCTTGCATTTGGTGAAGTGAATAGAACAATCTCATGACACTAAGGAACAGCAACGAAGGTTATGATAGTGTAACCCTAGTTCTATTAGCACAGGCTACGCCTTCTGCTAGAGTCTATGGGCAAAACAATCAGGAGCATGCATTTGCCTACTGATATCTGCATAAATGTAGCCACCCAATCAATACGTACCTACCAAACTATGTGTGGAGCCCACAGTACATAGCAGAGCTGTGTGACAGCCTGAGCATCCTACACATGCTTCACCGAGTGGCGAAGGAGGAACAGGGCCCCTAGTTAAAGGGCTCCGCCTGTACTATTAGAACAAGGATTACAATATTGTAACCTTCATGCTATCAGACACAGGCTCCGCCCACTACTCGACTTGAGTAGAGTGGGTGGAGCCAAATTAATGAATGCCCTGTCACGGCTAACATCAACCCAGCCACACTGAAATCAGCATGAAAGATGTTAAAAGGGTGTGTGCAGGTCTACAATAGAGATTTTACCCCTTTTCAAAGGTCAAATTTGCAGTAAACTTGCGATAATTGGACAAAACTGCAAGGTAGCACAGAATTCATGGGGATCGGCTGACTTTGTGTTAATTGTTACAATTGCAGCATTGCAAAATCCTGGAGGAACTGTAAAGTGTCACAAGTGTCCACAAGAGGGCACTGCTCTGGAACACATCGCAGATTGAATTCAACTAACTGAAAACATTTCTGATCATGCATAAATCTCACCACTGTTTGGCTTATTGTCCACACAAACGTTAACTTCACCACCTCTGATGAAGTGCACCTCATAGCTGCACACCCAAGCTTTTCACAGGGAAGCATCATGGAGTAGGCAGACAGTTACAAAAAAAGCAAAGTTCTGTATAAGCGACGGGGGACGCAAAGACAGTGACACAGAGCTAGCAGTCAGAGGAACGAAGTCCCAATGCAATCCAAAGATTTTACAAAATAACTGGGATCTAGAGTAGCCTATAGACTGTAAGGAAATGCTAAAAGATGCACACATGACTTGAAGCAACCTATTTTATGATGACTTTATTCTCAAAATATTGCGACTCTCTGTCTTGAAATATTCTGACTAAATTATTTTTTTAACCATCGCAGTTGACAGATTAGAAATCTGCCGCTAATTTGCAGCAGTGTTAGAGCAGCTTTTGCTGTGTTTTCTGTCCCAGCAGCAGCAGCCAGCTGTCACAGTGCTCCTTCTTCTTTTTGTTTAATGGCAGATTTCAGGCATTGCTTTTGAGATTTCATACGTAACAGTGTAAAGACCTGTTAATTAATACTTCCAGCCCATATAACATGACTCCACCCACAGCCCCACCTACATTAATAAAAAAACTGCTGAGATAGTGGAGTCTCCTCACCCTGGACGATAAACTGAGCATTTACAAACACTGCTAATAAAGACTCTCTGAGTGCCATTCGTAAATTCAAAGCACTTCCTGTTGCTTCCCACCTTCTGTTGCTGCTCCACAACAGTTTAATTCAACCCATTCTTCTCCCTGTTGTCTCCCCATGTTAACTGCCTCTAGTTGGAACAACTCATACTCATCATCACACACAATGTCTCCAGAATTATTGGCCTCCCCATCCCCAACCTATCAGACCTCAAAAGCAGAGCCATCACACACAGAGCACACATCATAGCCCACGACCCCATGGCACCCCCTCAACCCATTTTTCACACTGCGTCCATCTGGTCATAGATACAGAACCCTGGCCTGGAAGGGGGCACTCAATGGTTTGAGTTTTGTCGCCTCTGCCACAGCATCACTCTCCAAAACACACAAGTAATGGTCATTTGTGTAGGTGCTATGTGTATATCTCTGTACAGACTGTCATCAAACACATTTCCTTGTAAAGAGACAATCCATCTATCAGACTGCCCCCTACCTTACCAGAGACATTCTTGTGTCATTCACGTTCCAGTGGTTCTTTAAAATGAAAAGTCCCCTGCTGCTTTCATGTTTTTATTGCCGGGGACAAATGCACGTGTTCTAACTATTAACAGGGATGTGTCTCTGGTGTCCCCCCGTAACCTATGCCAATAATTGAATTTGAAGAAGAGAACTTAGAGAATGATGCATTTCTTGTTTTCTAATGTTAATATGTGAGGGTGTCTTGGTCTGTCAGTCAGCTTGTGTTAAGACCTGCCATCCCTCTGCTGCTGTTCTTAATACTGAACCCTTTGCCTCCAGTTATGAAGGAATACAGCTTCCTATCAGTCTGTGACGTGACCCCAATTGGAGAGCCATATTCAATGCAACACACAGGAGAGATGAGAGGAAGCAGTGAGCTGCCCAGGCAGGCTGCAGGGGACCGATAAAGCTTTTAGAATTCACGAGCTGTCATCACACCATCCCTGATACTAAACCACCTCGCCCCTCCCCCATCAACCCCAGGTGGCAAAAGGGACATTGGGTGAGGAGTTGTGTACAATGCCGCCACAAATATGCATGCACGAGGAAACAAATCCTCACCATTTTCTCCACCAACCCACACAGAAGTTGGTGGATATTAAATATGATTTTTCATACAGGCAAACAGATTTAATCAAAACAAAGCCCTAATCCCTTTTGTTTATTACTCAAGCTGCAGGAAGATTTTTTGTTGACATTTTCACTGACAAATTTCAGTATTTTTGTTGAAAACCAACACTGGAAAAAAAACAGCATTGAGCTAAAAATGGTCACAACCACATTTTCAGGGGACAGAAAAAGTGCACAGAGATTGCAACAAAGAAAGATCGTGAACAGGTACGGGAAGAAAAAGCTATAAAAAAGGCAGACGGCAACACAGTACAAATGGAAAGTGGGTGACGGACAGCAGGTAAAACTAAAAATGGAAGCAGTTTCAGATGGTTGAGAGGAAATGTTTTCATGATCAACTATGCCACGTTAGGAACTTCATTTCAGCAAGATACACCTGTCCTTTTGTGACAAGTGTGACCTTACTAGTCATGTGATGGTGTACTTTGATGGTCAGATTTTTAATGGGCTATACGCAGAATTAATTACGCATTTCCCAATAGATACATTAAAACCATTTTGGGAACAATCCAGTCTTGACAATAAAAGAATCATGCATGTGGATTACCACTACGGAGGTTTCTAACGACTTATTTTCCGGATGTTTAAATGGGAGTTTAAACTTAGACTAGTCCACTACTAAAATATTGTGTATATGAGCCATTTGACGAAATCAAATTGCCGCTGCAACTGCATAGCAAACAGCCTATACTGTATGGTAAAAAAACAAAAAACATCGTCATCAGAATGTGTAGTCATATGTCGTCTTAGTGTGTACATTGATAAAATAATAAGAAAAATATAAAAACTAAGCTAAACTGGCTAATATTTCTGGTGCCAACTAGCAAGGGTTGCAACGTTTAATCAACTAGTTGACTAATCACGCACATCCTTAGTTGACACACACACTGGGCTTAGAAAGCTCAAAGAAGCCTTGAAGCACAAAGTAAAACAGCAACCTAATTAGCTGATTCACTAACATGTTTCACAGCTGCACGACCTTGTAAAAGCTAAATATTTTGGTTACAAGCTACACATCAGCAGGCTTCTTAACCGTCTCTGATCATACGTCAGGACCTTGCAATAAAATGACAGTAACCAATCTGAATGTAGCAGCTGCCCGTGATGGACTGTGAATGAAAAAAAAAAGGTGACAGAAAGATAAAATGCATGGGCAGACAAGCAATGCATGAGTGTGGGGGAGAGAAACACGGCGAGATTGAAGGTAGAGATGTGAGACTGAAAGAGACAGAGAAAGAAGAGGATGAACTGGAAGAGAGAATAGAGAAGTAGCAGCAGGAGGGGGAGGGCATATTAGGAGCTGGAGAAGTTGAGTAAGTGGCGGACTGCCACGTTGGGCATTGCAGGACAGAACAGACTCATTTAGGCGTCTGCAGTCGACGCTGCTGAATGGCAATAGTGCTTCCTCTGCTGCTGGTTTCAGGGACGTGCCTGGAGTGTAGAGTAGCCTTCTTCCTGTGGCCTGGGGCCTTAAATCAGTTCTGCACTAGACACACCAACGGGCAGCTGCACACACACTCTCTCCCACTGTCTCTCTCTCTCTCTCATGGCCAACAGAGATGCCCCATTTGCTCACTGTGACCCCAGGGTGAGACTTAAGAAGACGATATTGACCTTGAACTTGACAACATTCAAGAGAGGAATAAAATGTGTAAACAGATTGGGTAACAGCACGGCGTGGAGAGGTTACCAGCAACTTGGTAGCCCTAGAGAGACATCTAGATATGACAGCGCTGAAGATAAGTTAGGAGGTTTCTCACAAAGGTCTAACTGATGCAACACTATAGAGATTCAAGGAACTGATGAGGTAGACCTGAGGTGTACTGTCCCGCCAGAAGGGATGGATTTCAGAGTGATTTATTCGATCCAGGCAACACGTGAGCACTACTGAGCATTAGCGAAGGCAGGCATCCACACTGCTGGTGTGTCCTTGCCTCAATCCCCTAGGTGGTCAGAATTATGAAAGCAACATGACTTTGAATCCTGTTGGGTTTTAACCTTACCTGAGGATGCCATGTGTTCGTGTCTCCTCCAGTTGTTCATGCTCATTTATAATGTATGATCTGGAGTACAATATTCCTCCCTGAGGGTACACAGGTATATGCATAATTTACTACAGATTACATGAAAGCAGGCGTCACACAGCACTACCTCTGGAGTAATGCGGTTTGTAAGGAATCCTGCTGGTGACAATCTGAGACTGGATACTTTAATATTTCAACAAGATTCAAATTCCTCCCTTATATCCATCACTGAGACGAGAACATAGACAGCCGAGCTATGACCACCACTGAAAACCAATCTTATTTTGGCAAACTAGAAAGAGACCTTTATTCTGTTCAGACAAATAAAGGCCCCGTCTTCAGAAATGGGATGACAATCTCTCTCCTGTCAATATGTCACATCAGCTTAGGGTTTAGCTTGACAGAGTTTTTACTCTCCTTTGCATCCAAAATGTCTCTGACCTGGGTGAATGTACTGTATTTCTGGAATCTCCCCTGGGACAATACGTCTGCAGAAGGAAACACAAGCCATCGACATCATAAAAAATCTTCTCTGACAGTGGTTTTACTTATGACGTATGTTATTCACTACCACAGCACAGCATCCATCATATGCAACGTATTCTTAACAACGACAAGGCAAAGGTAAAAAAAATTGAAGCCCTGTTTTGTTTTATAGCCCTCTATTGACTAGTAAGAATTTTCTATTTCATATCTCCCAAAGTTGATGTTGTGAAGTGTTTTATTTGCCCTTTTGTGATCTAGACCAAGACTCAATCCTAATACACCCCTTACCCTGTCACTCAGGTCTTACCTCTTTGTTTTGCGTGTTCATGTATAGGGGTACGGTGTCCTGATGTTTGTTGGGATAAAGGGGCAGGATGAAATGTACAGGCTACGTGGCCCTCTAAATGGAGACTTTTAAGAGGCACGTTTCAGACCAACTGTTAGAAGTAATCATTGGCAAGATGTCTGTTTAAGAAACAAAACGAACCCAAAAATGTTCTTTGTTCATTTCTGTGTTTTAGATTTTAAACTAGTCCATACCCACTGAGTGCACAGTTGCTCACGTACAGTTTCACATGGTGTGTGTTTGGGATGCAGGTCATAGGAAATTGAACCCATTAAGAAGAGCAATGTGTTCAGACAGAGTTTTTGTGAATTTGATAGTACGATTGCTTTATTGAAAGTACAGTAGTACCATTGCCAATAGTGGGATAGTTAGTGGGCTAAAACTGTACATTAAGGTAGCACGTTGAAAGGCAGATAGTTAAAGTGTTTATATGTTGTATTGAATTAAAATTGGGTGCACTGGTAGAATGACTGACTGACTGACTGCTTCACACACTGACAGTTTCCATGATTATGTACAGCATACCATACCATGAAATTAGAAAAAAGACAACAACATTGGGCCACAGCGGGAGCCACAGCGATCAGTCGCATTTTAGCCATTTTTAAGCATTTTTCTGTTGTTATAGCGCCACCCAGTTGCCAATTAGAGTTAAATTTCTCCAGTCACCTTGAGGCGTCCTGTTCTACATATCTACCAAGTTTAGTAAAAATCGATATGGAGGTTAGGCCTAGATAAGAAATTAGCTCTCTGGTGCCCCCATTTTGTTTGATGGGGTCAATAATGGAGGGGTCCCCTCAGATTATGTGTGGTCATATGCCTACAAAGTTGCGAGGTGATCGGTGAAACCCTTGAGATGTTATACATCTTTATGTGATGAGCCACGCCCTCCGCAATATTCATTGCCTTATAGAAGCTCAGTTTTAGTAAGTTTTCCAACTTTTGCCAAGAGGGAACTTTAGATATTGGTCCCTACATTATGTTCACAGAGTTTCATGCAGATCGGTCAAACTTCCTAGGAAGAGATCGATTTTAAGTGTTTTTCAAAAAATTCAAAATGGCAAAAAATCTATATAACCGGAAGTTATGGGTTCTGAGACAAATTTGTTCCTCATGAGGAGAGGCATCTCTGTGCAAAGTTTCATGTCTCTACAACATACGGGGCATGAGATATGCCCATTCAAAGTTTGCAATTTCAATCGGTTGCTATAGCGCCCCCCTTTGACCAATTGATGTAATATTGCTTCATTCACATCCTCCCATGACCCTCTACCACTGTGCCAAATTTCACATGGATTGACCAAGTCAGTGAGGAGCAAAACATGGAAGAGACACACAGACACACCCACAGACAGTTTTCGTCATTATATAGTAAGATTACATTAACAATTGAATTAGCATAACAAAAAAAAAAAATCACTAGTGGTAGACTATGCTGATGTCTCTGTAGCTAACTAGCTAGCAAGCTAACATTACATTGCTTTTGCCGACAGTCCCACATTGACATATTGCCCATATTGCACATCCCCACCCCCCCTTTGATGGCCTATGACACGTGAAATTTAACTAAGGTTCAGCAGTGAAGTTGCTGCACATGTTACCACTCCTCTAACGTTAGTGTAGTCCAAGTGGCATCCTCCCAGACTAATAAAATGAAGCCAATGCAGAGGTGCTCCAAAACAGAGTAAATCACCATTGACTCCCATATCAAAATGCCGAATGTTACAGCAGAAATAAAAAACAACAGTTTTCATCTCTGTAGCTAATTTCAACATTAAAGACAACTGTACCAATAACCCACCCATTTACATTCTATTAAGGCTTATGCATACAGAAGGGCAGGTGAACTTGAGGGAGAAGTTGTCTACGAGGCATCACGACACTCTGTGAGTCAGATCCACCCTTCTTTTAGTCATGGCTCTACCCTCTCACTCAAATATGGTCCCTTCTGGCACCAAGAAATCAAGCTGGCGAAGGTCGAAATGCTGAACTCGAGGCTACAAAATGGCAGTCCACAAACCAGTGGGTGACGTCATGGTAGCTACGTCCATTATTCATACAGTCTATGGTGTAGACTGGCAGGGTAGGAGCATGGGTTGCTAACATTAGCCTACAGAGCTACGCTAATCACCTGGTAATGAAGCAGTGGTGGTTTTTATTTGATGACTCGTTTGATTGATTGATAGTGTAAAACTTGTGAATGAATCGTGAGCGTCCATGCTTTTCTATAACCATCACATAAATGGCAGATGTCATTGTGATAATGTGATAATGCAATTATTGCTATAGTTGCGTCCGTTTTACTCAAGCACTATCGATGCTGAGTAATGACATATTAGAGTCTTGAAGGGTTAAACCATTTTATTAGAGAACATTTCAATCACTACCCCTTGTAAGTCTGTTGCGAGGGGCAAAATGGCACTCAAAAAGGAGGGGCAGGGGTATATGTAAGGAACAGGATTGGGCCTGCATCTATGAGTGGTCCCAGCCAAATAACAATTTTGTTCTTCATTCTGGAAATGGGAAAATATTATCATAATTATATTTTATTTAGAATATTGAGAGACTATTTATTCATATTCAAACATGCACGGATGATAAAAGATTTCAATTGTGACTGGAGTTAATTTCAATTGCTATGGCGAATATATTTCATTATCATCCTCCTCTCTTCCTCCCAGCCTCTCCTCTCATAAGCAGTGATTCATTAGCGCCATTGCGTGCCATAAGCTAATTTACACACCCCTGTGACTTTTATGAGCTGCACATGCTCAGTGCTTCATAAAGTATCCATCACCTCTATTGATCCAAGTCTGTCTCATATTAGAGTCTCCAGGTGCTCCCAGTTTGGTTTTCCAGTCTGTTTCCTTTCCCAACCTGTTTGCCAACCAAAGCCAGCCACAGTCTGACAAACAAAGACCACAACACACAGTAATGGTTTTTTGATTAGATGCTCGAACATGAAGACGAGCTGACATTGGGGAAGGGCCTTGAGAGACGTGGCAGCGATGAATTCTGAGTTAAATTTATGAATACATATCAAAAGGCACTTTCATTTGCTTTGGCTTAAGGTTATAAATCAAATCAACACAATCATGAATGCACCTACATGACATGTGGCAGGTCAAGGACTTACATCAGACGCAATGATAATGTCATACTGAAAACTTCACACCTAAAGTTACAGTGATTGATTGTACATCTGTGAGTACATGTAACAGTAAAAGATTTGTTTTCAAAATTCCAAGATCATGAGTTGCATTATATATACAACTCAGTTATTGCCTATTTCAAGTGTCTAAAATATTTTCACACCTATATACTGACATAAACATTTGAGTTTCGAACAAAAGCTATAAATGGGCAGGCATTAAAAAGTTAAATCAAATATTTCCTCCATTTTCTTCAAACATTGCAGAGGAATCTATGATCACTGTGAAGAAAGACAATATCATCGAGGCTTTAGGGCGTAATACTATTTCATCTATTCATTTCATTTCATTAAATTTTCATGAACCTTATCTTTTTTGGTAAAATTGTCTTTTTACCACCACAAACTATCATCTTAATCATGATTTCAACCTGCAGGCTCAAACTTTATGGCCTAATCTCAGCTAAAACCAGTGGCGTTGATGAAGTGTGTTAATGAAAATGTGTTTTTAAGTGCAATAATGCATCTGTTGTTTTGTTCCACTAATGATCCTATATCCATGCCTTCGATCCATTATGATCATGAGCTCACATGAGACGGGGAATCTCTTTGATTCATTCTTGGGGCTGTTAACAGTTCTGATCTCAATGTGACTTTGGTTTTATGGAAAGTAGAGGAAAGGGGCTTATTTCTCGCTGCATGATGTTCCTAACCAGTGCGCACATACAAACTTATTGATCCGCAATGTGCAGGTTGTGTACTTTATTCTATAATAAGGCTTGGCTCTCTGTAAGATGCTGCACATGAAGTACATGTGATAGGAGGTCAACCTATGTTTCTAATGATCAAGGCTTTCTGTTAATGTAAACATCAAACATTGTTTTTCAAAAAGAAGGGTCCTACAGTACAACAAAACATTCACTATAAGTAATGTGGTCTCAGACTGTGCTTAAAATTCCATGTCAGTGGGGGTAGGATATTTCCAGTTGCTCTCACTGCGATTTCCCTTTTTATTTTCAGTTCTTTCTGGACTACACAGTGACTCCATATTGATTGCCTCTCAGCACACATTCAGGTGAATACATGTATGTACCACAGTATCAAGAAACGTTCAATTTTGTCCATACACACATTCGTTGCAGCAGTTTGGTTCTTAATTCACCTGACATTAAACTGCATTTGTTCTCTACAGAATACACATCTGCTTTGTAAACCACTTGTCTTGCTATACTTTGAGAACGGGAGAAATTCACATTTTATATTTCTGGTTTCATAATGGTGCTCCATACTTTTGCAGTAATTCAACAGAAAATACTGCTCCAGTGTCCCTTTACGTAGACGGGGGCTTTATTTTGATACAGCCCATCAAATCTTGCACAAAGCAGAAAGCAGACGGTCACACTGAGCCACACAGCAGCCTGCTACACAACACGAGAGCCACAGACTTTGAACAACAACGCACATTAGCTTCCCTGCTAAATTCTCCTTCTTATCAAACTCACAAACATGAACACACATCTTTTCCTGCACCTTAGGTTGTCTAACGAACCACCAAAGAAACGTCACAAGGGAAAAGTTCTCAGCTAACTTTACAAGCAGCACAATGGCAGCCTGCCAGCTGCTGTCCATCAAACAAGCCATCGACACGCCCCTCCAGCCGGCAGAGACAAAAAGGAGCATTTCTCATATTTCCCCAAAGACCTTTTGTTCCCTTTTGAAAATGAAAAACTACCAACAATACATTCAAAAACACAATACTGTAATTTAAGACTACAAAGAGGGGATGACTACATGTCATTTCACATGAACTTTATTTACTTGGCGGTTGTTAAATTCCACTGGTAAGGACAACTGGGTCATTTAGTACTATTATGGTATGGTATAATTAATGTCTGTGTCCCCTGGTTGGCACATCAATCGAAGCTTCGTAGACAGGATTAAGGATGGTGAGATGTTCTGCAAGCTGATTTAGGGGCATAAGTCACAACAACAATCAACATACATAGGTATGTATCAGTTAACATTTTTTCATATTGATAAAAGACTTTTATCAATATGAAAAAATGTTAACTGCTTCTATCAACCGTCAACTGAAAAATGATGTTTTAGGAACACTTAATAATGATTGGCTGGGGCAAAACTAACTAAACACTAGTGACACAACAAGAAATCAGCTGACACAAACAAAATACACACAAGCGCCTCCCAAAATGATGAAGGCCTGACTGTCACACACCATTTAACTTAACGCATACCGCATCCATTAAAAAAAGCTTTAATAGACAATGCTATTTAAAGCTTAATTTACTAATGCATTGGCCAAATTTACCTAATAATGCCCTTTCATCCTTATCAATCATGATCACGTTTAAAACGGGGCATCCCAGTCCTCGCTTAGAACGGAGAACATGAGATTGTCAATACTGAAATATAACAGTTTTGGTTGACTTGGCCTGTAATAATTGGCTACTCCCACCAATTTCTAGTGCCATGAAATTGTACCTATATAAAGGTTATATAAAAGATTGTGATTTACCTCCAAGCAGGTGTTAATTTGGCACATCTAGCCTTGTGGTAAGATACAGCAGTTCGTGCCTTCAGGAAAGGGCGCATTTTCAGAGAGCGACAAAACATGCTTGAAAAGAGTGGCAAATGGCTTATCAGGTGTTTCTGACCACCAAGACATTCACCAGTATGTGCCTTGAAACAACTTTACCACTTCTCATGATATACTTATAGGCAAATGTATTTCCTTATATAGAGAAATGGGGGCGTGACAGTAAGCTGAATGCAGATAACCAGCAAGCACCTGTCAATTTAGAATGACTCTTGATTCACTAACATAAGCGGAGGTGAGTACAAAATAGGCAGGTGCGCCTGCGTTTACACACTTATTTTGTATGCAAAGCAAAGTCCTGCATTAGGTCAAGGACTCACCTGGTGGGTGACGTGCAAAAAGGTGATTCTTGGGTGGTATTTTGTCTTAATTTTATTTCCAGGTTCTGTTCTAGGTGGAAAAAAAGAACATGCCGGTCTGATCGCTGGTGTTGGATGATAAATATATTAAAATGGGAATAATAATAATTTAATTTGATGTATTAATCCACTGAGTGCTGACTTGTGTGCGAGCTCTGTCTTCTGTGCCACCTGGAATATAAGCAGTTGTATTTCCTGAATTACCTTTGTTTTAAAATATATCATCCTAGTTTCACTTGCATAAAAATGTTCCAAAGGATCACTTTAAACAACCTGTCTAACTGAATTATTTGAACAGCGCATAGTGACAATAGGATCTGTGATTTGTGATGGAATTAATAGATTGTATGTGCAGAATGAGGGGTGGATGCGGTCTTGCATGTTGCAGTCCCAGTTCAGGAGCAGATCTGCAGGACTCTGGCGCAAAGCAAGAACATTTCTACACAAATAATTGTAGTGAATGAGGCCAAATGTCATGTGGACAAAAACCTGGACTCAAAGGCAGCATCTTGTTGCTTTTCCTTTCTTCCTACCCTCCTGGACCCTTTCCTACTTTCCCACACTCGCTGCCTCCCTGCCCAGGCTTCCTGTTTATCTTCTCCTGTATCACTTTCGATCACACCTACCCCTTCATGACTCCTATCCTCCCTCAGCTTCTCCACTGATTTGATCATCTCAATTACATATTGTCTGGCAGTAACTGATTTACCTCCTGCAAAATGACATCTGAATTCACAAGAGAAGCCTGTGATGTGCAGCTCAGAGTTGGTATAATGCCTGTCTGTGCCTTGGACACAAACAAACTAAAATTAATGAGTAAAGACACATTAGATTTTCTGAGTTCATTTCCCTTTTTGTCAACTTGTAACTAATACCCTTTTTATTGATGCTCCAGAAATACAAATGAGGTTTATGGGCCAGGAAATTTGTATGGGCAAACTGTGGATCAGGAAATTAGTGTTGCAGTAACGGATACAACACAACACAAAGTTAATGAATGTTTCGTCTTACACTACAGACACTTCTTGACATCTCTTAAAAGCACACACCCCTGATTCAATCGGGAATCTAGGAGCCTTGTTTAATATCCACAGTCAAACAGACTACTGACAAAGCCTGAAGGACAAAGATCAATAACATGTTGTCAGGCATGAATGATGAATTTGATCAACAGGTGATAATGAATGTGCACTGAATTTCAAAGCTGCTGGAAAAACAGAGGAGCATGGTTTTAATGATGAAGTTAAAAGAAAATACAGAAAGTATCAAGGTTAGGTATACTCAAAAAATGGATTGACAACAAGGCTCAATGCCTTACCAAATACGCAAAGGAAAATCTACACATAATTTATTACATTTACCCTACTCTTTAGTCCAGGTGCTGCCCTAAAAATATAGATTGGAGGATAGAAGCATTTTCTGGCTTTTTGCACAATGTTTTTGAGATCAGAGCTGCCACAATCAAAAACACAGCCTCTGATTAACAGATCCAACACAAGGCATCATCAAGCAGTTCAAGGCGGAATTACAAAGCCTCTGATAGGGATATCGCGCCAGAGCTAACGTTGGAACAGCACAAGGGTTAGTTTCTGGACACCCTGAAGCCTACAATATGGAAGGCTCCAAAATATACACTGGTGTAGTTGTGTAGGTTGTAGCATGGTAAAGCAGAAATGGTCCATTTGGTTGGACGACATTAAGCAGCAGTAACGTCAAATAAATCAATGTGCATTACAAATATATATATAGAGAGACATCATAAATTGGCAAGAGGACATCAAAAGGGCTGTAAGTAGTGTAAACAAATACTGACCTTCACATTTTTTTGCTGAAATAAATTTGTAAAAATGAAGAAAAATAACTGTCAACACAGCAGCATGTGCCAGCTTTATTTTTTTCAGCGTCATCTCTCAAAAACAGAATTCTAGAGAGGAAAACAAACACAACAATATAAAAAGCCATGCTAAAGGCACTTTTCAGATGCCACACTGGTGGCTGGCAAGCACAGCTATTTCTGTGTAATCTGACATGAGAGGAATATGCCTTTCATTTGCTTTCCAAGTTAGCGTGTGGTTGTCTCCATCTATAACCTTCTCCCTGAGATAGCCAGTCATCTCTGGCTCCAGGGTAGGGCTGATCTGAGGCCTCAAACAGATCAACCACACTCTGGGTCACCCAGTTATTTCGCTGTCATGGGTTTTGAGCTGCTTTGCAAATCCAGTCAGCAGAATAAATGTTGGCATTGTACATTTCAACAAATCAGGGACATGTAATACTGTACGTTAGCATGTAGCCTTGTGGATATGTTGAAACTTAATGTTCTGCAATGCTATGGTTATGTTTTGTTTTTTTAATTATTTTTTTTCTGGCTTTTGCTTGTATTTGACAGGACAGATTATTGGTGTGAAAGGAGGAAAAGAGAGGGAGGATGACAGGCAACAAAGGGCCATGGGTTGGAATCGAGCCTGCGGCCGCTGCAGCAAGACCACTACCTTTGTACATGGGATGATCGCTCTACCTGTTGATTAACTAGGCAGCCCAACATATGGTTATGTCTAGGCACAAAAACACTTCTTTATGGTTAGAAATGAACATGTGTTGGGTTAAAGTACCTGGTTTTGGTAGCACAATGCCCACTGGAAACGCAGCTATGTCTCTGAGGTAGTCTCACCCAGACGCCACACCACCCACTATCCCCTCCATCTACCAATGACAATGTCAGCTCATGTGAAGCTCAGCGTAAGTTCAGTCAGGGAGACTTTCTTTATGCTGTACTCGTTCACAATTCTCTCTTTATCCCCCTTCCACTGGCGTCTTCCAATCAGCTGACTGTGGGAGTTCCCTCTCCTAGTTCGCCAATTAACTTTGCCACAATCTCCTTCAGCCATTCATTGTGCTCTCCTCTCTGCTCCTGTCAGCTGTCATTTTAGGCGGAATCGTCGCGCCCTCCTCCACCCCATTCACCCTCAAACCCTTATCCAGAGCCTAGGACGAGCTCATCAAAGGCCTACTCCTCTTCACATCCAGATCCTCAGCTCCTTTGTCATCTCATTTGATCATCACCATTACCACCATCAGTGTCTCAACTCCATTGGGGGTTCCCTGTTATACTACATCTTTACCACCCTCCAGGAATATATATGACATCATGATGGGGTCTAATCGCACACATGTACATAGATATTCTTTTCTCTCAGAACGAGTCTCTCCTGATTGAAATACATTTAGTCAGAACTACGTCAATTTAGAGATGTTGATATGGTACGTATGTATATTTGCAGAAACGGGGCTGGCTTTGCAATGCAATGCTATGGATTACAAAATATCAAGTTCAATCAAAAGAAAGACTCCCCCCTCCTGTGAATCTGTCAACCACCATCCCTCTAATTGCTGACATCAATAATTCATGACGAGGTTTATCCACAGAGTTACCATGAAATTTAAATATAGCTCGGGGTTAGGTACTACATAGCCTGCTGTCCACTTTATTATACATGTGCCCATGAGTTTTTTTTTTCTTTGCTAACACAATTTCTAAGAAACTAGCTATTCGACACGTCTGCATGCCAGCGGCGCCTCAATGGCAGCTGTGACAGGCTGTGACGTCTACTGTGCGCCCTCAATACAGCGGGACAACTGAAAACACCTGCTATTACTCTAACACATGGCATGGGACACATGCCCAGCACAGAGCCTGAGGGCATCACTTGCCACATCTTCAAACAGGCATGATTTCCCTGTACGCTTTGTAAACAGCATAAAATCAGATCCACAAAACATGAATCAAGTCCTTCCTCTGCTGACTGAAAACAGCAGTGTTTGCTTCTCAACAGCTCTACTTTAGTGATTAAAGGGGATGACACCCAGAGAGAGACAGCCATCACACTTCCAGCCTGTTCTCCCAGCAACACCCCCCCCCCCCCTCCCACACCCCCCTCTCATCTCCTCTGCTCTTCTTTCCTTTCCTCTGTTACAGCCATTGTGACTAGTCAGTGACTTGAATTTAATCAGCCCTCATCCAAACAGAGAGGTGGCCCCAAGCAACGGCGGCTGAGTGGGGAATCTGTGAACGAGGAGCATGGTCTGATTTCTAATTATGAAAGCAAGGCAAGGCAGACAGTGCTAACATTGTTGTAATGGTCAACCTCACCCAGGGTGTGTGTGTGTGTGTGTGTGTGTGTGTGTGTGTGTGTGTGTGTGTGTGTGAAGAGAGAGAGACTGCCTTGTGGGGTGAGGCCAAGGCCAGTTCATCTTAAATTCAAAGTGCTGATGAAGGAAGAAATCAAACCATGAGGCTGGAACCGTTATCATCTCTCCCATTTAACAGACTATTATCGCACACTGAAGCACAACATACTGCCCAGCATACACAAGCAAATCAAGGCAACAGTCTCCATCATATTCATTACTTTGTACTTGCACACCAGAGTGCTCCCGTCTCATTTCTGCTCTTCCGACTCTCATGAAATGATCACAATAGCCGATGCCACATTTCTTGGATACCACTTTTCATATACAGTACATTTCCCTTCACTCGGTCAGTGTTAAGTATGTTGTATATATGTCTTTTTTTTGAGGATTAAAAGCACAGGAATTCATGTGAAAGCTTTCAGAATCAATCACAACCTACAACTATCAAGGCAGCGTTCATTAGAAAGCATTTTTTCTTTTCAAATTATCTGTAGACTTCAACCATCCACCCACACAGGCAAACGTCAGCGTACACACACAGAGAGAAAGGGAACAACCTGCACGCTTAAACCAGAAAATTAACATAAACATTTGAATAAACATGATAAAAGAAAATCTTCCCTGAGCAAATCCACCACAGTAATTGCATTGAAGGAGATAATGGCACTCCGCCTTTTCCATCCTGTTTGAAATTTAAAAACAGTCTGTAGAATCTATGAAATTTTTTCAACCTCGGATGTGGAGGCGTTCTGCTGACTGCCCCACAAATGAAATTCATTGGAATCTCCACCTCTCCAAGTCTCTCACAGCCACTCCATCACGTTATATGTGATAAATGGTCCCGCTCTCCAGAACAAATAATTCTTTTTCCTGAAATGTTCTATGTTTCATTTTCCTGCATTTGCATAAGCTCAAGTAGATGGATGCCATTATTGAAATAGGTCCATCACGGCTGTCAGCTATCAAAATAGAGGCTGAGATTGCATGGTAACTTTTATCTTTCTTTAACATACATTCACAGAGTTTGCTGTGATCAAGCCCAACTCCCATAAGCTCCATGCTCCCTATCTACCCACCCACTGTTGTTCTTTGCCAGCCCACAAAGGCAGGATAATGCGTTTGACTAATAGCTTTGTCTGCATTGGACCACAATTTATTTTAAAGAGATGAGCCACTGTGTGCTGAATCAATCTTAAATGGGATAAGCTGTTGTATTTACAATCTTCGGCAGCTTTAATTCTCTGAGAAAAATATTATGGAAGATATTTCACATCATTTGTTCTTGATGGGTGCATTAAAACAGCCTCGTCAAGTCAATACTTGATAATCTGGAATCATGAGAAAATCTGACACGAGAAATACTGCTGACATATAGAAGTGTACTCATTCATCTCAGTGTGTGTGGGTGTGCATGTTGGAACGTGTACATCATTATCTCCGCAAAGCACAAGCCTGGAGGGGATCATGCGATTGGTCATGTGTCTGCATGTGTATATTTTTCCGTCTGCAGCTTATCTCACAAATTACTGGACCAATCAGTGTAATATTTTGCATGCGCATGTATAATGAAGAATCTCTTGTGGTTGTGTTATTAAAAATCTGGAAATTGTTACCTTTTATCTCATGTCACTCTATTTTCATTACTATCAATTTGTTTCATTTGTCATGCCATTTTATGGGTCATGCGATGGCCTCTGATTGGTTCCTGCGACTATATAGGTGGGGCAATACCTGTGTTGTATGTTTTGACATACATGTTGGCTCTTTTAATGATTTAGTCACTACAATAAAGGGTTTTTCATCTCTCCCTCCTCGTTTTTCAATATTTTTTTGGAGTGCCTGGATTGCCTTCCTGTCAATCCTGTTGTTTCCCATCTCCACGAGGACCAGACACAAGATTCTAATCTATGTTTGTATATACAGAGCAACCTGTCTCTTTGTCTAAGCCTTACCGTCTGTTGCAGGCCACATTTTGGCCTTTGTCCTGATTGAAAACTGACATCCGTAGAAAAAGTCTGGTCTAATTTATAACCAGAACATCTGCAGATTAATTCCATACCTGATGTGTTATGATCCAATAAAATTAGACATGATTGTTTTGGTTGTCTTCAGCCCTCTGTGAGCTGCCTGTGACCTGGCTTTGTTTGGTCTGCTGCTCAGCGTCATACCACACCTGGAGTGTTTCAGAAGAGGAGCATTTTGCCTGATTTTATAGACTTATACAGTTTGTTCATTTGATCATTTTTCCTTGACATTTGTGCCACTACCATAAGTACAAAAGCGGACTGTGTAGTTAAAAGGTTTCTTTCTTTGTCTGTTTTAATTGTGTACCATATCTATATTTCACATACAGTGCATGTTAGCAGGAAAACTTGACCTGGTTTGTTCAACATGCTGCAATTCCATCAAAAATAGAGAAAACATGTGTTTCCCAGATTCTGGTACATATCTTGAATGTACTGCTGCAAACTGGCTTGAAATTGTCTAGAGAGGCTGTCATTAGACCAGGCAGTCCCCTGGCAGAGATCTGCACTCTACTGAGCAGGGACTAGACTTTTGGGGGCCTCTAAACAGGTTCAGGAGCCACGCTCATTGTGACATGTTGCCACTTGTATATTGTAAAAATTAGTTTAAGCACACACAATGTACAAATAAGCATGTTAAGACTAAAGTTGGACCTATAACCAGCAACACCATCTTTAAATGCACTACAGTAAAAACAGTATTTGTCTAATCCCCCCTAATCCTGTGAATGGTCCTTCTCTGGGAAAGACAAAATAAGCACTGTTTAAATTAAAGGGATAGTGCACCCAAAAATGAAAATTCAGCCATTATCTACTCACCCATATGCCAAGGGAGGCTCTGCTGAAGTTTTAGAGTCCTCACATCATCAGATATTTTGTGGTTT
The DNA here is from genome assembly GCF_011397635.1 of Epinephelus fuscoguttatus. Classification (NCBI taxonomy): domain Eukaryota; kingdom Metazoa; phylum Chordata; class Actinopteri; order Perciformes; family Serranidae; genus Epinephelus; species Epinephelus fuscoguttatus. Next base: position 21,342,338 of record NC_064756.1, read on the forward strand.
CAATTATGTGTTCTTAGACGTTTTAATCTGGGGCACTGTCAGCCTGCATTAGGTAGAGTTGTGCTGCTACCCACTCTCCCCTTGGAACAGTGTTGTGAGGACTCTGTCCAGAGGCAGGTCAGATATTGCATTCAAAGCGGTCATCACAACCTTCTGTTTCACACACACATACACACACACTTGGCTCTCGCCTACACTCTGCTCACTTTCATCGTGTCATTCATACTCTCTCTGTACTTAAAGTGCCCATTAATATCTATAATATTGGACACCGTCCAATCCGCTGCCACTGGAACAGGATTGAACTGTAGACTGCAGCAGCACTGCGCTTGTTCAAAGAGCGTGTAGTAATATTTTCCATTTCTAGAGCGGAGCTGGCTGCCACCTTGAGATTAAAAGTTATGGCATCATAAACATGGTCAGTGCAATATTTTGGCTACGATCTCAGTGTTATTCAATCCAACTAATGATTTCTTGATTATAATCTCATGCTACGCCATAACGCTGACGGATTGCTATGGTGGCATAGAGTTGTGTCAGGAAATGAAGTACGCTGTATTTCATGTGTACAAAATGTAAGAAATCGTGCCCCCTTTTTTGACTTACTTTGTAATTGGTCACAATAAATAGACTGCTTTGGGAAGAGGTCACGTTTTACTCATATAACCGCAAATACAAAAAGATGCTGAGTCTATCCATCTTCACACTTTAAACACTCTCTACAGTGTTAATGAAGAGATGACCAGCACTGATAACATACAGCATCTGTACCTGTTCCTCACCAAATGGAGGCTAATGACAAAGTGGAGTGACAAGTTGATAAAGGGAAAGTAAATTAAATAGCCTCCAGGTTGTGTGCCAGCAGTGATGAACACTCTGCAGGACGCTAACATTGACTGAGAGGCAGACAGTCGCAGACACACACTGCAGAATATATAGTACCAACGCATACATAAAAGTGCCCACATGCATGAGCCTACACAGACAAACGCCCGCACACATACTCCATCTCTATGTGCCTCTGAACCAAATATATCACAGCAACCGCCTCAACACAAAGCGCACCTGACTAAATACAACAACAACAAAAAAAAGCATCCAATAGCAGACTGCAGCTTAAGCAAACACCACATGCCTCCAGGATTTCTTCTTGACATATTTCAGGTCCTGTTTTGTTTACCCAGAGAGCCACTTGCACTTTGCAGAGCCATTACCTGACGTCACAGTGGAGAAAACAACAGAGGGCGAACAACAGCTGTCCAGCCTGTCAGACAGTAAATCTATGATTATAAAACAGCTTATTATTCAGGTGAAATTCTGACACCAGTAATTCTCTTACATGCTGAAAAAGCTGCTACTGCTGGAACATTAACCGGGAAAAAGCACTGAAAAGGGACACAGATTTGAAAAGGAACGACAATACATGATAAACAACAAACAACTGCGAATGTGAATGGCAGTATAATTATAATCATTTGTGATGGTGCTTACTGAGAGCAGAATGATTTTCTAATATACCTGGAACCATTGCCTCTCATGTCGTGCTGTGCCTTGACACCTCTCCACTCCAGAGCCCTCCATTCAAGTTTCACATGTCCTTGCCAATTCTGCATGTTTTTCTATGACTTGATTTGAAAGAAGGGCCATTATGCAGACTGCGACAGAGAAGAGGAACATGTCTGAAGGATGGAAGTACAGTTGAGATCACAAAAGTCACCATCACAAAATATAAAAACTGACCTTGGAGCCAAAGTGAGTGTTAATGCAGATGCTTTGTACTGAGCTGAATAGATACCTACTTGTAAGCTCCTGTCAGAGTGCTAGTGACTCACTCTGCATCATACATTTAGGACCGATTTACGCTGCTGCCTCTCCAGTCTCAAGAAGGCTGGAGAAAATTATATGTCCACGAGCGTTTACCTGCACATAACATTTAGAAGTGTCTTTTTTCATAATCAATGTTTAATGCTTAAACAAAATTATATAAAAAATGTTTTCAGTGTAAGCACTACTTGGAGTTTGTGTTTTATGATGTGAGGAGACAGCTTAATTTATAGATTTGTGTTAGTCACTGAGAAAATGACTGTGATTAGGTTGTTGTGCAGTTTTTTCCTACAGCTTAAACCTGGGGAATAAAAATGTGTCTTATTTGAATGAATGAAACGCCATATTAAAAAGTGTTTTTTAGTATTTCTAATACAGGCTTTTAAAGAATTTTGTTACAAATATCACTTTTCATTCCCCACCAACATTCAAAATAATGATAAATAATAAAGAGAAAATATATGAATTATAAATATACATGTAAGTATAATCATAAACAACATCAGGGTCACTCCCCACCCCCATGTCAGCTTCATGGCTATGGTCTTGTGTATATTTATATCTGTAGATGGTACTTCATTGTTTGTTTTCCCTTTGTTTACCTTTGTTGTCCTTGTTTATTTCTGTGATTTAGAGCAACAAATAAAAATCAGGTCATATTCCTTACATGACCATTCAAGCTGATTGTGATTCTGAAATAGTGGCGGTTATAAGTTGTACACTGTTGTCAGTAGAAAGCTGTTTCGCTCAATGTTGCTTTCAGTAAGTATGACAGATATATATTTGTCTTATGTTGGTTCATGTTGTCAGCGGAGGAGGAGTAGGAGTCTTTGAGGAGTCTACATAAATATGGAAAGTGCTACAGTGTTAATTAACCTGTCAAGTTTTACAAAATACTCATGAGAAGAATTACAAACTACTCAAAAAGAAATGATTTTAAATACATTTATTAAAATGCTGCCCATCTCCTAATAATCCTATATTTATATAGAGACACAGTCATACCTACAAAGACTGTACGCTGTTTCCACAATAACAAATCTTGGATTACCAGTGACATAAAGGCAATCCTCAATGAGAAGAAGGCAGCTTTTAGAGATGGTGACAAAGCACGGCTCAAACAAGTGCAACATGAGTTGAAGAAGAGACTAAAGATGGCAAAGGTGGATTACAAAAAGAAACTGGAGAGGAATCTACAACACAGCAACATCCGTGATATGTGGAGAGGAGTCAACACCATCTCTGGTTACAACAGCAAGAAAAGACAGCCAGTGGTGGGTGATGCAGAAAGAGCTGATGAACTCAATCAGTTCTTCAATAGATTCAATACAGCAGCCACTCCCACTTCCAATGCTGCTTCTCCTCCTCCTCCTCCTCCTCCTTCACCTCCACCTCCACAACTTGTGTACAACTCCAATGTGGCAGCCACCTCCCCTCTTACACCTGTGCCTCCACCCTTGTCTGTCACAGAGATGGGGGTGAGGTTGGAGCTGGGAAGACTTTGCTCTGGGAAGGCTGCTGGCCCAGATGGTGTGTGTCCAAGGCTCCTCAAAGACTGTGCTGCCCAACTGTGTCAACCACTCCACAAGATCTTCAACCTCAGTCTACAGTTGGGGCGGGTGCCGGCACTGTGGAAGACTTCCTGTGTTGTGCCGGAACCAAAAATTAAATGTCCAGCTGAACTTAATGACTTCAGACCAGTAGCCCTCACTTCGCACATCCTGAAGACCTTGGAGTGGTTGATTCTACGCCTACTGAGACTTGAGGTCAAAGACAAACTCGACCCCCTGCAGTTTGCATACAAACAACACATTGGAGTGAACGATGCTGTCCTCTACACGCTTCACCGTGCCCTAGCTCATCTGGAGGAACCTGCCGCTTATGTGAGAATCATGTTCTTTGATTTTTCAAGCGCATTCAACACCATCCAACCCAACATACTCAAAGACAAGCTCACAGAGATGGCAGTGGATCCTTCCTTTATCTCCTGGATCACAGATTACCTGACAGGAAGGCCACAGTATGTCAGGTTGGGGAACTGTGTTTCTGGGAAATTAATGAGGACTTCAAATACAACTCTGAGTCCTGCCACATCCAGAAATACTCTGACGACACTGCTATTGTGGCGTGTATCAGGAATGGGCAGGAGTCTGAATATAGGGACCTGATAAAAGCCTTCAGTGACTGGAGTCACAAGAACTGTCTCCTCCTGAACACCTCAAAGACCAAGGAAATGATCATAGATTTCTGCAGGTCCAAGCCCCCTCTTCAGCCAGTGAATACCTGTGGGGTGGACATCGAGGTGGTGCCAAGCTGTAAATATCTAGGTGTACACCCTAAACACAAACGCTCTCTACAAAAAGGGGCAGAGCCGCCTCTTTTTCCTGAGGAAGCTCAGATGTCTCAGCATCTGTAGTAAGATGCTGCAGATGTTTTATCAGACTGTGGTGGCAAGTGTGTTGTTTTATGCTGCAGTCTGCTAGGGAGGAAGCATCAGACACAAAGATGCAAAGCGGCTGGACAAACTAGTCAAAAGAGCTGGCTCTGTGATTGGAGTCAGGTTGGACACACTGGGGAAGGTGGTGGAGAGATGCACACTGAAGATGATCGAGGCCATCATGAACAACCCAGATCATCCACTCCACAACACCTTGATGGACCAAAAAAACTGTGGTGGACGGCTCCTCTCTCGTTGATGCAGGACAGAGAGATACTGAAGATCCTATATACCAACAGCCATCAGGCTTTATAATTCTTTGACATATAATAGATGAGCTGACAGATAATTGGATTTCCCCTTGGGGGTGAATAAAGTTATTCTTACTCTTAATAATCCTATATTTATTTCAGCACGCTTTGCACGACTCTACTACTTCTTATTCGGGGTGGGGGAAAAAATTGATACAGCATAGTTTCACAATATTTTTGTGTGACAATATCATATCGTCACACAGTGCCATGTATCAATATTTTTGAATATATAAATCTTCAATATTACAAATAATCGTAAGTGCTAATAGCATAGGCAACTGGACTTGCTTACTTATGCTATTAGCGCTTACGATTACCATGACCTGGATGACACATTAGAAATCTTAATATTGTATCGTGACGTAAGTATCGTAATAATATTGTATCGTGGATCCTCTGGTGATTCCCACCCCTACTGCTTACAATTCATTGTGTTGTTGTTTCGTAGATAGATAGGTAGGAAGATAGATAGGTAGATAGGTAGGTTGATAGGTAGGACAATAGGTAGGAAGACAGATAGGTAGATAGGTAGGATGATAGGTAGGTAGGTAGATAGGTAGGAAGATAAATAGGTAGCAAGATAGATAGGTAGATAGGTAGAAAGGTAGGACGATAGGTAGATAGATAGGTAGGACAATAGGTAGATAGATAGGTAGGATGATAGATAGGTAGATAGGTAGGTAGATAGGTAGGACAATAGGTAGGTAGATAGATAGATAGATAGATAGATAGATAGATAGATAGATAGATAGATAGATAGATAGGTAGGACGATAGATAGGACGATAGGTAGGGTGATAGATAGGTTGGACAATAGATAGGACGATAGGTAGGGTGATAGATAGGTAGGACGACAGATCAACAGATAGAACGATAGAATGATTGATAGAACGACAGATAGATAGATAGATAGATAGATAGATAGATAGATAGATAGATAGATAGATAGATAGATAGTTAGATGTAGTTTTCAATAAGTATGACAGATATATATTTGTCTTGTGCTGGTTCATGTTGTCAGCGGAGGAGGAGTAGGAGTCTTTGAGGATTCTTGACATGTTTATATAAATATGGAGAGTGCTTCAGTGTTAGTTTTGAATAGAATGATTTACGCAAAGGTCTAAATTGTAAAAATAGGAACAACACAGTCAACATAAACCCATTTTATAAAGTTCACATGGAATCGATTTAATTCTTGAGTTTCACTGTGTCCACGGTGGTGTTTATAGTGTTTTTTTTAACTGACACATCCTTAAGAAATCCATCTGTCTAGTGGAGTGTTGTACACCACAAAACCAGCACAGTAACCAGTGCTGGCGATGCTCTCCAAAGTCTGCTAAAAGTTGATGCGCTTATCGATTTGCACCTGTCCAGGTTGACATTGCCAAATAACTCTTCAAGACAGAGTGAGCACACTGGAAGTAATGCAATTCACTCCAAGTTTGTATTTTAACACATTGAAATTGACAGGAGGCACTCAACAGCATTGTATCACAGTGGTCAGCTCAAATAACTGCTGTTCTTTCCCTCAGCACCATCTGGAATATGACTATTACCTGCTTGCCTAAATAACTGTGGGGCAGTTGAGGACTTGAGTGGGTCTCCAGAAGCCTAATCTAAATCTTTATCCGACTGGATTTAGTGTAAGCCCCAAATCTACAGTATTTGGAGATTCACGATATTTATGGTGTGGAAAATGCTTGCGCCCCCCTGAGAAAGGAAGTATTTAAATGGACGGGCTTATGCCACTACTGCTAGAACTGGTCAAAGTCAATAAACACTTTCATCTACTACACAGCCACTTCACCTCAAAGCAGCAGGTAACACTGAGAGAAAGACAAAAGCAGACAGAAACAGTAAACTATGGGGAGCAAAGACAAAAAAACATAATAGGAAAAGCCATAAACACCCCTGTGTGGTCTAACAAATAGTACCTTCTTAATAGTGGTGTGTTTACCATGTCGTGTTTATTTTTCATTTCCAGGACCCGAACACAAATGGAGTGTGAAGGACCAAATTGAGACATGTCCCACCGTTACACCTCCTATCCATGTTTGTATAGCATTATAGTCTTACAACAGAATATGGAGTCCATGCATAGTAAACTCTAAATAAATCAAAGCGGTCATACTTATACTTGAAAAGAATAATCCCCAATGATAGAGAGATTCTGAAAGTTAATCTCAACCGTGACTTTTTTTATTTGTTTTTATACTCCAAAGAAACTTTATGACAGCCACAGTACAATAACTGTTCACAGCAAAATAAGTGTTATGATGATCTGAAGTGTATCCTTGCGTTTAAAGAACTCAGAACAGTGGCTGCCCAGGGAACAATGGCTGGTAATGAGTAAAGCTGTATGGTGCAGTTATGTGTAAGATTGGAAGGAAATACAATAAGGCCACGAGTGTAATATTAACAAATGGATAATATACAGACAGTTTTATTCCTTTGCAACATTGCTTTGTTTAAAAGACATTGTGTGATGTTAGGCTGCTGTTGCTCTGTGTATTTCTCAACTAAAACAAAACTTTTCAGAGACTAATGATCCTTTAATGGACTTTTCCAATGTTCTGCAGATCGCGTGGATGCCACTGCTGTCAAAAACAAACAAAAAGAAAACACTTAAGTTTCCATCTGAGTACTTAATGTTTATATTATAGTGTTTGACATCAACAACGAGCACAAGAAGAGACCACTGGCTATTTTCACTCCATACAGGCTTTTTTCTGCGTAGAGAATTACGAGGTGGCAGCCTCTGTCAAAGTTCATCACGCCTCCAGCTCATGACAAAACTCTGACAGGTGTTATAATAGAAAACACTATTTTATAAAGAGCAGAGCACTTGTTGGAGTTCTGTCATTTGTAACTGCAATTACGGCATTGCATTGATGTGGTGGAGCTATCATAATCAGCACAGTGCACCAAGAAAGGCACTGCCAAAGAGAAAGGAAACAGCCATCAGTTTTTGACCGCAGTAGATCAGGGGCCAGTCTAGTGTGCCAGTGTTTCCACTTGGCCATCACTTCAAAAAAAAATAAAAGTCACCAAAGGACCACCAAACACCTTTTCCCTGCTATTCAATGAGTTTCATATCACCAGTCAGATATAATAAATGCTACTGCAAACAACAGTCAGACTCAGAGTTTGTGAACGCCGCTTCATGCACTTTATTTGTGAGTCTGAATGTTATCATGCACCGAGGCTATAACACCTACACCAGTGAAATGTAAGGAAATAAAGTTCTTTAAGCATCCTGTAAATTTCATTTACTGTTATCCAAAATGGCTCTCTAAGGCATACCCTAAGTAAACAGAAAGCTGTCCCTGCTCCATTTTTAGTATATATACATACATGGTCTCATTGAGGGGTAACGCCAACAGTCAGAATCTGACTCTGACTTATCGGAGTGAAAACATACTGAATTTTATTTTTATTTATTTTTTTTTAATCTTAGCCTGAATATTTTCTTGAAAAAAGTGGGTGTTAGATGACTAGAATTGTGTGGTATTAGCTGGAAAACATAATGGGGCCCTATCATAAAGCCTCACCTGGTCCAAATTCAAAGTAGATGACCATACCACAAAATAAATGTTTTACACATATTTTTTAGGTTTTGTTCAGTCATTTTTCAGAAAAGAGGGTAACAAAATGTTCTGAATGTGTAAATATGAGTGAAAATGTAATTAACACTGACAGAAATGTATCTTACTATATAATGACTTACTATATAAAACTCTGTGTGTCTGTTCCACGTTTTTCTCCTCACTGACTTGGTCAATCCATGTGAAATTTGGTACAGTGGTAGAGGGTCATGGGAGGATGTGAATGAAGTAATATTACATCAATTGGCCAAAGGGGGGCGCTATAGCAACTGAGTGAAATTGCAAACTTTGAATGGGCATATCTCATGCCCCGTATGTCGTAGAGACATGAAACTTTGCACAGAGATGCCTCTCCTCATGAGGAACAAATTTGCCTCAAGAAACCATAACTTCCGGTTATATAGATTTTCCACCATTTTGAATTTTTTCAAAAACACTTCAAATCGATCTCTTCCTAGGAAGTTTGACCGATCTGCATGAAACTCAGTGAACATAATCTAGGGTCCAATATCTAAAGTTCCCTCTTGGCAAAAGTTGGAAAACTTACTAAAACTGAGCTTCTATAAGGCAATGAATATTGCGGAGGGCGTGGCTCATCACATAAAGATGTATAACATCTCAAGGGTTTCACCGATCACAACGCAACTTTGTAGGCATATGACCACACATAATCTGAGGGGACCCCTCCATTATTGACCCCATCAAACAAAATGGAGGCACTAGAGAGCTAATTTCTTATCTAGGCCAAACCGCCATATCAATTTTTACTAAACTTGGCAGATATGTAGAACAGGAGGCCTCAAGGTGACTGGAGAAATTTAACTCTAATTGGAGAAAAATGCTTAAAAATGGGTAAAATGCGACCGATCACTGTGGCTCCCCCCAATTTTCAAATTTGTGGTATGACTAAGTCATGGCATGGTATGCTGTACATAATCACGGAAACTGTCGGTGTGTCATTCTGTCACTCAGTCATTCTGTCTGTCCCACGTTTTTCAAACTCTGTCTGAATACATTGCTCTTCTTAATGGGTTCAGTTGACTAATTAATCTGCAATTTCCTATGACCTGTATCCCAAACACACAACATGTGAAACTGTACGTGGGCAACTGTGCACTCAATGTTTATGGACTAGTATTATATATTTACAAGCTTACCGCACATAAAAACACCTCTAGAAAACATAAATTGATAAGAAAGACTATTGGTTACCCTCAGGATGACACAGGAGCCATCTGTTTATCATTTTTGTACATTTATAGCAGTCTATGATGCCTGCATGGAGTTCAGATCTCTTTAAGAGTGTCATTGACTTCAAGACCCATAAGCCATCAGGCCAAATGGGCCAATCACTGGCTCTTTGAGTGGCTTTAAACCCCAGAAATGTAAGCAACACGTTCCTTTAACAGACCTTCATTGCCTATCGAGGCCAAAGCACGGTAGCGCCTATTGGCTCAACTGAGGTGTCAGTTGAGCCAGGAAGTCTCCTCCATTTTGAGATCTGCTGGTCGGTTTGTTTACATGCAGAACAGGAGAAATTATAGATAATATGTGGAGAAGTATGAATGTATAAAACAATGCAGCAGCAGTTTGTAGCTATGGATGTAATTATATGTTTGGACTAAATATTTTGCTGCATTTAGAGTTTCTGCGTGGATAATATCAATCTGTGGATACAAATTATGCTTCATATGTGAGTAATAACTGTTTGTTTGTTTGCATTTTTGTCTGACAGAAGCCTTTATTTGAAAATAATCAAAATCAATTATACAAAGTATAGGCTGTCTTCTAAAAGCATCTTGTATAAGTGTGTATGACGGGATAACAGAAATAAAATAACTGTTTTTTTAATTTTTAAACGCTTCAGAAACAGAAGATATACATTTGTGTAAATAATGTTTTGTTTAAGAAGATGTTCAGTGTATCAGTATTTGTGATCATGTTCTCAGTCTCAAACATAGTTTAACTAGGTCATGTGATTTGCTACCTCAGTAATGTTACAAATATTACTGGGAAAATTGTAGATAAACATCCATAATATCCAAGAATTCACATTACAGACATCAATGACAATCCATGTGACAATTTGGCCACAATTTATTATTGACTGTATTTTTTCCCAATCATTTAAGTATTACAACTCCTTAAAAAAATGTTGCTTATGCCAGTTGAATGTATCATGCACATGATCAGGATGGTACCACCTCTGCCTCATTCTGAGGCAGGAAAAACCCTGCTATGGTGAAAGTAACTTCTTTTTTTAGTTGCACTACACTTTAATTAAGAACACAAACACTGAACCAGACTGAATTTTCCCCACACCCTCAGGTGGCAAGACAATTGATAACTGAAGTTCAGCGATGAGTCTCAGACAAGTTTATTTGCACCATTCACTCTGGTCCAGCCTCTTCTTTCTCCTCCTCTCTACGACTTTGTCTCATGTGTTTAGACCTTATATTGTGCCTATTCTCATTCATAAACAGGCCTTTTAACCCAATCACTGTGTTGCTCATCATTACACCCACCACAAACCCAAATCCACCTTTCACCATAGAGCTGAGAACTCATGGCTGGGGCCAGCTATGACGCCCACCTGCAGAACGCGATGCCAAGATCTACTCAAGCCTCGGTCGACAGTCTGAGTCAGCACCAGAACCTAGCACAATAAATAAAGTGCATGCCCAGTTCATGTGTTCTCTCTTCCAGCTGAATTTCAGGCACACAGAAATGCTGTCATATAAATATACTCAGGAGTGAAACCAGTGTTAGTACAGCGATGCAACTCAAACAAAGGTTTCATTGCTAAGCATGTACACACTTGTGCCAGTTGCTCGGTGGTGTTGGTCCGTATTGTGACTATCTTTTGTCCTTGCAACATTTACACAATGCCTGTCTGCAGACATGTTGAAGGGTTCTTACAAAGCTCTGCTTTCACCCCCTGCACTGTCTTTATGCATCTGTGATTGCATACACCTACACTGAAAAATGAGTTGTAGAAAAATTCCATTACTTTTACCTCCTATAAATTGGTGCATAGCAGTTGCTTCACGCTGAGGCAATAGGCAGGGCAAACAATTTTGACAAATATTGTTGTGGGATGTGTATTTTTCTTCCATGCTGTAAAGGAAAAGAGTTGCTATGTGCCAAACAATAGTTGCTTTGTGTTCATAAACTGGAAATTCACAATCAAAAGTAATAAACTGGTGCGGTGTTATCACAGGTGTCATTAACATTGGGGATGCTGAGGACATGTCCACACATTTCCGCCAGATTTTGGGGCACAAAAAATCCCCGCAATGCAGGACACAAAATGTTTGACCCCAGAATTTCTTGAGGGAGAACCCCTGGGTCCCTGCTTAATATGCATTGTTCAAACATAACCTACTCCCTTGGTAGTAACCTAGGCTTGGCCCGTTAATGCATCGTTATGCTATTTTTTTCCCCCAGCCCTGCTGTAATTATCTCCTCTGACCTGATACCGACCTGATACCAATCACCCCGTTACACTACTTAATCGTTAAGGATGGTTTGACAAATGTTTTTTATTGGAGCCCTTATATCCCCACCACTTTCAACACAAAGTGGCACCCTTGGGTATTATGGGATGTTGTAAACAGGTCACAGGGGAACAGTTATATTATGCATTTCCAATGCTTCACCTGATTTACTGCTGTATTTAAAGTAGTAGGCACTTCCCTGGGGCACTGGTTACCAATGGTTACAGGTGGCCATGTTAAAGGAGAAAAAACATTCAGATTGAAGCCGCTATAGGCTTATAAATGATGTAGCCATTACTGCCTATAAGCACTTGTGTGCTACTCTATCACCCCATGGGATCTAAACCTGTGCAGTGTGGTCACAGGTTCCTACAGTAACAACAATATTTCTTGGTAATTCCCATTACATGGTCAATCTTTCCCTATGTACACCATGTAGGAATTGTTGCTTACCATTTGTTAACACAACATCCAACAACTTCCCCTTCTCTCTATGCTGCTTGTCATACACTGTACCATTGTAGAAACATTTGTTGTAATGGGAAAGGTGATGCTTTCGCAACCTAGCTAAGCTAACAACCTGCACCTACCTGTACAACAGAAAACTGGCCAACCCTGCTTCGCTCTGTTAAAGTGAACGCCAACCCCAGATTCACCCTCATTTTGGAACAAGCTTTGTCCACTGTGTCTGTGATTTTTGTAGCTTCCTTTTGGATGTGTGCTGCTACCTGGCTGCTACCTTTTTATAAAGTCCCGACCTCACATAAACGCTGTTATTAACTGGGGGCTACACACACACAGACATCCTAAACACAGTCAAATAAGAAGGAAAAACACAGGCAGAGGGCAGAGTCTCTGCAGATAAATACACCACCACACACATCTAGGGGGTCATAAGCGATGATTTAGGAGGTTACTTTTGTATGAGTATAGTATACTTTTATGTCACAGTTTGAATGCTTGGCTTGGCAATGGTCAGAATCTAATCACAAGTCAGTTCTTGGTGATTGAATTTGAGGGCAATATTTTTTATTTTGAATTAAATTAGTGTCATTCAGCGTTAAAAAACTCAAAGGCAATATACAGTATGTGTCTAGGGACTGATAAATTCTGGAATGAGGTGTTGCACTTTGCAGAGCACACTAACATGAGCATGTAATTCAGTCCTGCCAGAGTAAGCAGTTCAGTAGGAATGAGCAGCATGTCAAGGAGGGTCAGGGGTTTAGGAGTTAGGAGATGAATAGTGTGACAAGTCAAATGAACATTACTCTGTGTAGTGCAAACATGACAAGTGAGCTGCACTTTGCGGGTCACCGTACTGAAACATGTTATGAGTTTCGAAGTCAACCAAACACAGAAATATTGAACATTTTGATGGGATGTTATGTTCACTCAAATTCTCTAGCTTCAAGAGGACACAGCTGGTTTACAGTAAACAGGATCCTCTAGTGGCAAGGACAGCCCAGAATATGCTTCCAATAATACAAGTAGATTGGTGGGGAGACACAAAAGAGCTGCGGGTAATGCTGCAGATCAGTCCCTCCAAGTAATTAAAGAGAAGAATAATGTGAGAGTACCGAACTGAATGAAAAATAATGAGCTCTAACTATACTCCATATTTTTTATGGGTAATCCAGAATTCTGAATAACTGAGATATTGTTTTAAACACATGCTGTGCAGAGAAAAACGGGAATGAGCATCAATAACAGTGTTCTACCTTTACATGTTCTTGCTTTGAAGCGAAGAGACTACATGTGTCATAGTTCAGTGAAAAAATTAAGTGTCCATCAAATGGGTTCCATCAGTGAATATTACATGTGTGTGGCTGCTGCAGAGTCAATGTTCTGTACCTGCATGTTTCTGTCCCTCCCCTGGGTCCCATCTCAATGATCCAGTAACCAGCCATCTGTCATTGTCATTGTAATTAATCTGGTGCTATTTAGTGGATAATGAGATGCTGTCGTGGGTTTTGTGCAGCTTCACTTCCCAGAGACTTGTTTCCTGTCTCCGTCAGAGCAAGGAGAGGGAGGAGGTGGTGGAGAAAGGACGCAATAGAGCCATACTGCAGCATGGTGGCTGCCGCCGGTGTCGGCGTGCAGATGGTTAGGATATTTCCTCGCCAACATTCACCTGCTCGGAGAACACCGCTCATCACTCGAAAATCACGTGCTTATGACACGAGTGCTCAGAGCAATCAACAACAAAGACACTTGTGAGTCACATACCTACTTGTCTTCTATCCACATAGGACATGTCAGACTCGATAGGCGCGGAGATGGTTTCGAATTATGTGGGGAGGCATAAAATGTAACCTAAGTATGATTGTGGGCACTGTTCCATATTTATCATATTATTTATGGGAAAAGTGCCAATTCCACTAAAGCTAATCTGACAGAGCACCAGCCGGCTCTCAGAAAAATCTTTTGTAATCACACGTGAAAATTAAACGTGGGACTACGAGGGCAGCTCCTGCTCAGGATAGAAATTGCCCTGCCACATGTAATATCTCATGCTAAAGCGTGGCTCTCAACATTCACATCATTTGCTTCCTTCCCTCTAAAAAGAATTCATAGTAGAATTGTATTGCCGGGGAGATGAATACATTTTCACTCTGACAGAGGTGGTGTCAGGGCCTGTGAAATTTCACACGTAAACACCATGAATATAGGTGATCTCCTTCAATCTTTCTCTATGAGTTTTATGCATTACCTACCTCTGGTTTTATTAGTATATATATAGTCTATGTCATATATATCTCACAGTTTTTATAACACTTTACAACAGATCTATGAATTCATCACACCTGCCGAATATATATAAAACAGAGCACTGAAGGCAGACAGGAGTAATTTGATGGACACAAAAATGGCTCTATTACCGCACACAGAACTCCCTTCTTTTTTAAATATAACATAAAATCGATCGATGCTGTCAAAGAAATAGAGCTGTGTAATGGCAGCGGCAGAGCCGTGAAAACAGAATGATGAAATGAACGCATGAAGTTTGACAGTCAAGGGAATGGAGTTATTAAACACAATTTACTTTATTGGATATGAACGGCAGCATCACTTTCCTTCTCAATCATGTTAGCTGCTGACAGCCACCCACAACCGCTGTGATCCAATCAACTCCAAGGAAATGAGGTGAGGACATGACTAAGCAGAATCTGAGCAGAATCTTCGAGGGGATGAATAAATGATCTTTGTGAGCCCCACTGGTCTCTTCATTTTCCACTTATTTACTGCCAAGGGCTGCCATTATCAGCATTTGTTACCAAACTCATTTCAGTGATAAATCTTACCCACTCTCCCTCTCTCTGTTTACCAACAGCGAGGTGAGTGAGCTAACCCTCCGTCAAATCAACAACCATTTCACACACGCAGCGAATGTGACATGCATGCACTCGATAAAGCATCAGATAAGGTATAATTTAACAAAGGAACCAGCTGATCCAGGGTGGTAAGTAGAGGACTCGACAGCGTGTCGACTCGGGCTATAGCTGCACTCTCGTTGGCTAGATTGATGGTTGACACTGGAAGGTAGTCTGTGGGTGCTGGAGTCAAGCATCATTACTGTGGCCAAGCACCCCAGGTATGTGGTTAATGGCAGTAAAGAGAGCAGTGTGCATGTGTGCCAGTTGCTCAATGAGGCTCTGCAATGTGTTGGGAGAAAAAAAAAAAAAAAAAAGAAAGAAAACAAGTGGTGATCACTCCACTGAGCTACAATGTAAAGTGATCATCCAAAGTCATCCAAAGCATGCAAATATGCCCATTCAAACCTTTGAGCTGAATTCAATTATATCATTAGGGACTCAAGATTCTCATTAGTTCTACATTATGGTGTTCAGAGATTCTAGAAAGGGACCACATTTTATTGGCCTTTAAAAACTCAATTTTAAATGTGGCTTCATGAGAGTTTTGGGTGATGATTAGCAGTCAGAAAAGATTCTGAGATCCAGGCAGACTGAAAATGTGCTCTACAGTTCCAATGTGGGTTCTCATTAAAATGTGTGTAAGAAATAAAGCCTGCAGGAGGCTCACTAGTGTGAAAAAGCACTCTTGATATGATGGAGTACAAACTATCCATAATGACTCCAAACAGGGCCGTTTCCTTAAAAATCACAATGCTGCTGGGCAACCCGGCCCGGGTGAAATGGTGCCTGTGGTCCACAGTAGATAAGCATTGATACAGGGTGGCATGGACAGTGATATGACAGTTCTTGCTGTTTGTTGAATAGACTCTGTGCGTCGCTTCTGCCTTGCATAGGCAGCTTGCTAATGTCTGGGCACATTAATCAGAGTGTCATCACAGCAGAAGAGTTATGAATGAGCTACAATGCTGTTGGAGATGGGGACCGCTGGGACATGTACAGCCCTGCTGCTACCATCTTGTAAGCGGTGGGGGAAAGATGCTGCTGCAAATATTGTGTGCACAATTTTCTTGGTGATGTATTGGACAACAGGTAATCTTGATCAAATATATCATTCATCTAGATGTCTGCCCAGTGACAGACAGACAATTATCTAAAAAAAAAAAAATATTGTATTCTCAGTGTCTGTCAGCACTTCATAAAATCCACTGTGAAAAGTCAGAACAAATCTCAAGCTTTAACCATGAGTATGTCTAACATATCACACTTCCTGACACTCTGAGCTTGTAAATCCGACCATTACTCAACCCTTCATCCACAAATTCCCACAATGTGCTGGTGCAATAACTCATAAGACTCCTATTTACACAGTCACATCACCACAACAGGTTTCTGAGATTCTATGGAGATAATATTTTTGCTGTATTCTTTGATGCAGGACTGCAGGTGTTGCACATAAACAAGTCCCAATGTGATCTGTGTGATTGGAATTTCTGCAATAAAGGAGAGTGATTAATAGAGATTAAACACAATACAGTACATAAATGGATGAATGGAGCTGAGCAAATGTTCCACTAGAGGACCTAATGACGGACAATATGCCTGAGAGTAAATTTGAAATTCTGATTACATTGTTGATTAAATGTTAAGTACTGGCTTGAGATGAAAGGTGAAATGGACTGTGTGGATGGGGTATCATCCAGAGATTTGATTGTACCATAAAAAGTAGGCGCATTAAGAAAATCACACTGATTGGATCTGAAAGAGGACACCCACTCCTCCTTCATCTGCATGCTTGGCTCCAAGCTGTACTCTTTTGTAAACATTGTTTGTCCAAACTAATATCTTAATACACCCTTCCGAAAATATGGCACTGCTACCCTTGTGATCCACTCTAATTGTCAGAGGCGGTTTTGTATGATGGCAGGAATTTTTTTTTTTTTGGGATAAATTTGTGTTTACACCCCAGAGCTCAAAATTCATCCAAGAGTCATCCAAAATACAAAATACTAAAAGATTTCACAGGAAAACTAGAAAAGCAGTCAGAGCGTGCAGACCTCCGCAAGTAAGTGATATTCCCTCCCCCTCTGCATCAGATTTTGCAGCCTGCATCACAATTAGGTTATTTGCATCACTATCATTATTAGGTTATATATGCCTTCACCATGGAGACACTGTGGTGTATTTATTTCGTTTTTATTTTGTACCAACACAGAATATAATGTTTTTTTTGTATTTTTCACTTTCTTTTTTTCCAACACAGAACATCAATTTCAATTTTAGAATTACAACAATATTTAGCAAGTAGAACAAGACGTGCTCTCCGGCCACCAGATGGCGCTATTTTCACCATCTTTAGAAACTGGAATTGCTGCTGAGGCTGTCAGAGGATAGACTTTTTTATTATTTTATCCACTTTGCTTCAACCGATCACCACCAAAATTATCATCTGTTCCTTGTCCCATTATCCACCTTTCCTGAAAATGTCATCAAAATCCGTTCATAACTTTTTGAGTTATTTTGCAGACAATCAGACAAACAGAGCAACACCGGTGATAACATAACCTCCTTGGCGGAGGTAACAATATTTGTAAAGGACTGAAATGTATGAAATAAATATGATTTATAAAATATTTTGATCTGCTTTCATTCTTTTATTTACTTCTAAACTTAAAATGATTGAAAAATTTATTAAAAGTCATCAAAATTTAAAACTAATATACTGATGACATTAGTGTATAAAAATGTACTGCTCTAATCATCTTTGTTTAAAAAAATATATATTTAAAGAAAATGTTGACCCTTTAAAGATGTGTCTAAAAAAATGTCTAAAATTTTTGTCAACTAAATCAAATTCTACAGAAACATAATTGAATTGACCATAAAAAGAGTAACCTACAGTATCTCATATAAGTGAGTACACCCCTCCCATTTTTGCAAATATTTTATTATATCTTTTCATGAGACAACACTATAGAAGTGACACTTACTAACTTAAAGTAGTCAGTGTACAGCTTGTATAGTAGTATAGATTTATATAGTATAGATAGCCATCAACATCTAAACAGCTGGCAACATAAGTGAGTACACCCCACAGTGAACATGTCCAAATTGTGCCTAAAGTGTCAATATTTTGTGTGCCAACCATTATTATCTAGCACTGCCTTAACCCTTTTGGGCATGGAATTCACCAGAGCTCACAGGTTGCTTCAGGAATCCTCTCCCACTCCTCCATAATGACATCATGGAGCAGATGGATGTGAAGACACCTTGCACTCCTCCACCTTCAGCTTGAGGATGGTCCACAGGTGCACAGGTGAGTTTAGGGCTGGATACATACTTGGCCAGTCCATCACCTTCACCTTCCTCAGCAAGGCAGTTGTCATCTACTAGGTGTGTTTGGGTCATTATCATGTTGGAAAACTGCATTGCAGCTCAGTTTCTGAAGGGGGGCGATCATGCTCTGCTTGGAATTCATTCGTTCATTCATTCATTCATTCCCTAAATGAACCGAGCTCTCCAGAGCCGGCAGCACTCATGCAGCCCCAAACCATGATGCTGCCACCACTATACTTGACTGTAAGCAAGGGTCCGTTGTCTTGGTGCTCTTCACCGAGGTGCCACACATGTTGTCTTGGTGCTCTTTCAGCATGTGCCACACATGCTGAAAGAGCACCAAGACAACTGTCCCTTGCCTATAGTCAAGTATAGTGGTGGCAGCATCGTGGTTTGGGGCTGCATGAGTGCTGCCAGCTCTGGGGAGCTCGGTTCATTCAGGGAAACATGAATGGGAAACATTCAGAACAGAGCATGATCGCCCCTCTTCAGAAACTGAGCTGCAAGTTTTCATTATCAAGTTTTCCAACATAATAATGACCCAAAACACACCTAGTAGATGACAACTGCCTTGCTGAGGAAGCTGAAGGTGAAGGTGATGGACTGGCCAAGTATGTATCCAGCCCTAAACTCACCTGTGCACCTGTGGGCCATCCTCAAGCTGAAGGTGGAGGAGCGCAAGGTGTCTTCACATCCATCTGCTCCATGATGTCATTATGGAGGAGTGGGAGAGGATTCCTGAAGAAGCCTGTGAGCTCTGGTGAATTCCATGCCCAAAAGGGTTAAGGCAGTGCTAGATAATAATGGCTGGCACACAAAATATTGACACTTTAGGCACAATTTGGACATGTTCACTGTGGGGTGTACTCACTTATGTTGCCAGCTGTTTAGATGTTGATGGCTGTGTTTTGAGTAATTTTCAGAGGAAGGTAAATCTATACTACTATACAAGCTGTACACTGACTACTTTAAGTTATATCAAAGTGTCATTTCTATAGTGGTGTCCCATTAAAGATATAATAAAATATTTGCAAAAATGGGAGGGGTGTACTCACTTATGTGAGATACTGTATATTACAAGGATTACCGTTTCACTTCCTGGTTTCCAAATAGACGGGAATGCTGCTCAAGTACTGGTAAACTTTCTACTTTTTGATAAATTCATTAAATAATATTGCTATCTGGAATGTCTCAACCATAACATGTCAACTCTGTAGCCCTTCTAAATCCAAACTAAATAAGAATAATTCTTTAAAAGTCAGTATTTTGATTGGCATTAAGAGAAGCAGCTTTGAAAAGTAAAATAGCTACTCACTACAACTGCAGTGAAATTAATAAATGTATTACTTTTTGTCAATTTCCATTAGACCTCAACTCCGTCAGATCTTACCTCTGACATCCATTATGTATGCTATTCAAGAAAAAATTAAAGGACTGGGAGGTTAGAGCATTACAAGGTTTAATAGTCAAGACGATGATCTATTTCCCCAGCCTAATTAAAGAGTAAAAATCAAAGACCAAAAAAAGAAAGGTTTTGTCCCAGTCTTCAAGAATGAGTGCTAAATGATGATTTTAGGACTTAAACTTGGCATATAGAAAGAGATAATGCAACAACTACAACAGTAACAGGATTAGAAAGACAGCATTTTCACTGGGTCTATAAAGTGATGCAGTTTGTTTTTCCCACATAAACAGTACTCATACATACAGCACTTGCAGACAACACTTACTAGCATTTATTCTGGAACTTTAAAAGGTCAATCATCTCAATTAACATGCCATAAAAGATGTGTAACATCCTCAGTTTATCTGAGCAAACGTTTGACCTTTCAGCTCGAACACAATTGCAGAAGTCTAGTAAAAAACTGCCCATACAGCAGGTGAAAACACGGACCTTACCACTGTGGTTTGAATGTGACAACAGTGTTTTATCTAATGAGACCCGAAAGACAAAGGACAGGGTTGCAAAGGGAGAGCAGCCAATACCGCAACCTGTAATCCATTCTTCCCTCATCCACTGTAGTTATCCTTGTTTTCATGGGATGAGATGCATGAAGTGATACGTTGCTGCAGCCATTAATAAGGACAGGAGACCTGAATTACATTTAATCGATCGATACATAGTGTCACTGCTGTTAGACACTACTTAACATTGCAGTTACATGCTAACAGCAATTAGCTCATTAATGCAGACCAACATAAGGAAAGAGATAGTGTACTGATGCCCATTTAACACACACACACACACACACACACACACACACACACACACAAACTTCCCTGCTCTGTGATCATCATCTTGTATCCTGAAGCCCCTTCAGCTTCTTGCTACATCGGTCTGGTTGAATAGTCGCACCTCAATTGGATCAACGTGACTGTGTGAATGTCAACAAGCTCCACAGCAACAATTAGCACAAAACTCTAATTGTGTGTGCCTGTTCCTGTGTGTGTTCATGTCTGTGTTGAAGACAAATGACTCAATGAACGAATAAGCTGTGTGTGAAACGTGTGCTAGAGCAAAACAACCGGCGTATTTAAAAGATCAGTAAGAGAAATGAGCGTGGTGTTCTGTAATCTGCATTTTTTTCCCCACACAGACGGCACTTATTAGCGTAATATTCTTGAATTTCTAAAAAGGTCAAGCATCTCAATTAACATGCCACGAAAAAATCTATACCATGCTCAATTGTTGTTCATCCAGAGCAAATCTGCTTGACATTTCAGCTTGAACGCGAGAACGTTCAACTGATTACGCTATATTTTCTGGGGTCAACACTGTCTGAGTATCTGAAACCCACATTTACTGATTTACTGGCCCAGATTTCACTCATCTACACATGAAAAGTATGTTCGTTCCCACCAGAATTTCTCCTGTTGAACACTATTACAATACTGATTACTAATAAGCAGCTGGCGTAGTGCCATTGTGGCAGATGAGAATAGATAAAGTCGTACGAATGTGTTAATGTGTGTGTGAAACCTGTGCTACTTCTAGATGAAAGAGAAAATTCACCTCTCCCCTTCATCTCCACAGGAAGGCTACCTTAATGATGTCTGATTACACTGCTTTGAGCTTTGTGTGCTTTAAACTTCAAATAAGTCTAGACCATTGTAATGTCAAATAAAATAATGGATGTTTGAGGAGTATGGCTTTTTTTCATCATCGTAATGTCAACTTGCGTGACAAACATCACGGAAGACTGTGATATTACATATACACTGTGATATAACAACGTACTGACTAACATTCTTTCAGTGGCTGCAATTTTGTCAGATACATGCCATGCTGTTGACTCTCTGGTCAATCAGACAGAGCTGTCGCCATTAGACAGGGTCCAACAATTAGGACCGCCTCGTGGCCTGGGGCTAGTAAAATGTCCCCTCAGGCCAGTAAATATATTCAGTCAGTTGTCCGATCAGGCCAGCATTTGAAAAAAAGTGAGCAAGCAAGCAACATTACTACATCTGCTCTCATATATGTGACTACACTTTGCCTATACAGGCAGGCTTGTTTGCTTGATAGATGAAATGGCAGTCAATCCTCAAACAGCATACGAACTGAAATGCAAAAGATCATTCCTTACATCTTGGACAAAACATATAAGAGTGGCATTGGATGTGCTCATAGCAGACAGGTGTATATACATACTGTGCAAGTCTGAGTAAAGAACTGAGTATGCTTTAATACCTGTTTTCTTTATTGCAAGTAATATCATTATATAATCTAATAAAAATAATTTTTCTCAAAAATCAAGCAAAACAAATTATCAGTCAAAATCATTGCTCTTGCTTTGCCTATCTCTATAAATGGCCAATCAAAGTTCAAAAAGCCTCACACAATGCTTTTGTACAACTTCAAGGTTTAATTTGAGAGCATTTAAAAAAAAATCCTCTTATCCTCTCATTCTTGTAACAAAAAAAGCTTCTGATTGTCTATGACAACAGGCATAAGAATATGAGCAAACCCACATATTGGAGGAGTTGTATGTCAAGTGTGGTCGTCATGCTGTTTCTGTTGAATGGTAAACTACTGACTATGTTCATGGTTCGGTACAACAGACATCCCGTCACAACAGCATTGTATTAACATTGGACATTGTTCATTAATATATACAGTACATAAAATATGTATGAATGAGACCATTGCAAATAAAGTATGTCTAACGGCATGTCAAATAGAGGTTATAACAATAATCTTACATGTAAATGTTGTATTAGCAAAACATATTTTGCATCCAAAGCATCAAAATATCTGTTGAGTACAACTGTTGTTAAACAACACATTTTCCAATTGTTGATTATTATAGTTTCTGTTTTGTTTTATAGAGATGGAAGTACTCCCCAAAGTAAAATAATCATTAATTGGAGGTGAGAATGGAGTAAAATTAGTTACACGTAAAACAATAAATAAAAGAAAAGAAAAAAACAGTGCTGTTTGTTCAGGTTATTTTTTATGAAAGTCTCTGTTTTTATTAGCAAAATTTCTGCCAGTGGAGATGCTTGCAATGTGCTCTCCATCAAAAGAGTAAATTGATGCCATGTTTACATTTGGGTCATGGAGAACGCTGTCAGACAGAACCCAAGAGCATGAATTCATCAAAACATACAACAATTCCTGTGTTACTCAGTTGGTTTAAGCATTACAAAATTATCTGCTTGTCCTGGCCCCATATCCACAGTAGAAAGACTATAAAACTAGAGCCATGTAAAATTTATTGTATCAAGGCCTAACCAGCCATCTGTAGATGACATACTATAGTACTGCCTTCTACATATATTTATAATATGCAGTATAGCCAAAATGAGTTAAGGCCAAAGCACTAAAACTGATGACCATGAAGAGACTTTTACTCGTAGAAGAGACTCCAGAGCACAATTTGCAATGCTCGACATTCATTAATTAGACTTCGAAAAGGCATTGCAGTGCTCAGGAGCCCTATTCCTGATATAACAGGCTGAAAACTGTAAACCTAGAGGGATTCTACAAAGCAATTCTTAAAAACAGAGCTTTTGAAAACACATTTGATGCCATTCGGTATAGAACGTACATACATTAGACAGGCATAAAAGAAATAAGTGGGGTCACCAAGAACTAATATTAAAAGTCTGCAAATGGATGGTGAATTTTATTACATCTGCGCATGTAAATCCCAGGTGTTTCATTCACATCAAACTGCTTCTGACACCTCTCTCTACGTAACATGCAAACAAGAATTACTGGCTTGAATCCCTATTGGAAGATAAGGCCAGCCTCTGTGTTAAATGGGATTTAGACGGAAATGTCAGCTGGACTCATTTGGGTGATAGAAGCACAGTGGAGTGGCCATTAAACAGTAAAACAGCTCTCTTTATTTGGAGGCTGATAGATGAGGCAGTCATCTTTATTCACAGCCTTCCTTGTCAAATGGAACAAATCTTTGTGTGGCCCCTTCCTTCTTCCTCACCCTGTTTTTCTCTCTTTCTCACAAACACACATGCGGCATCGTTATGGAACAGAAGAAACCTCTCCAGACCTTTGTAATTAATAACAATGGTGTAATTAAAGGCCGTCTTCTCTTCTGGGTTTTTTTTTTTTTTTTTTTTTTTTGCAATGTAACAATTATTCTGCCCTAATGAGTTTGATCCATTGCCTGCACCCTGTGCTGTTCTTGAAACCCCACTGTGACACCCAGGCAACTTTTGATAATGAGGTTAGAGGGAGAGGATGGGGTGAGGCATCAAATAGGGTCAGGGTGACAGTTTGGCCGGAAAGATCAATCTCTCTGCATGGTGGCGACGCAGGTGCAGCGTGGTGCCATTCAGAGGCAGGAAGGTAAGACAAGCCCGGGGGGTAGTTAGGTTGAAATGACACCAGAGTGAGTGAGGAATGAGGGACTTAAGTAATTAAGTTGAGACCACAGCGGTGGAGAGAGTTGGAGGGTCATGTCAAAGACAGCAGAAACAGAAAACATCACACAGGATGAGTCAGACAGGAGGGGATACATGGGGTGTGGAGGAATTAAACAAGACATAAAGGACACAACACAAAAAGGATTACAGGCTCTCACAAAAGTTAAAGGAGGCACAGACTTGGTTTGTTTTTATATTATGGTGCCCGTCAAAGCAGTAAAGACAGATGGCATAGTAACCAGTGGCCTACAGAAAATAGGCCAATCACGTTACCTGCTTACTGGTGCACACTGTTTCAAACCAAGCTCGAGTCACATTTAGGGATCATTACACGTATCAACGCATGATTAGATAAGGATAACATCTCTGAGGCCCAATGACCCTTTCAGTCCCCAACTCTTCTTGCATGCTGGATTCAAAAGCAACCAGATAGAGTCAGTGGGTATGTCTGATTTGGAGTGGTGTGTCTGGTCATGGCAGTCTGGTGACAGGCGATAGATCTGATCATCTGACAGGTCTGAAAACTCATACGCACTCCACATGACGCACATCTTTGAAAGCATTCATCTTGATAAGGTTCACATCATTCAATAAGAGAGACTTGTGTGCCTGTGTGACTTGCTAATGTGTTCTGGGTCAGCAATACCAGTGCAGAGAGACACTCAACAAACTGGTGAAAAAGGGATACCTCTGTTATTTGAAAGAGCGACAGAGGGATGAAATCTAAACTGATCTTGAACAACTTTGTCATGTATTTGTGCACACGTGGCCCTCATTATTCCCACTTGGATAATGCTGTTTTTTGTCCCACTTAACTGTTCCTACCTATTCCTTTTACAATTTATTTGCTTGATTTTAGCTGTAGGAGGTTTGACATGTTGTATGGAGTCCCACAAGGGTCTAATCTCAGACCTCTTTTGTTTAATCTTAAATGGGTGTACTTTCATTTGAATATATCAACAGGAAACAAAAGATCAGTTATCATTACTATGCAGATGATACACTATTTCACATTTTACTATCTCCTGATTACATGAGCACTTTAGAGTCATTGTTCAACTGATTGAACAACATCAGTCTCTGGCTCAAAGGCAGCAGGTCTGGACCACTTTGGAGTCTCAGCCCCTCAGGATGTTTACTACTTAATATATTCAGTAATTTGAAATTTGCTATTATCAGGATTCTGTTTTTTCCTTCAGCAATTAATCTCTGAAGTTGATTATTTCGTTCCTTTCTATTCTTTTTTTTTCTAAAAACAGATTATGGTGTGTAGCTTGCCAGTTTCTGTTTACTATGGAAGTAATGAGCACTCACAGTAATGTATTACTGAAACCTTAAGAGAATCAATATGAGCTCCAGGCACACAAAAATGTATTACACACCTTAATAGTTTTTCAAGATGTTCTTACAAGCTACTTATTGCATGTTAAAACCCCGTGTTGATGAAGTAGTGTTGTGTTTTCCAGTCTAAGACAGCACTTTACAATTGACCAAGGGTGCAATGTGCGGGTGTGTGTGTGTGTGTGTGTGTGTGTTAACATGTGTGGTGTGTCCATTAATGACAAGAGTTTTTCCTTCTCAGTTATTCATTCCCTGCGGCACTCAATTAAATGTGACACTGACAGAGACTTGAACCCAATCAACGTCCTCTCTGTGCTTTTTTTAATAAGTGTGTCTAATTACAACACACCCACATAATGAATACCACAGTAATTATCATGGCCAAGAATTTATGTGAGAGAAGATAATAAAAAGATCACAGTTGTGACTAATGATCTCGCTTTACTTCTTTCACTGACCGTAACTCTGATCCTTTTTCATTTAACATAAACCACACCTAACTCCCTCTGTGCAATACAGTGAGATACGACATCTATATATATATATATATATATATATATATATATATATATATATATTTTAAACTTTCAGATTTAGTTTTAGCCTTCAATGGAAATGGGCTCTGTCGGCAATATTTCTTGATGGCTATTCATAGTTATTGGCTGAGCAATTGAAGAAAATGATTCAATCACAATTCAAATCACATTTAATACAATGGCTGAACAAGCACAAGAACTATCAGGATGAATTTCTATGTGAGATTTGCAGACAACTTGAGGAAGGCATAGCGAATTATTGCTCTGTTGACATCGTAAACTGCCACAGAGCAATTTACATGTCGTAATAACATGCGTTCAGAGAGGAATCTGCTGAGGAAGATACAGGGCTGATCAAAGGCCATCAATGTAACCAGCTAAGCCGACTTGATTGAAGTTACGTTTGGAATTGCTGTCTACTGTGGAAACTCGCAAAAAACGAGAGACGAGTGAGGCGCAGAGTCAAATTAGCAGGTGGGGACCAAGACACTGACTGGAGCTTAGACAGAGAGCCCTAACCAAACACCTATGTTCTCCTACAGCTCGGCATGCTGCTTCTAATTAAAGGAGCTGTCACGTCCCATTGAGCAGATTGCTACCCTCCAGTCGGCCTCCCAAGGACCAAGAAACAGTGCGTATGAGAAGATTCACCTTAATCCTGCAACACATACACTTATCTCCTGTGCAGAGTGCTGGGAAAGCAAAGAGAAGGAGGGAGGTCGGGAGAAAGAGTTAGGGGAAGAGAGAAACCGAGAGAGAGGTGTGTGGGAAGACGATGTGAGAAAGCAAGGCAGGGAAAGAATGCAGATTCTCAGAGAGGAAAGGAAGAGATGGAGTGAGAGTACGAAAATAGAGGGAAGTGGAGGTGCAGAGGTGAGGAGAGATGGCAGAGGAAGACGAGAGAGACGTTCTGCTCTCTGTGTTTTTGAATATGAGCAAAGCCCCTGGATTAATCAGGCTGAGTCATGGTGCCACAGGGGGCATCTGTTCTGTTTAGCCCTGTTCAGACTGTTGCACTCGCCAGCAGGCTAAAAGATCCACTCACATTCACCCGAAAGACCTAATTGCAATCTGCAAAATGTTCTCAACAGAATGTGTTTGTGTGTGAGAGAACATGTAGGACATTATTAACACACTGCTGCACAAGCACACATACATATGATACTGCCTGCAAATTTGAAAACTGACAAGACTTTTTGAAGAGAATACTTTCCAACACTATGTTACTATATTGGTTTATCAAGTACATCAACGTGCAGTTACTACATCAGACTTGGATTTGAGTTCCTTCATTTGCCCCTAATTTATCATCTTACATTAATTCATTAGTAGCATTTTCTACCTAAGAGCAAAACACCTCTTACACTCTGGCTTTAATGCAAAATACAAGGTCGTAAAATAACTCACGAATGTACATACACAAGTGGGTGTTTCTGTTGTTAGTAATGGTGAAAACTCTCCATGGGTTTGACCAAGGTGTGCATCAATCACAGGTGAAAATTACTTTAATGATTTTAAGTTTATGGGCTTGTTTAATTTGTGTGGCCATAAATGTAAAAATCCAGCTTCGACATGCAGTTAAGGCTGTGTTTACGAAGCAAGCAGTCTAATTAGGCGTCCCTCTCTCCTGCTTTTTTGTAGTTTCATCCACAATCATTCAGTAAACGACCTTCCTCTGGCTGCAGAATGCCCCTTTGACAGTAAAGTACACTAAAAACTGTCTCATAACACCAGGATTTATTCAGAAAAAAACCTTGAACTGTGTTCTCACCTTGGGATGGTCATCCAAGCTGGGACTGGCCTGCAATATTGTAGTACTCAAAATCAGTCTTGGCTTTAAGACCACTTTTTAAAGGTCTTCGTCTCGTGTTTGTTTGCTCATAGAAAAAAGAAAATTCCTTTATATAAAACTCACCTCTGCAGTGACTTTTCATTATTTTATTAAGACATTCTCATGGTTCATGTAGAGATACACACACACTCTTTGGGTTTTTTTTATGGTTATGTAGATCTTTCACATCAACTTGAGGACTTCCTATGATTTACATGTTCAAATTTCTATTTTTAAATGTGTCATGGGGTGTGGGACTCAGACTGGTCTGGTCTTGGTCTTGACTTGGTCTCACCCTGCCTGGAGTTGGGTACTGAACTTGGTACTTTTAAGGGTACTGACAGTTACATCTGTACTACCAAGTACCAATTTACGTTAAATCCATTAGCGCTAAATATCAGTAGCTGAGAGAGCATGTGGGTAAGACCAAGATTAGATAAGAGGTGGAAGTGTTGTAAAGTACCTGGAAACCAGCCACAGAGCTCTGAGGTTCGCAAAGGAGCTCCACTGAGCAACCTAATTCAAGTTCAGACAGGGAGGTGGAAGCACCCCAAAGCTGGGAAGCCAACCATGGAGCTCAGCAACTGCTCCGCTGGCCATTCTGTCGGCCGCTCCATTGGCCGCTTCATTGGCTTCCCAGCAAGCCAAAACTATCGCTGAAGCAGTACCAAATTACTAGTCCCAAATTCAGTACTACTATAGTTTTAATGTGATGGTAACCCAAGCGTAGCCCTGCCTCAGTCTTGGTCTTGACTTGGGCTCAACCCCTCAAAGTCTTGGGCTTGTCTCAACCTCAATACACTCTAGTCTTGGTCGTGACTTGAGTTTTAGTGGTCTTGACTACAACACTGCTGGCAAAGCCAAAATGTAATACAGTTAGATTGGTAGTGGATGCAGTATATACCTAGTGAACAAAGTACTGCAGTTTTGCATTTACAAGAGAGAGCTGTCTGTAGTTTTGGTATTTCGTCAGAG
Source organism: Epinephelus fuscoguttatus (assembly GCF_011397635.1). NCBI lineage: Eukaryota > Metazoa > Chordata > Actinopteri > Perciformes > Serranidae > Epinephelus > Epinephelus fuscoguttatus. Next base: position 21,371,293 of record NC_064756.1, read on the forward strand.
AGGTCACGTGAGGTAGCCAGTATAGCCATTGTGAAAAACTCATGAACATACTTAGAATTGCTGTCATGTTTCGCCACAGTTGAGGATATTTTGAGTATTTATGTAGAGGGTTGATTGAACTGATATCAGCCAGCCAATCAGGAGCATGTATTTTTTAAGACTGTGATACAGGCTATATGTGTCCATGTGCACTAATTTCATATATACATGTATAAGGCTCCGAGTAAGGTCTTGGCAGCCTGACATTGTACTTTCGAGAATAATCTGCAGAAATAACAGAAAATTAAATCAATTTCCACTCCTTGTTCACCTGATGACTTTTACTCTAACATGTTTAAACAATAAAATTAAAGAAAATGATTTTTCAATTTTTTTTAGTCTTCTTTTGATGGCACAATCCCTTCTAATATCTCACCTTAGTTTAAGATAATTAGTATTTGCTGCAGAGTGATATGCATGTAATACTTGGCCTCAGTTAAACACATCTTTGAAGTGAGAAAGAGAGTTAATTGTGCTTCTCCACAAACAGACTGAGACCAAATATCAGCTTTCACAAGGCTGTGAGAAAAAAAGAACCTTCAACCTTTTTTCACAGTTTCGAAATTATCAAGAAGCTGTAAAAAGACAAAATCCAATCTATCAATGACAGTTGGTATGAGGTACTGCAGCATTACCTTGCATGACATCTAACCTAAATTTCAGTCAAACCATACAACAGACAGTGAAGCAAGAAGGGGATGGAAAACGAAAAATTCACTGCAGAGTGAGAAACACAAGAAGCCTGACTGATCTTTAAAGATCCACTTCGACAAATCTAAATCTGGACAAAATTTTCCCTGGACTGTTACACCTCAATTAAAGCTTTCTGGCAAAGCAAAGTGACACTTAAACAATAAAATTAAACTCCAAAAAAGGAACAGCTACCTTCAGACAATTAAGGTGGATGAGATGCTTAATTATCTCTGGAAGTTAGCTCCTCAAACAAACAGTCATCGTCATAAAATTAGTGAGCTACCAGCGCTTCTAAAACCAAATTGTAAAGGCTGTCCAATGCCTCACTAAAGGGGGTGGGTGCCCCACATGAAAAATCTGCACCCTTGCCACAAAGGCCGCAGGTTTGATTCCAACCCGTTGCCCTTTGCTACATATCATATCCTCTCTTTTGCCTTTTCCTATCCCTGTACTTCCCTTCCCCTTTCCTATCAAAAAAGGCATATAGCCAAAAAAAACTGAATAAAGATAATTAAAAATATACAATAAAATCAAAACAAAATGTACATAAAATCACTGGGATCCTAAAGGACAAAAAAAGTTAAATAACTAGTAACAATTAAACTTGGTATCATCAGTTTTGGATACTTTCCGCAGACAAACCACAATAAAGTAAAAAGAAAAATGAAGACAGGAGCAAAACCAGTAACATCAAGATTTATTCCAGTATTCTCCCATATTTTATGTCTACACTACCACACTGCCTACACTTTGCAGCAAGAAACATCTTATAACTCCCAGTTAGAAAAGCCCACCATCGTCTCAAGATGAGATCTTTATGCCCTTCCCACAGCGCCCATGATCCTGGCCGTGGTTACGTAAGGCTCAGTGTGAAGAAGAAGAAAAAGAGAGCTACTTCAATTAACGTTAATGAGCAAAAATAAATCATGTTAGCAGGGCTCAATGGTGATGATTCACTGACTGGAGCCATTAACACAGACTGAGCGAGAAAGCTCATCATCAACCTAGAACCCTGTTCATGTTGACACATCCTCACTATAATGTCTTAGCACAGAAGAAACCATCACCTCAGAGAGCATCATGTCACGGTGTGCTGATCATAACTAATTTCATTTGGTGTGATTTTGAGCTGTATGTTTTATCTGTGCTTTCATGGATGTAAAGAGTCTGTGTAATAATGAGTCTCAACAGCATCAACCACCCCAGGCTCCAAAGCCACAGTCTGCTTCAGACACAGACAGCTGGCAGATGTTTAAATACACTGTTGCCCAACTTCAGCATAAAGACTTCAATTTCAGTGTGTGCCAAACATGAAAAAATGAGCTAATTGCCTTTCTTGCACAAAAAATCTATCTCCATGGTTAGAGCAAGACACCCTATGATCAAACATCAATATCTTCACAGCAGGAGTGTGCAGCCGCTAAACTCCTGCCTGCGGCAGAAAAGACCCATGCAACATTTCGCATCAGAAAAATATTCTACTAGAAAATTTTCACTGATGTCAATATGAGAATTACCCTTTTGATGCACCCCCTGGGTATAGATCGTCCAGCTTACACACATACATAAAAGTATGCATAGACAAGCACGGAGGTGGGAGGAAGTGGTAAATCTCCATCCTACCACCCCTCCCACCCCTCCTCTCTTGAGTTTCCTTATCAATCGTGCCCAGCTCTCCCAGGGCTCTGTAATTTCCAAATAAATAAATCATTAGTGGCTCCAGCATGAGGATTAATCAGTGGCTACCGCTGCCGCTTCTGCCTCTCCGTGGGAGTGTACCGTCACTCCCACCACATTCACATCAAGCCCCATCAGCAGCAACTAGCTGGGCTACGTCGATTGGCAGCGCTGACTGTGGGGGATTAGAAGTGGCAGCCTGGAACCTCCACATAATGCTCATTTCAGCTCTCTCTTTTTCTCTATTAGACTTCTTCTTTCACTTTAAGAGCCTTCCTCAGATTAATTCAGGCTTTATTAAGGAGCAAGTGTAGCATAACCGTATATTTACAGTATGTGTGTGTGTGGTTGATCTATAATGAAAATCTGGGATATGAGGATGATCTAACTTTGAGGGAAACATGTTGATAGCGGTTTTTAAGAGCTCTTTTTAATTGGGTCATTGAGTAAAGGGGGGTTGGTGGGGTAAAGACAGATTGATACAGCGAAAAAGGGCAAAGAGATGGAAGGAGGAAAGACAGGTTGAAGAAAGCTGGGTAGAACTAAGTGCTCTGCTGGATCGAAGTGAAGAGAACAAGTCCAACTAATCGTTCACGGAGCACTCAGGCCACTGAAACGGCTAATGGATTTTTTGTTTGTCCTCAAAATCAAATGGTTCTTTGATGTGCCATGGATTTATTGCATCTGCACCTACACTGTATAAAATAATGGATGTAGCTACCATGATGTCACCCATTGGTTTGTGGATGCAAGTGCTGAATCTTTGAGTTCTGCATTTCAGCCCCTGCCATCTTGGTTTTAGGGGGCCAGAGGGGAACATATTTGGACAAAAGGATGGAGCTGTGGAGGAGCGAGGGGTGGATCTGACTGAGAACTTAATGTGAGATCTCGTAGACATCCTGTCACTCAAAGTGGCCACACCCTTAATCATGGGTAACTTTAAGCCTTAATAAAACAGGTGAGTTATATAAAAACGAACCCCCGTACAGTTATCATGAAGGGTGAAATTAGCTGTCATTTTTTTGTACCAGGCTATAATAGGGCTGGGTGATATGGACAAAAATTCATATCTCGGTATTTACAGGCTGACTGGGGATACACAATATATACCTCAGTATTTTCTACAAAATGGGCTACATGTTCAGCTGCAAGTCAAAGCCACATTTGAGATGTCACAAGCCTGTGATCAAAATAAAATGTAAAGACAGGGATTTTATTTCCATTTGAAAATATGCAGCTGCACAACAGTTACACCTCCAAAACACTAGTGGGAAGCAGGGTTTCTGTGAAGTGCTGTAAAGTTTAGTTGATTCAAAACACAACTAAAACACACACTAAACACACATTAAACATAGCTTACTAGCGACAATTTCAAACTCAAGTACACAAATCTGCTTCACTACAACTCGCAGCATTCACAAACAAAGCACTTGTCTTTTGCTGGACACATTTCCCCACAAATACAACATGCTAATGTTCTTAGCACAAGCCAATAGCATTTTACATTGTATATATCAGCCTAGTGGCTAGCGGACTTTCCTCTTCTCATGTGAAGCCAGGGACAACAGCAGCATTTAATAAAGGTAACATTACAAAATTCGGTTCCATTCCAACTCACAAGGTTCAAAACAACTGTCTTATACTAAACATGTTTTCCAAACAAATACAACATGCTAACATTATTAGCACAAGCCTATGGCATTTTACATTGTATAAATTAGCCTAGCAAATAGCAGAGATTTCCTCTTCTCATATGAATCCAGGATAAATCACACACATGACTTAAAATGCTATTTTGTGGATGCTTTATTGTCTTCACAATTTAATGTTTCTTATCTGTGAAATTAAAATAGATAAAAGCTTTGTTTTCACTGGCAGGAGGTCTGTGTCGCCACAACGTGTAGTTACATTTCTGGGGAGGTGCATGTCAGGCTGCGGCTCTAAAAAGTTCTGCTGGAGAACTTGTGAGTGAATGTGTGGGTCAGAGCTGTGCAGAGTCTAACAGAGGAGAGATGCACACTGGTATGCATCATGTAATGCAATTTAACCCTATATCGATATAAAATAAATTTATATTTTGCTTGAAAATATATCGATATATTGAACATAGTCGTTATATATTGCCCACCCCTAGACTATAAACATATTTACTTATGCTGTAGAGTTGAGTATTTTAACATGGCTGTTTCTGGGCATTTACTCCATTTTGGAGCCAGCCTCAAGTGGCCATTCAAGGACCTGCAGTTTTTCACACTTCTGCGTGGCTTCATTTGTCAACACCACAGGCTGCTGTGTGATCTGCACAAAGTGAGTAATATCAAAATAAATGAAATAAAATTATGTCTGTAGCACTTCAAAACCAGCTTTCCATGATACCTCACTTTCACAATGCAGCATAAAACAAAGAGAATGAAGAGGTAGTGAAATATTTATTTTCTTGGGTGGTGTAAACAGCTTCCATGACACCACAGATGCATATTAGTCTGTCTGAGGAGAGGGGTATGGCCAGCACCACAGGAGCCAGGAGGTTTCTATCCAGAGGAACAAGACTGCAGAGCAGGAATTGTCCAGTGTCTATTCAGTCAGCCAAGACTTTAATCATCATCCATCATTTTTTTATTCTCAAGAACACTGCATGCCACCAAGAAATTGCTGTGTCAACCTCGCCATTATCATCCCCTCACATATGAGTAATTCTGGGTGAAGTAACAACTTTAAAAACAACATGTATGGAAATGTGCCATTTCTAGAAAATACTTCACAATAATGCCTTTAGTGCAGCACTCATCGAGATGTCAACCAAGTCACCTTAAAAGCACTGACAAATAGGTCATGAGAGACGAAAGCACAAAATGCCATTATACAAAACAATTAAACTTCACATCCTTATATCCACTGCTATGAAAACCTGTATGTTTTAGTATTTCATCAATCTCACAATAACAAACTGGCAATTTGTTTCTCTCTTTAACAGTCTACACACACACTTTCAATACTTTTGTGTTCATTTTAATTGATATAAAGCTCTGTACACGTTTGGTTTAAAGCTAACAGTATTATTTTAAAAAGAGTGACATGACACATCTGTACACATCATGTTGGAGACATTGCTGTAGTCAAATAAAAGGGCAGTGAAATAGAATCCTATTAGCAGAATACTGGTGATTACCATCTGTGGCTAAGATTTCTCAGCCAACTGACAACTACACAGCATAAATTTTAAATCACTAAAATCAATGAATACATTGATTGATGGGTTGGACTGGCATAAAGTGAAGACGTGCAAACCAACCGTGTAAAATAGAACCGCTGTAAATGCCGCCACCTCTGTTATTGCTATGTAAATCCACATCAAACCAGCTGTGCAGAGGTGCAGCAGCACAGACGAACACGAGAACACGACTACGCCACTGTCCTATTTTCCAGTGCTGACTTCAGGAACCAGTTCAAGAAAAGCAGTGTTGTTTTTTATACTTTCTCCCTCGCTTGGCATATCCCAACTCGTGTACTTTGATTTCTTCTCTTGTCAAGAGACAGCAAGTCATCATCTGTGGTCTTGTAGCTATTACAATGGAACAGGAGAAATTTATTTTTGAGGTATAAAAATATCCAGGCCTCTGTGACCTACAGTCCTGGTATTCTAAAGCTGATATTAAAAAAGACATTTCCTGGTGAACAGTAGTTGGAGAGATTGTCTCTTCTGGTAAGTTATCACATAAAATAAGACACAAACAACTCCCGAATCCAGGGCAGAGCTCCAAATTTACTTAAAATGCTAAATATATTGCTTTATATGCTGTGCAGTCGTGCTCCAGTGTGTACTAGGGATGTCAAATTATACAAGCTGCACTGTGGTGATGGTGTGCTTTGGACTCCTGTTTTTGACTGTTTGGCCTAAGAATTCAGTCCGTCTACATAAAGCACAGAAAGGTTTTCTTGTGTTTTTGGATATTGTTGAGAGCGCTACATTGCTGATTGTTACTGCAAGGTTATGCTAATAAATAGATTCAGCATTCTGTATAATACGACTGGGACCATCAGACCCCAGGCTGTAAAACACAAGAACTTTACTACCTGGCATCTCCTTCTGTTTCCAGTCTCCACAAAATATAGATTCTAGCTATCAATGAGACTCATTCCCAACACTTGAAGTGTAGCCCAAGATTCCATTAACAAGTCTGTCTATGGTAAAGAACCAGCACAGGAGACAGATACATATACGATCTGACAGGTCCAGGCCAGCCCGCCTCTCAACAGGAATAAATGACTGGCAGATGTGCATGTAAATCTGCTCAGAAGGCCACATAGTCAGCAACACAGCTCCTCATTCATAAAATGCATTTGCAGCTTTTAAGCTGGGCTCTGTTTAACCTTGCCAAACCCAATGAGGTGAACTTTGCCTGGCCTTGTACTTATCTGGTTGTATAAGAAGAAAAAAACAGATTTTGACATTAGTAGTTGTAGGCACAAACACACAGTACATCTGTCGTCTTTGAAGTGAAAGAAGGTAAAAACTGAGATTTGATGATAATTAATGCCAATGAGTACATTTTCTTTTATTCTCTGGCTTCAGGGTTTGCATTAGTGCAGTATGTTAACTAAAAAGGGGCTGATACAAAAATCTGACACATTACAGGGACAAAGTGCTGCTGCAAAGTGCCACTGAGAGGATGAAAGACAAACATTTTTCAGTTCTAGTGTGCTATTACTGCAAACGTGACACCTCCTATTGCCTAACAGGAGAGGGAATTAATTATGGCTGTTGTACATTTTTTCCAACCCATTCTCATTCCCAGGGCTTCAAATACAGCAGCCTGGTCAGTGGCCCTTGACTTCTGTTACCGGTGCATAAGGCACCCTACAGTGAGATGCTCCCTAACATGAGCCCCGTTTACACCAAACACTTTCGGTATGGTACCTTTGGAACCAAAAGTAACCCTTCAGACATGGTACCTAGACCCTAGTGTTCCAACGCAAACAGTACCCTTAAATGTGGGCGTGGTTGTTGTCACTCACTGCTCCGTCCAACACTCACTGTATTTCCTCATTACCAGTGACTCAGATGGAAGTCTGCACCGTGTTTATTGTCCACAGAACGAGGCTGCACGCTGACATTTTTAGAGCAAAATAAACCAGGCTGCAGTGAGAATCTCTCTCCATGGGATATTTAAAAATAGCGGGTTTGTGTATTTAGTCCTTCTCAGGCAAGCTCGGGGGTTTAGTGTTGCTGTAGACAAGTGAGGATTGGAATATATGCAGTTCACATAACCCGGCCAAAATTAATATATATAAACACTTGAAGATCCACTCATCACTAAAAGTGTATGCCATATAAAAACTAAAGTGATGGCCAAAGTTGTCACAGTGAAATTTAAGGTGTGTCGATTGATTCAGGTCTTCACCTCATGCATTGAGTAACATTATAAGTTAACATTCCACCTTAAAGTCGCCGGCAGTCGGCCCAGTGAATTAAATTATTTTTTCTCCGACTAGAGGCAGCAAAACATCCTTTCATTTTATAATTACAGTAATAAAACTCTCCACAGTATGAACAGTGGTTACATGAGCTTCAAAACCAGCCACAACTCAGCCCTGAGCAGAGTGACCGTCCTCTATTAACCAATCAACAGACTGCAGTGTTCACAGCTCCACCTTTTAGTACCAGATCTGTGTGCTAGGTACCCCAACAGAGGGGGGACCAAAAATGGGAACGGTACGGAACAGTTCCATTGGTACCATCCACAACTATCCACCGTGGAAATGGAAAAAAAGCATACCGTACTGAACTGAACCGTACCGTACTGCTCGGTGGAAACGGGGCTATAGTTACTGGCCAACATCACATGACATGGTCATGACATGATATAGTCATCACGTGACATACTTGTTAAGTTATTGTATAAACATAATTATCATTTATTGTTTTTCTAAAACCTAACCAAATAGGGCTATTTTTTCTGCCTAAATCTGCAGTAGTATCAGAAATCAGAAATACTTTATTGATTCCCGAGGGGAAATTATGATATTTTAGCTTGTTATTTCAATAACACTGGACAGTCTTTGCTGCGGCAGTGCAGTCCACACTGAAGTTTATGTAGTCAGCAAGACACTTTGTAATCCTGTCAATGTCCTCTTCATAAGGCTCACAGAGTGCCTCCCAGTGTTGGTGGCAAAATTCACATTTCCTGTGAAGTTTATTTTGAAAGAGACTGTAGCCTGAAACTGACACGGACACGGATACTTCCAACACTGACACTACGGGGGTACTGAGAGCGTCATCATTTGAAGTAAAGGGTCACTGAAGCTGCCAATTTTGACAAGATGAGAATGTAAATGCAATGATTTTTCCACAGGAAGTGCTAAGTGATTCTTAAAGGATGACTGAAGTTGAGGTTAGAGGTTTGCATCTACAATTGGGAATTGTGCACTGGAATGTATTTAAAACAGAGGGCCGAATTCACAAAAAATGAACTGCGGCCGCTGACAGCACCTTGAATTGCACTTCACTTGCACCCGCAGTTTGCTTCGTCTTAACGTCCTATTCACAAAGGATACTGCACTAATGATATACCAGCGCAAACACGCCCATAAAGTTTGGCAGCTGAGTGCAGTTTGCCCCTGATTTGCCCCTGATTGCAATCAGCCACATGGCAAAGTATAAATGCTGGCTTTGCGCCAAGAACACCGTGGCAGAACAATGGCAGACTTTGTTTGGCAAAGTACTGAATACTGTATACCCTCATGTAGTGATGTCTGCTGGTGAGTCAGTCTAACAGTGTCGGATCACTGCTGCCACGATCACTGGAAAGTCTGGGCGAGAGGCTTCCACAGAGGAGCGCCCAGTTTGCAACAGCTTTCTAAACACGTTATTTACTTCACTCAAACTGCGTGTGGCTATTAGCGCTGGTGTTAGTGAATTAGACGTTGTTTATCAATGAGGCTCATTTACATAGAAAGGGGCAATTTTTGCGCCAAATATATGCATATTGCCTTATTTAAATATGTGCAAATAACACCGGAGCACCGAGACGCAATCTGCTTGGCAGCGTAGTTAGTGGAGCATTTCACCCTCTGCGCGTGCTTTGTGAATTAGACGGTATTTGTTTGCTCCATTTTTACTGGTTTAGCAGCCGCAAAAGCCGCACAATCCTTTTGTGAATTCGGCCCTGAGTGTTCTGAAAATAAGAACTTTCAAAGTGATTACCCACCCATTTTTTGTGCAGCGGTAAAGATATCATAAAGGCATAATGTTGAGCCTTTAAACATTAAAGATCATTAATTTACTTAAGTGTAAACTGAGCATTCTTGGTGCAGTGAAAACTTGCTATTTTGATCATGTATGCTTGCTTAGCTAAATGCAGTTGTTCTATCAAAGCTTATATTATCAAAGCCGAAAAAAGGCAGACAGATTTCAAATTTACTCTGAGCCCCTTGAGCCATAAGCTGCGCTTTGGTTGTCTGTTTGCCAAACGTGATCCAGCAACACTTAAGGATTAGAATTCTTCTAGTGTAGAAAAGCTTGAAGTTGGCGTAAAGTCTTGTTGACGAGAAAAGACACTGACAAGGACATGACACACACATCAGACTATATTTGATCACTGAATAAAGGATTTGCCATTTTTGTATTTACATGTATATGTATGTGCTCTGTGTGTGTTTGTGTGAGAAAGGCTCAGAGATCGGTGGGAAAGGGGAAAAGCCGCCACAGACACACACGTACACAAGACTGACACGCTTTGCTGCTACGTATCTATTTCTTCAGCCGTTTTTGTATACACCAGTGGGCATGTTAATTGTCTAAGTCCTTAAATAAATCATTACGTGTACTGTATATCAGAAGCTATCAGGCTTCCATTTTCTTTTCCTCTAGCCAAGTTCTGTGTTCCGCTCCCGTCAGAGGTCTCTTTCCTTCCCTTGCCCTCTCTTTCTGTTTCTCTCATTATCTGTAATCCTCTTTCTCTCTCTCTGCCTCCCTCTTATTTTGTTCCTCTTTGTGCCCATGCAGACGTCAGAATGTCAAACGATAGGGGAGGAGAAGAGACAAAAACGATAGCCTCCATTTCAAGGGAAGAACAACAGTGAGAGAACATCTAATTACTCTTATGAGCTTACGCCAGGCACGCTGTGTGAATCCTAAACACACTTTCCAAGCACCATTGACATTCTGCTCCGAGACAGAAGCCAAAAAACAGGGGGGAAAAGATAGGGGAAAGGGAAGGAAGTGGTGAATGAAGAGCAACTCAGTCGGGGAGAAAGGGCATGGGGGGGGGGGGGGGGGGGGTTGGGGGGGAAGGCGGAGAGAGGGAGGAGGGAGTGACGGAGGGAGGGGACTAACTGCAGGGAGCGCAGAAGGGGTGATAGATGGGGAACAAAAACAGGCACTAGCTTGGAGTGAAGAGGGGAGCAATTTCAATTATCATCAGCTAGCACATCACACCAAGTGTGTGCCAAAGTCACTCTGTTTGACTTGAATGGCAGAGCAACTCCATCTCTCTTTGATCCTTTGATAGAGCACGTATCACAATCACTCAGAGACGTCACTCAAGTGGAGGACAGTGGCACTGTGGCGGATTTTTCACTGCACTTATGCTGTCTTCATTGTCATCTATGTCCTTTTAAGTCGCCGATAGTGTACAAATAAGTGGGTTACACAAACATGCAACCATCCCACCTCACCTTCACCCACCGACACACACACACACACACACACTGCATGCATTGTGTAAGGCATTCCTCTATATGGCTACATCGTCTATTCAATCAATACTCCCACATAGCCAGGCACATGCCCTGGACTGCCAAGCTAACAAGAGGGCTTTGTGTGTCTGATACACATACTGGTTCACGTTTGCTTGTAATACTATATGGAAAAATATTGGTTTAAGCATCTGGGTCACAAAGCTACAAGCAAGTTAAGTGTTCTTAGAGCGTTATAGGATGGTGAAAAACATCAACATCCCTTATTTCCTCATCAAACCGGGTGAAACACCTCAACTGCAAGAAATATTAGCATCCATCAGGCATACAGTATTGTTTGTTGTATAGTTTATCTCCATTTGCCACACTTTAAGTGACTCTTGACATCACATCTGGTCCACACAAGTCTCTGACCTTCAGTCAATGATAATATTGAATAAGCTCTTACAAAAAGGATGTACTTAGTGACATATTTTCAAATAAACGCCGACTGAGGTTATTCACACAGCAGCCATTTACAAACCTTGGAAGGAAACAGTGTCTGTAATAACAGTGTAATTTATTCACATGTAATTAGTTAGAAATGAGCAAATTAGAACAATAATGTAGCTAACAATCTGTGGAAAAGGCCTGGGCAATATGAAGAAAAACAAATATCACAATATATGTGACCAAATACTTCCTTATCAATATCGCAACTGTTCTGGCCCCTGTTTAGTTACTCGTCCTTTACTGACCCCTAGTGGACACTTTATGTAGTGCTTTTTCTTATGTTTTTTTTTTTGTTTTGTTTTGTTTTTTTTATCCTCCGTGTTGTTTTCAGTTGAACAAAGAGCAAGCTACTGTGTTGATGCATAAACAGTTTTCTCCTTTTGACTAAGCCTTGGGGTTTATATGTCTGTAAGTAAAGATCTGAAATACTGCTAGAGTGTTTTCATGAGGATTGTTCTAAAAAGAAGAATGTTATCTAGTTGTCAGATGAATGTAGGCTACGCATGCTGGTCATTTGCTGCACTTTTCAGCTTATTTCTATGCAGGTCTATGATAAGCTAAAAAGCTGTACAATTTATGCTACTTACCTGAGTTACTTACTCTTGCTGGATATTTATGTTAGATTAAAATACTTACCTGCCATGTTACCTGTGAAAAGAAGGAGTTAAAAAATAGTCATTTAAGAAGTAGTTTATTTCATTTCATTACATTCAGTTGATGAGCATTTCATACATGGAACTATTTACATTGTCGTTATTATTTCATGTCTGCATATATGTATTTTGTGTACTGTACATTGATACATGCTTTGTATTGTATTTTTCAGTTTTACAAAAATGACCACCAGTAAAGCCACATCTTTCTCAAGAACACGGCTTATTGGAGTTTTTGTTCGTTATCTGTCTAGCCTTGCTCAGAACGCAATTGTGAGGACAGAATAGCAACAATACTGTCAGGTTCAAAATTGGTGTGCTCACAAAATATTTACACAATGAGACCTGTCCTTAAAACATGGATGTAGCTACGTGCCCATTAGCCACTTAGCACAATCATTACTGCTTTGCCGACAGCGCATTTACAGGCGGCTCGCTCAGTGTGTGACGTACACTTGTAGATAAAATATAGGCCCATATTAATAAAAATATATAATTTAATAATTAAATTAATATCGTAAACATGCGGGCGACTACTTGACAAATGGCCCTAAATGACAACTACTGGTCGACTTTTTAGTCGGGGGCAGCCCTACCACCTACATTAAGAATTCCAGTATGTTTTCTTTTCCATGGCCTAGGAAAGTTTAATCAACATTTGTATTCATAAGCGACTCTCTCTCTCAAAGCTAAAAACCACAGAAGGAAGTCTCAAACTTGGGATGTCGTAGAGGAAAAGTCTAGAGCTGCTCCATACACAATGAATGGGAGGTTGATTTTGTGGACTCACCGAATGCTTTTCTTTTTTATACCCAAATGAGCTTTATTCTTTTGTAGTGTTCTCAGGTCTGAAACAGAAAACCGTCACGTATACTCAGAACATTCCCCTGGATGCTCTCAGTATCATCCATCCAACTTTCCCAATTCATTGTCCATGGAGCAGCTCCAGATTTAGCACTCTAACTTTTGGATTCAGGCAGGAGTTGTTTATTGTTACTAATATTTATGAGCTGTCTTAGACAATGGGAATGACATGATTGAATTTTGAAAATGGGCGTAGCTCCCCTTCAGTTTTATCAGGTAATTAAATGGCTAGTGACAATGCTATTTGCTGGCTACCCAGGCTGTAGGCTGTAGTGATATGGGTTCAAGCTCAAAACATCCAAACTTCTGTCATCACTTTGTTTATGCTACATTTTCCTCTTTGGGAACTTTAAAATGGAGCATGTTTCAGAGCAAAGACGCTTGTGGCATATGCTATTCTAGCGTCATAGGTCATAGAAGACACTAGAAAGACAATCAAAGAAGCTACTGGAGAAAATGCAATTGGGCTGTTGTTCTTTAAGCTCCTTTAAGTATAAATCCCCTCCCTAGAGTAGGAAAATCTTTTTAAAAATCACATAAGCTTGCCAGCTGTAGTGTTCGTCATCAGAATACAGTAGATTAGATCAAACGTGCTTTCAATATTTAATGGTACTAATCACACTAACAATTAGCAAAAAAGAAAAAAAGAAGAAAAACAACAGGACAAAAAAAGGGAGAAAAGTAAATAAACACAGTACGAGCTGGAAGTCAGTCAACACAGTAAACATGCCCCATAGTGACATGTCATTAAGGCATTCACTGTCAGGACCTCACTTTTACCTTTTTAATTAGTGATTCCTTTGACAATTGGGAAAATGCTCTTCACTGGCATGTCTACCCTGTAGCTCTTGAACTTGGACAACCTAACGTTGCATACCCACACATTAGCTGGTATGATTCACTCCTCATAGTAGTCATTAACTCTGTGTGTGTGTGTGTGTGTGTGTGTGTGAATTTCTGGCTCGCTGGACACGTTATTGTGGGCTGGTGCAAAAGAGATCCTGTCATGCTCAGCTAATTCACTAAAACTGAAACCAGTCAGTACCAATCAGGATAATGTGTGGGAACTGAATTTATTTTTAGTATAAGCCAAAATATCAAATCTATCAATACTTCTGTGAAAAACTGTATATAAAGCAAACTTACATTTCTAACCTAACCTTTCCAAGGACACACAGTGTTATTTTTCAGTAAAACAGATGGAGCAGCAAGTATTTTTTTGAGAAAAAAAGTATTTTGGTGGTGCTTGCATAAGCTGACCTTTGAACCATGCAGTGATTCCTGTTGCGCTCAATCGTCAAGGCAGGCTGCCTATGCAGGAACTGCAGATTGGGCTGACAAATATATACAGATGGCTTCACATTATCTAATCTGGAGCCCATTCAAAAAAGTTGGACACCCCTGATTTACAATATGCGTTTGAAGGATATATCCAGGATGTCAAACTCTGGACTGTCGGCAGAATGGTGGAAGCCATACGCCGTTCATCTGCCCACACAACAAGGACACACAGCTGGTTGAATATGGGCAGTTTCCCTGCTTCCCTTTACTGGTTACTGTAAAGCAGGGTAGGTCTTTACTATGTGTTACAGTCATTAAAAAGGGTAGCATGTGTGTACATTCGGTAGGCTTTACCTTAACCCTACACTTTTCAGGGTTTAAATTTGGTTCTTGAACAGGAAGAAACATATATGTCCTTCCAACCTCTCCAGGTAACAAGTGTCATTATTACATGTGGCCCAAGCACAACGTTCAGCTCGAAATTCACAAAACCAGCCTGAAAATAAAGGAAATCTGAAATAATAGCATGAGAGTCACATGCACAGCCATGCAGTAGTCACACCCTTGTCAGAGGTGAATGATGCTACGCTATGACTGGCAAGTCTGCATTTGAGGGGCAGGACTTAGCAACTGTCAAGTATCAACAATCTATTAATTATGACTCACTTTGCTTTCTTAGTTTTTATACTACAAATTAAAAAAAGACTCATGAATGTTTCAAGTTACTGTTAAGAACACACACATCACCAACAGACACTGACGCTGCAGCAAACACAGGTGCGTCCATTATCTTGTCTGTGTGTTTGTGTCTACATTGGTCTTCACAGGAAGTGTGTCAGGCATCAATACAGCAAAGGAAATGTCAATGTGTCTGAGAGACAGAAATACCAAGGGACTGCATCTCTGAAATGGCAATCACAATAACCTACACCATGTGCAGGCTATTGTGATTTTTCTACATTAAGCTTCTCACAGCCAACGCACTGCACTCCTTTAGCTGGAAGTGTTTGGACATAAATAAGGCTGTACCCAACTCAGGAAAATGTCAGTCAAATCAGATTTTCGACCATTAGTTCCTTTTTTTCTCATATAGAATTTGAGAGTTTGAATGGAGTTTAGCATGACATTCTGCATCACAGTGACATTTAGCCAACATAATATGGTTAACAAGCTAACTGCACTGATGACAGATCGGAAATGTGCAACATTTCTTGCTGACATTAGATCAAACAAAAGCTGGAAACTATCATACCAAGTTGTTGCGAGCTGTTCATACACAACTTCTAAGCAAAAGGCAGAAGATGATGTTATTCGGACCCAGATTGGGCAAAGCCTCTCCTCCTCCGGGTCCGAGGCTGTCTGTACCAAAAGGCAGCATGAGGAGTGCCTACTCTATGGCTAAATCTGAGGACTTAAATGTTCCCAGAAGAACACCGCACATTGACTGACCAAAAAAAAACATGTGCTCGACTTGAAGCAATCGACTGAGGAGTCTCCAACTGTTGACTTAAATCTGCAGCCTTTAACATAAAACAAAATTTTCTGCTTCAAAGATCCCACCTAAACACAAATCCCTCGTACAAAACTAAACATGAAACTGAGAGTTTATGTCCTTTCAAGCCAGCAGAGAGGTGGTGTACATCTGTTGACTCCTGTTGTTAATGACAGAGCGATGCGAGTGAAAACATGGCTCTATCCCAGCGGAGCCGTGAGCATTCATGTGGACCACCACCCTATAACAGGTGTGAGATGGGGCTAAATGGAGAAAAATGATGTCCAGTCAGGCGGGCAGGACCCTGTCCCCAAGCAGTTGTTCAGCAGTTTGATCTACAGCACGGGTCACCTTGTCCACCCACTTACAACAAAGCTACTGCACATCCAAACCCAATTCACAAAACATCAGGGGAAGGGAAGATTAATCATTGGGTCAATATGATCGGGCGGCCTTCTCTCACCTCTGTGCAGTGTCCTTACAACACTTAACCTTCGATCGAGAAAAAAATGGTCTGAAATGCCCTATGGAGAAACTGAGGCATGAGCCAAATGCTGTGTTCATTCACCCATGGGTACTGCAACTGCATTATTCACAATTATCTTTGTATGCAGAGACTCTAGCTAATTAAAGGCATTCCGTTGTGTTTGGCTGGGAGCCTCCAGAAGTGTAAAAGAGTAAAGAGCAGCTTTAAGAAACACCATTGGGAAGAAAGCTCTGAAACATAAACACTAAGACTTAAAGCCTGAGCTTCTGGAACCAGCACATTCATCAGCAGATAAATGTGGCTAAGCAAGCTGCATCTGAAGGGCTGTTTGGGGTATTACAGTACAGTAGCATGAAAGAGGTTGCATCACAACATCCTTGTCAAAACTTAACCATATACTGTATATGACGGACTGATAAATCAGCCTGGCTGAGATGTTGGTCAGTATTATCTCATTGCAGATGTATTGCATTGGCATGTATGTGTAGTCAGCGATTCTGGAGCAAGATTTTTGATTTTTGATATTACCCCTGCCATTCAGCACTCATTCAAAAGCAAGGTAATATCTCCAATGTTATGAATGTTTCATGACTATCATGGAGTTGCTCTATTTCTCATAGGCAGGGACGTGGAAGAGAGAGTGTGTAGCCTTCATAGTGCTGTGTAGGCCGGTCCAAGCAAGGCCCCAGGAAGCCTGCCAGGGTTTGAAGACAATTTTTGTCCCGACGTACACTGGGATAGAGATGTCTATCAGTCAGGAGACACATTCTCTTGAACGTCACAACCCTGGTAAAATGACTCACTCCACTATCAAGATTTAATCCATTGTGTGCGATAAGATTTGGAAAGCCTAAAAGAGCCGCATGATTAAATAGCAATGAACAGGGGCCCACTGCCAATGCAGTATCCTGGTCTCTTCATACATCCATGGGACCAAGCCACTTTGTTTTCCATTTTGAAAGCCAGGGCTGATGAACACTAGATTGGACAGCTGGCGGGCCGTGACAAAAAGTGACAAAAATTGTATTGGATTAGAATGACTCACTGCACCTTTGAGAGAGCACTGGCAAGTTTGTTTTTTTTAACTGTAAAATGAATACATGCAAAAACTTTACTACCAGCAGATATGTCAGTATCTTAAAGGCGCTGTATGTAAGAATGTGGCCAAAACAGTTACTGCACTCAAATTCAAAATACTGCCGCGAGTCGTGTTCGCCCCCCCTCCCCTACAGATTTGAAGTTGCTGGACAGCGGCACGCTGGAGACTGATTTGTTTTTCCAGAGGACCGTTGGAGCAAGTCCGGCTTCTCTGCTGCTAACGCTGCTGCCGGGATACAGCTGAGGAGGAGCCAGCTGCTAATGCTATGTACTGGGACACTGCTAATGCTGCTTGCTGTGCTGCTGTAGCTCAGTTGTAACTGTAACTGATGCTGAGACTCTACTGACTGTGTGACTGGTAGACGGAGGTGGGTGGCGCAACAGGCCAAAACGCAAATTCAAAACATAAACATGATTTGCAGACTGCAAAAATGTTTTTTAAATGCGAATATTTTGGCTGTACTATTGTTGTCTGTGAGATCAGTATGTTATATGAACATTATTCCTTAAGGCCTGAACATACTCGGGCGTAACCTACGCGCAACGGACTCCGCGGAGGTCAGCGCGGATTCAAAGCGGATGTCCGCAAGCCCTGTACGCACAAAGCTCAGATTTAACGACCACGCGGACTCCGCGCCGCGCACCAGTGACTGCTCGGCATGTATTTTTCACATCGCAGGGATTTTTCACGGACATTTTTACAGGAAACTTCAACGCGGAAGTGCGCTCGTCTATGGAAGCCCGAATGACTGCGGACATTCCTCGCGGAGTCCGTTCCGCATACATTCCACCCGAGTATGTTCGGGCCTTTAGTCTCTGTGACATATTAGGAGGATTTTATGACTATTTGCTTTAGATTTCTTACATATAGCTCCTTTAAGTTTCCAATTCTCAAACATCAGTATTTTAACATAGGCCTCAAAAATCCAGTATCAGCTGGGCTACAGAACATAATATTAGGGCTATACCTAAGTCAGAATTTTGTTGGTCAAATTGGATTTGTCTGTTTAATACAAATATTAAACTATTTGTTCCTTTTTTTTCCCATAAAGATTATTAAGCAACACTTTACTGAACTGCAAGATTTTTGAACAGGGCTCAGCGAGACATTCAGAGTGACAGAAACTTTCAGTTAGCCCAACAAGCTAATGCATGCTAACTACATTAACCATGGATCAGAAATATGCAACAACAGTTTTTTGCCAACACTAGATATCAAACAAAAAGAAAGGCAAATAACATAACAGCTCGAACAGTCTGTTAAGTTCCGAAAATTACGTCTTTACTCTACTGCAGCCTTCAAAAAAGGACAAGACAATACTTACAATATTACAACATCTAGAATCTAAGACGATGTCTAGTTTCAGATCACAATACTGATCAATATACTGCCAAGTATATCTATGTTGGTGTTTGTTGAGTCATAATATACTGTAAAAAGAAGGTAAATCTAAAATACATGCAAACATGTTTTAGTTTTAAAAACATTTTGTTAGTGAACGACAGCATGGCTATAAAACCACTTTACTGTCATGAATAGATCAGCATATATAACCTCAACACTCCTCTAACATCACTTTAAATGAAAGCGTAAGAGAGAGCAAGAGGATTAACCACTGTAGTTCAAAATTCCAAGCAGATGTTATGCTTAGTTAGGATGTATTATTTCAGACATCATTAGAGATATCTGAAGGATTAGGCTTGAATCACGATTATAATTTCTTAGAGGTTGTTTGTACGTGTAAACCAGTCCTGCTCTCAAGAATTCAAACCAACCCTTTGACAGTCTGGAGTTTGACCATTTTTGAGCCGACTGGCATAAAGTACAACCTCAGTTATAAATTCAAACAAATACAATTGGTCATGTCGATGTGTGGGAGGCTGGTGAGGGATCACTTCCTGGAACACTGGTGCCAACAGACCAGGGCACTTGGCTTACCACAACAGGGGTAGTGGCACCAAATGGTAAACTTATGTTTATCAGGCAACATTTGGCTGAAAAGCTCTCAATAAAAAGGATGGATTGAATTGTTTTAGGTGCTGGCAGTTCATCACAGGGGGTTGGTAGATCAAAGCTGGCTCTCCACTGCTCAGAGTCGTCCACTGGCCAGGAGATGCTAAGGAATTTTTATCTTGCTGCTGGGTATTACCAGGATATCTGGAATAGAAATCTGACTGTGAGAGGGGTGCTGTTTTCAACGCTATGTTATTGAGCAGAACCACTGGGGGTCTTTGAAAGTAGCACCGATCCCATGGAGGTGTGTCAACATTCAGCTATCATAACATGAGGGGGGCACACTCCTACAAGAAGCATCTGTTAGACGAGGAAACACACAGCACATGATTGTAAAGGCCCTATCACATATTTTAAATGTGAAGTAGAACTTTATTTTTCAAAAATGTATTAATGTGTCCTCTCTTTGCACATGTATTCATCTTTCTCTGGACCAAAATTGGGCCCTTTGTTAGAGCTGAAAAGGTTTTACTGATAAAGAACTATGTATGACAACTGCTATTTTTATAAATCCTTTGATCCGTCTTGCACTGGCACCACAATTAACCCCATGGTCATATCACTGCTCATGATGAGAGCAGACGGCAGCCAGGAGCTTCTCTTGCTTTTCCTTCAATCACAGTAAACTGCACCATCTCTGCAGTATAATCACCGCAACATTGTGCATAGGGACTTGACATGCCTCAAATGAGATGCCAGCATAAGAAGGCAGAGAAAGATGCTGAGTGTACTCTTGGTGCAATACCTGTACCAGATGAAGTGCTACTCTAATAAAAGGCAATACTTCATACAGACAACCCTATCATCATCCTTTTTAATTATTTTGTCAAGATGTTCAACATATTTATTATATGCACTAAATAGAGCCGTAACAGTTCATGTATTTGTACTGAAGTTTCACTGTACTGCGTCAATCCGGTCCACGCAGCTGCACACAGGATACGTGTTATGTAGACTGATGCATGTAATGTGAAACCCAAGCCAACAAGCACAAGTTCTACACAGAAACTTTTAGCTATATGCAGTTATTAACATGCAGAAGTTAGCCCAACAAGCTGACTGGCGTGAGTCACACAATGGCATGTGTAAATTAAACACCAGAGCTGAAGACCTGTATCAGGTTCCCACGTGAACTACAACAGCAACAGAGAGAGAGTTGTGTATAAGATGAGGACAGAGTGTTGGTGTTGCTCCACCGTTGTAGGGTCTGTAAGCAAAATTGCATCCAACATGCTAATGCACATTGGATGGCATCACCAAGATGTGCCCACCATCAGGATTATAAATGTTCAAGTGCTTTCAATATTTGAATATAGCCAAGATGGAACAAATTTTAATACTCCTAGTTTTATTTTCTATTATGCTTTTTATGTTGTATTTTCAGTTTCACAGTACAAGAAATGCTTTTCAGTTTTATAGCCTGTTTTGACCTGTTGCCTTTTGGGAAAGTGTTTGTTCAGTGTTCGCACAGTGTAATGCACAAGTGTTTGAAATGATTCTTATTTTTATAAAGAAAATTGTTTACCAAAGTTGCCAGTGGGTAAAATGTTTTGTCTGTCTACCTTTGACACTTGCGCTGCTTTGTGTTCAAAGTACCTTCAAAGAAACCTATCCTTATCAAGTTGTTTTTCCCACTGTACCTAACGCGCACCAAACAGGGGTCTGAACTGTGCTTTTAATGTATTACTATAGCCCTAATGCTGAACATTTATGCTGTAAAGGTGGGCAGAAAAGGTTAAACGTCTGTGTGTTTATGTAAGTGTGTGACCACGTACATGTTTGTGTGAATTTATAGGTTTGTGCGTGCATATGTGAGGGCAGTCCTAAATGTCTATGGGTGAAGGGTCTGTGTCTCTGGAGGGCAATTGTCCAATGCACTTGACCCATAATGCACTGTGGCTTCATTAAGTGTGCTTTCTATTTTAGCACAACTTGGCCAGACGCCCTCTTAACAACACAGTACCTTTCCCAGAAGGCCCACAGGCAATCACACTCAAAAGTGATTCATTATGGCATCACTAATAAACCTCTGTACTGTGATGAAAAGCCAGGGCTGAAAAATAGAGGCTTCACCCCTTTAGAGGCATTAGCAGCGAATTGTTCACAGTCTTCAAGCAACAGATTACAATATATCTGATGTCTAGCGCTGCAAAAAACATTTGATAGATTACACTCAAAGCTAATTTAATTGGATCTTAGCTTTAATCTCAGATCTAAAAGAACACATGTTTTAAATGTAAAAGTGGATCATCCACATATGACACTGGGAGAGTCAGATAAAATTTGATACAGTCATTGGTAAAATCAGTTAAGTGATAATCTCCCCGTAGAGTAATTCACATCAGTTAATTTTGCTAAGGAAAGCAATGACACTTGTTACTATACATAACAGTCAACACTTAAAACAGGTTGGAACATGTTTCAAGGAGACATGAAAACCTCGGGACATATTACATCAACTGTTGACTAAAGTAGCAACAAAGCATACCCTCAAAGTGCACTGATAAAAAAACAAAAAGGACCTTGATATTTTTGTTAGTTAGCTAGATAGCTAAGACAAGTATTTTTGTTATGTTTTATGCAAGTCGAAACACTGAATGCTGCCAAGTGTTGGAGCTTTAAGAGCAGCGTTCTGACATAACACAACATTAGTGTGTTATTATTGTATTATTAAAACAATAAACAGTTTATGCATCTTACTTTGACTTAAGACTATAATAAAACATTCATGTCTGACATGCTCTTGGTTAAATTTACTTATGGCCACATTATAAGTAGCCATTTTTTCCGACCTTAAAATGTGATCTGTAATTATGACTTGATAATATGACCTGTTTTGACTTTCCCATGCTGGTGTGTATTGATTGCTTTACATTAGTCTAATGCTATTTTGATTGCGTTGCTTTAAATCTATTAAACCAGAAAATTAAAGGTCCAGTGTGAGGGATTTAGTGGCATCTAGTGGTGAGGTTGTAGAAATGAAATTTCCCCTGCGTGTTAAGCATATAGGAGAACTGAGGTGGCCAATAGTGAAAACGCAAAAACGTAAAAATGTAGAAACGTAAAAATGCAAATGGCCCTGTCTAGAGCCAGTGTTTAGTTTGTCCATTCTGGGCTACTGTAGAACAACACGGTGGACTCGGTGGAAGAGGATCCACTTGGTATGTAGGTATAAACAGAAACACAACAAGTCTTCTCTTCTTTCAGGTGATTAAAAACTAATGAAAACTAGGGCTGCCCTCTAAAAGTCAGAGATTTGAATCCTCAGTCAGAGATCCCTCAGTCAGTCCTCAGACTGAGATTCCCTCAAGTCAAGCAGCCTTTTCTTTTGTTTGTTTTTTGCCAGTCAGTGTGCAATGAACTTTTGGGTATGTTTTGATCCCCAGATTTTGCTGCATAGTAAATGCTCCTCATTGTCACGGTGCTCTCCGGTACAGAAAGCTGCAGACCCAGACCCAGGGTAAGTCTAAGTGAGACAGCGGCAGCTGCCCAGAGGAGAAGAGGCTAACCTTGCCCCATAAGGCTCTGAAAACACGTTATCTTCTGCCTCTTACTTAGAAGTGGTGAATTTACAGCTTACAGCAACTAAATACAATGCAGCCTCTGGCTTCTGTTTGATAGGCTGTCTAGTGTTGGAAAAAAAAGGTGGCTCACATTTCCGATCCATTGATAGTGCAGTGAGCTTGTTTACTAAATTATGTGATGGCCAAACGTTTATGAATATCACATACCACTTCTGCCAATAGATGCTCCTAAATCCTACACACTGGACCTTTAATCTGGCCGCTTGTTTCTTTTGCCAAGTCTTGTGTTTAGATGTTTCAACATGCCATATGGTCTTGGATTATTTGATGTAGTCTCATAAAACATCACTGTGTCTGACCAACTGCTTCACTGTCTTCCTCCTTCCTCTCCTGGCTGTCTGCGTGGCTGATAAGTTTATTGACTTGTCAATAATTACACAAGCATCGTCTAATAAAGCACATTCGCCGCTGCTTGATAAACACATCGGTCAATAGTGATGAAACACACTTCAATATTAGTAACACAGTCAACATTGACTGAAAAATAAATTAGTCAGAGTATGAATGAATTATGCACAGCATGCACATAAAGAGAATTTTTTTAAAAAACAACTGCATTCAATTTAGGGGAGCTGGCTTCAGGGTCCTGGTAATGTGAATACTGGTTCATTGCATGGCCTTTTCCTGCTATGACAAGTCAAAATGTCTGCCATGAAAAAGGTCCAAGAAATGTACTTATCCAACCTTTACTTCTAGTGATATCTGATAACAATTCCAATGGCCCAACTGGCTGATACCAAGTACCAATCTGGTATCAGTGGTCTCTTTTTCCCAAATTGAAAATCATACCTCACTGCATATAACTTGGAATCTTTTTTTATTGAATGTAACATGAGGGCAGGGGTTGCTGTAGCACTAAATATGAGTCATTGGTCCATAATGAGTGAATGAATGTGACTGATAACAGAAAAACATTTTATAATGGCACTGACAATTGACATCACTGACACTTATTGCAGTAGGTAACATAATGGCTGATAACAATTCAACTTAATATAATTAGTATGGGCACCAATATTGATCCAATGTATCATATCAGTAAATTACGTGCAGTTTATTCTTCCCACCAAATCAATAAAGTATAAAATGCAACAATAGCGAGAGACGACTTAATTCACATCTTCCTTTTCATAACATCCATATTAGTTTGTTGTCTATGTTAAATGTTCTCACAGCATACTTTAACCCTTGAATTCAATGCCTGTTAGCATTTAATTGCCAAGCCTCAGATATAGAAACTTCACATCTGCACACAAGTACTCCACACACAAACTCTCAGTAGCTTGGGTCATGTCTACCATTGACCAAGTCCATGTTTCTTGCAAGTAAGGTTAATTGGGGAAAAGCACTTGTGCAAAGTGCAATCTTATTTTATCAGTAAAAAAGAAAATGCAAAAACTTTTTCAGCCGCAAGATCCACTTGTTACTGATGAGTGTTAAAGTGTTAGCACTTGGCGTCCGTCTCATTAGCTATACTGTGACAACTGCAGTGGATTTACATTTGTGTAGGTAACGTTAGCTTCGATTTGCCAGTATCTACACATCTATTTTGTGTACATTCAGTGGGCATTATGAGGTGCAGCTTGACAAATCTGCATCAAACAAACATATCATGAAGGCCTCTGTTGTTTGTTTACTTTATCTTTCATCTCTGACATTGAAGCAGAGCTGTCTCTGTGAATGGGCTTGTCTATCTATAAATAATTTTTCTATTAGAAAAATTGCCAACATGTTGTGGGTGTGGGGTTGGGTTACAGCCTGGGGGTAGGTGATGGATGTGAGAAAGAAACAGAGTAACTGTAAGTGCAATGCATGTGCCAACGACTGGCATTAAATCAACTGGCACACATAAATTAGGATACACAAATGCCAGAACAACAAGCTGAAGCTTTGGTGATTTACATGCATTGACATTAAAGTGGTACAGCTTTTGCCTTTGATGTAACCATAGTAATTTGCAACAATAAAACAGCAGGACTGCAACCAGAGTAAGGCCACATGATGCACAAAGAAAAGACAGCAGAGCCAAAACAGGTGATAGAAAAGGAGAACGAATCGACTGTTACACTGTCAGGCAGGCTAACACTGATGTGGCCTTTAATATAT
Organism: Epinephelus fuscoguttatus; assembly: GCF_011397635.1. Taxonomy (NCBI): domain Eukaryota; kingdom Metazoa; phylum Chordata; class Actinopteri; order Perciformes; family Serranidae; genus Epinephelus; species Epinephelus fuscoguttatus. Next base: position 21,396,470 of record NC_064756.1, read on the forward strand.
CCAGTCCACTGCCTTTATAGAGGCAATCACCTGGTATAGCAACCACAACAGCAGTGGCTGCAAGCATCCCCACAAGCAAAGCACATCAGGGTTCACTAATCTCTGTCTGCAGCCCCCTCCTCGTCCTCTTCTTCCTCTGCTCCTCTGATCAATACCAGACTCCACAGCACACACCAGGTTCGAAGAGGCTGCTAGTCCACTGATCCCAATCTCCGCCCTTCAGCAGATAAGGCCGGTACAGGAAGGACAGTACAATAATTGCCTGCAACAAACTCGTCAGCTTTCAACGCTTTTTTCTCCCAGCCCAACTCATTAGGCTAATTAAGATGGTAAAAGGGAGAAGAGAAGATCTGAGGAAGCCTGCTAAGTCTACTGAAACTAGACCTATCAGCTACTCTGAGCCCACAAAAGACCAGTTAGAATTCCACTGGCCACCATTTGTTTACGTGTATCTCTGTCCCACAGACAGCCTTCAGCCTGCAATCTGCCACTCTCTCCTGCATCTGCCTTTTTCTCTTAGCTACGCAGGCCTCTGCTCTGTTACTCAGCCTCTTCCAGGCCCTGCTGAATCACCACAGGTGTTTCAGATGGAAAACCTAATGCCAGTGCTCAGTGGAGGAGCGGGGCTTTCTCTCATGAAAGGATGAAAATATAAACTGTAGCAGCAACTTGAATCACTGGAGGATAAGAAGCAGGTGTTTTCTGTGGGTTACAAAGATAGCACTGTAACAGATGCAGCCTTGTAACTTATACACAGCCTTGTAATACCCAGGTGTCAGACCTGGGTATTACTAAAAGCAAATGTGAATGAAGCAGGACCAAGCTGTGATCGGTGGAAGAAGAACAACTTGTCCACCGGAAAGAGCAGAGTCGAATCTCTATTATTATGCTAAAACACAATGTATCCCACACACGGTTTTTGTTTTCAAATGACTCACTGAGGAGGGAAAACTGAGAGAGAGGGGGGAGGTAGTGAGAGGGGAGGGGGTGGGATAATGAAATGGTCAATCTAATTTTAGATCTAATTTTATTTCTAGAGTAACTGAGACAGAGTGCTTTCAGACTGGCAGTTTAGAACAAGGGATGTACCTAAAAATACCATACAATAGTCAGTTGTGTTACCTATGTAAATATAACAAGTCCTGCAATAATACGACCACATAGGTAGTTTGTAATCCACAGGAGCGTTGCCTAAATTACCACCTTACTGTTGGCAGGAGATCAACACATCCTCAAACCTGAACAACAGAATAGGTTGTACATGATTGTTGACAGTCACAGTTGACTGTCAACACGAATGACTGACGCTGTATAACAGTCACAATTGCACCAAAACTACTTTGTTAGGTTTAGAAAAAAAAAAGGTTGTAGTTTGGATACTACACATACGTCACATGCCATACTATGTTACATGGTTAAAATAACCCAGCGTTGACTCTTGGTTTGACACAAGACACAAACAGCGGTCTCCTGCGTGAAAGTCAAGTGTTTCTTTTCTGTTGTTAGACATAATTTAGTCAGCACTATTTAGTTGTACATATTCTTCAGTACAATGTCATGATGTCAGTTTGAGAGGTTATCAACAGTCGGGTAAAAGTAATTTGAAAATATGCAGGGGAGTCTCATCGCGGTTGCAGCTGTGCCAGCTGTACAAGGTCCAAAAGTCTAAGTGTATCTCTGTAAATCAGTTGTCACAAAAGGATAAACAACCAGCTCTGTCTGAAAGTACACTTAGCTGTAATGTCTTCAGGTTTGGTATTGGAATTAAAGCAAAGATTAGGTTAATAAACAACTTTTTAGGTTTCAGTTTTGCGAGATTTTCCAAAAAATGTGAGCCGACAAGACCATGCATCAGACACACAACACTCTGTGACGCAGGATGTAAAGCACTGCCCCGTGCCCCCTCAGGGAAATACCAAGTTTTTAGGGAGTTGCCACTAGAAGTCATCAACTAACGATCAACGTAAATATGGGTCGCAATATGCTGCTTATGCAAAAAATCTATGGGGTTGTTGACAGTCTCGAATCTCATCTTCATCTTCCAATAAACCTATTGTGACTGCTAACAATCTTCGGATTGCAAATGATTCAAATCACTTACCCTCTCATTTTGACACTGCCTTCAACCCTGAGAAAAGTGTAGACCTACTTAAGAACATTACACCCACTAACGTAGACAGGACTGTCATCACTGTTGATGAGGTCGTGTGTTTTCAATGTACCACCTCAAGGAAAGCCCTTGTCCCTGACTTAAGCAGTGGTCTGGATTTTGACCATACTTTGACATGGAAATTGGCCCCTGTCTGCCAACCTATCTTTCAACTGTCCGTAGATACTCACACCACTCCATTAGCCTGGACAACATCTCACATTATACCATGATCTGAGTGAATACTCTATTCTGCTTGGCTGAGGGGTGCTGATAATGGACACACACTAAGTAGTTCTGGTGAAAGTGACTGTTCACCTTTTTAATTAATGTGCTGGCTACAAAATAGTATTGGTCTGTATCTAATTTGAGTAAGGGACACAGTCCAAGCATCTGTTGACAATTCATTCACAACACTGAGAGAAGTCCCTCGCATGCTGCAGGGACTTCACTGCCCCTCTAAACTTAGGCAATCATATCACATCCCACTCGCTGTTCAACTCGCTACCTCAGGCTGTGGCCGACAGTAACATTACACACGATGTATCATTTATTTGTCAAAATCTTGATATTGATTAGCTAGTCTGTTTGTCAACTGTATGAAATGTTATTAACTTTGAATCTCACTAGCATTATGTTAGCTTTCTGGCTAACAGCTGGGCAAAAGGGTTCTATGAGCTGAGCGGACTAGAAATATCTCCCGTTGCTAAGCTGTATCTAATGTTCGTCGTGCTCACTGAGATGTGAACGTTTCCTTCGTGTAAGAACCTTAGAGGGTGGTAATGATTGTTCCATGTATTAGGTAAACCCTTAGGAGCTACCAATGAAGTCATTGTTTGTTAAAAGCTTTAGATTTTGATAGCAAAAAGCATACAATTATATGAATATTCTTACTTTTGATTTCTTTTTTAAGTGACCATGGTATCAGCGCTATATTGCCCTTTGAAATGTCTATTATTACTTTTTGACAGCTGAAGGCATGGAGGCGCTAATGGTTTACGCCTCCACAATGGCTGCACGCAAATAGCATTTCTGCCGAACCCTTGCATGTTCTAAATGCAGAATATCAACTTCTGCTCTCCAACAGGCAATTCAGAGTCCCTCCATTAAAACACAACAGAGTGAAAAATTATATTCTTTATCTCTATTATACTTCAGTCTATCCTGATGCGGAACCAAAATCAGTGTGCTGCTAATTAAGATCTGAATCTGAGGATATTATGTGATGTGTTCAATAGTCATGACTGTTTGGTATGCTTTTAATGGGTATGTGTTGTTTGTGTAATTGTATCCTTAATTTGTGTGTGAACTTCTTGAGTGGAGCTATCTGAGGACACAAAATGGATTTGTATTGTATTGTATTGTAAATATAAGTATCGGCATCAGCAGATAAACAACTCAGTCCAGGATCTGACCATGAAAAACTGACTGGGACATCCCTCCAACACAGGTATGCAAATTTCCTGACCAGCCTCTTGGTGTGATAACATTACTGGCACCTCTGCATTGTTGGCAAGGCAAACTGAAGAGATAAAATGCTCCACTGATGTATAAGCAAAGCATAATTTAACTAGATGACCTTTGTGAGTTGTTGAACTCCCTTGAGTCATTCTCATTTGGCTCCGCCAAGCTGTATATTACTTTCCATTTTTCCTGCATACGTCAGAAATGGGCACTGATCTCCTTTCCTGGCAACAGTGGTAAGACATGCAAACTCAGGCATGGACTCAAACAAATGAACATAAAAAGGTATAAAATACTGTATCTTTGTGTGTCATGCTCATTATACAGTCATCCTTACCTAGGGCTGGTAGCCCTGTCACTGGGTCAACTACGAACACTTGACTCATAATAGAAATGGGGGGTATAAGGAGGTCAACAAGGTGTGAAGCCCAGTGAGCAGTAAGTAGAGTTGTGAAAGTTCTTCGGTGAAATTAGTGCTTTGGGAAGAGATTAGGCCTGGCACTGTATCCGTCAACTGTTTTCATTCCATTTTGTTCAATTTAGGAATTAAAAAAAAACAAAAAAAAAACACCTTTTACTCAGTCACTGTTCCTACAACTCCTGCCAACTGTGTACTCAGATAACGATGTTGTGTCTTGGTATGATAATTTGCCTTAAATTTTTATAAGATTCTCTTTCTCTTCTCTAGACTTCCTTTCAAGTCCCGTACATGGCTTAGACTAACCTTAAAAAAAAAAAATCAGTCATCAGTCAGTGGCTTTCAAATTTCAACAGGCATTTGGCACAGAAAAATATGGGAAGCCTTTGTCAAACGGTTGTTTTTCGCTAATTAATCACAGTGTGCATCCTAAAAGGGAAACATGATGAGGTGACATTAAGGAAGCAATTTGCAACTTACATGTTACAAACTGAACTGTTAATATTAATGACCTCAGTTTAAATATTGTCTTTGGGAGCTGTGACCTGATTTTAAGGGCCGTCTGGGCCCCTACATGTGAGATTAAACTGCTTTAAAATATTACACACACCTGAAATGTGCTGCACAATTTAGTGTTGAGTGATGCTTTCATTAAAAGGCTAATCAGCAGTGTGAGGCAGGCATCAATGATGTGAAGGACATCATAATGAGACTTTTTTTTTCTTTGCCAAATTACTATTGACTTCGGTAATTTGGCTCTGTCCACGAGTGCAAGCCTACTATCAATGCACACTGCCCCACTTACAAGTTATTATGTCTACCTAGAAAAGGGGATGGGTCCTCTGGGTTTCCAATGAGATAAGAGCACTACTATGTTGTGTCATCAGGATATGTACAATACCAGAGAACCAAACCACTGGAGTGGACAAGAGTCGGGAGGAATCACCTGATAATATCAGACAAGACACCTTTCACTGTGAAGCAGGAAGCATGACGTTATTGTCATTAACGTTGATTTAGACTTTGGATCAAACTGCTACAACTATACATCAATGCATGAACATAAGCTATTGGCATTGTCTGTTGTATTGGTAAAGGGAACAGGCACTGAGAGTGCAATGTGCCATGAACATGTCTCTCTTTGTGGCACTCAACTGGCCTGACTGCTGGCCAAGCCTGGCATTTCATGCTGGCCAGGACAAGTCATCCTTTGTCAGCCGTTTGCTTTTACTAAAAGAGGGCACTAGAGCTGCACAAATCTGATCAAAGTAGAGATCATGATTTTTAAGGTCCAGTTTCCAGAAGTTAGGGGCATCTATTGGCAGAAATGGTATATTCATTAATGCATTCATTTTCTCTAGCCTCTTAACCTGTTAGGGGTCATATGTTAGGAGCCTATCCCAGCTGACACTGGGTGAGAGGCAGGGTACACCCTGGACAGGTCGCCAGACTATCACAGGGCTGACACATAGAGACAGACAACCATTCACACTCACATTCACACCTACGGACAATTTAGAGTCACCAATTAACCTGCATGTCTTTGGATTGTAGGAGGAAGCCGGAGTACCCAGAGAAAACCAACATGGGGAGAACATGCAAAGTCTACACAGGGGGGCTCTACTGCCTCAGGGTTTGAACCCCCAACCCCAGGAACCCTCGTGCTGTGAGGGAACAATGCTAACCACTGCAGCACTGTTCCAAAATGGTATATAACACTCTTAACTATGTTTTTTATCAGTTTATAATCCCCTGAAAAAACGTACAGTGTTTTTGTTATTTTAGAATGAGCGGTTTGTACCCACATTTGGAGTTAGTCCTCTTCAACAGAGTCCTCTATGTTGTTCTACAGTAGCCCAGAATGGACAAACCAAACACTGGCTCCAGACATGGCCATAAGCCTCTGCACATTGGCCACTGTAGTTCTCCTACATGCTTGGCACATGGGAGAAGTTTCAGTTCTGCAACCTCACTGCTAGATCCCACTGTCCCACCTGTGATTCTTAGAGACACATTTTTTTTTTTTTTTTTTAAGAAAAAATGTTTATTGCAGACATGTAGATCGTACAAGCAGTATGATCATTAGCTACTGCAAAAGAACAAGCTGTTTTTTGTTCTTTTAAACAGACAGCATGTATGCAACTGCATGAAATGGGAAAAAGCCTGTCGTCTAATCTTTAGAACATTATCGAAAAGTTAACAAAATAGTTTTTCTGTCTCTGTTTTAAAAAATGATTTTAAAAAACAGTACCTAAAACACAGCTCACCAGTAGCTTGATGTAGCTTATGCCCCAAGACACTGAGGCTAAGCCTAGTTATAAAGAGACTGCTTTCATGTGTTTGATCCATTGTTAGCAAAACATTTTTTCCACCCCCAAACTCCAGTAGTTATTAAAAGTCTCATTCAAACCTGTGTGATCCTCAACGACCCTTTAAGAGAGTAAACTCAGACTGTGCATGATGAAGTCATCACTGATGAAAACAAACTGTAAGGCTCATGTATGGTTCAATAGTTCATCTTCAAAATTATGTTTTCTTCATTTGTGCTTCAACTGCTGCTTGACACTTAATGGCAGTGCATGACAATGAGGCAGGTAGCATAAGAAAAAGAAAAGTGGCCAGAAGGCATTGAGCAGCATTTATTTGGCAAAGAATAAATCATTTGTTTTGCAGTGGTGACCAGAGTCATATTTTTGGCTTATGTAGATTAAGTCATACCCTAGTCTTTTTATAATGTCAACATTTTTCATTGTTTTTCTGGTCTTTTTGTGACATTTCAGGAGGTGGTACTATTTGTTGGTACAACTTTTGTCTGCAAAGTAATGCAGGTGCTTTAAACTGTCATCACCATCATCTTTGAATCTGGTGTCACACAGCAGACTGCAAAACTTTTTTAACAGTGTAAGCACGATTGGGGGGGGGGGGGTAAAGTCATTTGTCCTTCACCATTGCTTAGTCTCTGTGACTTTGATACATTTTTGTTGTTTCATAAAAGCTTTTTCTTTCACTGCAGAAATTAGGTGCACTTGTTTTAACGCAACAAATCACCCCACAAATACAAGCTCAGCATCACTGTCACATAAAAACTGGGTCGTATAGAAGCCAAAATTGAGATTGCGATCGTATTCCAATTAATCATAAGAGTTGTAGAAGGTGAGCAGAAAGCACAAAACAAATCGTGTACATGGCAGGGCGAGCTGGCAGCTTTGGATATCTGTAGCTGCTTCTTTTATGTGGGCAATCACCTCCACCTGTATTCTACCACTGCATTCTTTCTTTTCATTGTAGTTTCAGCTTTCCATAGTTAGTCCTTTAATGGAGTCTACGGTCTATTCAAATCTTAAAGCTCCAACACACACAATCATTACCAGAGATCAAACAGCCTATAGCTTCACATGACATCAGTATATATTGCGCTCTCTAGCAGTGCTTACATGTAGGTTATGTCTAAATCAAAGTTTAATTCACCATAATAATGGAGTCATCAACTGTGTAGATCACATAACGATGTAAGTCATATTTTACACAGTTATGTTGTCTTCATCTAATTTTGAAAATGACTTGAATTGAATAAGAGCCAAATTAGCTAATGAGCTGGAAGTACACAGTACAGAAACCCTTCCTTCCAACATTACGCTATTCTTAATGTTACAGCAACAACTTGGACTTAATGTAGACTATAGAGAAAAATGATCCATGCATTCATGAATATCATGCTTGAAAAGGTCAGAAAAGATGGCTCTGTAATGATGAAAGATCTCTCGCAGCAGAGGACAGTGAATGTGCATGTGGGTGTGGGTTGGGGGTGTGGACTGGGTACGCATAGTGTGGGCTAAATGAGAAGCTTCAGGCAACAAGACTCCAATTTTCCAGTCTCCTCCTTTTGCAGGTCACATACTGTGATCAGCATGAGCATACAGGTAATTATAAGCAATCAGTTCTGCACCTTTTCATCTCTCCCCTCATCTCTGCTTATGAAAGACATGCATGAAATAGAGAGCTGTACCAATCTAGACAGGTAGCACAGAAAGGGCAATACAAAAAAATATTTTCAATGGATGTGCATTCATAGATGTACGTAGGTGTGAGTCCTTTCAGTCATACAACTATGCAGAATTTGCAAGTGTGTCTCTCTGAATGTGTTGACTCACTAAGACATACAGTGGATATGTATGTATAACATACCTTCCCTCTTGTCCTTGTGCAGTAAGACAGGGTCAACTGTCAAGCGGAAATGTGGGGTTAATGGGGATTAATATGTGGACCTTTTACCCGCCTCCACTCCCTTTGTTTCCTCAGGTTATGAACTGACAGACCACAGAGTATAGATGATGCTCACTGCTGCCGGAGGAACTGCCTCTTGTCTTTGTGTTTATAAATCACAAGCAATCTCAGGAGCATGCAACGTCCAGTTCTGGAGTACATACATCAGTCAGATATACAACGACAGACCTAGCTGCTACTACATTAAACATAAATACATTTACAATTTATGCATAGTTTTATGTCACTATATGCTATACAAACTATGCATCAACTAGGAAATGTATGCAAATTAATTAAATCTAGTGTAATCTTAAGTAGCAATATAACCTTCCCTCTGGAATATTTATGGAATTGTAGATGCAAAGAAGCTTACATTCATAAATAATTGTCAGTCTGCCATTGGGCACCATTACGCCAAATGCGACTGACCGTTGTTTGATTTTCTGGTTCTTCAGCCTAGTGACGCAGTGATATCAACCATATAGTACTCTTTCTCCTTAAAGAAGTATTTCACTGCTAGGAAGATTGTTCTTTCATAAAACTGGGCTGTCTGTGCAGTAGAAAGACGAGAATTATTTTAAAATTGGTGCTTCGTGACCATAGAAAGCAGAGAAAAGGGCTGTGGCATTTGCTCAAGAGGTAAAAACCCTACAACTACCAGAATGCACTGCGCCACACAATGGACACATGACACAATATGGAAGCCAGCTGGTAGCAAATGGTCTCCAATTACAGTTAAACAGTGAGTTAAATATGTTTCTGAAAACATTTTAGGCAAGAAATTGGAAAGGCAGCTACAGAATCTTGTGTCATATTTGATTAGCACTGCCTAGTTTTACCATTTGATCTTAGCCTCTGTTTTAACAATAGAAGAAAACAGAATGGCTCCACTTCCTGTTCACAAATTCTCCTAAGAAAGCCAAACAGTGTACTAAAATATGTTTCTGAAAACATTTTAGGCTAGAAATAGGTAATACAGTGGCAGAATGTTGGTTTAAGTTTGATCAGCACCACCTAGTTTTACAGTTCCATCTGAGTTCGAGAGTTTGTTTCGAGAGTTTGTCCATAGTGGCGGGCATACAAAAATGCCATGACAGCAACAGTCCTCGAGCCAGCAAAAATCCACCGAATGAGTTGGGAGATGGGCAGGGCGATCTGGGAGCTGGTAAGATGGAGGGAAGTTTACCACAGTTCATTTACACATACTACACGCATTGTTATGCTACAAAGCTGGTTGGAAATCAGCAAAGTATCCCTTTAATCCCCCCAACCCTTACATTTGTCTTGCACAAGCAAAACACACAAATACACACAGACTTTGTAGCACAAGAGAGAGTTTCTCCTTACAAATATGACCAAAACTGTTTAATCAGATTCACAGTTGCATGAGAATGGTTGACTAGTTTGTTCTCTTCTCCTCACACTGAGTACAAAGTCAGAGACTACTATCTTTTTATTTGCTGTCACAAGCGGCACAGAACATTTGTGAAAGTCTGTGGTTAGCTGGCTGACAACTGTTTGCAGTGCCTGCAGTCTGTTCATGTGCAACTGTTAACAGAAGACATGAGGTGACCTGAGCCGATGCATCAGTCCAACTCAGAGCTCTAAGAAAATAAACACTTTGCTGTTAAGTAATGCAACTGCAACATTATCATTTGTTAATCATTTGCAAAATGTATGCATTCAAATACGTTTGTGGAATTATGTAAGAGTGCAAATCTTCTTGAATTTATTCATCATTTTACTTTAAGACAACAGTCCCCTGGTTCTGCCTTTCCAGCCAATAAATTCTTGCATGGCTTGACATGCAAAAATGGCTGTGCTATTTTGGGCCCTGTCTGATCTCACTCCATTTAATACTATTTTTCTGGAGATCCGATAGCCTAGAACCCATCAGAGAGGGGCATACAGTGACTTCTCCTCACACCTTTTACACAGGAGCACTGCCCCTGTTCATATCTGTGCTATTCATATATTGAGAATGAAGTGAGAACAGAGTTTTGAGGTCAACCAAGCTCATCATATCTAAAATGCTATTAACACACATTTTGTCATCTGCTGTGCTCATCAGAATGGAATGAGTTCACAGATTACACACAATCCTAGGGCGTTCGATTCGAGTTCTCTGACAGAGTGAGCCTCTCTTCTCCGTTCCAAATCTCTCCAGTAACTCAGTAACCCCTGAGGAGGCTACCATCTGAATACTGATGTAGTCATTCTCCCAGTCAGAACACAGTGAAGAGCCATAATCCCAAGGCCCCTGCACAAGGACGTCCTCCTTGAACCATAATCACCCTTACATCTCTTATCAGCCCCGGCCTGGAGAACATGATTAAAAAGTGGCCAGGACATACTGCCTCTGCCCCTGGGATATGACTAGTCCCTGCTGTCGCATGTCAATCAATCTGAAAGGTGCAGATGTGCACTGACTCGCAACCCCCACTAGCCAATTAGTTTGACTGGTAAGCCACATAGCATATGCCGTACATTAACGGGTCTCAGCAGAAAAAGTGGGGTCTCATAGAGCTACAAGTGTTGATGAGTCACTGAGTGTTTCTCACGAGAGATAAGTCAGACTACAGACACCGAAAAAGTGAAAATGTGATAGATACTATTTGGTTCCAATGCCTAATCATAATGAAGAAGCAAAAATAGACAGAGGGGAGCATGGCAAGGAATGAGCATCCAGAGGAGCAAATAGAAAATGGAAAAAGTAAAATATGATCTTTAAGAAAATGACTAAAATGGAAAGGGCAAGAATGGCTGGAGAAAAGGGTACTGCAAAAAAAGAGGGGGTAAAGAAAAGGAAGCAGTTAATGACCAAAGACCACCATGTTTAGCTCCAGCGCCATGGGACCTGACCAAATGGTGTCTTTTGTCACCGTAAGACAAATCACAGCAGTTGTTAAAACCTACATGAAGAATGAGTACAATTTTTCTTCTTTGGATTACACTCTGGGGGCTGAAGAATTTATTGTGCAACACAAGTCTCCCTCAGTCAGCATGAAGCATCATACTCTATTGTAAACTACTTCCAAGAATAGGAGAAGGTTCTTGTCTTAGGCGTCAAGGTCACACTAAACAACCACAATCCATAGAAATATAAACTCTGCTATTCAGAGATGGTCTTGTTATGGCCAAGTGAAGACGGGCAGAGTTCTAATTTTCATCTTCAAGAACTGGAGAGGGAATAACAAGTGGTCTGGCAATGCTAGGAAAGGCACATTATTGGGCAGAGAGCTCGTGTCTTGCCTGCAGAACTATAAAATGCCCATTTGGATATGATTCAAAAGAGAATATTGATGTTTGATAAATTTCACATTCACAAATCAAAGTGAAGTGCAAGGCTGCCTGCCGAGCTGGCGAGGGGGACTTGGGAAGGCACGGAGGGCTGGTTCACAAGATGGGGAGCTTTAGGAGTGATGTACCAGGATCAATTCTAACAATGTTCATTTTCCGCAGACACCAATGGGAGAAGTATTCAGTAAGAGAAAGATTAATATGATAGTCTCCAGGACTGAGACCCAGAATGGGATGCCTGAGATTTCGCTGAATAAATATTCAGAATTTCAACATTTACTGGCCATATGCATCTCACATCATATCTGTATAGTAACTTTGTTATCGGTTCATGGAAGCTACTTTATTACACTTAGGCTTAAATAGGATCCTTATGACTATAATAGGTATTGCCCAATTTCCCTTATCCCATTAGATGCCGAGATTTTGTCTACAATAGGTTAGAAAAAGCAATTACTTCTCTGGTGGATGAAGATCGAGTGGGTTTTATTCGTAACAGTAGCTCTACAGATAACATTAGATGCTTTATTGATATAGTGTGGGCAGTTTTAAATTCCAGTTCATTAACTGCTGGAAACTGAAAAAACATTTGACAGGGTAGAGTGAAGGACCACAGAGTTCTTTGGATTTGGGGAGACATCTACTAAATGGGTATGTCTACTGCATAATGGTTATACATCCTCTTATGATAAACTGGGGAGGGGGCACACCATGGATTGCCATTTAGTTCTTAGCTGTTCTGTTTGGTGTCATATAATGGTTCTGTCCATTAACTTATGTTTTATGCAGACGACATTCTTCTGTTTGTTTTGGACCATGTAACAATACTGTCCTCAGTTCTAAACACACTAAGATGTTTTTCTGGAAAAAAGATTAACTGGGCTAAATCTTAGCCTTTGCCCTTGACAAAATCCCGTCCAATCACATTCATTCAAGCTGGCAAGTTTCGGTAGCCTGACATCACTAAACCATTTAAAATGGCGAATTAGTTTGGAACCTCTCAGTTCATTTTCAGTTTACAAGGTTGTTGTGAACAGTCATAAACCAAAATGCCTTTGGACACTTTTGGGTAGACCCACAGCCAAGTAGAGCAATGAAACGTGACACTATGCAACGGACATGTATGAACATACTACAGTGTATAGAGAGGAGTTGTGATGGTGTTTGGGGTTTTGCCATCTGCATTTGAAAATAGTTCTTCAACAGAAACTTCCACATCAAGTGCAGCCATATTGGTTGTCCTAAAAATGTCTCAGTAGTACTCCTCTTTACTAAGCTAGGTTTATGCTACCTGTTGTGTTCCAGATGTGAGGTTGTGCAAGCCAAAAATGACAACATCACGTATTTTGGGTTGAGTACAAAGGCTCTGCAAGCCACACATTAAATAAATGGTTCTGATTGCCCAAACCAGGGCCCCTTGGGCAGAAAATCTGCTTGAAAACAAGGGGATCCAGAGGCATTTGCCTCTCTGGTTCCCAGGCTAAGGTTTCAGTGGACTTGGCAGTGATTACAATATTGTGGTGTCCTTTTCCCTCAAAACTGGCAATTTGACCTGTAAATTAAGAAAATTGATATTGATGTAAACCTTCACTTTATCTATTTCTGTGGGAGGATGTTAACATTAAGACTGTGTTCTGTTAATTTCTGAGGAGTTTAATGTCCTTCACTAGGAAACCTCAAGAATTTTATCTTGAACTTCTTGGTGAAAGACATTAAACATCTAAATTATAATAGTAATACTGGGGTCAATAAAAAAGGGCCTGCAGTTCTTAAATGTGTTTGAGAAAGAGATTTTGGTGTGTCATTTTATTAACAGGAATGGGATGAAATCTGCAGCAACTCCAGGATAATGTCAGATTTACTGAGATTTACAAAAATTTACAGTTACTACTCAGATTAGATTATATAGACCCGGTTTAAAAGATTCTACAGCCTGCTGGAAATGAAGGTGCTGAAGGTACACCTGTACATGCATTCTCGACATACCCCAAAAATGTGTTTGGTTGCAGTTCTTCTTCGAATTCGAACTGCTGCTAACTGCTTTTTACATCTCGTGGTGGTGGGTTGCACACAGAATTTGATGTTCATATCTTTTACACAGACCCATGTGGTGGAATAACGGCACAACATCCCTGCCCTGAAGAGGCAGTGTAAAAGGGGGCTACAGATCAGTGACCAATTAAAGGGAAAACCAAAATAAAGTGTCCTAGAACAGCTTCACTGCACCTTGGCATAGATTCTGGGACTCTACTGATATGCCCTCATTTTATGTTTTTAAGATGCTAGTGGAGACTGCTGTCTTACATACTGGTCCAAAATCTTCCACAGATGATCCACTGGGTTGAGATCCAGTAACTGTAAGAGGCACAGCATGTGGTTTTTAATACTTCTGAGAAATGAAGGCTGAAAGATTGGTAAAACTGAAAACACGTTTACTCTAATTACTTATTCATTCCCAAAATCACTTTTTAAACTGCCTTTCCATGAAAACAAATCTTGAAGTTTCGCACAACAGTCCAGTGCGGCTCCAAGACTGTTCCACACCTCTGCCGTGTTGTCAGTTTGTTTTGAGTCTGTTTATCCAGGGCTTTTGCACGACTTGTTGTTTGTGGCTTTTAAATCAGGAATGAAAATATCTGTATGCTGTGACTTGCTGCAGGTTTTTTAAAAATTGTCTGATTTCACAGTGGCTGACCATACACAGCCCATACTGCTGCTGCTGCTCCTGAGTTGGTTTATTTTTATCTTGAAGCCATTGGAGTCTCATAATAAAAAAAGTTCTGCTGTCTATCTCCCACTGAATAAATTCATGGCTCTACATGTTAAAGAAAATCCTACCCTGCCATAATGCTGCTGGGAGGAAGATAATGGTTTAAAAAACTATAAACTCATTTAAATAAATAAGTCTTTCCTGCAGAGAAAAAAGAATCATGTAGTAAAAGTTGTTATTTGTTTTTGGGATATCATGTCAGTATATTTCTATGACACAGTAAAAAATGTAGAAGAAGCATCGAATGCCTCTGCATCACCTCGGCTATCAGGTTTATGATGTTTGTGTCTACCAAAGACCTTTTAAAAAGTGTGTCTTGCCGCAACTTTACATGCTACAACTGAAGCGAATAATGCATGGCCTTTGTAAGACAAACAACTATGAAAAGATAAACAAACATTTTATGCAGAAGTGAAGCCACAACATTCAGAAACGTAACACCTGAACTATACATGGTTGAAAGACACTATTTCCACCTTAAATGCTAAGTTTATTTACTATTTATTCATTTGAAAAAATGAATGAAATGAGTAATTCTGCATGGTCAGGCGGTGCACTTAGGTCTGAAAGGCAATGGTGAGAGACACTGTAACTCAAAAATAGCCACAGTCTGACAACATGACATGGCCTAATTGCACTGTGTTCCTGTGCTGATGGACTCGTACATTAACTTACATTTTATGGATCATCACCAGAATGACACAAAGTGGTAGGTAAGGACCGGCTGCTATGGCAACAAGTATCATGCAGCCAGGATAGTGCTGGATAAAAGCTTTGAAAAGTTTTTTCCCCCCTCCCTATGCACACAAAATTACACTTTCTTTAGACACAACAGTGTGGTCAACGTGCAAATTCTCGGGAGACAGAGTGATTCAGAGCTCCATCGTGCAAATGATACTGCATTGTATTCATCTCCAAAACAAATCCTTCGCAGTTCAAGCCATCTGTAAAATTAGAGGTTAATCATGGATGATTACCTCAGCAAAAAGTGAGCAAGATTTGTCCAGCTCACTTGCATATCTTTTATTAGTTTACAACTTTAATGTGTTATTGATTTGCAGTGGTGAAAATCTCACCTCCCCTGTAGCATAATAATGAGGGCAAGGCGACGGCAAGGAGACCATTTATCTGTGTCAACATAGTGCAAAGGGAAATTACACATCTCTCCCTTCCTTATGTTTGAGTCTGAGACTGGGGCCATTTCAGAGTCCATTACACAGGCCGTCTTTGAAATCCACCCTGATGTACAGTGACCTAAAGGGCTTTGTGAAATTGCGTGAATGAATGGCTGCCAACTGCCTGACTCAAGGCACCAGCTTTAGTTTACCTTCTAAGAAAACAATCAATATGCCCTCTCATTTTTACCTTTGCATGCCACTAAGTGGTACCTGAGGAGGAGACTGAGGAGAGAGTGCATAAAAACAAACTTTTCTTTTAACCCAAACTGAAGTTCATGTCCTTCATTAAAATTTTACATATTTACTATATATATTTTATGCACATCAATAACATGCCATATACTGCACTGTATATCGCTACTTAAAGGTGGAGTCAGCAATTCTGGAGAAAGATTCTTGGCAATGTGCTGTGAAGTTCAGCATGCTAGCATGTGCCAGATTTACCATCCCTCTTGCCCTTACTGTCCTTCTCTTTTTACATCCATGGAACTTTCCCTGTCCTGTGCACAAGCACGATGCCCCCTGTTGGTGCCAGGCTAGAATAGTGTTGTGTGACTTGGTCCGAGCCACACCAGATTTTTGTTTCAGTGGACACACCAAATAGATAGTTGGCAGACTTTGAGGAGATATTAGCTGAATTTGACGAAAAGCGTATTGGATTAGAATCACTGACTACACCTTTTATAGTGTTAGATTTAAATATATATGTTAAGTATATAGAAGATTTTACAAAGACTGTTTTAAGATATAAAAAACAATAGAATTTGAAATCAAATTTAAATCAATTTAAAACACATATTGTGTACAAAAGTGACAATGTAGTGGGGCTGAATGACTTGGGGAAAATTTCTAATTATGATTTTCTGATTTGCAATACAATTCAACTTCTAATAATATTTTTTTTTTTATATATATATACTGACTCCAGGCCTGTATTGGTGGTCAATATTCTAGTAAAGTTGCTAAAACAATTTATAGAAGAATTGATCAGTTTAGCAATTTGCATTTAGTGAGATATTCCATTAACTGTACACTTATCTAATTTTCAATAACGGAATCCAAACATAGGGTTATATTTATTGATAATAGCATAGCTGTCCATGAATGATAATCATGAAAATCTCTGGGTCAGTCATGTATTACTCTACGTAAATGTTTTTGTTCTACAAACTGACAGGACAATCGCCGCCGATGAAGAGCTTATGAAGTGACAAACTTCAAACAATTAATTTAAAACAATTTGCTTAAAAATGGAAGACTTAAAATAGTGGTTAGTAAGGTCTAAGTAACATTTCCAAAAACACGACTGTCTGTGACAAATGTAAATACTTCTTCTGTTTGATTTCTGGTGGACTGAATGCCTTGCAGCATGTTGATGCCTGTCACAGGTATGGAGTATAAGATCAAATAAAACTTTATTTATTCCTAAAGGGAAACTGCTGTGCAGCAGTCTACACTGTGCATAGCTGCTACCCCGCGGTCCTTTCTGCCAAACTCCCAGCTTATGAGACTACTATTGCAGTGAAAGGAACGGCTAGCACCTGAAGGTCCGTCTCCGAAGCTGCTGTCTGCTCTACTCCCAGGTAAGTAGTCTCACAGGTGTTTGTGAGGTGGACTAACGTTACAGAAGCTTGGAAAATAGCTATATGAAACACTGAATTTGATGAATTTACGTATTATCATGGATCTCATTACTTTTATTGCCCAGACACAAGTCCACAGCTCCACATCCAGGGGTATGTGGATGCTACATGTGAAAGGAGGGAGGGAATGGTGGTGGGAAAAAAAATAATCAGTCATACTCTGACAGAAATGGAAGCATTTTACAACTTTGGTGAATTTAATTCGACAGAAAAATCCTAAACAAAGTTTTTGAATGGCATGACAGCTGTGAAGTAAAAATTAGTGTCAAAGGATTCTGGCAACAGTTGACGGGGGCAGCAGCGAAACTGCGTCACTATGCTTTCAGACAGCCTTTACAATGGGAAACTGATGCTGTTATGTTTTGCTCTCCTCAAAGCCACCAGACTCCATTGGCAGAAACAATAGTTTTACTCCAACGAACATAATAATTCTCTGGTCCTCCGCTGCCCGACCATCAGGCAGTTAGTTTGTGGTATTGTTTGATTTTTAGAACCGACCTAACTGTGCCGGTTCTCTTGTCTGCCTGTCTAAACTGGGAGCGTAAGATCAATAGCGCTCGATTCTCAATGAAGGCTCAGTAACGAAGGACGCTCAGCAGCATCCCTGCTGCTTGCCCTGCACCTGCCCCAGGCCCAGCCGGTGCCTGCGCAGTGCTACAGCACAAAAGGAGACAGAAGGAGAGACTCAGCAGAGGAGTCATGGGTAATCCTGCATAGCATGTATGGGAATGAAATATAATATATTTAATAATTAAATACATTTCTTGTTTTATCCTGATGCTGAGAATACATCGCTAAATTTGTCACTAGTCGCTTTTTATAAACAAAGTTTTTAAATCTAGAGAGAAAGTTGCCAAGTTGGAAACCCTGTTTAGGAGTAAATAAAGTTTGATTTTATCTTAACTTCCTGACCTGTAAGGGGCAGCAATGTGCTGCGATGTATCCAGTCCACTAGAAATCAAACAGAAGAAGAAGTGCTTACAGTTGTTGCAGACAGACAGACAGCGCGTCCAATCAGCAACAAGGTCTCATTATCGAATAGTACTCCCCAAGTCTCCCCAAATGTTGTTTTGTTTTCTGAAATATTGTAGTGTTTTGGGAAATGTTGTTGTTTTTTGACCCTCATGGCCACCGTAGTTCAGTATCTGCCAGCAGTCTGTTATTTATACCCAACAACTAGGCCTACCAAACTAGGTGTTAACTACCCATCATAAACTAACACAATGAGACAATCAACTAGACAGCATATCTAACAAGAGACTTTTCTTTTAAAACAATAAAATGACAAAGCGGTGTTTGTCTCTCAACAAAATTATCTTTGGCCAAAAGCAACTAGTGCTGACAACAACATGCTGAGAGCAACCGGACAGCCAGGACAACTGACTGATTTTGTTGAACTTTTTTTAACTCTTGCCAACTAGGGAAAAAAAATAATAAAAATAAAAGCCAAACATGCAGCGCTAAAAGCAGAATACTTGCTTCGCACCTCATCACTCTGCCGGCATTCGAGGTAGTGTGTAAATTCATGTTGTTCACCTTGCAAGGAATTTAAAAATATACGCTGGCCTCATGAAAAAACGCTTTTCTTTTGACAGGTCAAGGTGGTGCTGTCACTGCAGCTTCACTTGTTGCTATCTTCTACAGTACGTGTTGCTGTTGTTCTTCCGTGCTGGTAGGAGTTCTGTTTTTTGGTATTTAAGGGCAGATTAGAGCACTTGAAGGCGTGCACGCTGCCACTTTAGGTCCAGGAGAATTGCATCCCCTGTGCCTAAAGCACCAACAGCACTGGAGACTAAAGAGTACCATCACGTTTTCAGAATTTTGTCATTGACGTGGTACAGAAGTATGGGTTTTTGTGACAACCCTAGCTTGCTGTGTGCCTATAAGTATCGTTACATCAACACTGACTGAAAGTCTCTGGCACTTCTTTGCTGGGCATGTAGAAAAGAGCGCATCTATCTCTGGTGTGTCCATCTAGGTTTTCTCTTTTCTCTTGACCGCAGGTAGGTCAGAATCCCAGCAGGTGCTTTATCTATGGC
This sequence comes from Epinephelus fuscoguttatus, assembly GCF_011397635.1. Taxonomy (NCBI): domain Eukaryota; kingdom Metazoa; phylum Chordata; class Actinopteri; order Perciformes; family Serranidae; genus Epinephelus; species Epinephelus fuscoguttatus. Next base: position 21,415,697 of record NC_064756.1, read on the forward strand.
AGCCTGCCTTGCACATATTCTACTTCTCGTTTATCACTGTCTAAACAGTTGACAAGTAGTGCAGTGGATATGGATCATCTTAGACAGTCAGATAAACCACTCCCAAAGGCTCACTGTGCACACATAGGCAGGCATACTGTCATAAGAAAAATGAGAAAAGAAATGAGCCCAAGAGGAATCGCATACATATTGTAAGTCAGTGATTCTCCACGACCAGGCTGTGACCTGACACTGGCTTGTGCTGTGCTTGCAACTGGGCCACAAAGATGTAACATGACAACAGCAGATGACTTGTGCAAAAACGACAACCCTGCGCAGGCTCTTAAGCTCTTATCTCCAAGGATCTATGTTTTTACAATGGGGGCCCCGCAAGTAACTCTCTTCTCTTCTGTTACATTTTGAAAACTGCTAAAGTGTGTCTGAAAGAGGATTTGTCTTGTGTGTACTGTTAGGTTGTCAAATGTACCCTGAAGTACACCAGCTTCCAGGTAAATGACACGTCTTTGCCTTGCATCGTCGCTGGTTTCTGCGTGCATGCTTCAGAGGCTAAAGGATGGATGTGCGGTAGCTGGTTAACCTTCACAACTTTGGGGAGTTGGGCTCCCATGTCCAATCCATCAATTGATCAAGAAAGCAATGAGACCATGAATCTTACTTCACTTTTCTTGTCAGCACATTGCAAATGGCCCTTGCAGACGTAATATCATGTTTGCTCAGCCTGGCACTTATTCAAAACAGAGGCAGAAAACTCTACTTGCCTTTCCACCTCTATAACTTTATTTCTCTGTGTGTTTGAGTATTTCCATCGGATGGATGCAGACAAACAGACCAGTAGACAGACTGGCTCCATCATGATGACTATTCACTTTGCAAAAATGTTAGTTCAGAAAATGCAGTATACTTGTCACTCTGTGAAAAGTCCAGATAATTGTATGGACTCACAAGGAATGAGGAATAAGAAATCTCAAATTCTAGGATATTACAGGAGCTAGGCTTACTTTCACTCACAAACTGTTTCTGCTGTTTTTTCAGTGTTATCTATCATGGTCCTTCCTGTTTTGTTACAAAATCTCTCAACACAGCAGTTCACCACATGTTGTGAGACACGTAATTAAAAGTTTCATAGCTCTTTCCTGCTTCTTCAGTTTTTAAGACCATCGAAAACAGAGGAACACTGCAGTACATGGTTACCGAATGTAACCCCGTATGCACTGGCTTTGATCCCTGCAAAGGTACCTACAAATTGGGGCTTTCCTGCGGTGTTGTAGCAGCAAGATATTTCTCTGTTTTATTTTTGCAAAACACAACTATGAGTTTTATTGCAACGCTCGTTTCAGTTTTGCCTGAACATGAATCTGTTTAACTGAATGTGAACCAGACTTTCTGGAATTTGTTTGACTGTAGCTAAATTAATGCTGACCTATGGGAGCTTGGATGACAAAGTAATACCCTCTCCTTCATCTCAGTCAAAGTGTTGTGTGCACAAAAAGCCTGGGGCAGTGAGAAGTAATGTCTCCAACAACACGCTCCGCAGCAGAATGTGAATCTGAAGGTCTGGAGCCTAGTTTTTAAAAAGTAACATAGTTGGAAAGGTTGCTGTGCAGACACAATGTCAATGACACTGCTTGCGGCAATGATCTTGTTCCATACGTGGGCAAACTATGCATAATGATTATAGAGTAATGTAGCCTTGACAGTTAAAGTTTGGCCGCAGCTAGGTAGATTTAAAAATAACTAGACATCTTGCTCAACTGCGTAATTGTACATTCAGGTCAACTTTAGATGCGATCAGTCTTTTAACTGACATAGATCAATGACATCATCAATTAGCCGCGTCTAACATAACCTTTCTCTTCAAGTTGGCTCACTCACAGGCAAATCAGAGTAAGTATTTAAGTGTAATTCAAAGGTAATTGGAGGCAAAAAAGAACTTTTTTTTTTTTTTTTTTTACTTTGAAATAAAGTTTGTTGCAGGCCAAAGCTAGTCTGGTTCCAGACCTCTGAATTGCTGCCCACATTTCAGATTTTTCAGGGGTTCAAGCAGTTCTGGTGTTCTTATTGATGTCTTGTTTCCCTAGCTTCCCTACAAAGCCAATCAGAACTTTGTAGGTGGCGTTATCAATGGCATCCTCTCTGGCAAGAAGTACCTGTAGCTAAAAGTACAAGTGACTTTTTTCCCACTTCAGTAAGCATCTGTGGATCTACGCCAGCCAACACTCCACTGCAGCCCTCCACAGATATGCCCTAAACACTCAACCTTGAAGATTGTCAGGTAATGTATAGTGAGAGTGGAAATCAGGAAGGTGAAGAGGTACACCTGAGTGCCATTAGCATGCCGTGTTTATCGTGTGAAGGACATTGTTAGTGTAACCTTGAGCAAACGACTCCACCGGCTATATTAGCACAATGAATATGTTAAACATGACCTATGAAGGCAAGGAAGAAAACAAAAAGCCTCCTCAGCGCAAAGACAAAACAGCCTCACTTTAAAAAAAAAAGAAGCCGTATTTAATGTACACTACGTGTGAGCATTCAGTCATGAGTGTGGCCATGCTGCAGTGACGGCTGGCTAAATGAAGTAGGACAGATGCAGAGCACGACAGCGCTGTTCCTTCCCACTCACAGGAGAAGAGACTTCGTTAAGGACTAGTGATTGTCACTCTGTCCCTCACTGTGAGACAGAGAGCAGCTGATGATAATTAACCTTCAGCACCATCAGCCAAGACCTCAGAAAGACAATGTCACACAGACCCCGAGAGCCGGGCCGTGTATTCACTCATGTAACACACCTGTAAATTAAAGGAAACTCAGGACTGTATTCTTACTACATAAAAAGCACAAGATGGTACTATGTCTTCTAATTTTGGGTTACAGACTGAATCACAATGTTTGTTCACAAAAACTTCCCGCTAGAAAACCGCCACGTCACATGCATCAAATGGAACAGCACTTAGCAAGCGCTGCCACAATTGGTTAGCTCTTAGCCACATAAAAAAATGGCCCACCTACAAAAATCAATATTAGTATAAATACACGCTATATTTAGAATATTTTCACTACTTACCAGATGGGGAACTGAGGCCATTATCTAAAACCCAGCAGACTCCTTTGACAAACACAGTAATTCTACTTTGCAAAAATTTGGGAGTTGCTGGTCCACCGCTGCCTCGATCAATTAGTGTGTAAGGTAAAGTGGTAAGAACATTCCAAATATAGCATACACTTAAGTCTTTTCAGGAGGATGAAATATTTTTTGCTGCGGTCCCATCTACAGCAGAACATTGCTTTACTTCAGTGCCAGTAGATTTGGGTTTTCAAGGACAACAAGCAAAGCAGCACAGTACGCAATGAAATGAGCACAGCAGAAATGTCAGATGGGTGGGACCACCGTGTTAAACTATGTATCTTTAAACGTTGAAGTTACAGCTGAAAATGATACCAGAAAGAAACAGAAGGAACAAGTCTGCCCATTTCACATATCTCCACAAGTGAAATCAATTTCCAGTTTTCTACCCAGAAGCAGTTGTTACAAGCCCGACATCATGGTGATTCAATCTATAGTGCACAAGGTAGTTGCCTAATCTTGTTTAATAAGTGCTTATGCAGAGTGGCACAGTGGCGGAGTGGTTAGCAACGTGGAGGTTGCATGTATTCTCCAGGTTCCTCCCACAGTCCAAAGACATGCAGGTTAATTGGTGACTTTAAATTAACACCAATGGTGTGAATGTGAGCATGAATGGTTGTCTGTCTCTATGCGTCAGCCCTGTAATTGTCTGGCAACCTGTCCGGGGTGTACCCCGCCTCTCCCCCCCACCACCACCACCACCACTAACAATGTACCAGAATAAGCAGCTATGGATAATGACTGAATGAATGTGCTTATGCTTAATAAAGCTTCTACTCGTAAAGTGTCCAAGTGACTTTGCCAAACCGACATAATTAGTTCAGTGCACCTGACTGCAATAACTTAATTATTTTGTACAAATGAGACACATTAATGGACGTTAATCCGAAAGAAGGAAACACACAGGCTGCATTTTTAACCAAAGCAGACATTTTAAGGTGCCAGCTAAACACCTACATATTGACTCTGACTGACCAGAATGTGAAGCTGGAGGATCCCATCAAATGACGTATATCGCAAATTAAATTGCTAGTTACAAATCTCTCATCACGTCACATGCAAGTCATCTTTCTGAACTTTCATCTATCCAATCACAGTAATTTCTCACAGAGCTGCGGTTCTGGTGTGTGTATGATGATTAATAGCCGGCTCCCATTTCTGCAAATGAGGTATTCACCCTTACTTTTTAAGTGCCACTAGTAGCTTAATTATCATTATTTGTTTTGCTAGTAATCATGTAGTATTTAACAAATAGTAGTGGTAGAAGGCAAGCGAATTACCATAATCATAAATATTTATCACTATACAATTCCGTGTACCATCTTAAATTAGGGATTTTCAGAGCCAATCTGCAGTTTCAGTAGTGGGGCTAATCAAGGCAATATTTGAATGATTGCTATATATATTTAGTGCAATATGTATAATTAAGTATAGAGCATAAAAAGCCTGATGTACCTCCAGCCATTTGTTTATTGTAGCCTCGATGTCAGCAAATAGCAACCTGTGGGCCAAATCTGGCCCCTGACCAAGCTGTAAATTTATGCATACTACGCATACTATAAATCTGAGTGAGATCATGTGTGGGCTAATTCAAAGAAGATTAAAAATATTAATGCTCAAACAAAGGGACTGAAAACACAAAGATTTGTGTCTCTGCTGCAAACAATAAACCAGCATTGGCCCCCAGTGTGCTGAAAAACTGGCCCTTGGTTGAACCTAATTGCCAACCACTGCTCCAGGTACGCCAGCTGTCAACAACGCCCCACTGTGCTCTGTTAACAGTGGAACTGTTTCGTTAGGCGCAGCACTGCAAACAAGTGAACTCTGGAGCGCGCAAACAAATAAACAGCAGCCTGTGAGTGAAGTGAGCAGCGCCATTCCACCCATCTCCGAAACAGAGCTATGAAACGGAGCCATCAAATCCACAAACAGGCACAGGAGGACACAAAATTAAATTTGCACCAAATGGCAGTTGGAAATCTACCAGAGTTTGCACCTCCGCCGAGTGCAGCACGAAAACACAGCCATAAAGCCTTGCTAGTGCCACTAAAAATAGAAATGTGGTGTTTTGTGTGAAAATCCAGAAGAGGAATAGACTGAACATCTGTGACAGAGATTTTACCTTTAGGCCACTCTGCTGTTATCTGAGCCCCCTCCTTGCTTCAGAACAGATCTGCTGCTGGTCTGGGACTTGGTCGAGCCCTTTCTGTGCTGTCCTGATGCTAAGTGGTCTGCGTCAAGCTGCTCTGATCTGCTGCTCCCTCCACTCCTCCACAGCACTCTATCAAAAGCAAACTAAACATTTTCCAGCGTCTGTTTTGGGTGGGTGATTTGTTAAAAGTAATATCATCAGACTGCATTTCAACATAATTGAAGGGACTTGGTCTGGAGCAAGTCGAGTCAATAAATGTATACAACTCAAATCCTAAATTTGCCTCAAAGGGCTTTCATTACAAAGCAATATAGTGTTATTGGTTTCCGTCTGAGCAATAACTTAATGTTATATTTACTGCTTTTTAGCTGAATGATATCACAACAGTGCAATCACATAATGTGATCATTTTACAAATATCTTAGTGAAATTAATGATCCCAAGCAAATTGTCAATAACAACATTTCTTATTGAAGATTTTAGTTTAATTTATCTTTTAATGTAATGCATAATAGTTAAACATAGTTTAATACTTTAAAGGTTCAGTGTGTAGGATTTAGGGGGATATATTGGCATCAATAGAACATTATATAATTTCTTTTGTGTTTAATCACATGAAAATAAGTTGACTGGTTTTTGCAGTCAACAAATCCTCTAGAAAGCCACAACTATTTTAGCTTCTTCTTGACATGTTCTTTCAGGCAAATTTTCTCTGCTACAATCAGGACATCGTAACGCTTTGCCTGCTTGTAAAACAACCTGGCATTCAAAATCTTTTATTCCCTCAACTATTCGTCTTTTAAATTCTCTGTAATTTTTTGTTTTTGTAGTTTTTACTGTTTTTTTTTTATCTGTTGTAAGATCATCTGTCTACTGACTTTTATTAGGCTATTTATAGATTCCTTTATTCCAACTCCTTGACATATTATTATTTCTGCTTTTTATTTTATTACTCATTTATTTATGTGTCTACATGTTACTGTATGTTATGTTATAGTATGTGTGCAAGGCAAGCTTTTCAAATAAATTGTCCCTGGTCGGATTAATAAAGTTGTCCGAGCCTGAATCTGAATCTGAATTAGAATGAGCTGTTTATATCTACATAGGGAGTGGGTCCTTATATAGGACACCACCATATTGCACTGCCATGTTTCTTGCTACCGAAGCCCAGAATAGACAAACCATCTCTAGATAGGGCCATTCGCATGTTTGCATCAGCCAACATAGTTAGCAGCCCCTCCGTGACAAGACAAACAGCACTGGAAAAACACTGATTTAAAGGTGAAACTGCTTTATTAAGTGTCTTTACCTGTGTTAATCACCTACTATGTTTATTTTGGAGAGGAAGAGACCTCTGTGGTTAATTCGGCTCCTGCTAAAAACCTCCTGAACGTCTGGATCTCAAGTTATTAAAGAAAAGGTGAGCACACATTTACAAGGTGCTGGGCTAGCATCTATCTGCGATGAGCCAAACAGCATCAAAGAAACAATGATTTGTAATGTGAAACTGCTTTATTCAGTGTTTTTACCAGCGTAAATCACCTGCTGTGTTTATTTTGGAGAGGAGGAGACCTATGCGGATAATTCAGCTCCCGCTAAAAACCTCCAAACAGTTACGCTTGGCACAGGAGAGAAGTTTAGCTGGTTGCAATCTCACAATCCTCACTGCTGGATGCCACTAAACGCTACACACTGCTCCTTTAAACATCAATTTAATCAAGAATATAATTATTCAAGAAAATTGGCCGCGACTTCAGCAAAGGCAGCCAGGTGACTTTCATCAACACTACTACCACTAATGATAATGACAATAATATCCAAATACGTAATTAAAAGTATTCGCTCTAGTTACTCTAACCTCTACATTAATTGAGTCGCAATGTGCTAGGTAACGTTAGTGGCTCATGTCAACACTTGCTGGTAATTAAGACAGTGGCTTTTAAATTTAGCTCAAGCTATATTTCGTGATGCAGCTGTACTATAGAAACGTCTTGTCTCTATCACGTTTGTTACCTAAATAAACTGTTGGGAACCAGCAGAACCTTCAGCCTGCAGGTGACGACGTAAAATACAGCAGATACACGAGACACAAAATGTCTCCTAAAGCAGAGCGGAACTTTGCTACTGGCTTAAATATTCTTCAACACAAGTCGGGAACTAAATTAAAGATAACATACCTCGACCTCTGACCACCTTTGACTCGTTTCAGTGACGTTAGTTGTTTATTTCCTAAACTTGCATCACTGCGCGTGCACACCCGGTACACACTGACATGGTGTGTTCAATGAGCCTTGGAAAAAAACGGAAATGTGGAAGTTGACCATTAATAAAACATTAGCCAACCTCTTAAATCCAGAGCATGACCTCATTGTTAATCACCTGACCTGCATCGGTTCACTTAGATCTTTAGTGATTGTACATTTTCTATTATTTCCAGCCTCAGTAATGCAATAACCTGATGTCCTAAGTGAAGTGAACACACAAATAGACAAAATGGACTCTCTCCTGAAAAAAGGCAAAATACAGGAAATAGTAGCTTGTAAAATGATCTTAACTCAAGGTCAGTGTATTATCTGGACCTGTCTTTTTCTGTGGACTGAGTTTGGTCCATTGTGATGGAACTGCAATTTCAGTTTCCATCTCATAAAAGTAGCTTTAATAACTTTTTTATTCTAACCATCTGGCTGTACAAACCTGTGTAAATGGCTGTCCAGTAACACCAAATTAGTCTTAATGTGGCCACCCCTAAAGACTAATCCCCACATGCTGGTGCTGCTGGCTTTCAAACCCTACACTCTATTTCAGAACAGCTAGAACTGGGATTGCCAGACAATAAATTGTTGACATGCGCCCAATCCATAATTGCACATTAACGCCAATCCAACATTATCACCATTCCCAATTAATGAGCTGTCGAGACTTTAAGTGTTCCTTTGGGGCGTCAGCTGTAAAGTTTGGCATCAAATACAGTGTGCACCTGAATTGCCGGGCTGCAGCTAAACTTATGAACATGAAATTGATACAGTGGCGCAAATATCTGACTTATAACAAGACAGCAAGCAAAGCAGTTTGTGTTTATGGATGCAGCATTTATTCATTTTGGGATCAACACAAAGTACTTGAGCTTGCAGAAATGCTAGCAGCAGCTGGCATCAGTGTTGCACTAACAGGTGGGTACCAGGCAGTTGCCAATAAAGTCTTCAGCAACTGTTTTAGTGAAAAAATGGAGACTAAGCAAAGTGCAGATAACTTTCTTTTCCTACACACAACAGAAAATATAATCAAATAGTAGGAGCAACCTTTAACCAGGGGTGCAGATGAGCCAAACCCACATAGAGACATCACACATTTACATTTGGACGACAAAATAACATGCATTAGTAGATATTAACATGGATAATCAACCCGTTCAGTCATATGCAGATGCATTTGTTGAAAACACATCTGCTGTTTTTATTTGTGGTTATGACCATTTACTGCCTGCGGGTCAAATGCTTCCCACATTTTAATTTACCGCTGCATCACTTCACAGCACATTAATTCTTTGAGAGGATAAACAAAAAGGGGGTTTGTTTGATTTGGCATCCACAGCAAAAACCTGTGGATGCCACAAGTGGAGCCAAAAACAGACACTAAAATGAACCACAAGGTGGTGCCAACAATTAGCTCATGCGTTTCCCCAACCATCCCCTCTCACTAAATCTCATTACAACATCACGTTCAGGTTATTTGTTTCGTTTTAGTAAAAATAAATAAATAAAAAAAAATGAGTAAAAGTCTAAACTGTCCACATCCAAGTCTGGACGGAGTGTTAAATCAACACTTAACCACACCAGCGATCGATCATCCCCTTAATGAATTTACGCTTGATCTGTATCACTCCACTTAAATTGAACACTTTATCACTGTAAGTCGTCCTATCATCCGTCACGACTGAAACGTCCTCGGCCTCTGCCTCCCACCAATTAATGATTTCACTCCCTGTCGTTAATCTCTGCTGCACGAGGACCCCTTTCTTCCATTCAGCCCCAACATGCAACAATTAGGCTACAGCAGGAGTTCACCAACGCAACATATAGAAATAAGAAAATGTGCAGGGAGAAATCCGGCAGAGCGAGTGTTTGGAGTCACAGTCAGACAGGTAAAGACACCAAATCACAGCCAGCACATGATGGATAATCAATGTCTCAACTTCTGCTGCACAATGAAGCCTAATATTACAAATGAGCTTTCACTGACGCAGTGTATTACCTTCATCACATTTTTACGCATTCAGTACATTTCCCACATGATGCTTTTTAATGCATTTTTATACTTTACAAACTTGGCTTACCTGGTTATCTGTGTGCTCCCTGTTGTCCAGCCCTGAAATAAATTCTCAGTTAGTTTGGCTCAGGTTTTGATGTGTGTGTGTGTGTGTGTGTGTGTGTGTGTGTGTGTGTGTGTGTGTGTGTGTCCGCTGCCCGCAGAAATACGCCGTTTTGCAAGAAAAGCGTAATTGCGATGTAACTCAATTCCCCCCTCTCTGTGTAGTTCTCTGGATGTTGCTCCGCGCCTCCCTCCACACACCGAGACTCGCTGGGCAGATAAAACGATAACACCAACAGCAGTCCAGTTATATTTGATCTTTAGATGACCAAATCATTTCCTGTTATGTGGGGCATTAGCGCGCCCGGAGAATAGAAAAACATCCACATTCCCAAATAGTTGGAAAAATAGCTACCCCCTGCTCACTTTATCCTCCGAAGACAGGCAGTCCTTTTCACACCGGTGGAGACTTTTATTTTTCCTCCTTAATCCCTCACTTGCCTTGAAATCTGATCGGCCTGCTGAACTGGAAGGTGTTTTATTCTAACGATGCCGGTGATGCTGCGTATCCTGCATCCCCACTTAGCAGTGAGGGAAGAGCGCAAAGAAAAAGCCTGGCAGTGCTTTCGCTTTTTGTGTTGTGCTCCTTAAAACAAACGGACCTGTGAAACACGCTCTGTACCACACAAAAAAAAAACAAACACCTCCTTTACATCTTGTGCTGTAGGTGTGTTAGTCCCCTCCAGCCGGCTGTATCCACTGCGGTCCGGTGGAAAGATGCGGAGCAGATTGAGGTGCAGGCGAAGTCTCGCTCCCTTTTTCTTGCGTACACACACTCACAGTCAGAGGGGATTTTTTTTTGGTGCCTTCCTCTCACACCGAGGCTGACCAGACGTGAAAAGGAAGACGCTCTGGACTCTTGATGCATTTATAGGAGCGTCGAAAACTCCGGAGCTTGTCAGAGCTGCGTTTCTTCAACATTTGGAAGCAGTCAGCGACGATAAAGCTCCTCTGACATTAAAGAAAAAGCACACATTAACGTTTAAATCTTTTTAAACATGGCTGTATACTAATAAAAATAAAAATAAATCATGACTTTCACTGAAAATAAATGTGCACAGAGGAGTTATGTCTTTGCACACATCACTTTGATGCAACTTGCTATAAATAAATATATTCCCTACCTGCTTACTGCGCCTCAGGGCAGGTGGAAATGTAAACACATTTTTTAAATATCTGTTTTCCCCTACTGGGAATGCAACAGCAACATTTAGAGGGCACACACCGAGCAGCAACAAGGTGTTCTCCCTCCTGAGCAGGTGAGAAGCACAATACAACCCTCTATCGAGCAGCTCCTACTGACCTTATCGCCAATCAACAAACAGCCTACAGCCCTGGCTTGCACTTTTACATCTGTCAAGATCTGTGGGGATTCAATGGGTCAACAAGAAGGTCATACTGATGCTGCCTCTTGCCCTTTGACTGGTTGTTAGTTAAACCTGTTTTTCCCAAGCGATTCCTACACTCACCCAGGGGCGGCGCCAAGGAGGTGCCAGGGGGGCCATGGCTGCCCCCTACCACCCAAGGTGAAAATAATTGGAGGACGATATTACTGTCTTTGAGAGGCTATGGCATGCTCATTTTTTAAGCTATCGCAAAGCAGCGTTGGACAAGTTACTCTCAAAATGTAATGCATTACATATTACTTGTTACCCTCATTTAAAAGTAATTAGTTACATTACAATATTACTCTCTGTGTAGAGTAGTGAGTTACATAATGCATTTCTTTTGCGTTACTTTCACCAAAGTGACCTCAGACGAAACAATAGGCATTATAAATGAATGAGGGTCATGGGTTTGGTTGAAGGTGGCTGTGCTGTTTGGGCTGAGAAAGCCATGCATAAGTAAGGTAAAGGAGGTTGTTGGGTTGTTGTGAGGAGCAGTGAGACTTGGCATTAGGGGAGCGTCTCTGGGACGCTAGAGATCACTGTCTAGCCTCCTGGAGGTGTCGTGGGACCAACTAGATGAAACACTGGTGAAAGGAGGTTCCCACCTGATGACCCCAAAGACATGTTAGTTATCACTGCTCACTGGTCTGTATAGTTAAGCCTTGCCATAACAGCTTATCATAGGGCTTAGGAGGTTATTCACTGAGTGCTGATAGAGCACAAACTTCTTGTGTTTATTTGAATGAAATGTTACTGCAAAAAAGCAATATATTACTGTAACGTGTAATGCGTTACCCTCAACACTGTGCAAAGTCAGTGGTATTATGTGAAACTGGATAAACTCAGGCATCCATTGGTACCAACCATCAATAACACTCCAAAATTAGGCAAAATTTTAGCAGGAAACAACTGGCATGGCCATTTTCTAAGGGGTTCCTTGAACTTTCACTTCAAGTTATTTGAATGAAAATGGGTTTAATGCAGGGGTGTCAAACTCATTTTAGTTTGTGGGCCACATACAGCCAAGTTTGATCCTAAATGGGCCGGACCAATAAAACCATTGCGCAATAACCTATGAGTATCATCAGCTCCACTTTATTCCCTTTTTGTGTGCAAGGAATTACAAGTACAGTCTGTATAGGTTCATCCTTTTACAAAACAGATAAACAGCCTGAGATGTCTAAAGAAAAATAAGTGCAATTTCAACAGTATGTCTCAATGTTTTTTTCACATTCAGTCCGTCTTATTCTCACTGTACATACAAATTGTTTTGAACTGAAGCTACTGATTCACAATATGTTGCACAATGTTCAATATCTTTAAACATGGTCACAGTAAGTGTTCTTCGTTATGTCAGAGAGCTGTATTCTGGTCAGGGTGGAAACGCCTCTGACGCAGAATTTTACATGAAGTAGGCAACCCATTGTTTAACTTGCTCCTGAAACCTGGAACCTCTTAGTCTAGTCATCTAGTCATTGGACCCTTTGGTGGGCCATCTCTGGCCCACGGGCCATATGTTTGACACCCCTGGTTTAATGCCCACGACTCTCCCCTAAACTTGTGAAGGCTTCATCCAAGTTAATGTTTTGTTCCTTACAATACATGTACTTCAAATTAAAGCTATTTGTCTATTTACAGAAAAGGACAACCAGCCTATTTGGAGAACAATAAATCACTTGGCACAGATACATTACACATTAAAACAGGATTGTTGTGGAACTCAAAGTGTTAACTGTACTCGTTTTAGTCTATACACAATGGATAATTAATAATATTAACTCTCCATAGTGAAATAGATTTCAACTAGCCTATACTACACCAGCGCAAGCATTCATTCATTCATTCATCTTCTAACCGCTTCATCCTCTTGAGGGTCACGGGGGGGCTGGAGCCTATCCCAGCTGACATCGGGCGAGAGGCAGGGTACACCCTGGACAGGTCGCCAGACTATCACAGGGCTGACACATAGAGACAAACAACCATTCACGCTCACATTCACACCTATGGACAATTTAGAGTTACCAATTAACCTAGTCCCCAATCTGCATGTCTTTGGACTGTGGGAGGAAGCCGGAGTGCCCGGAGAGAACCCACGCTGACACGGGGAGAACATGCAAACTCCGCACAGAAGGGCTCCCACGCCCGGGATCGAATCGCTGGCTGTGAGGCGAGAGTGCTAACCACCACACCACCGTGCCGCCCCCAGCGCAAGCAAATTCCTGATATTCAGGTTTGGTTTTTGGTTTTGGTGAGAGAACCCAAGATTCTGAGCAGCCCCATCTGGCCACTGCTGTGAAAAATTGGTAGGGGTGCCAGTGCATTTATCAAGACTCTGGAGTAGCCACTATTTCATTGTGCAGTGGGAGAAAAGGTGAGCTGCAGCTACAATAGAGAAAGATGTCCATTCTGTAACACACAGATGGTTCACATCTGGACTCAAATCTCTGATTAAACACCATATGTTGTCTAAAAGGTGGAGGTTGATGTAACTAGACATGAACATTATGTCTTGACTTTTTCACCCCAGCCCACCATGCTACTTTCAGTGCACCCACGAATCATATCATACATGTCTTTGGAGTGGAGAGGCTCCAGAGAGATACTGAAGAGCAGCCCATCCACACGCAACCATGCTCCTCAAAAGACAAGTGCTCGGAGAATCGAAGAATGGTGTCACGCACAAGCAGGATGGGAGGAAAATAAGTTGAGGGATGTTTTTCCCATGATAGCAGACTGGGGATGTTTTCTTGTTGCATCGCTCTTGGATCACAACTACACAAGGGCTTTATTCCTTAGAAATCACCTGCAGCAGCATATATCCACAGGCGTATTTAGATAGAGCCTCAGGAATAACAGCGAATAAACGAATAACACTCTAATATGCACAAACACGGCAGCAGCTTTTCCATATCCTGTAGTGCATTATCACTAATGCAATTTGCATACCATACAGTCAGCTATGTGTTGAGTAATTTATGACCTATTATTGATAAAAATGAAATCAGCATGCTTCAAGTGGGACTCAATGAAGTGGTACCCATAATCAACATTCCATTATATGTGGCCAGAACGGAAACGTATTGGGATATTTGCGTCTAGTAATGCAGGCCGAGAGGGTTATTAATTTTTCATAAGCCCCCTGGGACAAACACAAAGCTACACCGAATATGTGTTTGACTATTTGCTGTGCTCCAAACTTATTGGCTCAATCACTGTTATTATCTTGCAGATCAGGAGTTTGTCCCTGCTGACACAAAACACAAACAAAACAGGGTGACCTGACAAAAACACCATGTCAGTCAATAACAAGGAGGAAGAGTCACTTTAAATGCCTCAAGAGATGTCAAGATGCAGCAGAAACCTTTAACTTCTTTATTTTCTTCCCTGTCAAAAACTGGCACCTTAATTACCCACAATGCAACTCAAGTTTGGTCAGAGATTTGGGTGTGTTATGCTGGTCGTGACGAATGTAACCTCGACCCTTGAGCCACAGGCAGAGATGAGAACCAACCTACAGAGGTCTGGTAAGATCATTTCTTTCTAACCATACACCCCCAGAATATTTTTTCAGACTTGCAGTCCATCCCTAATGGATGCTGACTCATGTTCTATCTCACACAAGCTCCGCCCTCTACTGGACTCTTTGGGTAAGACTCCTCTCATCACGAGCACGCATTTGCACACAGGAAAGCGTCAATGTAGCCGACCAATCAGGATGTGCCTTCCCGGATACTGCTTCATTACCTCCCTTGAGACTTTATGTATAGTTCCTTTTGGATCCACGAGAGGCGCCATACAACTTCTTCACCTAAAGGCTACTCTTGGGACCTGTAAAATAGAAGGTGATGATTTAAGTTTCTAACAAATATCATTTAAAGTGAAAATAGACTAATGATAATAAAGATAATAATAGACACTTTTTGCTTTAGCTTATCATTGTGACGTAAAAGTTGGTTGCACGATGTTGTGGCTGTACAACTGTAAAATAATGACACCACTGATGTTTATATTGATTTCCAATAGCCCAGCATTCACTATAAATTTTTCTCTGCCACCAGGTATGATCTCCTGGGAAAATGAAGGCTCAATTTCTGGCACAAAGGAAGTGAGTAATCAACATAAATTGTGTAAAATAATGGATGTAGCTATTGTGACCACCCATTGGTTTGTGGACTCTTGTTTTGGGGTCTCAAGTTCGGCATTTTGAGACTGGAGGGTGAAACTGTGGAGGAGCAAAGGAAGAATATGACTTACTAGCCCCTTTTACACTGCCAGATTTTCCACGAATGTTGGGCCGATTTGTTGGCCAGCTGCAAGTGAGTAGACACACAGAGGTGGAAAGGTGAGTTGATCCGAGGCGCCCATTTTTCTGCCTCATTGGATAGTCATATTAGTGGAACCCTTTAAGTTTAAACAGACTGAGGCAGCCCTCCGCAACAGGAGGGGCTGTTGAAGACTTGTGGGAGGAGCTGTTGATGACGCTGCACGTGCGAGCCACTGGCGGTGGATAAACAGGAAACAGATGATAGCAGGAATTAGTGAGCAGCTAGTAGCAAGAGGGAAACGCAAACCTGACAGGCACTGTAAAGATGAGCAACTGAGGAGACAAGGAATTGCCCGCCCTCCTTGTCCTCGCAAACGCAGAGGCCATGAACCGTCAGATGACGGGGACGGTGAAGGACGGGCCAGTTTACGAGAGAATTGCCGCCTGACTACCGCCGCCTGACTAGCTGCGGCTTCCCTCCACGTCACTGTTTACGTCACACGCTGAGCTACACGTTTTGTTACTTGCTCACGCCCCCCATTGCCCTGAAAAAGGCGCATTCTGTATAAAAGTAGGTAGGCGGCAATTTTCCGCCCTCCCCGATTTTGTTTTTATACTGCCAATGCTGAAAAAAGACTGATTGGCTTTCCTGCAAATTTGCACAATTCCTATCTAAAAAGGGCTATAGACTGAGGTGACTGTCACTGTCACTGTCACTGCTGTGGCCCTGTCCTTAAATATGCATAACTGTAAGCTTTAATAAAATGTAAGGCAGTGAGTTAAATAAAAATTTCACCCCACTTAACGTTGTCACGAACATAGAAATTAGCTATAGATTAAAAAAAAAAAATCATTTTCCTGTTTGTTTGCTTTTAAGTCAGGCATGTTAACATGGGGTCTATGGGGACTGACTTGCTTCTGGAGCCAGCCTCAAGTGGCCGCTCAAAGAACTGCAGTTTTTGGCACTTCTGTTTCAGCTTCATTTTTCAGCCCTGGAAGTTGCTGCCTGGTAATGTGTTGCACAACCGCAACAGCAAGGGGTTAGTGCTTTTGTTCTCCCCAGTAGCTATCCACACTTACCATAGAGTATCAATGTTAGTTCTTTGCAGTTACCATACCCAGTAGCTGAAATGGAAAAATGAAGTTACTGTGGAAAACGAGATGCAAAGTGTCCTGTGTTGCTGGTAGCTGGGCTTTGAGAGCAAGCCGGTTGTTCAGCAATAATACCACTTGAAAACGTTGTGTAATGTGTGAAAATTACTGTGTTGGGAATTGTTATACTATGTTTGACAGAACAAATGGCTACATGATGTCTCCCATGATAAAATAACAAGGAGTAATACATTTAACTGACAACAAAAATGTGCATAAAAACACAGAGCATGAATCAATATAATGATTTTTGTGCATTATAGAAACGTAATGATATTGAGATCAAATTATCGAACTGATCAAAATAACTCTTTAACTGACATTGGATTTTATATGCTCTCTGTCATTAATGCATCACTGACCATAAATCCACCCCTCCTGAGAAAAACTCCACTCAGATCATTTCCATGCTGTCAGAACTGGTTTTATGATTTTATTGATTACTTTTAATGTATGGCTTTATCTGGTCCCACTACATTTCAGCCCTTTGAACCTCATATAATATGAGCCTGTCAGCTTTGGGATGAATTTTCCTCAGGCTACACTGAAAACGAAGAAAACAGAAACTTATATTATTACTTAGAGAAGCATAGAACTGACAGGCCAGGAAATAAAAATAATATTATGAACAGTTTCTTGTTATAACAAAATATTTTTCATGTTTTTTACAAGATATTTTCATTTTATAACAAAAAATCTCATTGATAAGACACTTTTCGTGTTATAATGATAGGATTGATTGGAGAATGATTGGAGAATGGCTACACTGAGGAGTATGTCTCATCTACAGGACTTGATAAAGCTCTGCTTCATGCTTGGTTTGAGAAATGAAGAGATTTTGCTGTTATGGAGCACAGTGGATGATATTGTAATATGTATGCGCACTGTATGCCTACACTAAGAAGGATTTTAAAGATTTTCTGTCAAAATCAGCGGGGAGCAGGGAGAGGCACACATAGAAACAGCTTTAACTGAGAATTGTTAGTTCAGCTGAAGTTCAGAAAGTACTCTGCAAGTGATACATTTTCATGTGAGTGCTCTGATTAATGAATGCATCTGATTAGGAGGCAATTTGAGAGGGGGCTGAGCAAATGCATCCAAAAATATCTATAATGTTTTTCTGGCCTGGTAGTTCTACGCTTAAGTATTTGACCTTTTGCTAAGCCCCGCCCCTTTGTGATGGTCCGACAAGCTGTCAGAGTAAGCATGGAGCCCACACTGTAACTAACTGCACTCCCTGAAGAAATATTATCATATTTTTGGAAAAATGAAACAGTGATTCCAGAGAGAAGCAGACAGAGGGGTCTACAGTCTGTGTTTGAAGAATATATCCAGGATGTCAAACTGACTCAGCAGCAACAACAGGTTAAAAGACAAAGACAGTTAGAAGCTAAAGCCGAACTATAGGCTACAGATCACAGTGTAAAAGTGAACCACCACATCACTGCTGATCGCCACACAAGACAATGAATATAAAGGGAAACTTTGCTAATATTGAACCAGCTGTGTGGCATCACAGTGTGTGCAGATGAACGGCTGCCAACACCTGGACCTCCGCCGCCGGACTGACAGGGATCTCTGGGGGAGGTCAAACAACGTTCATGCGATGACACAGAGCTGGTTGAACATCAGCAAAGTTTCCCTGCTTCCCTTCACTGGTTCCTGTACAGCAGGGTCGGCCTTTGTTTCACTGTTACAATCATTACAAAGCAAAAGCAGCATGTGTATACATTCAGTAGGCTGTATCTTCAGTAGCTAGCTAGCTAACCCTACACTTTTCAGGGTTTGATTTTGGTTTTGGAACAGGGAAGAAACGTTTATCTTTTTCCAACCTCTCCAGGTAACGAGTATCATTAATACACGACGTGCCCCAGGCACAACATTTAGCTCCAAATCCACAAAACCAGCCTGAAAATGAAGGAAATCTGAAACGACTGCATTAGAGTCAATGAAGCACAGCTGTGTTGTTGTTGGACCCTGGTCTGAGCCGGCCCGATGTTACGTTATAATTGGGCAGTCTGGTGTCCAGGGGCTGTATTTAACAAAGGGTCAGTTGCCTTTTACTTTAAAACTTTTTGTATTGTTCTGTCATGCTATTTTTTAATTATTAAAAACTATCTATGAATTTTTTTTATCAATGGAATTAGATTTTACTTGCAAAAAAGTATAATGCTGAAGTCTGAATAGAGTTTAATTGTTGATTAAGTAAACAATCCAAACACTTTGAATTTAATAGATAAACTAAAAGTATAAATATTGAAAAAAGCAGTTAATTCATTGACTCTGACTCTGACTCACAATAATCTATGCACCCTATGAGCATATTTACACCATCAACAGATATGAGAGAAAACAATTCCTACATTACTGACACACTTTAACAGTGAAGACATAAATGCACTGTCGGTGTTTAAAAGGCTAAGTGCAGTGCAGTGGAGAAAGTGCTGCCCAAATAGCCACTGAACAGGACTGATATGCTGTGCAGAGTTGCAGTTTAACAGTTCCTAGAATATGAACGGCCATATCTGATGTCCCATTTCAGGCACTGTCATAGAGGCGCGCATCCCCTGATGTGAAATAGGTTGTTAATGGGGCATGGAAAAAAAACTCTTAACTGTGGCTGAAAATCTGACTTGTGGAACTGGCGGCATTGACAGCTGCATAGCATTTGCTGAGGCACAGTTACAGCACAGTATATGCTCTACTGAGTGCCATGTAGCATTGGGTTGGAGTTGAACTGTGAACAAGTCGCTGGAGCAAGATGGAAAAATCAGCCACACAAAAATAGACGTGTACATAAATATGTTGCACTCAAGCCATGTCATCTGAGAGTCTGCCTCTGTCTCTCAGCCATCTGTTGTTGTGCGGGTGAAGTCTGTACGCCTTGATTTATGTTTGCATGACCACGTCTGGCTTGAAACACACCATATTTGCGCGAGAGCCATTACGTAATTAGGCAGCACACTGACACTGCAATAGGCATTATTGACAAAGTCTTAAATCCCCAATGAGCTGCAGCCATGTGTGGGTGGGATGGATGTGAATGAGGCTGCTGATGCTGAAATGGCAGGACAAGGGTACAGTCACCTCACTATGATGCGAACAAGAGTGCGTGGTGCAACTCACAATGGATGACACATTTATGCTGAAGTCAGAGAGTGGGTGCATCCCTACTGGCTTATTGATTGAAGGAAGCTGGCAAGGTGCACTAACGGGGAATCAAATTCACTGACAAATCAGAACATGGAGAGTCAGCAATTTCCCTCATTAGCATTCAAAGCATTATTCTATTGACAGCTGTTTTGGCATGGGCTCTCTTATTCACTTGTCAACCTGAGAGGTTCCTTTTCTGTGAGACAGCTGGTGTGAACTCCGCACTGAACTTTGCGAACCGAAATCAGAGATCGCTCATCACCGTGAGTAAATCTCCAATTATTCTGTCAGCCTCATAGTGAGAGTTAAAGGCCCCTAATTAGCTTTTTTAACAGTAAGTGATGAGGTCATACATTGACACACAATAACAGTTACAGTTATACATGAAAGGTTTTCTGTCTTTCTCAACGCCTCCGGGCTCCTCGCACTTATCTGAAAACAGTGACACACAATTCTGGGCACTGTTCAGGATTTAGAAATATTTCAAACCAAACCAATGACAGTTTGCTCATGGTGCCAGGCCAGGGTCAAGCAAACATGATCAAACCACACCTACACAGTCCTGATGAAGCACGAGCTGAGGTTTTGATTGGCAATCGGTAATAAAACATAATAAGGGGGGAACTATTTTCAGTCTATAATCTACCTCGAAGGGGGTTTATGGGGAATCACCCACAGGAAATAAAAAAGGAAACTGGAGCATTTTGAAACAATAATAACAATAAATTCTGATGATTGTGTGTCGTTTTGTTCACTTTACACATCGTACATATCCCACATAATCATGAGCCAGTGATTTAAACCCTTTTGCTCCTTGGGGAGCATAGGTCATTCATGAACTTTCTCCAGCTGGTTCGGTGTCGGGCGATCTTCTCTGCTTCCTTTCAGGATGTTCTTGATTCCTTGAGTTCTGCCTCGACAGACCTTCTCCAGGTGTTCTTTGGTCTTCCAGGCTTTCTTTTCCCCTGTTGGTTCCAGGATAAGGACTGTCTGGTTGTGTTGAAAGGGGGTTTCCTCAAGATGTGGCCAATCCAGCCCCATTTCCTGCATTTGACTTGTGCTTTAAGTGGTTCTTGTTGTCTGGTTTGCCAGAGCTCTTCATTTGTTACACAAACTACTGGTTTATGGTAGTACAGTATCACCCACATATTTGGGAAGGCTTTAATCATGTGACCAGTGCACTGACGGGAGTAAATAAGGAAGCGGTCCCTTAAAGACGCAGGTTGGAGTGGTGGATGGGTCACGAAACACTTTTCCCAGGAGACTGCTGTTTGGAACAGTGTGAGCTTATTTTAAAGGTACATTGTCACCATGTTTCTTTTCCTAAACCCAAGCTCTGTACTTAACATTCAATATGTGTAACTCTGCGCCAGCTATGTTACGTAATTGGTGGGGTGCTAATTCCTAGAATATCCTATACAAACCATTGAGGACAGGTTGACTTTTTCATGACATACTATACTATGACTTTTTATGTCCTCCTGAGACCCCAACTTTTGATTGGTATGCATTTTTAATTTCTCCTAGCTATTTGGGATCAGTAGAACCCGATAAATAATAAAAACTAAACACTGTAAATGAGAATCAAATCTCAATGTCCTTGGGGCGACGGTGGCTTAGTGGTAGAGCAGGCGCCCCATATACAAGGCTGTTGCCGCAGCGGCCCGGGTTTGAGTCCAGCCTATGGCCCTTTGCTGCATGTCATCCTCTCTCTCTCTCTCTCTCTCTCTCTCTCTCTCTCCCCCTCACACTTGGCTGTCCTATCCATTAAAGGCAAAATGCCCAAAAACATATCTTTAAAAAAAAAAGTCTCAATGTCCTCAAACAAGACAATAATTAAGTCCCAGTGTCCTCAACCATGTACTTCCTGTGATTTCCTTATATGAGGACACAGGGTCTCAAAGAGGATATGACATTTTTATGATCTACTAACACTTTTCATACTTTTAAAAGTGATGAAATAGAAAGACAGTACAGTGTCTGACACACAACAGTCGAGGAAAGGCTTCTGGTGGGGTATGGCAACACCACACGCAGAGCTGAAGTACGCCATATTAAAAATCCAGTAGTAATAATAATGGCAATTTCTTGAGTTTATTAATGATAATTATTACAATTTGGGGATTTGAGCATAATTAATTATTGGGAGGCATGTATCCCCCTAACATATATATTATGGATATGGATATTTCAGGTTGTATATACATACATCACGTTTGAAGTCATGTTTTCAGAGGCTTTAATGCAAGGTTGACGTCTTATGCTGCTATCTTGTTTGAAGATGTTTCCTTTGGTGCTTTATAAAGTTCCCAAGTAGCTTTTTGATGCAAATAAACGTCAATTCTGAGGTGCAGTGTTCACAAATAGGTTCATGACGCACATTGAGCATCCACTTCAAGGGGATTACATTGCAGCTGCGGAAGGGTTGTGGGGGTCGGTGTGTGAAACGGCGCATTAGTGAAGCATATTTGTCCTATTTATTATATTATAATCTTGGTGTCTGATCAAACGATAATGTATAATGAAGCCACGCAGCAGTGTACAGCACAGATTGCAGATCAGCTTTCAATCACACTTCACCTTGTCAGGGGGGATGAAAGACAGCGCGTGCATCTGATGTCACACACATATGGACGCACACATAATTGTATGTACATATATGTAAAGCCCTCGGTACGCATTGATGCATGTCTGGCGTGCATGGAGAGTGAACCCTTCACCTTGACAGCAGCTTGTGTTAGAGATTAATTTACAACTTTCAGCCACGAGTGGTTCGGCACCTCTGTTTCCCCTGTGAGCTGTTGCAGTTTCAGACACCGCAAGGCCGGCTGGTAAATATTCATTAGCTATGAATCAGACCACTGCTGCACCGGTGTAGCGCTGCTGTGTCCATGTGTCAGGTTGTGTGGCATGGCGCCTGTGTGTGCACACCAAACACGCTTCCACCACGTCACCTTCCATTCCCAAAGGTCCCTCAGTATTGTGCATGGTGTGACCAAGTGCTGCTGTTCATTTTGCATCAGCTAACAGGATGGATCCCCGTCCTCCCTCAGACCGACAGCGGGCTAATGGCTCTGGCTTTCTTCCAGTGGCCAGAGAGAGATGGGAAGACACAACATGATGGATGAGAGAAAGAGAGAGAGAGTGGGTAATAAGGAATAAAGCAGTGAAGAAGAGCAGAGTGACATGAATCTGGAGCAGCAAGAACTCCTTCTCCATGTTGGTGTCACTGCAAAGCCAATGCAGACAATAACTGTGTGTGACAGTTTTGAAAGGAATCATACAATTAGATGCTGCCTGGATCTGAAATGCGTGTGCTACAGTGGATATGCCTCTTTGTAGAAAAGCCGCTGTTGAGCATGATGAGTGCCTGATGGGGAAACCCAGGGTTACGTGCTTTGTTTGGACAATTTCGTCACTCGTATCAAACCATTACCCAGGCACACAGAAGAGCTATATTGCACTCAGCTAAGGAGAATGGGCAGTTAAGTGTTTCTCTTACTCATTCCAAGACAGGAGAAATGAGCAATGAGGACAGGTGGGAGCGTTTAAGTGACAGTAATAGTTTGAGGAAGGACTCAAATCACTGTGTGCGAGGCATCTGGCTGGCAAGTAGGAGGCTATACTTGAATTGCTACATAAACACAAAAACTCTCAGAATTGTTGCCGTGAATAAGCAAGATCAAATACAGAGCTCTGGTTAAAAAAAATAAAGTGCAGCTATTGAAGCATGCACGTTCCTGTCCACCTCCTATCACTAAGACGTCTCACGCATTGCCTTAGCTGCCCTTTCAGGAGCAAATCATCTGTCACAGAATGACTCAAGAACGTGCATCTTTGACCCCAAATGAAGAAAGTCAACTTGAATTTGGGGAGATTTACCTGCAGGCTAACAGACACACACACACGCACACACATGCACACACAACATCCTCTCTTATCTTCATTTCCCTCCACTCAGGAGTAATCTGGTCCAGGTGTCAATCACCAGTCCTGACTTTATTCAGGGTTAAATAGCACAGATCACAATTTCCCATCCCTCTAGAACTGACTTAACATTGGCAGAGTGTATTTTTTTTTTTTTTTTTATAATCGGGCAACTACATCATAGCCACTGGCACATTGGGACTGTCAGTGCATGACCTCTATAAACAGGGGGAAATGAAAGACCATTTCAGATCAGCTATTACCTAAATAAGCTGTCTCTCGAGAACAGGTGCTCCTGCCTGAAAAGAAGAAAATGAAGCGAAGGGTATTATTTCAATAGGTCAAAATGCCTTAACACTTGACAGAAGCCCATATGCTGTAAAAGCTGTTTTGAGAGGCGGGAGCCCCTTTTATTCAATCTGTCAAGGTGAAGATGTTAATTCAGGAGTGTAGAAGCCTCTCTGTGGGCCACCACTTAATAGGTACCCTTCCCTTACTTCCGCTCCTCTGCCATATAGTGCCCTTGCGAACCAGTTTAGCGGGATTAGCGAGGCCCTTGACTGGAGTCATTCTCCGCATAACCCCTGGGTGAACTTCTGCTCCACTAGGTCTTGAGAGACGGCTCACCTTCAGGCCTTACCAGGGATTATTAGCGTCCACTGAATCCGTGCCCTCTTCATAAGCCAGGAGGATGCTGTCAGATGAGTTAGAGCGGACGGCAGGAGACGCTCTTGGATGTTCCAAATGACTGGTTTAGTGCCTCCAGCCTGTGAAGGGAATAGCAACAGACGGCCAAACAGAAGAGTCATTTTCGATTCCAGTCAGGCTTTGTTGTTATTCCCTTTCTGTCTTTGCTCACTCTTATCTTTTTCTTCTTCTTCTTCAAGTGGATTCATTCCTTCCTCATGTTGACATTAGCATTGGAGCATTATTGATCAGCACTCTGCAGGAGCATGTCAGGTAGATTAAATCACCTGACCCTAGCTTGGTCTCTCAGCATCCATTCAGGACTTTCAGACAGGCGTTCCTTATCTAATATTGAGATGCAGCTGGAGCAGTGGAAGCTGAGTGAGGTGATGCCAGTCCTCCCTCCCAACACCTCACTGGACACCAGGCACACTGCTGCAACGGCTCAACTGCACCAGGCCCTCATATCCTGGCATGAAATGAAATCAATCTTGTATAACTTCTAAATATCTCTTCAATTTTGTAACACTAAGAGTGAGCAGTGTTCACAATTTTTGAAAGCTCAAATGCAATCAGAGCAGAAGAGAATAAGAGAAATGCAGGATTAGATTGTGGTCAGATGAAGCTCGGTGGACGCCTCAGATATTAGATTGTGGTCCTTTGAAGAGCTTCACGTGACATGCACGTGAAATGCATTTTGCTCTCTTACATCTCAAGATTGAAGCTTCCCTTCTTTTAAATTCACTGTTTACAAATACTGTCAATGTAAAACAAACCTGTTCAGCTTCAAAGCTCATGTATAATTCATGCTCATGCTTAAAACATAAACCGAGCCAGCGGTGGGGCATCAGTGACTCATAAGAGGACAGCATGTTGTAATTATGGATGTGGGCTTTAAAGAACACTGCAAAAGACTGTCTGTACTGTACATGCTCACCAAGAAGGATCACGCAATTAAGAAAGCTATGTACGCACTATGTAAGAAGTGACGGCTCATGATTCCTGGATGACTCACACTCAGTGACTCAGGACTATGATTGTATGAGGAGGAATTTTTTTTTAAAAAAAAGAGAGAGGATGCCACGCACTGCATTCAACACCATCAGATTTATACAATAACAATATTGTCTTCAGCTTCATCAGGTGTGTTTTTCAATCCAGTGTTCTTGGTGGTTATACAGGGAACCATTGGCAACTCTTTATAGTATATGTTTTTCTGTCTCTCAAGAAGCTAAAACATCCGTGCAATTATTTTATTATTTTTTTTCAGATTCACATTATAATGGAGTAGCTTGACATTTTTCCATTTCATTTTCTGTCTGAGTGTTTGTTATGTCCCCCAAGGTGGTCTAGGGGTGAAGGAAGCAACATAAGGCGAGATGAGGAAAATGAGGAGTCAGGTAGTGCGGTTTAACCCTTTTAGTGTTTGTTATGGAGGCATAAAAACATCAGGGAGAGCACTGGCCAAAATAACAAACAAAATAGCCCTAAATATATAGAAAAAAAAGGAAAAAGTACAATCCTGTGGCTAACTCCCTAATCAAACATGAAAAAACAGGAGAAAAGGAGCCTCCTGTCAGTGAACGTAAGGGTTGTGAATGAGGACAGATGAAGCTCAACAGGTGACAGAGGCCTCACAAAGATAAATTCAACAACAACATGGCTTGTTTTACAGGTCACTATAGTTTGACAAAGGTATGTCTAACAGCAAAATTGGCTCAACAAGTAACGGTACTTCAACAATCTGACAAAAAGTCACAGAGAGCTCTGGATTATCTATACAAAGTGAACACACAAACACACCAGCAAAGCATATCAGGGCAGCAAACAGAGAACCAAAAAAGCAGCTCCCCAGCCTTTATATACCCCAGATGGTCTGATTGGCTACTGGTCCCCAGCCAATGGCACAAGAGAGGAGGAGCTAGGGGTAAGGCTTGAAGAGCAACACAGCATAGGTTAATCACCCATTCATTGAACAGGGTTCATTGGAATTCATTCCACTCTTCAGGCCCAGTAGCTCACCTGGTAGCACAGGCGCTTCATGCACAATGGGCTATGTCCTTGGCACAAAAGGCCACGGATTTGACTCCAACCTACGGCCCTAGCTGCATGTCCTCCCCTCCCTCTCCCCCTTTCATTCTCAGACTATCCTGTCCATTAGAGGTAAAAAGCTAGAACAAACTGATACGACTCTTGTGTCTGCACCGTAAATATGTATCTGGAGCCAGCAGATAGTTAGCTCAGCACAAAGATAAGAAACAAAAACAGACAAAATATAACGTGTAATAGGACAGCTTTAAACATTACCTTTGGATAGAGCCAGGCTAGCTGTGACTCTCCCTATGGCCCCCCGATACAATCACTATTCACCCCCAATAATTGAAGGTCTTAAATTGTCTTTAAGATACTGTGCTTTTGCGCTTTTCAACTCAGTGCGAAGGTAGTCGTATCTTGTGAGACCAGACATCCTAAAGCTCAGTTCAGACCAAAGATTCGTGACGAGACGAGTTGAAACAGGCAACTACTTGCAATGCGCTGTTCTCCAACACTCTAAAACCCTGCTGGTTTACACCAATGCAGCTAGATGAGATGGTGTATCATCTCTATGCAACAACACTCTGTACTTCTCTTCTGTTTTCCAGCTTTTCAGGCTTATTTTGTGTCTGAATATAATTTGTAGCTTCTTAAAATATGAATGAGGATAGTGATAGTGAGATACTGACTACAGTTGCATTCGTAGTGATGAAATGGTGAAAAACAGAAACAAAGGGAGCATCAGATGGACTGTATTCATAATCAATACGCCACAATAATATAAGTAAGCAGCGCCAATTAGTTAGTCGATGATAATGTGTGTGGTTCTAATCTCATCATGAATCTTTGGTCTGAGATGGGTTTACGGCATCCACTGGCCAACATGTCAGCATAGCTTGATGGCAAAGGGGCTGGAAGAAGCTCCAGTGGCTAAAGCTGGCTAAAGGAACAACTTCCATGGCCATTTTCAGCAGGGTCCTTTGAACTCTTACGTAATGATATCTGAATAAAAATGGGTTCTATGGGTAAATATGAGTCTCTTCTAAACTGAAGAAAGCTTGCTCACAGTAAATGTTTCGTTCCTTACACTCATGTTCTTCAAATTAAAGCTGCATTTTTTTTCTTTTTAAGGGAAAGGACAACCAGCCTATCTGAAGAACAATGAATCACCGAACATCTATAGATACATAACACACTAAAACAGGATTGCTGTGGAATTGAAAATGTCGAATGTACTGGTATTAGTTTATGCACATCAGATAATTAGTGATTTTAACTGTAAAATGAGAAACCAAAGTATAACTTAACTCTCCATATGAGTATAGTTTTCAACTAGCCTATATACTCCAACAGCATAAGCAAATTCCTCAAAATCAGTTATGGTTGTTTATGGTTTTGGTGTGCCATCCCAAGATTGTCAGTGGCCCATCTGGCCACCCCTATCAAATATTTCTGGGGGCGCATCACTGCCGCCTGCTCACAGTCTTTATGCTAATCGAACCACCACTACTACTCACTCCAGCTATAGTGCCGTGCGAAAGTGTTCACATCCCTTGGCATTTTTCCTTTTTTGTTGCTTTTCTGGAATTAAAATGGATTTTTGGGGGGGATTTGCTTCACTTGATTTACACAACATGCCTACCATTTTGAAGAAGCACATGTAGTCACTGGGACTTTTGCCCATGCTCCGAGGCAAAACTGCTCCACCTCCTTCATGTTGGATGGGTTCTGCTGGTGTATAGCAATCTTTAAGTCCTACCACAGATTCCCAGCTGGATTGAGGTCTGATCTTTGACGAGGCTATTCCAAGAGATTTAAATGTTCCCACGTAAACCACTCGTATGTTGTCCTGCTGGAGGGTGAACCTCCATCCCACTCTCAAACCTCTGGAAAATTGAAACAGGATTTCCTCAAGGATTTTCATGCATTTAGCACCATCCATCATTCCCTATATTCTGACAAGTCCCTGCTAATGAAACAAATCCCCACAGTGTGGTGCTGCCACCACCATATTTCACTGTGGAGATGGTGTTTTCGCCTCCTGGAATTATGAGTGCCGAGAACATAACGTTTTCCTTGATGGCCAAAAGGTTAAAATTTAGTCCCAATTTACCAGAGTATTTTCTTGTATTTGTTTGAAGAGTCTCCCACGTGCTTGTTTGGATAACTCCAAAATTTATGTTTTCTTCTTTGGTCTCTTTGTTGCCTTCTGATTAATGCTCTCCTTGCGTGGTTTGTGAGTTCTGGTGGGCGGCCCTCTCTTGGCAGGTTTGTTGTGGTGCCAGATTTGTTTTTCTGTTTTGTAAAAATGGATTTAATGGTGCTCCCAGGATTGTTTGAAATTTCACACATTTGGGGGTTTTTTTGTAACTCACCCCTGACCTGTACTTCCCAAAAACTTTGTCCCTGACCTGTTCAGAGGCCTCCTTGGTTGCTTGGTGGCGTTGCAGACTGTTGGCCGTTTTAGGACAGATGTATATATACTAAGGTCATGTGACACTTAGATTGCACACAGGTGGATTCTATTTAACTAATTATGTGACACCTGAAGATAATTGGCAGCATCAGACCTCATGTAGAGGCCTTATAGTAAGGGAAGTGAACACATGAGCACACACATTTTTCAGTTTTTTATTTCTTAAAATTTTTAAAGCTTCTTTTTTCCATTTCACTTTCATATAAATCCAAATAAAATCCCCTTGAATTGCAGTTTGTCAACGAGGGATGAATGCTTTCGCAAGACACTGTACATATTTACCAAACAAACATGAGCGTGGCACTTATTTAAGCCTCCGCAGGAAAGCAAATGATCGTCAAACTATTCCTTTAATGGTTAAAATAAAGATGTATTCTACTGTGTTGTGTTCTTGTTGAATCACTCTTGTCCTTATGTGTGTGTAAATCATGGCAGCCATGTATTAAGGATGATAAATAACCAATCAATTTCGTCTCTCAAACAAATCCAGCATCAGGACGAGCAAGGCTGTCTCCATTCATCGCTGTCACAAAGTGTAACAGAGGACCCAACACATGCCCAGAAGACAAAACAAAGCAGCTGACTCCAGCCATATGTCTATCAACCCACACTTTGTTGTCTGATTTTCTGATTTAGTTTACCTTTCTCCCTCTACTTTTATGTCACAACACCAGACACTCTCTGCCCAACCAGCCTGGCAGGACAGCAGCAGCAGCTGTGCACCTTGCCAGTGGTGGTCACCAAAATCAGCAGGAGCACGCCTGCCAAAAAGTGCCATCGATTTCTGCTGCGGCTCTGAGCTACGTTAAGCTGGGTCCCAGGTCACAGCTCAACAGCTCAACGCCTCTCTTTGGTTTCTCTTTCACAGCAGACTGAACCGGGGAGCCCAATGCCAGCTGGCCTGCCCCGAGCTTTTTACCCAGATACTCCATCAAAGTGCAGTGTGGTAATTAGACAGGGTTAACGCCAAGGCCCGCCACAGGTGCCTATTTATTAGGTTGATTATCAAGTGTCCCGCGGCAACAGCCACTGAATAGGCTCAGGTATCTCTTTTGTTGCTTTTGCACACATGACTCTGTGCTCTTTCTGCCGCACATATTTTAGCATATTCCCCCCATTCAAAGGAGTCAGTTCATTCATCTCTCAGCATCGGCTTAACACATCCTCTCCGCGTCTCGCCAGGCTCATTGTTGTGCTTGGGACAGTGATTACTCCAGAGAGGCCATGGATTAATCAGACTGTGGAGCGCACATTGATCTTCAGTCCAATCCATCAGATATTGGCTTCTGCTCGATGAAGGGGGAGCAGTGCAGCATGAAAATCAATCCCATAAGGTCAGGGGTTCCAGTTTGAGAAACAGATTATAATTGAGGTGACTGTGTTACATACAATCATGAAATATCCTTGACTGACGACAGCATGTATGTGACAGTTCCACCTGATTACAAACAGGCTTTTGACAAAGTGATTTACAAGAGAAGAACAACATATAGTTTGATTCACTTCTTAAATGTAAGAATTAACAACATGAAATTAATATTTAAAGCAGAGGGAGAGAAAAACAAACCAATTTTTCTACCCTGACAAGCAGTTAGGAACACTTTTCCTTCCTCCCCTCCTTCTCCCCCCAAAAAGGGAACAGCCACAGCCATAAATCACCATCTGAATAGTTTATTTATTTAAGTTTTTAGGAGCAGTACACTTTATTTTCTACTTTACTTATTTCCTCCACAGCTTGAAACATAAAAGTCTTTGATATGCTGAACAAGACAGTGATTTATTGCATTGGGAACCAACCCTACTGTGACTCTACTAGACAAGGTACTCCGAAATAATGAGGATGAAATAATTATTTTGTTGACTGAGTTTGACCTCACGGAATCTCACCGATCCTACCGGTGACTGACCATATACTGGTAAGAACAGCAGCTGGGCCTGTGCACTCTGCTGCGTATGAATATTGATGAAGAGTGCACTCCACAAAACCCGTAAAATGAGGCACGCAGAATGGAGAATGAGGCCCATTCTGTGCATGATTTGCTGAGTGACAACATCAAGTTTTAACACAGGTAGTGACACTGAATACCTATCTGTGTGACAACACCAGGCGTAGCAACCAGTCATGCAGCAACAATGGAGTTTGTTTCAATTCTATATAGCTCTGCTGCAGACAGGCTGGTGTGTAAATATATAAGACCTGAGACATCCGAGTGGTAACAGATGCACTTGTAAGTGCATTAGCATATTGATGAGAAACTCTTTTGGGACAGAGACATGCACACATATATGTTGTTCAGAGTTTGATGGTAGCAAAGCTGTTTGGGGAGATGTGGATTTAAAAAAAAAATAAAATAAAAGGCCACATCCTCTTGAAATCCTACTTGTTTGTTTCCTGTCACAGGTGAGTTATTTAGTCAAGCATCCTTATCTTGGAATTAAGCCCCCATGGCAACAACCATAATGATGCACTCCACCATAATCACCCGCAACAGTTCTTTGTGGCACGCAGCATCAGGTAAACACATCAGATCCTCAACTTGATTTTCAGCCTTGGATGTGTGACCAAAATTTATGCAAATTGATGTCTGAAAACATTTTTTTCTGCTCTGTTTTTATACCACATTTAAAGGATGACACAACATTTTGGGTGAAAAACAACAATGCAGGTCTTTGATTTGGTTAAAGCTTTGGTTAAGGGATAAAGCTTCATTTTCCTGGCCCACAGCACTGTTGCATAGCAGAGAGGAAGGAGGAGGAGGGGGAGGAGGAGAAAGGCTCGTCTCATCAGAGCTTGACTCGAACTGCCCTCCTGAAAGGCTCTGATGTGACTGACACCTCTCTCGTCTTTGTCTTCGCCACTCCAATTAGCTCGGTGACAGGTGCATGTGGAGAAACGAGACAATCAATTACCATCCCCACTCTTTTCCCTCTGTCCCCTCATCATCTTCCCCGTGTCTTTATCACACTCTGTCCCCCTCCTCTTCCTTTCTATTACTCTTAATTTATCGTCTTTTCTTCCTCTTTTCTCACCACCTTCCCATTCATACCTTGTCAGGCTTCAAAGCACATCCTCTCCCTCTCCCTCTCCGTACTCCTCTCTCTGTGTTTCACTGCAGCATGCCTACAGTCGGGGTGACGGGGAGAGAGAGAAGGAGAGGGAACATGTCACTCAGACTGTGAGGCGCCCTCCTGCTTTCCACTCAGACACACGAAGCAAAATCACTGCCAGGCATAACACTGATGTGACTCCACTACTATAGGTAGCAGTAAGCCCCGGCAAAGTCACAATAAATGCTGCACAGTCCTCTGTGGGATCCTCTTGACCACAGCTTTGTCGCATTACGGAGGCAAACTGGATCCATTTCTTAGTCCATTTATTTGTCAGACGCTGGAGTCAAATGTATCTGGAAACTCAATAGGTACCCTGGGTTATTTAAAACACTGATGTCACTGCAGGTTTCAGGGTGGGTCTTCTTGACTGGATGTTTAATGGTGGAAGTTTGCCACCTGCTGGTAATGATCATCACCTTCTCCGGTGTCCTTTGTCAAACCTCTCTGATGAATCCTTTAAAAATACTCACTCTCCTGACATTTAAAACATCCACAAAAAGCATTTCATTCTCTTAAGGTCAGAAGGAAATTCCCGACATCTGACCGAAAGGATCAAATTATAATGCCTTAAAATGTCCGTGTTGTTCAGATTTCCAACCCTGTTTCAAATTTTGAAATGTCTTCAGGTGGAAACATGCTTAACATCTTGTGGGTCATTCAGGTTTTGTTACTCACATATGAGGGGTTATCTTTCACATGTCCAAGGTTAAAGCCCTGGATCCATTAACACTGACCACTGCCAGCTGCAATGCAACATGCAGTAACACATTACTGTCTGTCTAAATGCTCCTGCACATTACTGAATAGCTACTGTGGTTCTCTGACTCACACTTTAATGGAGTTGGAGTTCTGTGATTCAACAAAAACATGCAGCTACATAACTCCAACTCTCTTTACTATATGCTCAAATTGCATTTTCAGCCAATGCCAATTTTAGGATTTTAATTTAAATTAAAGGTACAGCATGTAGGATTTAGGGGCATCTATTGTCAAAAACTGTATACAATACTCATTACTATGTTTTCATTAGTTTATATTCTCATAATCAGTCAGCACCTCCAAGTCTGAGGCCATCACTGTCTGCCAGAAACCACTGGATTGCCCCCCTAGGGGTTGGGAGAGACATTCTGCCCCAAGTGAGGGAGTTCATGTATCTCGGGGTCCTGTTAACGAGTGAAGGTAGAATGGAGCATAAGATGGATTGGCGGTTCGGTGCGGCATCTGCAGCGATGCAGGTGCTGCACTGGACTGTTGTGGTGAAGAGGGAGTTGAGCCAAAAAGCTTTCGATTTACTGGTCCATCTATGTCCCAACCCTCACCTATAGTCTTATACTCTGGGTAGTGACCAAAAGAATGAAGTCACAAATACAAGCAGCTGAAATGAGTTTCCTCAGTGGGGTGGCTGGGCTCAGCCTTAGAGATAGGGTGAGGAGCTTGGACATCTGGAGGGAGCTCGGAGTAGAGCCGCTGCTCCTTTGCGTCGAAAGGGGTCAGTTGAGGTGGTTCAGGCATCTGATCAGGATGCCTCCTGGGCACCTCCCGTTGGAAGTGTTCCGGGCATGTCCCACTGGTAGGAGGCCCCGGGGTAGACCCAGAACACTTGGAGGATAAGCGGATGAAAATGGATGGGTGGATGGATGTGTTTTTGTTATCTTAGAATGAGCGTTTATGTCTTCATATGAAGTGGATCCTCTTCAGTTGAGCTACCATGTTGTTCTACAGTAGCCCAGAACAGACAATTCGCATTTTCACATTTTTGTATCTTCATGTCGGCCCCTGTAGTTGTCCCACACACTTGGCACACAGGAGGTGTTTCAGTTCTGCAACCTCACAAAGAGATGCCACGAAATCCTGCACACTGGACCTTTAAGTCAAGCTGTCAAAGAGACAAAGTTGTTTTCAGACAGACAAACAAACAAACAAACAGATGGGGCAAAAAACTATCCCTCGGCATCAGGTACTGATCTGATGAAACATAGGGATGAGGCAATATGGTCTCACTGCCAGGGTATCAAAATACAACATTAGGGTGGTGTCCTGGCATCATCGGGCACCCCATAGTGTTTGTATGAGACACACCAGGCTTTCAACCAACCACAATGTAAACCCATCCACGCCATTATTAGAGGGGCATAGCAATGGATGTAAAGGTTGCTTAGGGTGGGTTGGTTCATCAAGCACACAACTTTGACCCTGGAAACTGGTGTTTGTTTCCTGTGTGAAACTAAAAGTCGTGACTAACATCAACCACTCTCTTTTGCTGAACCTAACCTAGCAGTTTTGTTGCCTAACTCATGGACCCTTCTTAGTAACATTAGTCGACTTATGTAACTTACCACCAACCCCTTCTGTGTCAATACACAATGCAAAAGGTTGCCCCTGGCATCATTGTTACAACTGGCGAAAAAAAGGATGAATAAAAATAAATAACAGCAATACCTGGCACCTCTGGCCAAGCATCAACATATGGCAAGCAGGGATGAAATCACGGTGTGAAAGGTAACCTAGGGGGGAGAGAAAATAGACGTGCTCCCTGTGAAGATGCATGGAGGTGACATTTCTGTAACAAGGACGAGATTGCAGCAGCGCTGACATTTGACAAATGTATATTATCTTAAACAAGTAAGGACGAGAGGTCAGCATGCAGCACAGATATATTATGACAAGTGGAGATAATTCACTGATTAAACACTGATCCTCCTCAACAGGAACTATAATTCAACCAGGAGCAAAAACAGGGTGCATACTGCACAGTCAGGATCTGATGTCTTGGTTATTTAAAGTTTATAGATTAATAGCATAACTGAACATTTGTCACTTTGATAGAATGGAGAGGTTCTTACAACAGGCTGAGTGAAAAATTCAAGGATAAGCTACTTTTCTTTAAGACACTTGGCTGATTCATCATGACTAATGCTCAGGTGTCCTTGATCTCTCTCATCATGCTTTAAGTGAAAAAGTGGTCTTCAATCACGTCTTCGTGACTAGGATCGTCACTGCAAGTGCTGTACAAATAAAAATGTTTTACTGGCCAATGGTCATCAGTGTAGCCGCCTGACAATGAGGTCATTTTTTATCTTTTTGTGAGATTCACAGAAAAAATGTGTGTACGTAAAAGCTTAGAGGAATAATTAACCCTCCAAAAGACCATTTGAATATCAGTCATCACCCTGTGTGACACTGATGCAGTGGAGAAAATGTTATTTTTCTTGCATGTGCCCAGTGAATGAGGAATCCAAAGACAGAGAAACTCTTGGTGAACTCAAGTCAGAGGTGACCACGATCAACAACACCTAAACTTTATCAAAACATCTGTTTACAAACTCTCACACAACTCGTGCAATATAATCCAAGTCTCATTTGTCTAGTCGTATGCTCAGTGCAGCCTCTCATGACCAGGGAACAAAAAGGGAAACTTAGGCTCTCTTTAAAGCCAGACTCCATTGGCAAAAACAGTAATTTTACCTCACTAAACACAGGAGCTGCTGGTCTTATCATTGCCTCGCTCGGTAGTTTGTTTGGGTTATTGCATGGCTTTGATGAATCTGAACAAACCCTTTAAAACAGTGGTTCCCAAATGGCGGGTTGCAGTCCGAAAGTGGGTCGTGGGTCCATTCTGAAAGGACTGCAAGTTAGGGGTGGGCCATATCATCTCGTTCACGATAATACCATTAAATATCATGAAAAATTCATATTGTGATATTCGCGATATTTGGACTTGTTGACATATTGATGTCACACTGTTACCCACGGCAACAACAAACATGACTGAAAGCGAAATTATCACCAACTCCGTGGTGGTTTCAAAACGAAGAGCAGCTTCAGTAGTGTGGAATAAACTGTGACTTTGTTAGGCCTGGACATCCTGAATGTTTTATGAACAGCCCCGGACTTGTCAGACTCTTTCGCCCAGAGGGAACTCATTCAGCAGCTCCTCTGGCAGCAGCACAGCGTCTCTCCCTCTCCTCTCTTGCTGTGCGCACACGGGAGTCGGTTTCGTCATGTGATTTTCTCCTAAACCTTCGGTACTGTAAACCTATGTGACGCTCACGGCTCGACAAAAAACTCCATATATGTGAGTGTGGGATAGTTGTGGTATCATAACAGCCTGTCACAGGTTACAGCCTGATGATTAGAGGAGAAATGGCAGAGCATCAAGGTCCAGGTGGAAAAAAACAACTCAGTCATTCAGACTGCTTTTGCTAAAAGAGAAGGAAATTGCCTTTTCATTTATAAATACAGATCCTAGGGTACTTTTTTTTTTTTGCATTCGGGAGCTGTTTACAGTTGTATTTTGTGGTGGATTTTATTTTGTTGAACTATTAATATTTTATACAGCATCTGAATCTCACTGAGGTACTGTTGTTGTTTACAAATTGAAGAAATCAGAGATAATTTTAGTTCAGTTTTTACTGAATATTTGAATGCAAACTGTCAGGCTGACATGTACAACTATATCTCTCATTTTGTTGCAATATTGTTTTCTTAATTAATAATAAAACATATCCTTTTTTTTTAACAAATTTGTCACATCGTCCAGAATATCATTATTGCAAAAATACCCTGAGATACTGTGTTATTATTTTAGGGCCATATCACCCACCCTTATTGAAAGTGACTTGTGTTAACCTGTCAAATTTGTCATTTTGAAGTGTGGAGAATTTCTGGCACAGAACTTTTATCTTGGAATGCAGTTTCCTGCTGTAGAGTGAGTGAGAGAACTAACAGCTACTTGACAAAGACAATAAACTAGCTAAACGACATGGCCAAATGCAAATATGACGCTGAATATACTAAAGTGTGTGGACCTTGAACTAATAACTAAGGAAGAATCTGTTGGGGACCACTGCTTAAAAACACCAAAGACACACAATTACACAAACTAAATGATCAAGGCAGCAGTAGATCAGCAGCTCTTTTGTTCAGGGAGGTAAATGACTGTTTTTGTCAATGACATCTGGCTTTGAAGAGAGCATAGATAAGTTTCACTTTCCATTCAGTTCCCCATCAGAAAGGGCTGTCTGGGCACATGTCTGAATAAATGACTCTTGAGTTACAGAGTACGAGTTGTGTGAGAATTTGTAAATGGATGTTTATAGCTTTGCTTCTATTAAACACTTAACCCTTTGACTTCAATTCATCAAGAATTTTCTGTTTTTGGACTCTTGTTGATGGAGGCATGCAAGCAAAACAAATTTTTCTTTACAAATTCAACATTAACAGGGTGAGTACATGATACACAAATGGTCCTTTGGGAGGTGAAGTATTCCTTTAAAGAAAGAAAAAAAGCAGGCAAGGTTTTTCCTTTTTGAATGTG
This sequence comes from Epinephelus fuscoguttatus, assembly GCF_011397635.1. Taxonomy (NCBI): domain Eukaryota; kingdom Metazoa; phylum Chordata; class Actinopteri; order Perciformes; family Serranidae; genus Epinephelus; species Epinephelus fuscoguttatus. The sequence continues at coordinate 21,452,850 of NC_064756.1, forward strand.
TCATGGCACCATTTATTTATTAAAGTTATGCATAACCTTCCAACTTGATCATTGTACATATGTTGAACTTCATGACATTATTAGAATATCAGGCAGTCAGATCAGCATCGCCAACAGTAGCAGAAAGAAGCAGCGTTTCTGTCAGGAGCTGATACAGAAAGAGCGTGAGCGCTCCTTGGAGAAGAGGAGGGGGAACGGGGCGAGATACCCAAAGGCAGATGAGGAAGCATGACATATAGAGTGTGAGTGGGGATAAATAAGCATGAAAGCCACTGGGCTGTGAGGAAAAGGAGAAGGATGACACCCATAAGTGTTTACAGGGAAAAGAAGGGAGAGGGTCACACGCAAAGGAGATGAGGAGGCAGACGAGAGGCAAAGCACCCCTCACAGTGAGGAAGAGGAGGAGGAGGAGGAGGAAGAAGCAGCAAGGAAATGCAACAGGACCAGATCAGAGCCTTCAGACTCTTCATTCTAGTTAACACCACACCTAGAATTTATCTGAAATTCTAGACTTTAACACAATTCAAGAGTTTGTAACACAATGGGATCTATCCATCACCAGTGCAACTCTGGCCTCTATCAGTCTGATTATATTCCTGCCATTTCATCAGGGTACACTAGGCTAGCGTGCATGTATGCTCACACACTCACACTAACCCTGTATGACTGAAGCAGGAAAAGCAGCCAAAACGGTAACACCATGGCCAAAAGCATGCAAGCAATGTGGGAAACACTTTAAAAAAAAAAAAAAAAGAAAAAAAGAAAAAAAAAAGAAAAGAAAGAAAATAAATACATCTTGGGATAAAAAAAATCTTAATACATTATCTTAAAATTTTCCTTTTCTTGTTTTGTGTTTCATATATATATATTCTAAACACACATCTTTGTACATTTTGGTATAAGTTCTCTTTCTTGCAGGGAGGTCCGGGGGGAAAATGGGTGTTAGATGGTGGAAGGGGGGTGAGGTTTCGAGGGGCAATCCCACTTCCCTGATTGCCTTGTGCTGATGGAGGGGGGCGCGGCATCGCAAAGATGACTCCACCCTTCAAACGCTTCCGCTCACACTCAAGTCTCTCGTTCTCTGTGGCAACCGTGGGCAACGGTGATGGAAAGAAGGGGGCTCAGCAGTGAGAGGACAAGCTTATAGGATGTCCAGAAAGTCCAGGACACACGAAGTAGGAACAGACTACGAGTCGGTACTTCCTCTTTGGAACCAGAGCCAAAGGCTGCCGTACGGACTTCCACTATCTCTTATCTAGAGAGGAAAAAACGAGGCGTCAGATCAGAGAAAAAATGACACATAAGGAACTATATCATCAGCAAAAACCTGGTAATTCATATGTTGACGCTGAGCCTGAATGAGATACCTTTGCTTCCATCCGTGTCCGCTGCTGGCCTCTCCGGCCTTTGGCGTATTAGATTATTGTACTTGGCCTCAACCTCCTGCAAGAGCAACAATCAATTCACATGGTGGACCACAAAGATTGACTATCATACTATTTTTACAACAACGTATGCTGATGAGCTCATCGACTGTTACATACCTTCAGATAGTTGAGGTTGGCCTGAAGGTTTCTAAGGTGAGACAAGACCTGTCTGCTAAAAGAGGAGAGGCTGCCGGCCTGTGACGTCGAAGAAAACCTCAAGTTGATGCCAGAGTCGGCGGCGCAGCCTTGTGAGGTCCTCAGCTGCTTCCCTGTGGTTGATGCCAATATGTCATCATCTGTGCTGCTCTCCCCCGGGCCACCGTAACCCTCCAGGACTAAATACCCTGCTGAGAGAATCAAAGGAAGCCATTTAGTACTACTGTAGTGAAAAAAACGTCAGCATCAGTGAGCGACAAAGAGCAAGAAGACAGCTGCAACTTACAATGACCACTGTAAGAAACGTTTATCTGTGAGTACAATGCATTTAAATGGCTCACCATAATCTTCAGGAGAATCAAAGAAGCCTGTGTCCCCAGAGCCCAGGTCCTGAGTCGGGTCCTCTGTCTGAGAGTTGTTCTTCTCTGAGCCATTATGGACCATCACCCGTGCGCGACTGTCTACAGGGGTCCGCAGAGAGGTGGTCCTTAGGAGACGTGCCCCCGTGGAGCGTTTGGTTTGCTCCACAGCCTCCTGGGACATCAGCTGGGTCACCAACACCTGCTTTAATGCTGCCACTGAGCAACAGATAAGACGTACAGGTTTATGATTTTTACATACACACATACATTATCTATGTATATTTGAATAATTGAGTCGTCTGTTGCGGTGCTTACATGTTTTCAGTGCTTCGTCTGCTCTAGAGGGAAACATGTTGAAAGAGTCTCCTTCTTTGCCATCTTCAGCCACTTGGTAAGGAGGCTCTGGGTCCACGAAACCTTCCTCCTCCTCCTCTTCCTCTGCCTTTACGCCCTCAAAGGGATTGTTACCAGGTAGAGAACTCTGCGTCACACTTCTCGGGGCTGGACTGCTCTCTTTATCTTGAGGGGGAGTAATTGCACAAGGATTATCTAAACAGTTGAGATTACGGTAGAATATTTATAGTAAAACGGGGGGGAAACATGTTTCTCCAGCTACCTGTGGACTGGGTGCTGCCGGTGGATGTGCGGTCTGGGTCTCGACTCAGCCTGGAAACGCCCGTCGTGATGATCTCCACACCGTCTCTCTCCCCACTGGCACACAAGCAACGTCTGATGTTAGTAACAAGCTCAAACCCTGAGAACCATCTCATCAAATTAGGCAGGTGATCAAACAACATACTCAGTCTGAGGTAAAGGTATGACGCTGTGAGGTTTCACTTTCATGGCGTCAGCCCTCTGGGTGATTAGACGCTGCCACCTTGTGAAAGGAAAATAAACGGTTATCAGCACATCTAATGACGGCAGCAATAAAATTCAATTAATCAATCAAAAGGTACGTGGACTTACGTTCTCTGATCTGAGACTGTGGGTGCCATCAGCTCGTAGATCTGGGCTCCGTTGTCAGACATGGATAGGACGAAAAAGGACTTGTTGTCTGGCGGGAAAGAGCATGGACAGAAGGTTTGGGGTGAGATTATCACTACACTGCCCTACATGCATGAAGCCACAGACTTCCTGATAAAAATCTGAGTGCAATATCCCAGTCTTTTGTGCTGCGTTTAGTTGCCATTGCAATGACAAGAATAGTGAAGGGGTTCTTTGTTGCTTCTTAAAACGATTTGCTCTCATCCCTCATTATAGTAAAATGCAAAACAGATAACAGATTGCGTGTTAACGGACCTGTGGCCACAGAGCGCACCAGCACAGTATTGAGTTTGATGATGGGGCTGAAGATCTGTTTGGTGTCTGCAGTGCCTGCCAGGTTTTTACTGTGACACTTCAGGATTAGACGCTCATCTTGTTTCTGCAGCAGAACCAGGATGTCCTCCAGGAGGAGTGTGTACAACTCTGAGAGGAGACAAAGAGGATTCTTGTGTTTAGTTCTTGGCAGCGACATCAAAGTTTAATTCCAGTCAAACTCATATAATATGCTGACTACACACCAATAGTCTTGTCCTTGTTCACTTTCCATGACAGTGGTCCCTCATGCACCATCGTTCTCTTGGTTAGATCCAAGTTCTGAGGGAAGGTAGGATGGGAAAATAAATTTAAAGCTTATAAGTACTCGCTACAGGTCCATTGAGCCATTTCCACACAGGACCACCTTTCTACAGAGCAGATATTTCAAACAGCGTATGTGGGTGTACAACAAGTGAGTGTGCTTTAACTGAAGCTAAAAGGGCCGTGTAGATAACTCACCTTTAGCTCCAGGATCATGGCGTTGTCTGTCTGCTTTAGAGAGGAGAGGTCCAATCTTCTCTGATAGTCCTCCAACCTCTAGAGGAAGGACAGAGAGAAATAGAGAAAGAGGGATAAAGTGAGCACTCTTTAAAAAAGGAAGCCACTGCCTGGGGAGCAAAGACGATAGTGAAAAAATAAATTGCGGTTGAGCGGGGGGGAAAAAGGAAGGACTTAGGATGAGACTGAAGGGGAAGAAGAGAAAAGTCTAGGGGATGGCATGAAATGGAAAGGAGATTTTAAAAAACATCCTACCTGCTTGTCCTCGGATTCCTTCACAGCCTGGTTGACGTGATTGAGGATCTTTCTACAGCAGTCTGCTGCCTGCTTCACTTTGTCCTTCTCTGCTGCGTTGTCTGAAAGATATTGTGACATCAAATAAGAAGTAAGGCCTCCTTAGTTCTGCAGGGGGCTGTCCGGCAAATTGATATTTCCTCTGCCCATTAACACACCATCATTCTCAAAAATTATGATAAAGCAGGGGGGCATTATGATCCCGTAATAGCTGGTTATACTTTATCGTTACTGCATTCTCTCTGTGTGAGACCCAAACCCCAGCCAAGACTAAAATGATGGACCAAATAATGGGTAAGACATTTCCCAAAATGTGCACTGCCGCTCCAGGACCATTAAAATGCTAATCTCTCCATTTGTCTCTGTAATTCACTAATGGCTGGCATGTTGCCACACAGAACCTTGCTTAAGACTTCATTTGGTTCATTTTTACCCACTTTCTTCTATCTCAAGAGTTTCCATTTTAGCTACTGTATTATATTACATTCCCAATATACAATTCAAACAAGGTATTATTCCTGTATTACCCGCTTCCATGGTTACTCGCAACACGGGTAAATTAGTTTCCATACTGAATTAATTGCCTCGGAGGATCTAATTGATTTCAGGATCACCAAAGAGAAAGGCTGGATACCATAATTTAACTCTACTCATGGAGGTCACGTGCAGAGGTGCTGCAGCAGTGCAGGGAAAAAAAAATTTGGAGCAAGAATTAATTTCTAGTCAGTTCAGGAGAGTCTAAAATGGTGTGCAGTAGTGGGAAGACTAAGTATAATAGTGGTTTGAAGCTGTCATTTTTAAAAATAGATCACAATTCCTCTCCCTGTGACAGAGTCGGTGATTGACTAAGTATTCGTGACTGAGTGGAACAGACTCTGAAGTGCTCCACTCAGTCTCTGCAGGAGAGGGATCAGTTTTTGTTCCTCCATAAACTGTAAGTGGTTTGTATGAATGTGAAAATCAGTTTTGTGGCTCCTCCTGCAGGCGTGTTGACATCAAACATTAGACTTCATGTTTGTCCACAGCCAGAACAGGTGGATGGCAGATGTTTCATTGTATGTTTTAATCACATTAAGTGTCATGCCCACCATATTCTGTTTTAAAGCTGCAGATATTCGTCCAAGGCCAGAAAATTAATACATCTGTTACGTAACCAGTATCGATAATGCTCCGATACTGTCTAAAATGTTCAATCAGGTATGGGCAGTGTTTTTAGAGGGTTAATAAAACAAATTAATCCAACTATGAATGTCTTCTGTGGTTATTCATCCATTTATCTGTGTTGAGAGCAGTCATGTTTTCATGAGCCATCATCTGAAGCCCACTGAGCATCAGTCTTACACTGGGTCGAGTACCCACCCATGAATCACTGCAAAAAAAGGTGATTCATAGGTGGTGTTTTGTTTTAATCTTATTTGCAGGTTGTGGATGAAAAAAAAAAGACATGCAGGTTGGATCGCAGATGTAAAATAAAATGTGCATTTTATGTTTGAATTTTTTAATCCTCTCTCTTTACTTTGTGTTGGCTATGTTTTCTGCACCAGCTGGAATATGACAGCTGCTTTCATCAGGTGTGTTACAAACAGGCACGTTAATTGTGCAGCTCAACGTTATAAAAATACACAAAATATATTCATTTAAATTGTATATATGGAATTACCTTCATTCTAAAATATATTATTTTAGTTTCACATACATAAAACAGCCCATAATGATCACTATAAACGTGCTAACTAAACAAATTATTCGCACATGGTTATAATAGGATTTGCTGTTTTGGGTTGGGCCATGGATTTTTTTGTCAACAGGTCAGGTCTATTCACGTAACTAATTGATCATAGCAGGGCGGGGCGGGTGCAGTTTGCCCCTCGCATTTCCGATTTGAAGCAGATCTTGAAAATCAGACGCATGCAGGACTCTGCTGACACAACATGTATCCCATGATGCACTAGGTTGAGTCTCTCGACGAATCAGAGGCTGTGTTGCTGTGACATTAATATCTTCCTAGTATCAGTAGATTTGTGCAGTTTCTGCAACAACTGAAAAGAGTAAAATATCCTGAGTGTAATAAATAAAGTGTAGATTGTCCCTTGTGCACTTGTATAGTTTTGTAGAGCATTATGCATATCTTACAGACTTTATTTTTGGGGGGGGTTTGCCTTTAGAACAGAGCGAGACAGAATGAGACAGAGAGCGGGGAGGTCACATGCAGCAGATGGTTGCAAGCCGGACTCGATCCTGCGACCGCTGCAGCAAGGCATCACCTCTGCCGGCACTATCCACTACGCTACTGACGCCCCAACTTTATTTGGCTTCTTGACGTAGAAATGGGTTACTGCTATAAAGCTGTTAAATTTTGTTATTAATTGCATTGGCATGGGATCGGTACTCGGTATTGAAACAGTATTGAAAAGGAAAAAATGGCAACGAAACATCTCTGAAAAATGAATCAGCAACAATCTTGATAATTGATGAAGTGATTTTTTAAAATAAAAATCCCTCGCTCTAAACTTAAATGTGAATACTGGCTAGTTTCTCAGTCTTCTGGGGGACATTTGAAGACACTGGACTTTGGGACCTTGTGGGGAATTTCATATTATGGAACAAATAAATCAAGACAATACTTGTTAGACTAAACCAAAATGAAACTGATCATTAGTTGCAGCTATTCTATAATCATTCATGCAGGACCGTGTACTAAAATAATCATGTGCACCAACATTAACAAATAACTGCAAACTGCTGTGAAGAACCTGTGACTGGTAAGGCAACACTACAGCACCTGTGTACTTGGCGATGTTGTCTAGTAGCAGGGGGTACTTGGTGAGACGCAGCATCTCTACGGGAATGATGTCCTTAAGCTGCAGTCGGCGACACAGTCTGTTGCTCTCTGCCTCCTGCAAAGCAATAACAAGGAAAAAACGATACAAGATGGGTGAACTTAAGCTGTCGGCAAACAGCCAAATACATCTGTGAACAAGTATGAATGTTGACTGAGCAGGACTAAATGTAAACTCAGTTTATGCTCAGGGAGGTGACATTTTAGCTGAATTTCTTGAATTAAACAGATGTATGTATTGCTTGTTTAAACCCTCTGCATGACACACTCTGAGCATTCAATCAGTAAATTGGCTAAATAAATACTTTAGAGATTAAAACAGTTTTTGAGGCATAATGACAGTACCTGGATGAATGAAGTAAACCGCGAGTCTTTCTTCTGCTTGCTCTTGATGATCTCTAGAGCAAAAGGCTGGTTGCTGCAAAACGTCCCCACTGCCTGCTTGATCTTCTCCTCCTCTCCACCGCTGAACTGTTACCACCCGACCCAAGACAGGACAGAGCAGAGATGGACAGAGACGGTTATCAGTCACTCGGTCGATCTGGGTCAGGGGCAGTTGCCATGGAAATGTCTAGTATTTAACCACCACAATGAGCACCAACTCCCAGAAGGGGGCCAGGCTTAAGTCCTCATAGCAGGGACGGCTTAAGTTTAAATGTAGACTAGATCAATGCTCGGACCCTCAGGGGACCGTTTACCCTACTTATCCCCCATAGAGACATTTCAGACAAGGCTGCCAGCTAATAAGCAGCTAACTCGCATTTAATGTATCACACATGATATCAAGATGCGGAGATGTCAGCCAAATCTAGGGCATTGTCTGACATAACCATTTGCTGAGAAACAGGCTTCCATTTCACGCGCTTGCTTCCATTCTGATTACATTTCTTGGCAGAGTTGTTCTTTTGTGTCACGTAACATTTTGTCTTCCAGCACTTGGGGGGAGGATTTAGGACTTAACGTTAACCCCTTCTCTGTCCTAACCTGCACACAACCGTTTTCATGTATATATGACATTTCAAAATTAACCATTGAGGCCAAGGAAAGCAATCTCATGCCAACACCCACATTTTTTTTCTTGCTGTAAAGCAATTTCGGGTAACAGTTCAATTTCTTTGTGCACAATACGTTTTTTTCCCACCACATCAGTCATCTTGAAATTTATTCAATATAAGAAAATGTTTGAAAGAGGAAATACAATTTCAGCCTGAGAATTGTACTCACCCAAGAGAGCAAGTCGTCTCCTATCTGATCAATTACTGAAGACTCATTTCTCTTCCGAACGGCTGCCATTTGCTCCAGTATTGAAACTGAAATTCAAAGGAGAGGCACCAATGGGCAGTGAGAGTGTGTGTCTGTGTGTCTGTGTGTGTGTGTGTGTGTGTGTGTGTGTGTGTGTGAAAGATAAAAATGAATAATACAACATGAAAATACGAGGGTGCTGTGTGTATTGCTGTTGTAGTTCATTTTACTTAAAACTTTATTTTGATTCTCAAAACTACTTTGAGGTTTTTTTTTTTCCACTGTGTCTTAATGGTTTGATTTCTGATGGATTTCAAGATGTGTGTATGTTCATGTGTTTGTGTACCATGCAGCTGTAGAATCTCCTCCAGGTTAGTGAAGATGTTCTTAATGTCAGCAGGAGGCAGGATGGCCTCTTTGGAGAGCTTCTGATAGAAAATGTGGTCCAAAACTTTCAGCATCCGTACATGTGCACGCTCTGTGTAGAACAGCTCTGCAGACACAATGTAAGATGTTAATTCAAAATGGCAGATCATTTGCACAGCTCAACATGATGTACATTCGACAGCAACTTGGGTTGGATCCCAGCAGATGCTCTGCTACTGCATCTCACTCTTCTCCCCTCTACTCGCTATATCCTAAAACACAGCAGTATTTTTTAAAGACACTGAGTGGGAACCTTTTTATATCCAGTGAAAATACAGCTGGCTTTAATAAAGTGGCATATTAAGTGAAGGGGTTAGCCATGTCCTCACCGTTAATAACTTCCTGTCTCTTGATTTCCTGAGGCCTGAGACCCGCTAGGACCTCTCGCCCCACCAGCTGCTGCCAGTTTGGAGGGTCATGCTCGGAGTCTGTTCCCTGGTCGTCCTCACTCTGGACATCAGCTGCACCCAGTCCCTCGAGCCTAGGGCAAGATAAAAAGTTAGCATTTCATGTAGGTACTTAAATTCCACCACTGCTTATCACAACTTCTTAGGGTGCTTTCACACCTGAGCTTTTTGGTCCAGTTTAACCGAACCCCAGAGCATTTCGCTGGATAGTCCAATTCATTTGGGGTGACACGAAGGCTGTCAATCAAACGCTTGCAGCAGACCAAACAACCAAACGGTTAGTCTCAGTCAGCTTCCAAGCTACAGGGTTTTATGGTAGCAAATGATGATGTGATTTTAGCACGACTTCAAAAGTTAAACTACAAATAAATCCATCTGCTGATTCTGAAATCTGACCATGATCTTATAATTGATCTGCATTTGCATATACCCTATTTATGCACACAAACACACATATGCAGCGTGGGTATTTCCACAGATTAATATGCCAAAAGCTGTTAAAACTGCTGTGCTTGTATCTGACTCCGTGTAGGCTACTTTGTTAGTTCATTAAGTCCATTAAAAAGTGTGTGTCAGCAATCCCACAGTAATAAGACCAGAATAATATGTGGTCAATTTGCAGCCTAATAATACGTATAGGTATTAATAATACGTATCAGTTATTTCTTTGTGGGCTCTTTGTAACACCAAAGAACATTAATATCCACATCATAAGCTTCAAAGTGCGGTATAAACTTCAGTCAGTCAACAGAATTTGATTTCCCCATGTGGGTCCTGATGACAAAGGATGGCAATCACCAAAACTGTCCAATCAACGAGTTTCCTTTCAGTCTGTACAAATTCATTTTTATTTGTCTTGGTTTGTTTGTAAATGAGTTCCCCTTGCTCCGCCTCAAAATAACTGAAGTCCAGGTGTGAAATCACACCTAGTTTTTAGATGATTTTAAATCTAAAATTGATCACGTTTCCTCACCTTCTTATGGCCTTTGGTGTTCCCTCGTGGACTCTACAAAAACAATAACAGTAAAATCAATGTGAAAATTAATATTCTCTGCACAAGGAAGCAAAATGTTACTGCAAATGTGACTATAAATGCACCTGTCGCTTTCTCTGTCATCCTCTTGCAGCTGGTCGAGGCTGTAAAGGTCAAAGTGCGAAGCAGGGTATGACAACCCATCAAGAGTGTCGGACTGAAGGCCATCACTCAGCCTGGAAGGGCCTGAGGTTGGAGTCCCACCTGAGAGACAAGTTATAAGTTATTATAACGACAATCGCCTCCACCGGTTTTCCCTCCTACTAATGTGATTAGTTTCGTCGGTCAGTAGCTCACCCATATCAGTGTCTCGGCTTGTGTCCGAGCTATAGGTGGCGCTGTTTGGGGATGAGGTGTTGAGAGACATGGAGTGTGTGAGTTCAGAGCCCTCGCTTGATTGGCTGCCTCTTAGACGACCAGCTTCCATGTGATCACTCGCTCCCAGTGTGGGCTGAGACAACTGTTTCTGCGGCCTGGGGCGACCATCCAAGGCTTTACCCACTGAATACAGAGAAATGTGGTGTCAAAACTTGATGAACCTTTGATGTTCCCTTGTGGACTCAACAAAACCCAAGTAGGGTAATAATTTGTCTTATTCAAAAGTTCTAACTCACCTGATGCTGCTTCGATGCGGCTGGGCCGACGCTGAGGTCCAAGAATACTGGGAAATCTGGGTTTCTTCACCTTCTCTTCTCCTTCCTTTTCTGTCTTGATGCTTTTCTGTATGTAATCAAATAAACAAGAGAGGTGTCAGGTAGATGATAAAGGGAGAGAGAGAAGGGCAAAGGCGGAAAAAGAAATCTTACGTACCTTAATCTTGGGAAGGAAGTTGATCCTGACCCGTTTGGACTCCAGACTGCGAGGTTCCTTGACCCTCACACCAAGGTGCTTCATGTATGTATAGATGACATACTGCATTGTAGTGCTGAGCAAAAACAAAAGTGACAACTCCCGAGTTAAGTCGCGCTACTCTGAATTCAAACCGACAAAACAATTTCGAAGGGAAGTGTCCATATTGTGACTTGCACCATATGTCATACCAGTCCTTCTCGTACAATTTCTACACAAACCATCTGGGGTGTGCTGCGACCATATGGCATTTCAAACAAGACTGTTTCAATCAGTCACACTTTTGAATTATTTAATATAAACACACTGCATAAATTACGTGTTTTCTTTAAGAGACTGCCCAAGTGCTTAATTTGTAAACTGTGGGGGATGCAGAATGGGGTTTAGATGACACCAATATGTTATGTGTTCTTGGCTGGAACATCAAAGGCAATAAATTTAAGGTTAAAAAAAATGACTACCACTGTTGGATAATACTCATTTAGCACAGGATGTTTTTAAATAATTAGTTTAAAGGAGTCAAAAAGTCTAATAAAGTAATAGTTTCTTTTAGATTACTGTGAGACACATGACAAACACAGATGGTTCAAGGGGCCATGAGAGGCCCTGAAGTCCTAAACGATTTGCGTCATATGCTTTAAGAAATACTCTTCATACCAATCAACCACATGCTCCACAATATAAGTCTGCTTACCATTTCTCTTCCTCTGTGGTCTGAGTTGTTAACCTATAATCAATACAAAGGAAACAAACCGTCTGAGTGGCTGATGATGGTTAGAAACATGAGATATGTGTGCATGCGAGCAACATATGTCTGTATGCATGGCATGTGTGTCATGTAACTGTGTGTGCTACTTACAGGATATCCTCTATCTTGGTGATGATGTTCTCAGCATAAGAGCGCTCTCGCTCCAGAGTGACACGGTCTCTGACTCTCTCTTGGTCCAGTCTGGCCAGCTCTACTTCAGCCACCGTTAGGCCCATACTGCGCTTTTGCCTACATGAGTCATACACTGTGGTTAGGTAGATATTGCCTTTTTTCATTAGCTTGTTATGACAACCAAATTCTCAAGTTCTGCTCTTAATCAGAGCCTACCACACCGAGGAAATAAAATTCAGAGCTGACAAGTGTACCTGAAATCCTCCAGGTTCTTCTGGATGTCAGGGAGCAGAGAGTCCTGCAGTGTTTGTACATGTTGCCTGTTTATTTCCTCTGGGATCAGCTCTGTCCGCCGCCGGTCTGCAAACACACGCACACACACTCACATATACTGTACACCAAGTCTCTAACAGGATTATGTTGAGTGCGCGCTAAATATGTGCTGTTAAGGTTTAGCAATACTTTCCAAACCATCAGAGCATTTGATTTCTTAACACCTTAGTCGGGAGTGTGCATGGCTTACAGGGGCTGTATAATGAGGATGGCCAAGTGGATGAAGTGAGCCAACAGCAGGACAAAAGGTGACCGTAACAAAAAAATTGCCTCCTCAAAATGACACTGGGCAGACGACCAAATGTAGCAAAAGCACAGTGTAAAACACTTACCGAGATCAGTAGAGATGGATTCAGGAACAGCAACTTTTAAATTCTGGAAAAAAGACAAAACATAAGTAGTTTATACCTCATTAAAAAATTGGAACAAAAAAAAATTGTGACTGAACTCCTGTCCAGCACGTCCAAAAAACCCCTTTCAGATGATATTAAATATCAGTGCTGATCATAAATCAACGCGCTCATAATCACGTCATTACCTCTGCATGATGTAATGCTTGCATGGGACTAGTATTACCTGGGGGCCTCTAGTAATTTGTCATCTCTGTGGCGGTGGCCTGTGATCTTAATCCCCCATGAATCTGCCGTAATTTGTCGAGTAAAAATTCCAGCGTGATTTATCTGCCATATTTTGCCAAACACAGAGCTTGTGTGATAACATTAGTCCTGTACGAACCGGCCTTGGGGTCATATTTGGGTTCTTGTTTTCTCCATGCCTCTTTCCCAGCTGGGAATTATGGTGGCTGCGTTGGCAATTATAAATGAATGCTTTGATAACATTTTGGGTGCAGGAGGCTCATCTCACTACACAGCATGGAGAGCCATTCTCAGAGAGACCAAAGCCAAATCCATCGGAAGAGAAAGAATCTCAAATGATGATGAGATGGATGACATGCGGACAGTGTGTGGCAGAGTTGGGGTTGTTTATTTAACCACATTTAAAAGAAAGAAAGGAGGTTAACACTGCACATCAGCGCTAGTGGTGCTGGGTGGTGTTTCTACCTTGTGTAGAGTGGAGTTACAAGTGACTGTGTGCATCATATCCAGGGAGTTAAAAACATGTTTTGTCTAAAAATTTCATCATGGTTTTCCAGATTAAAGTTTGTGCTTTGGATTTAAAAACAACAATAACAGATGTTTGGCGCTGTCCTTTGTGTAAATAGTGTGATTTTGACAATGCGGTGACATGCAACATTTCACCCGCTTTGTCAAAATCTAATCAGTGACGGACTGTGTGCACAGATGGATGAACATTGGATGAGTGTGCCCTGTAGCGCTGCCCATATTTCACAGTGGGGAGCAAAAACTGTACTTACCGCTCCACGGTCAATGAAGAAGGTGTGGAGATCCATGAACACCCGTCTGGTCTCTTTGGAGTTGGTCTGCTTATAGAAGTCAGCATAGAGGTAGCACAGCTGAGGACATAAGAGTATGATTAATTACAATAAAAAAACAGTGAGCAGTAGTGTCTGCTATGCTGCATTTTAACAGGAAATGAATACATAAAACATTTTAACGAGGGATGAAGGAAGAGGGTCTTACCACAGGAGCAGGGTCGAACTGAGAGATGACATGGTGAAGGAAGGCTGCGAGGTGGGCAGGACGAGACTTGAGCTGCTCAATACTGTTAAAGCTGTTACACTGGCCATTTGTCTGCAACAAAATCGGTACAATAGTTAGCACCAGTTTGAGCTTGAAAAATTTTGAAAAGGACAGCTGTGTTTAGGGTTATGATTGACAAAGATGTTAAGATTGCCCTGTGGTAAAATACCTGCTCCTGGTCTGAATCAAAATAGTCGTCCTCAGCTCCAATGATTTGTGAGACGAGGCGGGAGGAAGAGGGACTGCTGACTGTGGTAGGGGACAGAGAGTCCTGAGGAAAAGACAGGAGTGCATTGTAAAATTAGTGTTTTTTAAAAAGCATCTGGCCATTTGTAACCCAACTGATCTGGGGTATACTTCCACTGACAGAAATTCATCCACATGCAATATAATCTATGACAAACAAACCCAGTTAAACCAGGAAAGGAAGGGAATAAGTACATTTCTTAGGCAGAACTGGCCAAGGTGCAAAGAGTATAGTTACCAGGTCAGTGGCATCCTCCCCCTCTGGAGAGTGGCAGGAGTTGAAGCTGTTCCTGGGTGTGCTCTTTGGGCTGGGACAGGATGACTCTCTTGAGTAAAGATTCTCTGGAGATCCAGGTCCAAACCCACGCGATATCTGGAAGTGGGATGGAACACAACATTACACAATCTATTGCCAAACTGTTGCCGGATAATTTATTCTGTCAGTTATCATAAATGGCCGACAGTGATTTGAATGCAGAATCAATACATACACTTCCTGTGCTTGCACTGATGTTGTCTAGATCTAAACTTGCCAAGGCTGAGCGCTGCTAATTAAGACTATAATTTCAATTCAGCACAAGGCCATTAAGTGTAACTAGTCTTTGAATCAACTTTCAAAATGAAGTTCAGAGGGAAACTTAAATTATGTTGGCTGGCGTTGCTGACAACTTACAGGAGTGCTGCTCCAGGACAGGTCTGTACTGTTGTCTCCCTTAGAGGGAGTGTGCTCTGTCTCAAACATGCTACCATCATCTGCATCACCACCTGGAACAGCCTCCTGCGGATTCATGTAAACACAAGATTTGTTATTAATTATGAACAACCTTATTACATAACAACAAGATCCACAACGTCCAGAATAAAACATGTTTTAAGACAGACAAGCTAAGAGGAGGCTACACTGGTAAAAATTACTAAATGTGTCATAAAACATGACTTTTTAAAATTGAAACTCATATGCTGACAAACAATGTTCAGTGAATGATGTGTATAAAATAAGCTGTCACACAGACACAATAGAACGGCTTCCCACAGAGAAAGCCAAAAGCCTAATCCTCTGATAAGATTAGGATTAATGTTTGTCTGGAGCGATCCCTAAACGCGCTACACAAAATTATACAGCTTGGATGTTGCTGGTAGATCAGTGTCCCGACACACCCAATTGTGTATGCACGTACGTGGAGGTACTTAGTTAGTTAGGGAGGTTATCTGCTTTACCTGTGTTGCCCCAGTGGCCTTGAAGAGCTGACCCTGCAGCTGAGGAATGTGTTTCTTAGCTTCCTGGATGTCTTTCAGTAGTTTGGGGGAGGGGTTCCTGCTGTACTCCTCCTTCATGGCCTTTATAGCAGAAGGGAATCAAAACAAGCAGTCAGGACCAGTAGTATGCCATTGTTTGTGTGCTATCAGGCAAGTAAAACATGTAAAATGTTGACTCTGGTGCGAACAATGGGATGTCTCAATTTCCTGCATGAAAAACAGCAGTCTTATCAAGTGTACACATACAACCTGCCTCCTACCCACAGTGATGTTCTGTTTAAAAATGGATGAGAGCTGATCCTTTCATTTTCAGCACAGATAATACCACAACACTCCATGCGAGGGTTTAAATATTCACAACTGTGCAATAACGGGTGCAAATCACCTCCCTACTGCAAACACCTACCAAGCAAACAGGATTTCAATAGAGAGAAGTGAGTGGCAGTGATTGTTATGCTAACCTGCAGCTCCTGCTGCTCTTTTGAGAGCATCTTTTGCAACATGTCAACCCTCTGGCTGCAGACACTGCTATTCTCATCCTGTGGGGAAAACGAAAAGGAAAGTTGAAAAGCATATGGAGAAACTGTGCGTGCATTAGACTACAGATGAGAAGCATTCAAGCAAACAGCATACAGAAAATTTGTGAGAAAAGATGAAATATGGAGAGGCCGAGAAGAGAAAGAAATAAATAACCCAGGTGAAAACCTCAAAGAGGATGAGGATGGAGGATGAAGAAGGAAGGCAGGTTTGTGGAAAAAGTGCAACAGAAGTAACGAATGGCTTTAGTACCCATGGTGATTGTGTGGAGGAGAGTCGGTCCAGGGGACTGTAGGGGCGTTCTGCTGCTGGGGAGTTAGGTGATGAAATGCTAACACCCAACATTTCAGACTCTGCTTCAGACAAAGGGATCTGGGCGAGCCCTGGAGGCCGCCCCAACACTGTGAGGGCCACATAGGAGCCCGCTAGAATGAAACAAACAAAGTAAAGTGTCAGTTCTTCATAAAGGTTTATTTCTAAAATGTGGCATTTGCTAGAACACAGACAAAGGAACTTACATTTGATAAGCTTCACCACCTCAATGTGATTAGAATGTGTAACAAGGGTCCCGTTAACCTGAAAGACAGCAGTGGTACTATGATGAGTATTTGAAACAGATACTGAGTCCAAAACCTCCCATTCTGGCTCCAGCTTTGCAGTCTGACACATCTCTCCACTCCCAGATGCAGCTTCATGGAGCAGAGCTGCTGACTGACCAGAAGGTGGCAGCCTACAGCCTCTGTACTGGCCTTGGACAAGAAAACAGTGATGTTAGCAGTTTAAAGACATGGAGGCAGATGAACACAATACCTTGATGATCCTGTCTCCTGTCTGAACACCTGCCCGCATAGCAGCCCCATCTGGCAAACACAGAGGAAAAAGAGTGTTAAAGCAACACAAGAGGCGAGGAAAGAAACAGAACCAATGGAAGAATGAAATGGATGGAGGGGGGGAAAAACACATCAGACATGCTGCTTCATGGTGCTATTGTTGATATCTCTGCACAACAAATACACCATATCGCCTTGACAGAGCAGATGTTGCAAAGTGACAATTTGAGTGCTATTTTGAAAGACCATAACAGTAGTTATATTACGAGAAGGACCTGTTTCACAGCTCCACCCAAAACAAAGGGATTTAGGCATGAGACAGGTTATTATGAGATCCACGTCTGACTCTGTAGTCAGCAACATACAGCTGAAGTATTCTGTAAACCAAATACAGTTTTACTAATACACTACTTATGACGTGCATTTTGGGTTTTCGGTTTTCTATTAGTATGGAAATTTTAACTGGTGTCACTAAGAAAAGGGCATAAACTGGCCTGACCAGTTGGGCTGAATGTTTAAGGACAGGTGTGACTGGAAACTTGTAAATGATTCATCTGTATGTGATCAGATATTTGATTTTAATCTGCTTCAGAGCAACAAAAGATAAAGCTTTGCAGGGGTGACAAGCAAAAGCTTAGTTAGATTTCATCTTGCTCATTTTAAACCTAACCACAAGTATAAAGGAGGAAAGCCGCAGCAAGAAACTCCAGATACATTTTGTTTGCTTTTCAGTTCACAGCAAAATACAAAAAGAAGTTGTATAAATTATTCAGATGAAATTAAGCAGATTGCTCTTTGTGTTGAGTCGGTGATAAAAGCACAAATGGGGAGCCATACAGGGATAGTTAAACACTGCCAAGCTCTGATGACAGTGCAACAAAAGTCCTCGATCAGTTCCTTCCTCTTCTGTCTCTCTCCACTACTGTACAGACCATGTAATGTTTTTCATGACCTGATAACAGCCCACATCATCCTCTACAGACAAGTGAAGACTGCCGGGGACCACATAAGTATCCTGTCAAAGTCCCCTCTTTAAAAGACAACATGATAAAGCAGAAGCTGCAGCTGCTGCGAAACTACTGAGGAGGAAACATACAGTCAGTGGCTTCACTTCTCTAAGTGAGTGCCGGAGTGGTGGTGGTGGTTGCTGAGTCCCAATTACCCCTCACATCTGTGAGTTCAGAGCAAACTACCATGACAGTTTGATGTCAGAGCATGAAAAAGGAAGCCCATATCTCTATTACAAATGCTTAGACCAGAAGTAGTCTTTGTAACAACATCTTTTTCTTCTTCCTTTTAAGTTCGAGTCCACACCTTACCTTCTTTGACAAGCTGCACAAACACTGGGTTGTCACCACTGACAGTGAGCCCAAAGCCATTTTCATCTTTCTGGATGATTACACATCGCTGGACCAGACCTGCAAGTGAGACAGAGAGACATAACAACAGTGTCTTCAAAAGGACCAGGAAGTCACTACAGGAAATGTACTTTTAACTCACTGGAGCCAGGGCACCAAATACAATCTTTCTAAAAGAAAATATAAAAGATATATAGACTCCTCATTTAAAGTCTGTTAAAACAATACTTTCACGCCCATATGTACTTTAAAATAATTACTGATCTCTATATTTGTTCCTCCTGTTCGTACTGACTGAAGAGATTTTGTGCCCCTTCACTTAAGGCCCTGACACACTAAGCTGACGGTTCGACGTGGGTCAATGGCGGGCCGTCGGTGAGTGTCTGTCGCCCTAGTTTTTGCGGTGTGTCCCGCACTGTTGGCACCAGTCGGCCCTTACTGACTTTTTTCTGGCCGATTCAGCAAGTTGAATTGTCAAGATATTACCTGTCAGTCAGTGAAATCACTTTGATTGGCAGACTCTGAGCACAAGATGAACGGCTAAAGTTAAGAGGGCATGAGATTGAAACAAACTTGTTATATAAGGTCAGATAACTTTTTATTAGCCATTGATCTCTTTAGTAGAGATGCTTTGTAATAGTTTGTGTTATTGTTTGTTGGGCACCGTAGATGTGGTTTGTTCTTTCAACATCAGGCTGTGTTGTTAATGTGCTACTTAGCTAACCAGTATCTCGAATTCGTCCAGTCGCTCTTCTAGTTTCCCTTTTTGAATAACAAATACAGACTACCAGTGACTGCTGGTATGCGGAGTTATCCTCTCTCACACAGGCACAGAACATGCGTGTGAGTTGGCCATTGGTGTAGTCTTTGTGGTGTGTTCAAGTGCAACTTTTGGCCGAGACACAGGCGACACAAGGCGACCCAACAGAGGGCCTTTGTCGCCATTAGTTCCTTTATGTCGAATTGGTGTGTCTGGGCCTTTACACTAAAACTGGTTTGAGACATGGACATGAGAAACAATCACAACATCAAATAATGTTTTCAATGTAAAGTGCATATGGGCATGTGAGTATTGTTTTAAGACATGCTTGAAAATAACCTTTATCATATCAGGACTGTTGTCAGGATAGCATGACAACAACATCTCATAATCTAAGCATGTGCAGTAAAGACACGTTGTTCTAAGGCTGGCCAGCAAACACTTAAATGACTGTAGTTTGGACATATAAAAAAAGTTTCACATTGTCTCCTAACTCATTCGGTGATGAGACACCACCAATAGAAATAAATCCTCTTAAAAATGTAAACACCAATGATGATGGTCCTTCTGTGTGAGATGATGTCAGGCATCCCAGACATTTCTGGTTGACGACTCACAGGCCAGAAGGAGGAACGTTACTTTTCAGGTTTTTTATGAGATGTAGCATAGCATTAAGAGATAAGAGCTTATCTGATGTCTGGCTGACACTGACTAGACTTACAGGACAGTACAGACAAACACATAATGTAAATGCTCAAATAAAAATAAAAATAATGTTGTCTCATGTTATCATGAACAAGAAGTTGAGTATATTTTCCAACGCAAGCAAACTATCGTAAAAAATAGTATATTTTCTGAATAACCCAAACTGAGTGAGGTGACCTTTGAGCTGATTTCTTGTGCAGAATCAACCAGAGAGGTGAGTCGATCGATAACAGCAGTGGTGGGGTGGGGGTTGGAGTGTGGAAGGAACAGGAGCTAATACATGGAGAGAGGTTAGGGGAGGCAAAAGCCCCAGGCTAGGGGGAGGGGCAAGGAGACGGGGTTAGGTAGAGCTGAGGGAGCAGGGGGAAGGGAAAGGGGGAGAGGGCAGGGGTGTCAATGAAAGAGATGAAGCCAAATGTGTTAAAGAGCTGGTGTGAATTTGCCTCTAGATGTTGATCTTTAGCCTGTGTTTTATGCTAAACAGTATTTTAGAGATCTTTGGGCTGGTATTTAGAAACCAAAGGGGAGTGGGAGTGCTGACATAATCACTGATCAGGTTAATCCATCTAAGATAATGTATTATTCAGAGGTCTGACTGATCCGTAATCGGCTCCCTTTGCTGAAACACAAGGAAATGTACTCTAGAGAATAAACTGACCTTTAACACTCACAGAGAACCTTAGGCCCGACAATCACAAAAAGAAGGGAACCAAAATCATTAGAATACCGCACACAAAGGCCAGACTACTTTTCTTAAATCTAAAAGTTTGCTTAAAATAAGTGCTTCAAGTGCTCTTCAATGATAAAGGCTTTGTATCTGTTAATATCTTCAATTCTAAATTGGTGCAAGACCAGACGCAATGACGATAACTGGTTCAAATAGTGACCCAATGCATTTATGCTATGTTTAATATGATAGGAGAGGATTGTCTTGATAAAGTGTGTTCAGGCAGAGACTAGACATCGGCAGAAATGGGTACTTAAAGAAGTATTTCACTGCTGGAGAGATTTTTTTTTTTTTTTTTTTTTAAATGGGCTGTCTGTGCAGAAGTAAGACACAAATATTTTTAAAACTGGTCCTACATAAAAAGAGAAAACAGAGAAAAGGGGCTATGGCATTCCCTTTTGCTCAGGAGGTAGAAAACCTTCAACTACCACAATGCATTGTGCCACACGTGACCAATTAATGCTCTTGCTGGTGGATGACACAATGCCAGTTTGTCCGTTTTGACACAGGACACATTATGACGACCGACTGGTAACAAACAATCTCGAATTACAGTTAAATGTTGTTGCTGTGATAATTCATCGCATGTGAGCTCAGGCACCCGATAGAAGTCATTTTGCTGGAAATCTTAATTAAACGATGTCTGCCCTGACTGAAGACAGTTATTTAAGAAAAGGTGTCCCTGAAGATGTAAGAAGCAAGAGAGAGAACAGGGTTATTAGGACACTCTCAGGCTCCATAATGACCCTGCCAATGTGGATTCTAAAAAAAGCACTTTGTTCAGTGGGTGCTTGGCTTTACTCTAAAAGAAAGTAAATCCCCGCAAGCATGTAAGTATCATTTTCTGTGTCGGCTTAATTTCTAATCTCATTTAGATGATCATTTAACTGGAAATTTATATCAATATTAGGACCTCGCTTAAGTGTGGGATTATGGTTTAAAGTAAACTACGCGACTGCATCCTGGTAATCCAAAATATGTGTTTTAAGTAGTGTTGACCACAGCTGCTTAGGTCTTCTGCAATGGATTCCATTAGTAACCGTTTCTCAGCAAAGGATAAAGTTACTAAAACATCCATCAAACCTCCATCCATTTAAGGATTAAGATGGAAGCGATGTATTTAGATGTATAGACGAATTCGGCGAGCGATTTGTGTATGCCGCCATCTTGCGGCAGCGCCATTGCTGCGGTGATATGTGTCAGTCATCAATTCATTATGCTGTCATTGTGAACTGACTCTCTACAATGACAACATCATGAATAGCTGGATTGATATTAGACAGTGGCCTCCGGTAACTGATGAAGGTATCTTAAATGAGTACCGATATTATTATAGAAATTAATCATTTGTTTGAGAGATAAGCAGGAAAGATTAGAGTAATAGGGAGATAACAGACTGTATCATTAAACACTGTGTAATATAACGTTAGCATACGTTACGTGTGCTGACGATAGCAAGCTAGCAGAGTGACATTTAATCATTATGGACAGGCTACGTGACTAAAAACAACAACAACACGTGGTTGTGTTTTGTTTTAGGTATTCAAGAATATTTTATTGATCGCCTGGCCTCCGATGACCAGAAAAAAATTACCTGAGCTCCGGATGGGTCGGGCAGATTTTACACCGCCTTTTAGATGACGCCAGTTGTAGTCATTACCATCAAGCATAAAGACCAAACATTTGGTGAGTGGAAACACCAAAGGTCGACTGTGCATAATAATGGTAATGTATGCTTTGTGCTGTCTTTAACGATGATGCCAAACCCTGCAACAGTGCTACACTGAATGCTACACACTGCTTAGAATTTAAACTTTGTAACTGCACTGAACAATATAATAATTTAAACCATAATCCCTTTCATCACTGACATTTCAAAGTGGAGGTGAAATAATGAATTAACCACCATTTTCAAGCAAAACTGCCAAATATTCCCGAGTTACAGCTTCTCAGTTGTTAGAATTTGCTGTTTTCATTTGTTGTATTAGTAGTGAACCTATAAACCTACTATTTTCCAGTTTATGAAATGACTAAATCAAAAATAAATGCATTTTAAGACACCAACTTGGGCTTTACAAAATTGTGATGGGCCTTATAAACTATTTTCTGCTATTTTATGGACCAAATCATTGGCAGATGAAGATAATAGTTAGTTACAGCCACATGTCAGAACACATCTAGCTGCCAGGGAAGTGCAAACACGCAGAAAACGGTCTGCTAAATTATTCTAATTTAAAATGTTTACTGATATTTCCTTTTAGCATGTTGTAACAAGGCAGCTAAATCATATGATGATATATCCCAGTTAAGACGATATCTTGGCACTTATTCTGCACCCAACTAATAATGGCATGCAATCCAAACCTTCAACCATGCAGTGAAATATTATAATGATTAAAAATAAATGAAATAAATATATCTCCCCTGCTATCGCTCTTTCTACAACAAACATCTAGTAGCAATTTCACACCACAATCTGAAGCATGTATAGTTGCAGCTGTCACACCAGCCATTCCAGCAGGAGCATCTTACCACAGGACTCAGGCTTCCCCTCTGCTAGCACACTGCTGCTGCCACTCTTCTGCACCACCAGAGCTTCTGCTCACAGCCCCCACCACGCAGACCACAGCGCAGACAGCACAGCAGCAAACAAACACATGTACACAACGTACACACGCACACAAACAGAACAAGAACCAACACAAGGAAAAGGAAACACAAAACAGGAAAGAGAAAATCATGAAGGAGAAACAATCATGGGAGATGAAAAAATAATAAGGTAGTTTAATAAAATATAATGGTTTGGATAGGCAGGAGTGCAGCCACTAAAAATGAACTAGCTTGGATTTTGTTGAAAGTACTCCTTATCTCTTATCTCGTACCTTACCTCCACCCCTGTAGGTGTCACTCTAACGGTTAATTGTGACTTCAATAACACAGGGCAACTTTTCCAAACTTTGTATTCTGCATTAAAATCACAAGCCTAAGTAGTATAAGTGCAGATTAGATTTTAAAATGCACCACAATATTCATAAATTAAAAGCATGTGAGGCTTTGTGTTCCAAAAATAGTCTGGAAATACTTCAGTGGCCTTACTTAACTGGAACTGAGCCTTCACATTAGGGTTCCTGTATGCTAATAATGCAATATATTTTAGTACGATGACGACACGGCTAGTGATGCTGCCGTTACACTCAATGCATTTTCAGGTCTGTCAACACCAGAAGGTGGTTTTACAAGTTGTTGCAAAAGAGCTGCTGATAAAAAATAAACAAAACAAAGCTGCAGCCAATATCACAGGAGGAACCGGTTTTGGTCCAAGCCTTATTTTAATGTCCAGTATATTTTTGGATATTTTTAGGATATAATTACTGCACATGAATCATTTGGAAACATTTGAGTCTAAGCAGCCAGTGTTAGAATACATTTCCAGAGTATCAGACCACTCCTGCCCATCCCGAATAAACCCAAACCACTTTGAAATTATAACAGAAAAGGTGCAATCAGGAGAAAATCTGGGAAGAGATTGTTAAAGAGTTCATGCAGCTTGCAGATAACTAAAAAGGGATGAACAGAAACACAGACTAAAACCATGCAAGCATGCAAAACTTCAAGACAGACTTAAACATGAGTCATGATTAGAAGAAATATCCTATGGAAGACCTAAAGATGTAGGCCTTGATCAAATATATTAGGGATGCACCGATTGCAAAATTCCAGGCTGATACCGATACATTTTCACCTATGGTCAATACTGTTGTTCTGTTGTTGTTTATTTTGCTTTTGTTGTTATTTACTCCTACTTTTGTGCAAGTGAAAAAAATAGTTGTGATAAAAAAATTACTGAGCTGTTTTACAGTAATTCAGTCCTTCATTACACTAACTTTTAATGAGAATAAATTCAATCAAACGCATTTATAAAACAACCTTTCATATCCCCTTCTATTAGATAAAACAGCAAACAAATGCTGCTACCTGTTTTACATTGCTGTGAAAACGTCAACAAAATTCTCCCTTAAACAACTGTTTTCACTCAATTTTCTTGCCCAAAAACAAATTCTTCTATTCATAGTACAATTGAAGGTCTGCGGCAGGCCTTGCAGTAAATAGGAGGACTGCAAGGTGAGTTTACCATCCTTCTACGGCCAGTGTCAGGTAAAACTGAAACTAGGAAGATGCTGCTGGGTCCAGAGTGAATGTCTCTCAAATATCCAACTTAAAATCAACTTCACCACAATGCAGCAGCTGCTGCCAGCTTGACCACAGTGTTTTGGACTGGACTGGAGTTGGAACCAGGGTTTAGAGCATGCACCTTCAACACGCATGCTATGCGTAGAATCTGCACGGCCACAAAAAATGGGCTGTATGCAGACATCTACAAGAGGTTTATGTGGACCCTTGCGAACATAGGTGGTAGGGTTGGCTACTGTTCATAATTGAACCGATACGGTATCGGTATCTGTAATTCAGTACCGGTACCAAACGGTACCTTATTTCGGTACTTTTTAAAGTCTAAACTTCTCAGTTTCAACATTTTATTGAGAACATTTACGAACAGTGCTGCACGTTAACTTTTGTCTGCACATTTTTTTTCTCGCCATTGTTGCTGAGTCTGAGGTGCGAGTCATGCACTCTCGCTCCGCCTCCACCTCAGGTACCAAAATTTGGCACCAATTCATTTTAAGTCAATCGGTACTCGGTAGTACCGATGTGAATCGGTACCAAGTACAGAAAGTACCGAGTTTCGGTACCCAACCCTAATAGGTGGATGATGATATGTACCACGTGGACCGAAGCAGTAGTAATTAGTAGTAAGCAGCATGGAGGTCAGTGAAAATGCTGTGGTGGTTACTTCTTTTTATATATCTGTTACTCTCTTTCAAACTTGGTATAGACTAATTTGGAACGATGTTTGAGAACTGCTTGGGCAGAGATGAACAGTATTTTGTGGTGGCTCGTCTTGTTGGAAAATGGGCTAAAAGTAGCGCCTTCACCCAGGTTGTATTTTCATTAATGGAGACTGGAGCCAGAGCTGATCAATACCCTTTTCCAGTTGTGACCTTTCCCACTGCATACAAAAGCCATATGTTAGCAAGGGTTAGAAGGAAAGTGGCTAATGTTACTCAATGCAACCTTGGTAAACTGTTAGTTCTAGTCGCCAGCTGCTAATAGCTAACATTAACTAGCTCTCCTTGGGCCAATTTCAACACAGATTTATCACAATGGAGTATTATGAGAGGAAAAAATAGGGTGCATCCCCTGATGCTTTAATAGTGAGTTTACTGCTTCCTTTCATCCTAAAGGCATCCCAGGGAAGATCTCCGTTTGTCCCAAACACGTTTTCTATCGTCTCTGGGACGGTGTCCTTTGTCTCGCGCCCTGCCTTTTAGCCTGCACAAAATTGATGTGACATAACAACAACAAAAAAGGCCTCTGCCATTGGAGAATGTCATCGTATTTGCCGATAGGCTGATGAAAGTCAGCAAGGCAGATATCGGCTTATATATCCTGATGTTCTGCTGATGAATCGGTGCATCCCTAGAACAAAGAATCATTTGCTTCTCTGTGGTTACATTGCAGTGGGTTTTATCACGGCATCATTCCAAAAATGGACCAAAGCATCACAGAAATACATGGAAAAAGGTTTTAGTGTGGTGCTTCACACAAACAGGCAGCAAAGTGCATGCCTTGTGTAACCACTGAGAGAGCACATCTTGTCTATGTTTTGTTGCATCATACAGAGATAAGCCACCATGTGGTGCAACGGATTTTCTATTTTGTTTTGAATACAGAAGCTTCAGTCATATCTCAAATCATAATGCCCTGATTGCTGACAAATACCACAGGGAGTGTCACCATATCAAACTAGTCTCTTTCTGAACCCTAACAATCTCACCATGCAATAAACTTGACGTTGGAGTGCATAACAGGTTTAGTGGCTTTTTGTGCCCTTCAAGTATGCATCGAGACCACCCAACCACTTTGAACATACAAAACCCACAGTGCACTGATTTATGTAAAACTACCAGAACCATGTGGACATGAAACACGCAGCTGCAAGTTTTAAGGTCCTAGAATAAAATCTTTCTTTGCTTATCCGCTTAAAACCTGCAACATGTAACGTAACATAAGCTTCAGCCAAACAGTTGGTATAGTGCAGCGTAATGCAGACTTAGCCAATAAAGACATCATACTGTCCATTAGTTGAGTTAACACAAAAAAACTGTTCAGACCGTTTACAATAAGTTGTTAGGCTCCAGTGGTAGGACTCAAACAATTATCTCAGATCAGACCACACAAGTAAAATGAATGTACAGTTTCAGAGAGAGCACAAATCATAGAGCAAGATACACACACCACCTTTCACCATCCCAGCATGCCTTGTGCATCAAGCAAACCGTCATCGGAGCAATTGTTTTATGAGACTGTGTGTGTGTGTCAGAGAAAGACAGAGAGAGAAATGGGTGAAAGGGATAGAAAGAAATGTTTGAGGCAGTCAGATAAAGTGATGCATACAAGGATAGAGGGACATGATGAAAAAGGCTGAGAGCAGAGAGTAAAAGAAAAAGATTGAATAAGAAAAACTGAACAGGGGTATGAGCCTGGAAATGAAAGTGGGAAGTTACCTGTAGGGTCAAACTCATTGGAGGGAAGTGAGGTTTTGTCACTTTTGGGTTTCTTGTCTGGGGGGTGGTCTTTACTGAGAATGCTGCTGGTTCTAGAGAAAGAGAAACAGCCATGAGGAACAGGCACTCCCACCACAAACAGGTGGTTAAACATTGGCATTTATCCAGTATGTGCTGCCGTACGTAACACTGTAGTCTTTTATGAGTAGCATTTTTTATGGGCAGTGTCATCGTCTTGCTGTGCTACTACCCTGTATGTGCACAAGATGCAGGCAAGTGCCGGTTTAGGGGGAATTACAACAACACACAGAACCAGCAATTGTTCACTTCGGCATTGAGAATAATGTGGCGAGAGGACCTCCGAGTGTATGAATCGTGCTGAGTGTGTCTACTGTATAATGTGACAGCCAGAGAGGATGTGGAGCCGCTCCGCTGAGTGCCCAGGGAGCAAGGCCAGAGAAAGGACGCTCCTCAGAGGAGGTGCTACAAGGCCAGACTCCGGCTTGAACCTCAGGAGGCTATGTATGGCTGCCTCTGCCTATACCGGCCCCAACTGTGAAAGGCCACTGTTCTGTTCACAGTGAAAGGCAGTGATGGACCGCCCTCAGAAGAGGGACCCCTTTGTCCCTCACTGTGTATGTATGTGTGTATGTGTGTGCGTGTGTGTACATGAGTGGTGGTGGGGGGGTGTTTGGTCCAAGCTCTGAAGACTTCTGTGTTGCAGCACACCAGTTCCTAGTAAAACCTGCCTCATTTCCCTCATCTGGAGCTCTGGGTAAGTGAATCACTGGTGTGTACGTGTGTGTGGCCACAGGGTTACCTACCCATAAACACGCATATATCTTTGCAAGAAAATATAAGAAAACACGGCTTCTTACCTGTTTGCTTTCTTGGGAAACCTGCAAGATAAAACAGAAGGACCATCAGTACCTCAAAGAAATGAAGTGAAAGACTGTTAATGTGACGAAGTACACAAAAGCTGAGCTCTTTATGCTTATATGGAGGGTGAAAAACAAGATGCCAAGCTGACAGCTTCCCCTGAGACCCATACAGTGGTAAACATGATAATCCTGATCAAACATCAGAGTTCTTCAGCTGCAGATTAAAGCCTTTTCCAGGTCAAATGTCCTCCGCCTCTCAGATCTCAGCTGTGTGTGTATGTGTGTGTGCACCGTGATTTAGCTCCTCACAGACATCATGACTTGACTGTAATAATCATATCCTAATCACATCCATGGCCTGTTTCCTTCGAGGCAGCCTGCCCTGAGACTGATTACTGCCACAGAGTGATGTAGTGATGAAATAATTTTGGGATACTGTCAGCACCGTATTGGAAAAGGCCATGATTTCCAGGAAGTTAGAGATTTATTATTTTTTTAATTGATTTACTGTTTGGCAGACGCAAATTGAAATGACAATTTAGATTTAAGGACATCCTGCACTGTTAATGCTTGCAGGTGTTCGATCTTATCTTTAGGATAAAGCCTTTTGGACTCAGAGTAGTTCAGAGCGAAATACGGAGGTCTCCCTCTTTACTTTGACACTGCAGAGGACTGAAAAGTCTCAACTCCAGTAGTCTATAAGGGATAAATAAAGATATAAACTACTCTTTAAAATGGGCAAATTACCCTTTATGTTTTAGATTTCAGACACTGAAGGTAAACCTATCCCAAAGCTACTGAAATGGCAACACTACTCATATACTTTATCTTTACCTCACTTTCCACTGAAACGGAAAATCTCCTGAACACTCATGAAGTTGTGCCAATTATACGTGTAGCCCCACAGCTCTACATTATTCCTGGTGGGGTCTGTACAATCAGCATAGCTCAGAGGGAGCAGTATTTTGCTATTCTCCTTCATGTCGTATGAAAAAGCACTTCAGCTGGGTTAAATGTTATATTGTTACGTAGTTACCATAAAGCCTAAATTTAGATTCAGCTTTATTTTTTATTGTGATGACGTGGAAAGCACGGAAAAGACTGATGTCTCAGCCAGGAAATAATCCCACAAAAACAAATACCTTTTTATACTTTATTGTCGAGCCCACATCTCTTTATGCAGGGGCCTATTTACTAGGCGTGACAACAGTTTACTTCAAGTAAGGTTTGACACAGAATGCCTCAGGAAATGTAAAATAGACAAAGACAATAATAAATGGGATGTAACTCTGACTTGCCCTGGTGTTCTTTAAAATCTAAATGCACACAGCCTTAGTATACAAAACAGTAGTACGAATAACTACACCAGTCTTCCGTAATAGGGAGGACTCACGACTAACTAGCCCACATTAACTCTCTTTCTCCTGGCGACAGTGTGTCCCATTCAGAGCCATGAAGGGGCAGCTGAATGGCCCGTTTATGAAAATGCCTCAGACTGTAATAAGTTCCAGAGCCTCCAGCAGAAGAAGAAAAAAAACCTAGCTTTAAGTAGCCCACTCCCTAAGAAACCTCTGAATTGGAGAGATGGAAAAGTCAGCACATAAACACACACAGTGAACTGGGACATGAGTACGCACAAGCTCAGGGACGG
The DNA here is from genome assembly GCF_011397635.1 of Epinephelus fuscoguttatus. Taxonomy (NCBI): domain Eukaryota; kingdom Metazoa; phylum Chordata; class Actinopteri; order Perciformes; family Serranidae; genus Epinephelus; species Epinephelus fuscoguttatus. Next base: position 21,482,194 of record NC_064756.1, read on the forward strand.
CAAAACTGAGTAGGCAGATGTTGTTTTTGGTTGATCATACAGGAACAAATGAAAACGTGACAGGCAAACCGAGCTCTGAGGGGCTGGATGATGCAGCCGGCTGGCTATATGCTGAAGTAGACTTATGAAGCATGCTTTCAGAAATAATGTTGTACCACTGTGATACGTTTTTTTAATAGTTTTGTACATGTTAAAACAGTTCAAAGAGAACAAGAGGACAGAGGAACAAGAAGTCCTGAGCAGTGGCATATGAGGTGTGGGAGAGGCAGAAAGAAAGTGAAAGTCAAGGTAGAAGACAGACTGGAAAAGAGTAAAAGAGAAAAAGCATGTCTAGAAACAGCCAGTTTAGCCAAAAAGAGGTAGCCTAATCATGCGACAGAAGGTTGCAGGCTGCTCACAAATTAAGTGACAGGGTTTGCTGTTGTGTATGTTTTAAGGATATTAAACATACTGTGATTTTCACAATTACAATAAATATACAGCGAAATGCTCAGTTTTCTCAAAATACAGCATTTCTAAATGTGCAAACCAAAAATATCCCCCTTTATAGAATCCTGAACTGCCAGGCCTCTGGAAGAAGTTGGTAAAAACACACAAACCACTCGAGTGAGTGTAAAATATCCATAGTTGCCCCTCGCAACCAGATCTGGATCACTGGAAACCATTTTTAGGTTGACAACCACTTTTCCAACGTTAATATAAAATTAAAGGTTTTGTAAAATAAAATAAAAACTTTCTAAGGACAGCTCTAAACTTGGGTGGTCAGATTGCTGCCGCCACAGAGATTTTCACTTTAAAACAGCAAAATGGGTGCTGGAAAGAAAACTGAAAGAAATAATAAAATGACGAGCCGCCAGCAACACAGTGTGAATACACGACACAGCAGTACTGATAGTGAGACAGTCGAACCTTTTTGAAAAAGATGCAGAAACTTCATCACAACCTGAGAAGCAAAGAAAACCTCAATCTCGAGAAACTGCTTCCAAATATACAAACTGTTGAATGCAGCAATCAGCTGTGTGATGTGCACGTTTTAATAAGCGACACATGCCACTGAACAGAAATTCAACGAGGCCAAATCATTTGTACAACATTGCATGCCACGTAACTAAAATGATATGGTACAATGAAGTGCTGCAACCTGATATAATCCATCTTTGCAGCGATGGTTATTTCATTAAGTTAAATTCATTTACCATATCTCTGTGCATTCCTGTACGCAGTACAGTCTACATGGTGTCCTCACTGTCACAAACACACAAATGCCTCCTCAGAACTACAATGGGAGCTTTCTGAGACAGAAATGGGCAGTAGCTATTTTGAAATTGCAAAGTAAAGTTTAAAAAAAAGTAGCGTTTGGAAAAAAATGTGGAAGCAATAGTGTCCTTTACCTGAAAATAGGAAATTTACAAATAAGTATTTCAGTCTCTACTGCAGGACATAAGCACCACCATTAGCTTGGATGTTAGCATCACAGCTAACTGACAACTCAAGTCATTATGCCTGATTTATGTGGTCGCATTACAAACAATTAGAAAGGTTTACAAGCTTCATGAATTCCCATTCTGTTTTGTTTTCGCCTCCATTACGTTCTCAAAAAGGACCATTAAATACACACGACGTGAACTCATGCTGGTAATTCAAAAAGAAGAAGAGCACAATCCTCACATTCCCTGCCTTTTTGAATTTCATGGCAAACCATAAAGACTGGAGAGAGACATACTGCAATTAGGACACAATCATTAGTACAATATAAATGCAGGATTAGCATGACACTTGCTATGCTAACCTGTAGATCGTTAACAATGCAATGGATATGGGTGAGAGGGGGTTGCACTTTTTAAAGGGTGCTTTTAATATAAGTGTATGCTAACGATAGCATGGATAATAAATCATACATGCTTCCACGGCAAAATAATGTATACACAGTTGTATTTGCCACTGGAAAATATAATAGTGTAATTATGACTATACATTTTCTGAGAGGAGATGTTTGTCCCAGTGTCCCAGTATCTTGCTGGATACAGTCACTGTGAAGCTAACTGGTAATATTTACTGAAAAGTATCACTGATACACACTCATAGCTCACACAGCTACTCAGTATATCTGTAGTAAACTATCACAATGGCTCCACATTAGCAGTGAATTCTTTGTCCAGTAGACAACAGTAGTTTATTGTTCTATTTCCTAATGATACTTTTAACACTCTACTACTCTGTTAAAGAACAATAAACAACTTATATGATAACTAAGAACATACCAGAGTTGGAACAGTTAGTTGACTGACAGAAAATTAAATCAACATTGACTTAACATTTTAAAAACTCACTTTTACAAGACGGCCTACACTTTACATCATATTTTAACGTTACTGTCTTTACATATTTAAAGTCTGTACCAAGTTTGGGTATCATCATGTGAGTACTTTTACATGAACTTCCATATAGTTTGCACTTCTATAAGTTTTTAAGTCAAGTCTGTTATTTTATTGGCATTCTATTGCTTTGTATGACATCATCTTTTGTATTTGTATCTTATCAGTTGATATATGTGGTTATTTCCTTTACTTAAATTTCACCTGTTTTACATCAGCTTATTTCCCTTATGCTTATTTCTTTTTTGCACTTGCACCTCCATCTGTAAATGTACTGTGTAAGTGCTGTTTGAGATATGTGCTCTCATGGTAACCTTTTATTGTCATACAGGGGTGGCTTTCATGGATCTCTGATTTTTTTTATGTTAATTTCATTTAATCTGGGAAGTCATTTGTGCTTCAGCATTAGGTACTATACAGATGCAATTATTCTTATCATTTTAATGCAATTGCAACTTGTGTTACTCTTTATTGACAGTAAATGTCACATTTTAGGGTACTGGACTGGTGTTGACAAAAGCAAGCAGTTTAACTACGTCAGCTTGGGTTTTGTTATTGCCAATTTTCCACTATTTTCTGACATTTATTGGTCTAAATGATTAATTAAGAGATTAACAAAGAACAAGCATTAATTGCAATGCTAGAAATCCACACTTATATTGTGAGATACTTAGTGAACAGTACTGATAATACAATTTATTCTCAGTAAGCGTGGGATGTAATCATTAATATCACTTATCTCACAGTATTTGGAGGCTTATATAATCGCGTGAGTCAAGTTAGATCAACCTACAGCCTATAGAAGCTTTGCTCTGCTGCAGCACTTCAAAAAATGTTTTCTTGGACATTGTGACTCTTTCTACTTGAATAACACTGACTAATGGTAGCTGTTTTACTTCTGTGGATTTAAGTTTATATTATTTGACAGAACCTCTGAGAACAACATGCTAAAACAAAAACTTTCTTCCCTGAAAACCTACAGACAGCATTGAAGAATCACTTTCCCTCAACGCTTTCATTCCTCAGATCCAGCTATAAAAGTCTGCGTCTAAGCTGGGACCTCTTCCTGGACGGGGCCCTTAAATGTGCAGGGAGTGAGAAAGGGAGAGAGAAGGCAGAGTCAGAACAGGGTGGGATGGGAGGGAGGGGCAGCACTGGAGCGGGCCTGGGCTTGAATGCTCCATTGAGGTTTGGTGTTTTGATGGAAAACTGTGGCAGAGCTGGGCCAACTGCAGCAACAGTGGCAGCGAGAGAGGCCGGGACCAGATCAGACCATGAGAGAGAAAAAGTAGTGAAGGAGGGAGGGATGAACAGCCCTGAGGGAGCAAGACTCTGACACACAGCCATTTCTGTGAACGGGTCTCCCAAACTAAAGAGGAAGGAAAACAGTGGACAATAAGGAACTAGACCAGCTCATGCAAGATTCAGGGGAAGCACTTCAGGTTATTCTCAGTTCCTCTTAGACACAGTGAGAGAGATATATATATAAAAGTATAACTGAAAGTTTATTATAAGCAGCTGATTTAATAAAAGAGCCAACACAAAAAAGAAACTACTACCAGAGGCAGAGCAACACAGCTCTCAGCACAGGTGTTGTTGCGGCTTGGAGAGGTGGGGCCTGTCTAACACTAGGAGAAGATTGGACAGTTTGGGAGTTGCCTGCAGGCTGCAGAGATCAGACTGAGGTGTGTTTCATTCCAGGAGGTGAAATACAGCATAACCTTGCACCCTGCAAAACATCCTCAGATGTCAGATTATACTGGGAAACTTGGCAGGACTGGAGTGCAGCTCTGCGGTGACGGCACAGTGTCCTCAGCTGGGTTTTGTGCTGAGTCATGCCACTGGCCTGCCACGTTACCCTATGGAACTGGCAACGTCTCCTTTTCAGCCAGCCATTCATGCCACCTCTTTAAAACTGGTCTGTGATTCTATCTCAATGGTGTAATGATACAGTCTCCTGAGCAGCCTGATTCATGCCTGCAGCCTGCCAATGGGAGAAAACACACACACACACACACACACACAGACACACACACACAGCTTGTTATCTAATCTATATACCTGAGTCACACAATGTGGGTGCACACACAAATACACAACCAGCATTACGTCACTGCTTTCCACTCCCTGTCACTGAGAAAGAAATTGTCTACACCCACGCAGTAATACTCCTCTTTAAACTACCTTCTGTATTGCAGACTATTTCAATATCAAACACAGTGATGCACTCAATGTGCACCCTGAGCAGTGTATTCATACACTATTGTGTAAACTGGGTTTAAAGAAAAAGAGCTTTAAGTGAGTGTATGAGACAGACGCACAGAGAGAAAGAGAGGGAGAGGTGTGTTAGAGAGACAAGAGCAATAGCTCTGGAGCTCAAGCTACAGCCTCAGGGGGAAAACAGTGCCCTTTCTGCCCCAATAAACCTCATCAGGATTCCTGACATGAGGGCCGGGGGATAGACATTTCTTCACGCTATGCTGTCTGCTGTCCTCCAGCACTGGGAAAGGAAAAGAGGTGGTTCAACATGCTACACTGTCCAGGCTGCTGCTGGTCATGAGCCCTGTCACAAAAAAACCTGATAACTTTTCTAATCCACGAGTAACTTTTTTAAACTAGCTTCAACTTAGCTGTTAACTTTAGCAGTACAGCATGGGGTATGCTGAAGTGCCTGTGAGGGAAACATAAACACCTGGGATGACAGACTTTGTGTGTATCATCTGGTATTCTGCAATGATCTCAAAGATGTATTCAAAGCTCTTAGAAGCACACCTATGATGATGTTACGGATACCTCATTCTTTCCAAAGCGATAACATGTTCCATCCATTACATTACCAAGGAGATCCAGATTTGTGAGTGCAAGATGACAGAGTGATTGATAACTACAGGAAATCATCAGGACATTTATGGGACAACATATCTAAATCAAAGATTCTTAAAGTGAAAGGATAATGTTTTAGGCCTTGGCCACACATCAGGGTTGGAAATTAGCACCAGCCACCAGTCAAATGCTGGTAAAATATGCAAGTGGCTGCAGCCAAAAAATGGTAATCTATTGAGTGGCTGGTTGAAATAGACACAGTGGCAAGTGGACAAGACAGTTCAAACTGCATTTTAGGTAAATGACTTTTTGCAAAACTCCTTCCAGGGTAAAGATTTTGAGAAACTCCACTAATGCCACTATCCTTAGGCAACATTTCATGCAACGGTAGATGTGGTGAATAAAGTGCTGGCTCTAAAGTTGCTAACAGGACCTTTTACATGTTTGCACATAGATGTACAGTTACTCTTTCAATATACTGAAGAACAGAAGTGTCAGAATGCCCTACGGAGGTCACTGCTACAGGTAGCCTTTCTGTAATAGCTTTTTTTCAGGCTTTTGATTATTCAACATCATCTTCTCCTTAACGTGGCTATAAGGTTAGGGTCATTTTGCTGCCTGTTGGTTTGGCAGGCTCTTGACAACGCCTCAATTGTGTTTTTCTTTGGACAGAATTTTTTCACAACAGTCAGTACATTTCCATGCACGCAGTAGTCGAGCTAAGCTCATAGCTCGGCTAATCAGTCAAGTCGGACTTCTTGTCTTGTCTGAGTTTACATGCAGAAGAGAAAATCGAATTTCTGACCAAGTATGTCTGACTCCACCTCGATGGGCGGCACTGTGTCCTTTTTAATATCATGCGTATCGAACTAGTTCCGATTCTTGTTCAGAAACTTTTTTATATAAATCTGCGTTTCACGTTTTCATACCATCCATAAACTTCAAAATGTTTATCTCCTTTAGCTGTCGAAGCCTTAATGTAGTTTCCTCACCCGTCCAGAAGTGCGTTCTCTGCTTCTCGGTCGCCATGGTATTTGTAGCCCACGAAAGAAAAAGTGGTGCATGCACAGAACGCCGAGTCTGACTCCAGTCGGACTAAGTGGATATATGCAGTAATAGTTTGTTTTTCAATCAAATTATCTAGGTGTGTTAGTGGAGCAAGGGATAGTCCAATTTCAGTCGGACTAAGCTGTTTACATGCATTAAAAAGTCCGGTTTCAGTCGGACTAAGCCAATAATTCGATTTTCTCAAGCTGCATGTAAACGTACTGAGTGCTTGTGTGAATGGGATTCTTTAAGAATGAATGAAATGAAAACCGTTTTAAAAATACCCTTGTATGTGTGGACAATGCCTAACAGCGCAACCCTACACCTTTTCTTCCTCAGCCTCCTTTTTCCTATCTATCTGCCATGCAGAAAGCAGTGTCTTCCACTTAACCTGACTGCAGGTTGGTGACAGATCCTGTGTACTGACACTGGTTCTTGTAGAGAAAGAGTCGGGATGTGTTAGTCTGTCTAGTCACCCCTGAATCAGCAGAAACAGGCAGTGTAAGATAAATCACAGGGCTGGGGTAGGCTGCAGGTCTCTCTCTGCAGTACAGTCTCTCCCAACACACAGAGACAACATTCAATTAGAGCCCAAGAACCCAATTAGACACCCAATCAACTACAGCTGCTCGTTCACATCAACCATCCCATTTCCTCCCACAAAGATTACATAGACATATGTGTGCACCTACAAAAAGGACAAATATGTATTGCTTGTATAAATACAAAATCATTGTAGTGTCAAAGAAGGATTTAACAGCAAAAAATACAAGATATATCCCCAGCATCACATCTCTTGGGCCACTGTGCAGTCTGCAGAATATCGTGGCTTCACAAGTGTCACAGTTAGCTTGAAGGCACTACCCTAGTTCATGGCTGCAATCCCCTTAAATGGACATGTGAGGACATGACACTTGAACAAGACAGCTCGCTACCCTTGTCCCCTTTTTCTCTATTGTTGTGATCCTGTCTTTTGTGAAGTGAAAGTAATGTTTGGGCCCTGAAGCTCTATTGGCTAACAGGGAAGCATTGTAGAGGGTGTCCACAAGCATCAGCATCACAGGACTGGGTGATAGACCCCAACTCCCCCAGCAATCAGAGCCCCAGCTAATGCCTAGACTTCAACCACACTCCAACATCACTTCCCCTGGGGCATATCCTCTCTCTCCATCTCCCTCTCTTTTGCTATCTGGGAATTCATTTCTGTCCTTTTAGCCTGGTTTGTCTCGACTAGGATAACTAAAGAAAAATATTAATACCCTTTAAATAACATAAAAAGCCTGGGATAAACCACTTTTCATTTGAACTTGGCTAATTGGTGAAAACAAACTTGAAAATACAACAGTAAATACTCCCTAACGCAAGGCAGTATGAAAATGTGGTGATGATGGAAGAAGGGGACTGATTAAACCAACGAATGGTGTAAGTGATGGATGCAGTTGAGAGTGTGTGTGAAAAAGGGTGAAATGGGACCTGACAAGAATGAACAGAGTATAGTGAGAGCTGGTGTGTGCCTGCCAAAGTGACATCCAAGTGTGAGCAGAGTCTTCCTCAGGTCTTCATTTACAGTCTATAAATAAACAAAACTAAGAATTTGGTCAGTCATTCTGTGTCTACTTTCGGTAGTTGCAATTACAATGATGCAATTCTACAAATACTGTGTTTCAAACCAAGCTTTTCTTACACACATAAGTAAAACTCGGAGGATATTGCAACAGTTTTGCTACCTTAACGAAAATGTGACTATGTTGTCAATTCAAAAACCTATTTCCAGAGCACTGTGTTAAATGCACCACTGACAACTGTAATTGCAACGGTAGAATAACTCCAGGGTGGAACAAGGTAAAATGACAACATGGAAAGATGATGTGCCACTTAATTAGTACTGGCCTTTAAAACCATAATTCACATTACTAAGTAGGTGGGGTAAAAGTCGGACACGAGACACAACGCAGGATGACTGTTCCAGGAAGAAGGGACTGATGCTGGAAGGGGATCAGAGTACCGCTGTTATGGATCAATTTCCTTTTAACCGGTGCCTTGAACCTGAATGTGTCTGTGGGTGGTTGTAGTGATGGCAGGTGTTGAAAACATGAAGGTAGCATCTATTCTAGAGTAGCTGTACTTGTAACTGTCTAATTAGTGTTCACTATCTTGACATAAAAAAATCTATTCATCTTAGAGCTGTTTACCACCTGGTATTAACATGTGTCTTGGGTTATCCGATCACAAGTGGACAACTTTACATCTGTCTGTCTGCCTGGCATTAAAATGCATCTCCGCGAATCTCCAGTGACGACATTTGATCGGCCCTAACTTCCCCGCTCCAAATGCAAATTAACACATAGCTTCCATCCTTTCTTTTTGACCCTTGGGCAACTACTACTGCAGGAGTCTGAGCTCCATGCCAGGTAAAGTTGGTGAGAGTTTGCCCGCACACACACAATGACCAGGCTAACTGTTAGCATCACACTTGTAACATTACTTAAGGGTTATTAAAGGGTTAAATGACATGGTTGAACCATTTCGGTTTTGGTGCGAGTTCCTTTGGACCATTAAACAGCCAGGGACAGTTGGTGAGAGTGTGCCCGCATGCACACAGTGACTATGCTAACTATTAGCATCACACATTTAACGTTAATTAAAGGTTATTAACCGGCTAAATGACAGGGTTGATAGAGTCATTCCGCTGTTGGTGTGAGCTCGCTGTGACCATCAAACAGCTGTTGTGTTAGTTCGTTCAAACCAGGCAGATGTTGAACTAACCACTCGCTAGGAGAAAAGTAGAGTCAGATAATCAAAGACGTCAGCTGTGTAGTCAGACTTTCAGTGTGGCCCAGGACACACAGGTCAGTATCTGCACTGCTGAGACAATGTGGCCATATGCAGCCCAGGCCACCTCTGAATGTGGGCTGAGAGATCGGATCTCGAGACGCATTAGGCCCGCTTCCACTGAAGAAGTTCCTGGTACTATTTGGCAGGAACAACTATAGGAACGCCCTCTCGCTCAGCCCTCTCAACCGCCGTGTCTCCACTGAGAGAGCGGAGTATGAGGAAGGTTCCTGTAAAGTTACGGGCTCTGGATGTGATGTAATCGTTGTGCGACCATTTACTGGGGCGACGTAGGGATGCCGTTAGCTGATAGCCCTTAGCGGTGTCTGTAATAACTCACTAAATGGCCCGTGAAAAAAAATATTTTTTCCAGCGGATGTCTTAGTTACAACATGATTGAGCTATCTGGAGTAGTTTCATGACGTATCCGACAACGGGAGGCTTTTAACAGATGATGTCCTGATGTTAGCATTGCTGCTGCTGTTAGCTGTCCCTGTCAGCGGCAGCCACTGATGCTTTCTAGACATCGTGATTTCCCAAAACTGAATATATACCACACACAGCAACACAAAACTGCTTTGCTAGCTCAATCATGTTGTAACTAAGATATCCGCTGGAAAAAATATTTTTTTCACGGGCCATTTAGTGAGTTTTTTTTACATAGCGGCGGAAGCTATATATGAACGAGCTAACCCTTGTCTGCTGAGTTTTAAAAATGCCGGCTATTTTTTTGCTTTCTGTTGTCGTCACATCCCTCCTTGAGTATATCCAATCAGCACCAAGTAATCCCCAAGCCCCAGCCAGGAGTCTTTCCGGGCCATTCTGAGTACCTACACTGAGGCAGGGACTTATTTAGCCCCCATAAAAGTTCCAGAACTCTGTCCTTCGGGGGTGGTTCCTGCAGTGGAGACACGCACCAACGGCCCCGGCCCCTTAAATTACCCCGAAGTTCCTGCGGTGGAAACGGGCCTATTGAAGACACATCAGGCACCTTCACATTTGTACTTGGAGCTGTTTACTTGTGATCTGATCACCCAAAACACATGTTAATATCCGGTGTTAACAGGGCTTAAGTCTTAGACGCACCATGTCATCACCAACAACTATTCTAATTTTGAATGTGAGAAACACCCAGACTCCTTGCAAGGTCTGATACCAAGCTGTTGCACAAATCAATTACCCAGTTTCTCATGAAACTGCAGGAAGTTGTGCAGCCACTCATACTGTATAAATACAATAAAACACCAGGATCAAGTTGTGACTACTGAAAGCTATGTACCTGCAACAGATCAATAGGGACCTCTTAGAGCTTTTATACTTGCTAATATTTAATCCTTGAAGGAGAAAACATCCTAAACACCATTCAGTATAATGCAGCACCACAAACCACAACCTCCCACTTTACCATAGAATTGAATCAAACCCCCTCTGACACAATCTGAATCAATTTTTAATATGATACTCTTCATAAAAGGTAGGACTTACTGCAGAGCGATTGTGTTTGATTGCAAAAGGGCCTGTGTCCATATGGTGTTTTTCTCTGGCCGTTAAGCGCTGGCAGGGCGCTACAGAGCACTTCATCCCAGCACATTATAGAAGAAGGTGCTCCCAGTGTGTTTTTTGATGACGCTATGTTAACACACAGTTGCCTACACAGCTATCAAGTTTGTACAAGATATCACCATATCAGTATGGTGATAAAAGCACAACGCTCACAAGCAACATTCAATGCCCGGCCAATGTGCACCCACAAAGCTTCTCTGTCCTTATTATGATAGTTTTTGTCTGACATATCATACAGCTCGGATAGACACAACCAAAACATATTTCTGCTCCATCTTCCTGGTTACCAGGGTGACGTGTCCTGCCCTATATGATAGGTTCCCTGACAAAGAGCAAGAGTGATGACACCACTGCATTTCTAAAAAAGTTCAGAGATATACAACTGGTAGCACTTGCAGCAGCCACGCAAAAAAGGTGGGGTGCTTAGAAATAAGAAGCTGGGTACAGAGCCTTTTTTAGAGGTGGCCACATATGCTTTCTTCTCATTGGGAGCAACCAAAAAAAGATGCTGGTGCTCAGAAAAAACACAGTATTTGGAAACACACCCTAAGACTATACTGGTGTTTTTGGTGCAGTGGTATTTTTAGCACCATATTGTATAAAAGATGTGCTTTAATTGGCACTTGTTTTACACATAAGAGGTTCTGTAAAAAAGAAATGTTCTGAGTAAAATATATTGTTTAACAGCCTTGTAAACAAACACCCTTGATTTTAATTGACATTAAAACTGCAAAATAATTCAACTGTATGGTTTTGCTCTCTAACTCATAAGTAGGTGGGGTAGGAAGATGGGTCTTGCACACCTGCGTACAACCTGGAGCATGTTTACACTTACTATGCATTTAAAAACAAAATCAGCGTCGAGATACCACCTTTATCACATAATTAGCCAAGAAATAATAAGAATGCATCAGCTGGCAATGACCTGGTGATATTTAGGCTGACAAGAGCTTGCTGTGATCTAAATTGCTGTGACAAGTGTTTTAATGGAAAAGGAAGGTCTACAGGCTACAACAAGTAGGGGTATGCTATAGTTAGAAATGATTCACAGGATTTTCTCTCTGCTCTTGACTTTAAAATAAGGGGAGAAAGTGAATTCCTTCACAATCTTGAAACATCACTGCCTTTAGGGAACTTGCACTCTTACAATTGCAGCTGGATAGGGAATATTACACAGTATAAAGAACCAGGACAGCACCTGACAAGCTTTTCAATGTTGACTAATCTTCCTATTATTACTTTAATAAGTTCTTAACTATGTGTAACACAATACACTAGCCAGTAATGAACACCATAATTTTAAAAAGCCCAAGGTGATGTGTTCTTTGAATAGACTAGCTTTTCTTGTTCGACCAACAATCAAAACTTTTCTTAACTTAATTACTATGATGTAAGACTGTGAAAAGTGACTAATCTTCATACTGGAGAAACTGGAATCACAAAATGTAGGGAGTTATCTTTCACTCAGCAACTTCCCATAAAAAAAGATTTAATTGTACTACCTGGATATGACAGCTGCTGATACTACCGATTGCTACCTTCAGTAATTGTTGATCAATTCATTTTGGGAGTTGGGTTTGATTTGAGCTAGAGTATGTTTTTTCCCAACCTGCAAAAGTTGTATCTCATTCTTTCAGTTGCGGCACACATGTCAAGAGTATAAATACCACCATCCTCCACTGCTGTGCTAAGCTGGAACCTTTGCGCATCTGATCAGGGCTTTAAATGACTTCTGGATACTCATTTTAATGCACAGTTCAGAGCAGCTGACACAGCTTCCCTACTATCAGTGCTGACTAGATGGAGTAAAAGCATACTGCATTATAAGGGAGGGATGCCAAATACAGGAGACGCATACAAGCAGTCCGAGCTGTCGGAGCTTCTCGTGAAAACATTCATCACAAGGAAACAAATTCCACTGCAGTAAGGCACATATCAACTCTAGTGCCCAGTTATCATCATTCAGTGTTGACATAATTAGTTTATTAGTCGAATGACATCAAATCAATTGATAACAATTTTGATTAGGCTATAGATTGGATTTGAATTGTCTATCCTGTTTGAACACCAAGTATTTGCTAGTTGCAGAATCTCAAATGTGTTGTTTGTCTGTGTTTCTTTTAATTGTAAGTGCAATGCTCTGATTTTTTGGACTGTTGGCCAGGGAAAAAACTATCTGAAGATATCATCTTGGCCTCTGTTACGCAGTGACGGGCACTTTGGCATGACAAGTGTAAGCGTCAACACTAAATGAGTGATTATCCAATCATTCACATAATCAACAGCTGTGTTCGCATTAATGACAATGGATCAATAACAAACTTGTTAGTTGCAATCATGTTATCATTAACTAGCCGCAGACATAACTTTACACTTTCCTCCAACAGGGTAACAACGAAGACCAGCCTCCCTGAATGTACCTGACCTACACTGGTGGACCTGGAGAGGAGCATACATCGGCCAGCCAGTTTGCTCCCACTAAAAGCTATTGTTTACTATTAGTGATGTCACCAGCACCACTTCCCGGGAGGGCCTCAGGGGGGGTGGGAAAAACGTGGAGATCAGCAGAACTCTATGACAAAGAGCTAACAGCTCACTAAACTGACCCATCGGCTGGCGGCCCAACCCCAATAGATGTTGGATGCATACTCCCACTATAGCCAACAGAGCAAAAACAAAATGCACAACACCACACACACACAGGGAGAGAAAGCAAAGACAGGGGAATACAAGCAGACTTAAGGAGAGAGGGACAGACAGACAACACCATTAATCAATAAAGTCATTATCGAGCACTGTGGAAAACACCCTGCTGCAGTCTTAACCATAATTTTTGTGCAACACAAGTACAGAGCTAGGTGCTTGCACAATCTACAGACTATTGTCACACTGTTTTGCATTTTCTTTTTGTGTTTTACATTCATACAGGAGCCTGCATCATGCTCTACTGGTAGTGTAACAATTGTGACAGATGTAAACCAAAACAAACAGATGAGCAAACTTAATCTAAAAAAACATTAACCCACATACTCTGAGTAAGGGGAGGATAGACAACAAATTTGTGTGGCACAGTCTCAAGCCTTTAAATGCAGCAGCAAAACTGGGACGACCAAATATACTGTATGATATACTGCACTGTCTGATAGCAACCTAGCAGTGGGTGCTTCATGGCAATCGGAGCTCTCTGTTATTTATTTGCCAATCAACCGCAGTTTATATTTCAACACAGGTTTGCTGAAGTGATTGGAAAGCACTGATTTGTTTATAAAAGCATCCAGACACACGATGGCATCCACACCGGTTTAGTGCCATGCACGGTGTTGTGGTGATACTAAAACACAATAAACAGCACCACAATAGCAGTTGGTGCCAGCCACTGTTGCCATCATTGCAGTGGGGGAGGGGGGTCATGTAAAAATGGGGTTGGGCTTTAGCCTCTAGCTCATACCCTAGCCAGGAGGACATCTCAACCTGTGCAATAAAGCTTCCTTCTGCTCTGAAGCTACTGACCACATTCCACTGTATTGGCCTGCTTTCCTTGCAGGTATGTGGGATTCAGGTGGAGGGGCTTGACGTAATGCTCACTTCTCTGTTTCACTGCCAGAGTACGTCAAATTGAGAATAGGAACCTCTTTATTATAGAGGTACAAAAAAACCACAGGGGAATTCTGTCTTATAATGACACAACAGCAGAATACCGGCAACTTATATCACAATGGATTAGGATGACAGACTGATCCTTGTCTACCATTTAGTGTTTTCTTCAGGCCATGACACATTATTTAGCCTGCCGGTCTTAGCAACAGTGTCCAATCTTTGACTTTAGCTTGACAGATGCCTCAGATAAGGTGATTAGTTGACGAAGCTAAGGTCTTGTCTAAATCCAGAGATTGTTTTAATAGGTGTAGGAGAAGGTTAGCTTTAAAGGCTTAGAGGTAATAGGGATGTTGAAAGGTGTACAGGGATCACCGAGGACTGTTCCCTGGCACACAAACAGTGGCAGGCCTTCTCAATCCTTTGGACAAGTACTACTTTACTGTCTGCAGAGAACTCCATTACCCATGCTGAGATCAGCAGAGTTTCCATCAAGATCTGATGTCCTTCCTTAGTAATTAGATTGTATAACATAGTTATTACTGAGCACAGCACCACAGGGAAGTGCTTTACTTGGGAGCATGCAAAACTTTCATCAGACTGTGGGGTTGTGTTTCAGGTTAATATCATCATAACTAAATCAGGAAACCTTAATAAAATGTTGCATTTTATTACTCAATGTGTGCATGTGGAGTGCAAACAGTGCATTAACAGAAGATAAAAGTCGTTGCATACTATACCTATCAGTGAAGCTGGACTGTGTGTCACTCATTGGGCTTCCGGTTCTAGATTTGCAGCAAATTATATCCGATTAACATTTTCCAGAGTGAGATGAGGCGATTTCCTGGAGCGTCCTTCTCTGGCATTCGTCTGAAGTGGGCAAGGATTTTGAGAATGGTGTTGAAAATAAATGGGACACTGTTGGGTTGTTGCAAGGCACGTCCAAACACTGGTAGACACCAAAATATTACCTACAGGCTATCTGTTCACCAACACTCCCTGCCAAAGCTGAGCAGCTAGGAATCTACAGTGCAGACCTTAAAAAATTAATCGGGGCCTCTGTCGTATTAGCTGTGCAGTCAGATGATATCCTACCCCGGCTATAAACAATATTTTGGCAACCAGAATAAATATACTGCGTCAGCTGGTACAAGTTGTCGTGCATGTATGAACTCCTTGGATGGATCCTGTGCATTCACATCCCAGTTTCCGCCGATATGAATTGTGTAAACAATATGTATTCCAATGTAACAAACACCTTGGCCCTGCGATGGAGTCCGTCTGCCACCACCCCAGCTCGGCTGAATGGCCTCGGTTCCTAAATGATCTTTGAAGATGCTGGAAATTCCTCCAGTCCCATTTGGTATTCCCTGCTCCCAGAAATGCCTGTCTGTGACTGTGAGGACGAGTCTCCCGTGACCATGAGAATCGCTCAATACCGAGTTTAACCGACCCGTGTTACAAATTAGCAACGACTGCAGCTAATGTTATACCGGTGTAAGACGTTAGATTCAACAAACTGGCTAGATGGTCGATTAAAATAAAAAAAGCACAGTTGCCTTTTTTTTAGAAAATCCTTTCTCAGTGAAAGCTGGCTGGGGTTGAATCTCGCCAGCTACCAGCTAACAAAACAGATGAGCTCTTTCAGCAGAAAACTTTGCTTCGTATGCTCTTGTTTCGAGTGCAAACTAAGCAAACTCCCGTTCACAACAATGAGCCGGCCAACGACCGAAATATAGATATACAACACGACATGAATGTTGACTGGCTTGCTATATGTCTCCGTGTTATGTCCTTCAGAAAGTCTCCTTGAGGAAAGAAAATCCAGTGAAGTCGGTTAGCACAGCGCAACGTTCCTTGACTCCATGTTTCCAGAATTCAGTCGTTTCTCGGCAGAATTCCCGTGGATGGAAGCAGCTAGCTATGTGGCCAGCTAACGGGACACAAAGTAACACCAGTCCGCTGTAAACACTGGCGAAAGGACACCGAGGCGGTTAAAACTTTTAGCGAACATCAAACGCTGTTTTTTTCAACGCAAGACGTTGTTTGTACAGGAATATAACTTGCGGAAAGGAACCAAAAATCCCACTTTCTGCCGCTAGCAACGCCCTAGCCAGCTAGCTGTTGGAGTCCAGTAGCGCTTCCACTAACCACTTCCGCCGGGAGATGGGAAAACTCATTTTGTTTCAGCATGTTTGGGAACAGAATGCAGAATGACCCCCCCCCAAATGATGACAAAATAAAAACAAAAACTATGATACCACCAAAGATACTACTACTAGTAATGTTAGTATAGTATTCAGTAGTATAGTATGTTGTTTATTGTATTTTTATTGTAGGTTGTGAATGAAAAATAAAATGTTATATATTGGAATATTGGACCTGAACCGATTAACCGATTAATCATTCAGCCCACTGACCAAAAAAAAAAAAGAAAAAAAGAAAAGAAATGGAAAGAGTCTTGATAATCGAATAATCGTCTAGTATTTTTTTTTTTTTACAGAAAAAATGCAACAAAATTATAATAATGATAATAATAATATTAATAATAATAATGATGATGATAAATCACTGGTTCCAGCTTCTCAAATGTGAAAATTTGTTTTCTTGAAGACATCACCTTACACCCTGCAAAGTATGTATCATTTTAGAACAAACTATTCACCGATAATGAGGATATAACTTTTATTTAAGCCCACATACATACAGTTAGACTATTAGTAAGATGTTATTTGTCGATTAGTATAGTATTCAATGATACTGTATGCTTTTAATATATGTTATTTTAGGTTATGAATAAAAAAATGCAGTGTTATATAATGGACCTGCATGATCAGTCAATTAATCACTCAGTCAAAAAAATAAAATAAAAAAAAATGGAAACAGTCTTGATAATAAAAAAATGTCTAAAATTTTAACAGAAAAAATGCAAATAATAATAATAATAATAATAAATCACTGGTTCCAGCTTCTCAAATGTGAATATTTGCTTGTTTTCTTAAAGACATCACCTTAGACTCTGGAAACTATTTGTTTATTATTTTAGACCAAATGATTAATCGATAATGAGAATATAACTTTAAGCCCAAATATATTCACTTAGACTATTAGTAAGATATTATTTTTAGGTGTATTTGCTAAATAATTGAGTAGTCGATTGACAGAAAATTAATCAGCAGTAATTTAAACAATCGATTAATCATTTAAGTCAGGTATCAAGCAAAAATGCCAAATATTCTTTGGTTCCTGTTTCTCAATATACATACATACATATATATATATATATATATATATATACATATATATATATATATTAAACTGTGAAGGATTTTTCACTATTTTCTGATGATTTATAGACTAAACAGTTGTATCGATTCGTAGATAATAAAAGTAATCATTAGTTACAGCCCTAGTTATTTAGATAGATATTGCATTGTTTATGATTCCATGTCAGGGAACCAGTCTTAAAATTTTCCCAGTAAGCAGGCACTGTTCTTCAGGTGGCTGATGAACTTGATGGTTATGTGTGTTGTTGTGTGGTTATTTCATGGTTTTCGTGGCTCTCTTACTGTCTGTGGTTGGTCTGCGACTGGGACAACAGTCATTATGTTCATTATTTACAGCTTAAAGTCCAGTCCTTTGTCCATCATCCACAACTAGACACTCCTGTTCTGATAAAACTATCTTAACCCATCCACGGAGAAAGCTTGAAAGGCAAACAGGGAAAACACACTCAAGAGGCTGTATGAGTGTGTGTGAACGTGTTTAAATGACAGAGAATGAAAATGCAAAAGATACTTAGGCTTTCGTTCATGTCTTTGTATTTGTTTGATATCTGCAAACTATTCTCAATCAGTGCATGTCAACAAAACTGCAATCAATATTAACTGATTCCATTAGCAGTCCATTGAGCGTTTTTTAATCACTGCACATTCGCGTTTTTATAATTTCACCAAACTAAGAAAAGAAAATGCACTTAATATCACAGCATTACCAACGCCATAATATAGGATATGGTTAGTGGTTGGTGTTTTACAGGCAATCTTTGCACCACCACAATGAATCTGTTCATATCCTGTTTACCTTTAAATAGCTGGTGTTTGTGTACATGAGTGGACTATGTTCAGTTATTCTTCTCTACCTTCTCTCAAGCTATTTTGTTTGCTCTGATCCTTTTACCCATTTCGCATACTAAGTGAATGAAGTAATGCACTGTATATGATTATCTTCACCGTGTTGTGCATTGCAGTCCTGCTTCATTATTTATGTTTCTGGCAGCCGAAACCAAACTGTGCAATCCTTCAATATACACAATACACTGTGTATTACATACGGTGTCATACACAATATTAAACTGAGTGCTCCAATACATGAAAACACCTTTAATGCAAACATATTTAAAATTGAATTCATGTCGAAAAGGACGATAAAAAGTTAAACTGGCCAACTGTGATCAACTCAAGTAGAATGTGACACTATTTTCAGTTGTCAATGACATATTTTCTTTCATCCTTTTAATGTCTTCATACAAGCACTGCCAAATGACTCATGTCTCCTCACTGATCATTCATATATAATTGATATGACACCATCATGTGGACAGTTGAGGTAACTTCAGTCTCAGTCCAATATTACATCACAGTACTTGTGGCATTTAATGATGCAACTGCAGCTCATCCTTTAGTTTTAGTTGAAATTTCATTGATTAAAATTTATTTGAAAGCATACAAACAATCCATCCGCGACTGAAAACGGTTCGTCATTACGTCCTTACGTTGGAGGGTTTACAGTACAGCACGGGACAAAAAACAAACGAAAAATTAGGAAAGTACATTCAGATAACTAAGGCACACACCAGTTAGATTTTTACCTTCTTGAAGACAACAGTGATGCTAACATGATTCTCAACAATGGCAGCCATGTAAACAGACTTTGTATGAGCACAACACATCAAATGTCAATCAAATATAAATAGGGAAACAAAGGGATGGCAGGTTTTTGAGCACATGACTGAAGACATCCATGTGCAGTACAATAAAAAAAAAAAAAGATATATCATAATAATAAAAACACAGATATCAAGTCTGAGCATGAGGATGAAACCTGGAAGTGCGGTAAGCTTCAAGGCATCAAACAAATCCAGTCATGGAGCAGGCTAAATTGTAATATAATATTATCTATGCATGACACTCTACCTGTCTTTATACACATCTGTGTTCAGTGTGGTCGGAATCAACACCACAATATTGAGATGAATATTTTTTCTGGTAATTAATATGACATTATAGCAAATGTAGGCAAAATCACACATTAAATACTAAAACTGTCAAAACTCTTCACACACATCAATCGAAAAATTTAAATCACTATTTTTGTATGTTAGTGTGTTTGGGATGAACGAAGCAGAATGTGGCAATAACAATAACCCAATATGATTATATCATGTTGAAATGATTTCACTGACAGTTGCTAAATGATGACTAACTATAGTGTCACTGCCTTGTGTTTAAGGAGCAGCGTGTAGGCTTTAGTGACATCTATTGGTGAGGACTGCAGCCTGCAACTAGCTGAAACGTCTCTGTGCCAGGCATTAACTCCTGGGTAGTAATCCGCAATGTTTGTTGTTCAGGAGGTTTTTACCAGGGGCTGAATTATCTAGAGGTCTCTTCCTCTCCAAAACAAATAGACCAGGTGGTACTTTTGAATCCTTGCTTTTTAAAATAAATCTACCGGAAAAATATCAGAAGAGGGAAAAAAACTACTCTCAACATTTTCACGCGAAGAGTTTGCCTAAAATGAAACTCAAATTACTGATGGCAAGTCATGACGCCGCCAAACGTGAAAGACTGGCGTGCAGTAGAGAATCTCCAGAAAAGTCTGCACTGTTTTGTGAGAGATCTTCAGATATGCGCCACACAACTTAGGTCACATCGCTTCCAAATCCATTCAATTCATCACAGAGGGGGCGCTAACTACAAAGGCAGATGCGAAAAAGCGAATGGCCCTGTCTGGAGCCAGTGTTTGGTTTGTCCATTTTGGGCTCCTGTAAAAACATGGCGGTGCAACATGGAGATCTCCGTCAACAAGCACCCGCTCCCTATGTAGATAAGAGCAGCTCTTTCTAAGGTAAATGAACGAAACGAAAAAACAATTCTTATTTTCAGGTGATAAGACGCTAAAGAAAACATACTTATTATATTATATTCCACTTCTGCCAATATATCCCCCTAAATCCTACACACGTGACCTCTGAAACCCGGCATAAAACTCTAGGGGCTAGAAACAAAAAATGAATGCATGATTGCATAGGTTTTCATTTTGCCCTAGGATTTAAAGGTGGATACAAAAAAAAAAGAACTGAAGAGGAAGTCAGATAGCTCACAATAAATTGCATTTGATTGTCATGTCTAACAAGATCTCAGTGAGACTGAAACATGACTCTGTTAAATTAAATTAACTGGGAGCTATCAGCACAGAGTGCAAATCGTTTGAGAGGAAACACTTCAGATAAATTAATATAATAAGTACAAACTCTGACACCATTTCATTAAACATTTCAAGATATTCATCGTTAATATAAATATCCAGATGGACTGCAAAATAGCATTACCAGTGTAGAACTATGTAATTGAGTGGTTCCTTTCTGCGTATCCCTTTACATGAGGCGAGTAAAATAACTGAAATGTTTTTTGGGCAGGCCCTGCGATAGGATTTCACACAGCAGGCAAAAGTTTATAGGAACTATAAACTAAATCTAACAAAGTAATCAAACACATCACACACATTTCTCTGGAACTTTCTGGTATGACTTCATCTCCCTGAGTACACCTTTCACATCTGCTCAGTTTCCAATGCACCGAAAAAAAGAAAAAAAAAAAAAACAGGGTTCCAAGGAAACCACTCCTAACTTTTTTTGAAATGACTACAAAATTTTCTCAAGCAGGACAGGCATTACATGTAAACTGTCTCTTTCCTAACATCGAGCTCTCCTTTGAAGCAACACCACCACATATGACTAGGCCACAGTTCACTGCAACTGAAAGCAACATCTGCTCATGTGTTTATAGAAAGTGCTTTGGTTTTCAGTGACATAAACTACGTCTGTGTTGTTAACTGCACATTTTACTCAGTAATCAAACACATGTTCAGCTGCAATAGCTGCATAAAAAATGTTTTTTCTTTCTTCCAAAAATGCACAGGTGTTAGACCTTACAGATGTCACGAGACATCACTCTGAAATATCCCATTTTATATCTGTTTAACATACAAAAAGTTGATTTTCTTTGCACTTTCCCTTGTGCGTCCAAAGTGAAAAACACAGACACAGATTTCCTTTAGAGAGGCACAAGCCGATCAGTCCTTCTTTCCGTCATGACCATTAGCTGCCACTATCTCTTGCTGGTCCCTCTTCTGTTTCTGCCAGCTCTTGCTCTTCCGAATGGCAAATCGAACAATGTCCACCATAAACACCCAGGATAGAGCGTACATAGCCACTCCCCCACACTTGATAAAGAATCTGGGTCTTGGGGAGATCAGCTCACAGTACAGCATTGTGCCTCCCACAAAGACTCGCATCAACACAAATAGCAGCACAAACAGGACGTCCACAACGTCCCCCAGCAGCGTCCCGTAATGTCCTGTCTGTTTGAGGAACCAGCGTGCCTGCAGGAGGGGGTTGGTGATTTCGCTGCCAAAGAGTACCGCGCAGGACTCGATGCCAGACTCCCCCAACCACAGGGTCAACAGGATTCCCAAGATGCTCATGGTGTGGTGGGCCAGCATAACGGGTCCCTCTGTGCGGAAGTACACACACCAGGCCATATCAAAGATAAAGTAGCCCAGGCTCACCACCATGGCACCTATCTGCAGAGGAGTGTTCTTAGTGCCTGGCACAAAAACAGAATCAGACAGTTCTTAGTTAGCATGTTTTTATGCAAGCAAAAACAATCATGAAATCACAAATATAATACGTGCTATCATTGCAGCATGAGCACATAATTATTAATATCAACATGTAAAATAAACTTTCGAAGGAAGCTAAAATCATTTGGTCACTGATAAATAGTTTATTCACATTTTAAAATCTTTACATTTGGTAGTTTGAATCAAACTGTGCACACTATTCACTGTATCAAGAAACACTAAACATTTTCAACATGCTAAGCTATGTAGAGCTGAAACGATCAGTCAATCACGACAAATATTAATCTGCAACTACGTTAATACTCAATTTGTCTTTTAAGTAATTTTTCAAGCAAAAACACTGATATAAAAATCCCCACAGGGTAAGTGGGCTACCTGGATAAGTGAAAGGCCAGGGTCCATCCACATAGCCTATGTATCCTGTGATGCAGACTGCCAAGATGCCGTGTGCCAGGGTGACAAGTCGACAGTTCCACTCGGAGCTCCTGGACCCGTTAAGGTTACACAAGATAAAGTAGAGAGAGACCCAACAAGACAGGCTCAGGAACGCACAAACCACAACCAGTGCCATCTTCTCTTCTACAGACAAAAAAAAGAAGAAGAAAACAACAACTAAACCAACTTACAGTTTCTCTCAAAAATCGTGCCTGTCAGCAATCATCAAGCCAACTTTGGATCACATTCCACAGAAAACAGAAAAATGCATCGAGGAACATCTTGTGCTGTAATATCGCTTACAGTAGAAAGAGACAGCATTACCGTCCAGAGACTTGGACTGTGCAATCCTTTGTAAGTGACCAACAATTAGCCTTTGCTTGAACTATAATAGAACTATAGTTGGCCGGTTGAGGGTCTGGTGGGGTGAGGGGGACGTCTCTTCTTCTGCTGTGACGTTTGTACTAGGAGGTGAGACCATGCAGATGGTTGGGCCCACCCTCACTAGACTGGAACAAGAAGTCTCAAAGACTTCAAGCAAGTTTCAAAACTAGATGAGAGGTTACTGGGTGCAGGGTCTCAGACAGTTCTCATCAGAGAGAAAGGTTATTTCAGTTGTTTTTAAATGACATGTGTCATAAAAATATTATTGTTGTTTTGCTTGTGTAGATACAAGGATGTCAGGGGGCTTGGAGAGGGGGAGCTGTAATATTACAGTATATGTAGCAGGACAACTCAGTTTGTTGACAACTCAACTGTTAACTTAAACTGTATGCAAAACAGAGTGGCATTTACAAACTGTTTTTTTCCGCAATTAAGCATTTTAAAATGTCAGATAATACTGAAAAACTGCCCTTACGTGATTCATTCAAATTGCAGTCCGAAACCCAAAAGTAGTTAATTTACTATCATATATGCTATGAAAAGCTAGAAAAGCATGAAATCCCTGTGTGAGATAATCCGGAAATGTTTAGAATGTATTGTCTAAAAGTAACTCAAATTGTTATTTAATTACCAAATAGGGCTGCAATTAACAATTATTTTCATTGTTAAATGATCTGTCAATTTTCAATTAACCCATTAATTGACCAGTGTGTCACAAAGGCTTAAATGTTGTCCTCAATTGTCTTGCTATGTCCACAACCAAAAAATATTCAAGTTAACTGTCAAAGAGGAGTGGAAAAACAGAACACATTCAATTTTAGGAAGCTGGTATCAAATAATTTTGGCTTTCATTTTCTTAAAAAAAAAAAAAAATACTCACAACAATTATTCAAGAATAAAATCAGTTGGTGAATAAGTTAGCCCAATAGTTGACGCCTAATCCATTAGTCTTTAAAGCTCTATTATCAACTTGTCTTGATCACTTCACTTGTAACATAAAATGGCTGCAATGGGTAGGTGAAATACTGGGACTGTTTGCTGCTTTATAAATGAGAGCATATATAGAAGTTAAGCTTGGTTAGGTATTATTTTGTCAGGAACAACCCACGCCTTAACACAAACACTCAAAAAACAAACATAAAAAGAGATAAGAAAACCAAACCCCAAAACAGGATCCAAAACTAACAACCTACACAAACAAGGTGTTATGCATGAAACTAAAGTAAACACCAGAAAAACCAGGGGCATAGTAATACATAGTAATACATAGTAATTTTAATGTAATGCAATATAATATGTGTTTTATAACCTCTGTGTCCTGTGTGGTGCTGCTGTCTTTGCCAGGAGTCTCAAGTTAAACAGGTTTAGTAAACTTTCCTGGTTAAATAAAGTTATATATACACACAGGTGAGACAAAGGAGCTGTTAAATGCATTTTGAATAAGAGAAATGGAAGTCGTTTGGGTTTTTAAAATGCTCAACATGAGAGAGAGGTACATTTATAACGCTTTAATTACGTTCCCATGGAAACCTGTAAAAAGAAAATACAGGACAAGCAGTTAGCAACTAGCTAGCCGGATTTATGTCATCACTCACTAATGTGTTTTCCCTTTTTAAACCAAGCTAGCTCCCACAGAGGGCAGCTGATGTTGGCAAACTGAAAGGGCAGGAGGACAAGGGTTTATCCCTCCATTTAAGAGGATGCTCACTGACAGGCTAAATACCCTGTTAGCTGGATCCGTTGTGCTAGGCTAGCACTCTAACCGGTAGCAGGCTAGCGTTAGGAGGCTAACAAAGCGTTTTCCTGTGGGATTGTGACGCGTCCACAAACGCAGTGAAATATATTTACCTTGGTGGTGCACATGTGGCTGTCTCTTCGTTTACATCCCGCGTGGTTTGTGTCCTGTGACGATGCGTTTCTGAGGCAGACTGTTAAAGGTTTGCTAGCAGACACAGTGGCTGCTATTTGTTGTCTTGTAACGTTACGGTGTCTCCGCCGGTGGCAACAGCAGCCTCCTCCAGCATCCCTTCAGTCCCGCACCACTTTATTGGTCGCGCGCTGTACGTACAACTGTCACAACTAACGTTAGTAGTATTAACGTGTATTGAGATCACGCTATATTATCACTTACTGCACCGTAGTTTAGAGATAATGGCAAGCTTGTTGAATATGTAAAAGTAAAATGCATGTTTCCATCCTTCCTGGTGTCTTCCCAAAGCAATGGGAAGTGGCCTTATCTTTTTTAACAGTGGCGACACCCTGTGGTCAATTGTAGGAATTACACACAAATTCCCCTCCAGAAGGGCGACAAAATGGAAGAACTACATAATTATTAATTATTCATATTACAAATATTCTAACATGTGGAATAGGGGGGGCACACAGTGGTTTTATGGGAGGACATCTTATCTGCATGACCTGGATTGAAACACTGGTGGCAAGTCCTGCACAAGCAGTGCTTTACCCATGCTCTACCCCCCCAGGATTGGGTCACTGAGGAGATATTTTCCACATGAACTCAATGAAGCATCACATTACCATTAGAATTGAATATTAGATTCCTGGTGGCTGAGGGTTTAGGGTTTAGGGTTAGGGTTAGGGGGTTAAGGGGTTAGGGTTAGGGCTGTTTGTGTAGCCATACATTCCCACCTCGAGTCCAGCCTGGAACCTTTGTTAGTTACCTTTCTTTTCACTAATTTATCTGTGAGCTCTCTGTTGTATGGATTGGATTACTGAATCGGCCTACTGTGCCAGGGGCCCAAATGTAGAGTGGGTCTGTTGCCCCTTACCTGCAAAATGCCCCTTTCATTAACACATACTGACTAGGAAGAGATTAAAGATGACCACAAAGAGATGAAAAAGAACTGCAAAGAGACACAAAATAACTCCAAAAAGGGGCAAAACAGCCACGAAGAAAAACAAAATGACCAAAATAAAAAAGCATAAAATTACCTCGGTGAGTCACAGAACTTCTACAATGACAAAAACCACAAGGAGATGCATTACAACTACAATGAGATGCAAAATAACAATATAAAAAAAGCTAATCAACTACACTGAACAAAAATATAAACGCACCACTTTTGTTTTTGCTCCCATTTTTCATGAGCTGAACTCAAAGATCTAAAACATTTTCTATCCACACTAAAGACCATTTCCTCACAAATGTTGTTCACAAATCTGTCTAAATCTGTGTTAGTGAGCACTTCTCCTTTGCCGAGATAATCCATCCCACCTCACAGGTGTGGTATATCAAGATGCTGATTAGACAGCATGAATATTGCACAGGTGTGCCTTAGGCTGGCTACAATAAAAGGTCACTCTGAAATGTGCAGTTTTGCTTTATTGGGGGGGTCAGAAAACCAGTCAGTATCTGGTGACCGCCATTTGCCTCACGCAGTGCAACGATCTCCTTAGAGTTGATCAGGTTGTTGATTGTGGCCTGTGGAATGTTGGTCCACTCCTCTTCAATGGCTGTGCGAAGTTGCTGGATATTGGCAGGAACTGGAACATGCTGTCGTATACGCCGATCCAGAACATCCCAAACATGCTCAATGGGTGACATGTCCAGTGAGTATGCTGGCCATGCAAGAACTGGGATGTTTTCAGCTTCCAGGTATTGTGTACAGATCCTTGCAACATGGGGCCGTGCATTATCATGCTGCAACATGAGGTGATGGTCGTGGATGAATGGCACAACAATGGGCCTCAGGATCTCGACGATATCTCTGTGCATTCAAAATGCCATCAATAAAATGCACCTGTGTTTGTTGTCCATAACATACTGCCCATACCATAACCCCACCGCCACCATGGGCCACTTGATCCACAGCGTTGACATCAGCAAACCGCCCCCCCACACGACGCCTCACATGCTGTCTGCCATCTGCCCTGAACAGTGAAAACTGGGATTCATCCATGAAGAGAACACCTCTCCAACGTACGCCATCAAATGTGAGCATTTGCCCACTCAAGTTGGTTACGACAACGAACTGCAGTCAGGTCGAGACCCCGATGAGGATGACGAGCATGCAGATGAGCTTCCCTGAGACGGTTTCTGACAGTTTGTGCAGAAATTCTTTGGTTATGCAAACCGATTGTTGCAGCAGCTGTCCGGGTGGCTGGTCTCAGACGATCTTGGAGGTGAACATGCTGGATGTGGAGGTCCTGGGCTGGTGTGGTTACACGTGGTCTGTGGTTGTGAGGCCGGTTGGATGTACTGCCAAACTGTCTGAAACGCCTTTGGAGATGGCTTATGGTAGAGAAATGAACATTCAATTCACAGGCAACAGCTCTGGTGGACATTCCTGCAATGAGCACGCTCCCTCAAAACTTGCGACATCTGTGGCATTGTGCGGTGTGATAAAACTGCACATTTCAGAGTGGCCTTTTATTGTGGCCAGCCTAAGGCACACCTGTGCAATATTCATGCTGTCTAATCAGCATCTTGATATGCCACACCTGTGAGGTGGGATGGATTATTGCGGCAAAGGAGAAGTGCTCACTAACACAGATTTAGACAGATTTGTGAACAATATTTGTGAGGAAATGGTCTTTTGTGTGTATAGAAAATGTTTAAGATCTTTGAGTTCAGCTCATGAAAAATGAGAGCAAAAACAAAAGTGGTGCGTTTATATTTTTGTTCAGTGTATAAAAAGTGTGTCTTCCTCTTATGTAGGATACATATCTGTGCCCAGGGACCCACTGTCTGATAATAAGACACAAAAAGTTAGTTACAATGTGTGCAGTGCAAAGAAAGACTTTATTGAAACAATTCATGTAAAACTCAACTCTTAAATGGTACACCACCTAATTGCTTCATTTTTTCCTTATAGCAACTTTTTACAACATATTCAAAACTCTTTCATAGAAAAAATACCTTTACAAACTTAATCTACAATTACATAGCAAAGATATCAGTGGAAATGTTAAGGCACTTGATCACCAGTAAAGGCCACCAATAGAAATATTTCACTCATTTGGTTCTTTAGTTAGCAGGACATAGCAACACACAAAACACAAAAGGATCTTTTGATATGGCAGTAATGATGGAAATGAAGATGGAGATAAGACAAGCCAAAATCATACTTTGACCTCTAGCTCTAAAGAACAGACAGACACAATGAGATTTGGTCCCACAAGTTCAAGAAGTGATCCTTGAATTATGTATGAAATATTATAAGGGATCTGAGTTGCATAAATTATAGACATTTAACTGCTGACATGGACAGACAAAAGTGAAACCCAATAACCAGTATTTTGGCATTGGGATACAACAGGAAACACTTAACTGACACATAGTTTAACCAGAAGATGGCAGTATAGAATATTAAAAAGGCCATACTGTAGTCATAGTGAACACTAACATGGAAAAACACCACAGTGAAAAGTCTGTTTCTAGAAACTGAAACATTACACCCTTCTTTTGACAGTATTTCCTTTGACTTTGGTTTATTTGACACTTTTGAACAGACTGATAATGTGAGTGGTGGGCATGAGATGTCCCCCATGGATATACTTATCAATGAGGCAAAGCAGAGCTACAACTGTCCTATGAAAGAAGATTATAAACCTGTTTATCCACACTGTCTGTACAACCATGAAAACTTGGCAACAAAGTGGTGTCACACATGGATGAGTCGAGAAACGACACCCAAAATCCAAGAGGTTAAACATTTCTGAAACTTGTTTGAGTACTTACTGTTACTGAGGACCTATGGTTGAGACTTTAAGAGTTTAATGCAAAAAGATACAAAAATAGTCCTCAATAATTTCGCTTTGCAACCAAAATAAATAAAGCCAGCATTGAAGAAGCATTTCCTTTGTCAGCCAACTTACATTGTTATTAACAAGCTGGCTACAAACTGTTTTTCACAGAACTTTGTAAGACAGATAATTCCACCATCCAAATTTTCCTTCACCAGGATGGAGGATTATGTTTGTCCAATATGAATCCTTTGATCAGAGTGGGACTCTGTTGTTCCTCTGCTGGTGTTAAATTGACCAGAAATGCCCTGTCCAGCTTTGTGCATACAGTAGCTTGTTTGGGAGGTTATTGTTGTTGGCGTCTGTCATCTGCTCTAATAATTTCTCCAAAAAAGGCACAAAAGTGACAGCTTCCTGGCAAAGTCGCATTATAGCTGACAACGATATGTCATTTTCCCAGAAAAGGCTTAAAGTTAGTGGGTCCTCTTAGAACGACGTGCTGCATCTCTCCGTCCTCAAAGGTTTTGGTCTCATTTGGAACCTGAAATAATTTCTGTGTCAGCTCAAACATCTGGATCTCACCACTCCCCCACCTGAGACAGTTTCACTTAGCAACACGTAAACTGAGGTCCACTGTGTTCACTCTGAATAGCATGGGTGGGGAAGCATTAGCTTAATGTATTTATTTCTTAACCATCCAGAACAAAATGCTAGGTCTCCTCGTCCCATAGGCACAGCTGTTTTTGAGGAACATAGTAAGTAAAATGGTAGCCCTTGCTGCAGCTCTTTATGCCACACTTGTAGGTCGAGCCTTTGCCCGTGGTGTCCCGGCTGCGGCAGTACTTCAGCAGACATGGGTACCACTCCAGACGCAGGCTGTATGTGCAGAGACAGGGCTGCCACAAGTCTTTAGTAGAGTGACAGGCCTGAAAGCTGGGTGCCTCTGTTGTTTGGGGCAGGACCTCGAATATGGAGCCATCCACTC
This sequence comes from Epinephelus fuscoguttatus, assembly GCF_011397635.1. Taxonomy (NCBI): domain Eukaryota; kingdom Metazoa; phylum Chordata; class Actinopteri; order Perciformes; family Serranidae; genus Epinephelus; species Epinephelus fuscoguttatus. Next base: position 21,511,861 of record NC_064756.1, read on the forward strand.
CTATAACACAGACAGCAGAGGGGCATTATTACCAGAGCTTGTGGTTTTAAAAACAAAAGCAAGCTATTACAGAGTTGTGTGAATCATTCTCTTTCTGATTTCACTCAATTAAACACTGAAGAGGGCAAACAAAGTGGCTAAAAAGAGGGGAGATGGTGCAGTAAAAGGGGAGCTTTGTTATGCAAAGAAGATGCTACAGTGATTCCCTCCACTGATAATGGTGCGCAGTGCTTGGTGAACCATGACCATCAACATTGTATCCTCTGTAACAGTGCTGTCAGTGCACAATAATGCTGTCATATGGATTCTCCTCAGCCTAGATAATTTGGATGTCACTGCTATTAAGATACTGGATCCTACTTCAGGAATAAAATAGTTAATGGAAATGTTGTCAGTCTCGGAAAGTGAACGTTTCTCTGACTGTTTAGAGATTCAAAGATTTTATTTTCAAGGTGAAAGTGGAAGATTAACCAGGAATGTCAAGAGACAAAGAGGAAGGTAAACAAAGATAGCACGAACAGTAATAGAGTGTTATCACCAAAGAGCCAGAGATAGTACTTGGAGTAATATCACTAAAATGGAGTGGAAAGACGTGTTCGGGTGATAGAAAAAGGAAAGATAGTGTCCCAGAGATAAAGAGTGTCAGTGCAGAGATACAGTGTACAGAGACGAACAGGAGGGATTAGAGTGACGAGAAAGAGATAGGAGAAGAGAGAGAAATTTTGCCCTCACAGAACTTGTTGCTCGTATTGAAGGCGGAAATGTTGTACCGTTATTCTGTCTCGCTATTCTGTATAAAAGAGGGGGAGGGGACAGAGTTGTCTTGCCTTTAGGCCCCCCGTGAAAGCAGTAACAGCTCCCGATCAATGTCTGTGTAAAAGAGACTGCTGACAGAATGGGGCAGGTGTGACATTTTTGTGTTATGTGTGCGACCCACCACCCAGAGATTTAAAAAGCAGCAGGAGCAGTTAGCAGTTAGCAGCTAACTCAAAGAAGTGGAAGAACGGCAGCTGAAAGTGTCAGCAGACTGGGGAGAAAATGAGGTCTGGATGCTCCCTAAGCTCTGAGCAGAGGGCGAGATCAGCCCCAATATAACAGAGGGGTAAATGATTGTTATGCCAAGTTATTGTTAAGAAAGCACTGCCCGACATGTATGTACTATGTCGTACAAGAGGTTGATGTTGTGTTACACGCCTCTTTTGCTTGGGGATTGCCAGCAAGGTCCCTAAATCACACTGGGGCTGCATTATGCAAGAGTTGTTCGGTTCTGCACAAAAAAGCAAAGTCAGCATAATAAAGAGTCTTCGTTGGGGCCCTTTTGCAAGATCTTTGTGTAAAAAAAAGGCTGATAATAAACAAAGACAAGACAATCACTGACCTTTGTCTAGCCAGTGTTTGACATCGGACTCCCTGGTGTAGATGGCCTCCCTGGCCTCGCTGCACATGTTGTGGATGTGTGAGCTGAGCTGAGAGGCTTGACTTAGGTTGACGGCCACACTCATTGTCAGCTGCTCCAGCCCTCTCCGCTCCTCTGCCAAGCGAATGGCCTGAGGGTTTTTCTGAACAGACAGCACAAATGATCAGTGTTCACACCCTCAAATGCTCCGGACATCATACTGTAAATATTTAAGTTTTCAAGAGCTGACAATGTTGATGATGCAGCACATAAATTCTGCCTGACGCCTTGACGTCATACCTGTCTGAGACGGGCCATGGACTCGCTGGGGATGATCTCATTGCGGCTGAGGCGAGAGATGAAACACAAGGCCTGGTACTGGTTCTGCCCTCTTTCCAGCTCGCCCAGGATCAGCGCTCGGAATATCTTCACATCCTGTAAGACATAATGGATGAGAGATGACTGGCTGAACGGATAAACAGACGATTCCCAGAAGACATTGAAGTGGTGCATGAAGCGGGGTTATAATAACTTACTGTTTATATGTGCAGGCTCATACAGATTACAACAAATATTCGTTTCATTCCGGTACTTAATGTAGCACTTTTCCAGACACTCCAAGTAATTCAATATGTGGAGTTCAAAGATGTTCAAACAACTGTCTGCTAAAAGTAAAGAGGAGTTTATGTTCTCTACGCCCATAGAGCCTCATCTGACAGTTTGTTGATACTTTTTATTGTCTGTCGGCCTAAGCTACATTGCTCCAGTCAGGCTCTGGTTATTTGTACTGTCAAATTAAGGCTTTGGGCCTCCAAACTTATCAGAGTTGCCCACATGCCGTAAAAGTCTGAAACATTGTACCACGCTGTTTTATGTGGAACTGTAGAAGTAGGAAAATAGTGATAGTGTAGAATTCACAAAATAAATAAAAAAACTTGTTGCTTTTGGCAAGTGTGTGAGAGATCTGGCGCCAAACCCAAGGCCATAAAGAGTTCTGTGAGAGGGCATGCAAAGCATCATGGGAAGCTCCAACAGTGGGGAGAGCAGAGCAGTAGACCTGTCCTCCTATTCATCAGACACCCCCCTCTTCTTGCTGGCTTCAGCTTCAAGACAGACACACACAGTCCCAAACACCCCTCCTCCGCTTTTCACACACTCGTCTGAAGCAAACAGGCTGCAAAGGAGTAGCAGTTTGACGGCTTTCACTCCCTAAGCAGGAGGGACTCTGGGATAGATAAACAGCCCAGAGATAACCCTATTGAGTTCGCCTTAAGCTCTCCGGTTCCACGACCTGTATGCAGAAGTGTACACACTGGCGAGAAAGCAACACAACCTGCCTTAGAAGTGTTTACGCTCCGTAGTTCTTTATAGACTACTTTGCATGATCACGGGTTCGTCATTCTAATGAGTGCTTTTGTCTGTGAAAAGAGTTTCTGGCAGGCGCACAATATAAGCATGGGTATTACACAAGACAATCATGCGATACTATTTGACCTTTGGAAAGCAAATTACTGAGCAAATATTGATTCACAGGCTTTATGTGATATTAACCTCAGATTTTCCCTCATGTGTCTCCATGAGCTGCTCAGTGAATTAGAACATAGACTCAAAGGACTGTAGGAACACAGAAAGCTGAAATTAAATACTTCAAATGTTGCCATACTGTGATAATGAGCCAGCGCTCTATATTATTTCATTTTATTTATTTTTTTTACAGAAAGAACAAAGTCTGAATGATTAAAGAGATTGTCAAGGCTCTTCTGAGGCATGAATATATCATAGTGAAAGAGTGAGATGTAAGGAAGAGGGAGTACAATGCCGACAGAGAGACGGCCAAGAGTGCCATTTCCCCCTAAGTGTAGGGAGACGCAGAGGCCACGACTTCAAGACCTCCCATATTGCAGACACATGGCGCTATGCTGGGACGCTGTGTGTATGCGTGTGTGTGTGTCGGCAGAGAGGGAGAAAGAGAGAGAGAGAGACGGGGGGAAGGCATTCGTGTCAGCCACACAGATTTGCCCCAGGGCTCTCTGGGTAATTACAGAGAGGCTGTGTAGCTCCACCAACTCTGCTTCTTTGGATCTGGTAAAGGGTAGATGCTGAGATCTCTCCTCCTCTTGTGTCATTATGTGTCCAGATTAATGATTGTCTACTTCTGCTGCCCTGCATTTGAATTTACGGCCAAAAATGGGTGAGGGGACAGCAACAGGGCTTCATGTGGCAATCACTTTGTCCATGCACATTTTTGCCTTCTTGCAGAGAGTTAGATGAGAAAAACAAAACTGCTCTCATGTCTGTATGATAAATATCAAGCTGAAGTTAGCAGTTGATGAGCTTAGTTTTCCACAAAGTCTGAAAATTGGGATAACCAGCTGGCCCAGCTCTGTCCGAAAGTAACAAAATTCACCTACCAGAACGTCATTAACTGAGAAAACATATCTTGTTTAATAATTCGGGCAGACACACTAAAATATTTTTGTCTCCGGCCAAATGTTCAAGCTGTCGTGCATAACTTCTGTCTCCCCCCTCTGGTGGTGATTGTAATTACACATACACTATCGGCTCGTGCTTATGATGTACGCCTGCAGGTGAGCTTGCTGCATCTCCCCCCGCCCTTAGGAGTGCTTTCTTAAGGCTTCTCATGCAAATATTTTGACTTTAATCCTTAGCCGAGTCCTTAGCAGCAGCCTGGATTTGATACTGACCCAGGGCTCTTTCCTGCGTATCGTCCCCTGCCTCTCTCTCTCTCTCTCTCTCCCATCTTTCCTGTTCATGTTCAGCTATATGATCTCATTTTAAAAAAGGCTAAATAAATAAATATATAAAGCCTCTAAATGCAGAGTTTCTTTTCTATCTGGAGCATCCACTCAAGAAACTTTCCTTGGATACTTCTTAGGATTTTCCACCATAGCTTCCATCATACTCCGAGCTACTGCTCTATCGTTATGGCCTCTTCCTCCTTCCTGTCCCCTTTAGCTCTGGCTGTTTGACTTAAAACCCATCACTTCCAGTGCAAAAAGTCACCACAGTCACCTGAGACCCCAATTATGGTATACTGTGAAATAGACAGAGCTTCTCCAGGCGGCAAAAGGCTTAATCAGCACTGTGTGAACTTGTTTGGCTTGAATGTAACATTCATTTATATACAGAAGTCTTGCACTCCAACTTTTAAAAGAAATGATGTGTAATTGTGGCCTTTAAATCATAATAACAAACCAATGTTGATGTCTTTATGGTTTAGGTGCTGCTGAGATAATAATCAGCGTGGCTTCTAAAAGCGAAAAGAGTAATAACAATGACATCATCTCCACATCTCCATCCAGACAGAAGCTGCTGGATTCAACGCTTTGTTTGGACAAGACTCACCCCACTCCTGCCTGCCTGGAACCAGCACTGGCACATGCACGTTCACTGACTCATTCGTGCGGACGCACTCAGAGTGTGATAAAAGAAAATGCGGTAAAAGAGTGTAATGCACTGTGGTGTGATTAAAGGAGGTTTTACACCTGTTATGTTATGATGACAAGCAGTATTCAAACAGCAGGAGAGAGTGAGTACTGAACCGACTGATCAAACAACAGATACGTCTTTTAAATCCTGCCAAGTGGGTTGATGGTGTTTTTTCTAAGTCAGGGAATTATGCAAACTGCAGATGAGGGAAGATACTGGTACCGTTTGACTTTGACAATAGATCAGACAAATATGATTGAGGCAGGTGTCAAGCTCCTGTGGGATATCAGTAGTGGTTAATATGTGGTTTCCTGGTTTGGCAAAACCTGTTTCACCTGTACTACGAGTGCAGATAAAGATTTAGTCAACTGCTGCTCAAAAATCCCAGATAAGGATCCAGTTGGTAAAGTTAAAGCTGGTGACACATCTGAAAAGGAAATTCAGCTTTAGGACATATAGTCAAGAGGGCCTGCTAGAGCTTGAAAATGAAGAGTAAGTGAATTCATAACTGCTCCTTAAAGAAGTAAAGCCTATATCAGGAAAATGAGTCACTCCCCAAAAGTACATTTCCACAGACCTACATAAAAATTAAAGGTTTACAGACCAACATTTAGAGAAAATCACCAGGTCTGGACATTAAGAATTAAAAGAGTGACATTTCCCCATCTTGAAAAAAGCGGGTAATACCATAATCAAAGGACCGTGTAGCCTTGAGTTTTTCCTCAACCAGCGCAGTGTAAATGTCAGCACAGCTATAAATAATCCACACAAGTACAGATTCCTAAGCATTGCTCCTTGACACCCGGGACTTAGTCCATTTGCAGACAAACCAGCTACCACTGGCCAACAGCCAAACACAAGTCTGTATTCATGCAGCCTGACTAGTGGGTCATACTAAGACCTGTTAAACAGGAGAAAGGTGGGGGGCTGTTTCATTGGTGGTTACCTTTGGTGGGCCAGGTTATTTAAGAGGTGCACAAAAGCCTATTCAGACACTCAAAGGGTGCCATTTACAGTGAACATTCTCCCTCACTGTAGATGTAACCCGGCAGGCCAAATGCGTTCTCCTCATAGAGGGTATACCTGGTTTCCTGGCTGTGAAATGGAAGCTTTGTGAAGCCCTGCGCTGAAAGAATAATAAGGTTATTTTCTGTAAAGGTTATTTTGCTAAGAGCACTTTTAATGTCCTAGTTAAATTTTCCCACCAACTCCGACCTCAAACAAAAGATAGCTGCTCTATGCATCAACAGTAGTGAAAGCTGTAGTAATATACAGTTTATTAGCACCTCTGTCTTATTTGTGTCTCGTTTAAACAGACACACACATAGTCAGGTCCAACTTCTATGCACAATATACAGTATAATGCCTTGTTATGAACTGATATTGCTAACAAAGGCTAATTTGGCAAGACTTGGTATTGTTCACGTCTCGGTTTACAACTTCTTGTACTGGAATGTGGCCAACCCAGGTGTGACGTAATTCCCAGGCCCGACCTCCGACTTCCGAGGTAAATGGAACGCAGCATAACTGTGCCAACTCACACTTGCACGCATGGGTGGACATTCAAACACACACAAATGCATGCACACACAGACCCACAAACACAAACAGTGTGCCAGTAGCTATCCCCTGTGCAGGAGGTCCTTCCTGTTTTCCAATCCCCTCTAAGACCCTGTCTGTTGATAAGGCTGATGGCTGGCCGAGGAGGACTGTTGGTCAGCCACGCTCTGATGGGTCATTTGGGATCACTGTGGGTCTGTGTGGGTATTTGAGTTGGTCTTTTTTTTTTTTCAAGCAAGCTGTTGAAATGGGAACCAAAAAGTTCCTGGGGAATTAAAAAAAATAACCAACAACTGCATTTTCATTTTCTGTTTTTTTTTTTGTAGGTCTTCTCCAAGTCAACAGCTACTGAGCTGGCAACCTAACAAAAATCCCCAATGCTAATATAAATGCTCACTGTTTTGGCATCACACAAGCTTTCCAGTTTATCCCTTTGGCCTTTATTTGCAGAGACATAAGTGATGAAATGTGGTGTTTACTTTTAGGACCATAACCTACCTAAATGACTCCGACTCACTCTTAAAAACAACATATGGATTTACCCTGTTTGGTGATGGGGAGGATATTTGCCTTGGCACATGGGGGAAGCCCAGTGGAAAAGCACAGGTGTAGGCAGGGATTAAAGATCATGATGGGAGACAGAGGAAGAGGGGGTGAGACAGACTCACACAGACAAAAGGAGCGGGAGAAAAGCCGCTGCGCTAAGAAATGCTTGAGTTGAAGCTAATTACATAGGCTCCAAAGGCAGGAATGTGGAGTCACATTTGGGGCTGGTCACACCTGGCTGTCCAAAGAGCGAACCAATTAGTTAAGAGTGGCAGTGAATGGACAATAAAAACACTGGAGGCCACGGAAAGAAAAGCGTTCCTCTTAGCTATTCTCCTGACCACAGTGGAAGGTAACTTCTTTGTCAACAGTTGGAGTGTTATTATTTTACGCGTTACACGTGAACTCAGAAACACAGCCACAAAACTCCACCAAACAGCCTCTACTTGCAACTTTAAGCCTTCAAACCTGTGTAAAATACTCACAGGCCACAATGAGGGAGCCTGTCATTGACACAGAATCTGGCTACAATTATCCAGACACCCAAACTGTTTATGGAGACTTTGCATTCAGGAAATGAGAGGGACACAAACAGTGAGTGCTAACAGGGAAGGAAATGAGGCAGATAGATAAGGCATAAACAATAGAGGTGGCTTAGGGCCCCATTCAGCTTCTAACCGATGGCCCACAGCCTTCATATCCTGTTTCAGGGGACACACAAACAGCTATTTAATCAGAAGGCATTTAAACATAATGGTGTAATTAAACTATATATCATTACACTAGATATTCGGATGAATAATTATGATGAATAATCCTTTTCATAGCTGTTTATCCAAATATCCTTAAACAACATACATTTACTAACAGTCATTACAAAAAGGTTTGAATGTTATCAGTGTGTTTGACCTGAAATTGGAACATGCGACTTAAAATAAAGTTACGTTTGCAGGAAAACCAAGCACTCTGATGCTGGTTTCTTCAGATTGTTAAAAATATATTTTCATCCCTTTGCTTTCTAGACTCTTTTTCAGAGCACTGACAATAGACACTGTGTTTTACGGCTGGAAAAGTAACACAAGAGCAGTTTATTTGACAAGAAAAAGGATGATGTAATCCCGTTCCAGGTGTAGACCCTCATAACTTCAGCACCAGAACTGACTGAACTGTCAAAGGGGCTGCACAGTGAAGTCAAACACAATAAATTAGTTTGAAGCAAGCTGGGCAAGCCAAAAAGATGCAGCCATGAATTTGACAAAAGGACATTTCAGGACACAACAGCAACAGACGGTTTGGCAGAGTAAACCCTATGTTGGCTCTTTTGCTGCCAACTGCAATCTTAAAACCTCTAAGTTAGTTCAAAATGATCACAGCTATGCACAGTGGAAGCCACAACTACTGTCTTCTTGTCCATCAAAGGCTGTTGCCAAATCACTCCTCAGCCCACTGTCCCCAATCAGTGGAAAGAATTTAAAAAAGGTGGATGATAGCTGTCCCTCCCTGCTGTGTCTGCCCTCCCTGCATGACTGTGGGAATGGGAAGCTTTTTCTTTATCAGCGGCATTACAGACGAACATCTGGCCTGCTGGCGGGAGGAGGATAAAGGATAAAGACATCAACAGGGGCCGCGGGGCCACGAGAGGCCAAAGGGGGCCCATGTGGGGGCCTTGCAGGGCCACAACAAGGCCAAAGAAGAAGCTATTTCCTGGGATTCAGAGTCAGCAGTGAACAAAGGGTGGCTAGGGGGAAGATTAAGCATATGGGTTCATCTTTGAAAAGGTCCAGTGCCTGCACAAATTGCAATTAAAGAGACAGAACAACCCACATCTGAAATCATTTCCTTCATGTGATCAATTTCATGTCAAACAGAGATCACTTTATACAAGTAGGAGCGGCACAGTAACTGTGAATCACACATCTTGTTTTGCAATGCAGCAACTTATCTGTGGAGTTTCGCTCTCCCACACGGAAACAAGCCACAGTATGGAAAGGAAAACTAAGTAGGAGTAGAGGTCTTCTAAGGTGCTGTGCAACGTAAACAAGGGCTCCAATATCTGAGCATCTATTGGGGTTAAGGAGAATAGACTCAAGTCTATTTTCAGTTGTGTTTCATTTTCACTCTGTCTGGGGACAATTCCTCACATGGATGATTTCACGCAGCATTGGGTGACTCGCAGATGACTCACTGTAACCTTTCCCAACCTTTCACAACGGAGGAGAGGAAAAGTCTATAATGCCCCTGTAATGTGTCTTCAACTGTGTCTGTAAAAGAACAACAACATTTCCCAGAACAGGTGACACTTACCTGTAACAAAAAAAAAAAAAAAAAAGACAAGTTTGTGCAAGTGACAAAGTGGGATGGTGTTTCAGGGTTGAGTAAGAGGCAAGGTGTGGCGAATGTGGTGACTGCACTGCACCAACATGCCACTGATGCACAGTACTTGCCATCAGGGAAAAACAACTGGCAGTTGCTTCATTTGGCAAACATTGGCATTTCCCACAAATAAAAAAGAACAAAATGGATTGCCAGAAAGCCTCCCACACAGGAGAGGGTTTGCCTAATAGCTAATAAAGATCACAGCCCAAATCCATTTGAACACATTTAATGGGTGATCCATGGGTGTATGAGAATGCCAAAATGGATCATAGAAACTGTGCTATATACCCCAAAGGGAGGGCACAAAGAAAGGCCGACCAACCTGCCTCCCCCACCCCTAACTCTCATCTTGTGTTTGACAGAGCACATAAGGGTGTGTGAAGAATCTCCAATTCATTCTTACAGCAAGCTCACTGTTGGGCGTATCCATAAAGCCTCTGTGCTTTGAAGACAATCAGAATATACACTAGAGTGAACCGAGCTGAGGGTAAATCAGATCCCGGCTGAAACACGATCCTGTTTATGAGGCCGAAATGAAATGAGAATCAATAACATGGCCGACGCACTCATTCTCACCACGGTGCCATTGTTTACAAAATCCAGAGCCATTAACATGATAGTGTGAGACAGTGAGTGTCGAGTGGCCTCCAACATCTGTTGCTCCTGTGACCCATCGACATGGCAAAGGGTCACTCTCATGCCATGTCTGCACTGATGTGGGTACATTTAAAACTTTTCCAGCACAGAAAAATACTTCCCAAAGTGGGTTACTCTGAAAATGGTTTGATGTTGTATTATGGATAGCAATAATGAAGCTTTTGGAAAACTTTAGGCTTCACTTCAGTTGGCCTAAGTGGCTTACGCGTCCCCAAAAGACATTGTTTAAGCACTTTCCCACTATTTTTGTGAGGACAGCGGACTGTGAGAATGTGATCTCAAAACACTAGTGTGGGTGGAAAGCTTTTCAAATTTAAACAGCCTTTTCAAATTATTCTGCATCACCGTAGCCAAATGTTTACTGGTATATTTGTCTTTAAATACATCAAAACACATCGAAAAATGTTAAAGCTCTCGCACATGATTTCTCAAAGAGCCAAGGTGCATGTAACAAAAGATGCACGAGGATGTGCACCATTGCATCCCAGAAATTAAACCTTCCTCTTGTGCTAACTCAGCTGAGAGCCCTGTGAAGTCACTCACATTCCTGCATTGATCAAACCCACTAGTTAGACATGAAAGCACGACACACAGAGAACAAACTGATTAGCTCCTCTGACAGAGTTTTTTTACATCTGGAAAGAGCCAGAACAGCCTCTCAAATATGTGAGACATTTCCCTTGAATTAAACTCCAAGACATGGTTTATGTTCAGCTCAAGGTCTTAGACTGTTAGACCATAAATTGTTGCAGTGGTTGCCGGAGGAAAAAAAAAACTGATCTGCACTGAATTGGCAAATGACTTAAGAGGGACTGTCTATTCAAGGCTACAACAACACATCTGATTTGTCTTGTGTTAAAAAAAAACTGTACATTTAAATTGAGCGTGTGCTGAGCTGCAAACAGATTGCTGCAATTTGACATAATTGAGAGTGCATTCGGCTGTAAATACTTCACCGTGATACCAGATTGAAATGATGTAGTGTGAGATTACAAACAAGTCCCTCAAGATTGTAGCAAGTTAAGCAACCTACACAGAGGATGATCGACTCCTCCTCATGAGACCTTAGTGCACCATAGTGCAGCTCTTCAGGGGTTTGAACTCAATAGACGATGTTATCGACACAGTGAGATTTATTCGACTTGACGCAGGGGTGTCACGAGCGAGCTAAACCACATCATCTTTTCCATATGTCGACATGCCTTCAGAACAAACGTAACCCTCCTGAAATCACAGCGCCGCTGATTCTCACAGTGATTCACTGCTTGGATAAGGTTGACTAAACTTCCTTCTCACATCCAGCAGACCACTCCGCCGGCGTCTAATGGCTATAGCATTTACCATCACATCTCTGCCACGTATTCACAAAGCAGACAAGAGCAAGACGGCTGCTGTCTGATGATTATTTATAGAGTTTTTTTAATGATCCCAGTCATAGCAAACATCATGACACAGACCTCAATTCTGGATGAATAAAAAAAAAGTTTACAAGGGAAATGCTTGTTTACTCAGCAGAAAAAACTCTTCCAGGCAGTACTTTATCCTGCACAGCACCTATCCACCTTTGGCTGTGTATTTCATTATAAATCTCCCGTGTCTAACATCCCTGTTAAAACACTCTTCTTCCCACATGCGTTCATTTGGACTGTATATTCATGGCAGCTGGACGTGACAGCTCTTCCAACTTTCCATAAATCTTGGAGATACTGCACAAGAGCTGAATGAAAACCACATGCAGGAGAAACTGAGGAGAGAGCAGGAAGAAGTGAGCAAGAGACAGAGCGGGGGGACAGGGGGAGAAAGAGACAGAGAGAAAGGGGGGGCAGAGAGGCCAACCTACAACTGGAACAGATAAATCAAGCGGCGGAGAAGTAAAATGATCTAAGAAGTCGTGTTGACTTTATTCAAATAAACAAAACCACATGTGCATACGTATGCCCGTGTGCAGGGACGTGTGCACGCATGAGGGGACACAGCAGCAGGGCACCAAGCACAAGGCTCTCTGCTCACAGATCAGTGTATGTCTCTTTATATTGGTGTGTCACCAATGATTGGGGGTGACGGCCTCTTCTCTTTCAACTCTAAATTAGCTGTTTTGGTTAGTGAACCAGACGTGCAGATCAAAAAGGTCAGACATGCCCACTTAATCCTGGTAAATCTCCCCCTTCACATCTCGCCAGCCTGTCAGCTTCTGTGTGACAGCAACCATCACAGACACATGCCTTTGCTCTGTGCGCCTCTGTGAGCCCCCCCACCACCACCACCACCCTCCTCCTCCCTTATGCACAGCAGTTGTAGTTTTCCTTCCAGGACTGACATTTATGTGTCTCCGAATGGTCATTGTCAAAAGTGAAACAAGTGTCATCTTTCCAAAAAATCGTGAGTGCAGTGCTGCTCGGGGAGGGACACTTGATCTGCTCCTCTACTTTTAGAAGAATGCTAAATATGGCCGCTGATGATCAGCTCTTGGGCCAGACCCGTCAGCAGCCGGGGTTTTAAGGCCACTGGGGCGTGTGGACGTCCACATCTAAGGAGCAGCAGCTGTCTTGACCTCCGTGAAACTCAAGCTGCGACGGAAAAAGATGAATGAAACTACTACCAAGTGCTACTTTAGTATATGTGTGAGTTACAATATCTACTGGGGGGGGGGGGGGGTTAGGCTTTTGGGATGTTTTCCTTTGAGCTTCACACTGCATTTTTGGCTTTTACTTTAACCATTTAGCTTGATGGAGGAGGCCACTGGGGTTAGGATACAGATTTGGAGCTGACCTCTTGAGATGATCAAGGAAGGAGATGATGAAAGGTGTGGTGAAAATGGTTATTTACCCCCAGCTATCACACTGTTTTGGGGCTTTTGTTACCCGTAGGGACATGACTTGGATTTGTTAGGGCTTTATGGTCACGTGAAACTTACACACACCCTCAGATTTGGGAGCGTCAACCAGGTGAAATTGTTATGTGACTGAACTTAAATCAGTGGCTCCCAAAGAAGCCCAGAAGTCCCAAAAACAAGGAGTAAGTCTTTTTGGATTCTATCAAGAATGGCATTTAACATTAAATTAACTGTATTTGACTACAATTTGCTATTAGATTAATTAATACAATATGTAATGTATTTATCACCACTGGAGACCCCACAACGCACACATGGGCCCCAACCTTCATTTTGGAGACCAAGAATTGCAATTGTACAAAGTTCTGGTTCAGGCTAAATCTGCATCTAAACTGACATCTTCCACATTTCATCAGTCTAAATTTACATCTCACACACCTCACCAGGGTGTCTGAATGAGGGGAGGAAATCGTTCCCCGAAGGCACCACAGCGTTTAGTCTGAGTGGTAAACAAGACCACCTCTCACCTGTTTGAAGTCCGCCACAAAAGTGATGAGTGTCCCATCTCCCTGCTTGAATTCGAGTGATATCGAGTCTCTTTCAGTGTCCGCCTCCAAGACCTCCTCGGTCACCAGTCCGTCAGCGAGCCGGACTCGGACCCGCAGCTCTGACCCGAGTCCCACAGCGACCACCAGCACCAGGGCGCACAGACGGGTCAGTATCCGAACTGAAGCCGCAGAGAAGCAACTCGCAAACATCCCCAAAGACGCAAAACTGAACCGGACAGAGGAAAAAACCGAGGCGAAATCAAAAGATCTGCGTTCATATCCCTTAACTATTCCCCTGGGTGTTTTCTTAAAGTCTTTTCCTTCATAGTCAAAGTGGAGTTTAAAGGTCGCGCTTCCATATGCTCCCCCGTGTGCCAGCACTTTCCACAATCTCCCACACGGTCATGGAAATCAGACGACAATCTTCTCCCCCCCTTTGACTGAAATCTCTGCTTTTCACTTGTGGGAGCTGAGTTCACTCCCCATTGAAAGTCTCTCGCTCCGGCGTTGTTGTTAAGATCATGCGCATTTCAGTTCCCCTCTGCGCTACAGCCAATAATACTCCGATGATCGCACGTTGCTTCTCATTCTGCTTTGTGTTGATATCCCCGTCTGCTTTTTTCTGCCTTCTGCAATTCATGCAGTCCCGTCACTTCCTATCCGTCGGTATCCCACTGCTCGCCTGGCCTCCAAAACTTTGTGTTGTGAGTGAGTGTGAGCGCTGAGTGAGAGCAGGGATGGTAGTAAACTCTTAAAGCCATACCACCCTCTGAAAACTCTGCCCATCCCCCTAAAGGCCTCATGTGATCCTCCTGCACTCCAGCAAGCAGGCTCAACTAATAACACCCCCCGACCATTATAACAAAGGTGTTGTTGGGATTTGTAAATCACAGCTCTGCAGATGTTGCTGCTGTCATGTAGGGATAAATAAAAGACTGCTGCTGCTGGTGGGGATCAAAAAGCAAATAATAACTAGTAGCTGGAAAACATTAATATTGTCTGTTTTTATCTTATAATAGATGCTGTCTAAAGTTTACAACCCTGTTATTGATATTTATTATTTCCAGTCCTACTTTTTAATGGCTTAACTCCCATGTATTAGTTATGGGTCTGTTCTGACTGAGTTTACTTAGGTCTAATGTTTTATCTCTACACTGTCCACATGGTGTTTGTGGCTGCAACTTTCATGTTGGCTCAGGCGTTGTGCCTCCACCTGGAATTATATGGTGCATAAATACAGCTTGCTTGTTTGATGTTTTTGATATCAAGATAAAGAGGCTATTCATTCATTCATTTTCCGTAACCGCTTATCTTGTTGGGGGTCGCTGGAGCCTATCCCAGCCGACACTGGGCAAGAGGCATGTTACACCCTGTACAGCCTGTACACATAGAGACAGACAACCTTTCACACTTCACACATTCACAGCTATGGCCAATTTAGAGTCACCAATTAACTTGCATGTCTTTGGACTGTGGGAGGAAGCCGGAGTACTTGGAGGAAAACCCATGCTGACACAGGGAGAACAGGCGTGCTTGGCACGGAGGGGCTCCTCCACCCCGGGATTCGAACCCCCCAACCCAGGTTCGATCTGGCAACCCCCTTGCTGTGAGACGACAATGCTAACCACTGCCTAAATGGGGTATAATAAATACAAACAGTTCATGTCATAAATTTGTTTGACTATGTCATCACCTGTTTACATGGACAGTTTAATTCCACTTTTAATTGGAATGAAAGGCCATTCCGATTAAAAGTGGTCATGTAAACGGAAACGGTCATTCCGATTAAAAATTAAATCCGATTAAAAGGGGTGGTTTATTCCGTTTGTCATTCCGAATGAAAGAATTTTGTGTGCATGTATACACTCGTTCCTCCTTAAGTTCATTCCGGTCTTTCTGCGCATGCTCGTTTCCTTGCCCTTCTGGCGCGATGACGTATATAGCGCGCATAGCAACGGGCTGCATAGCAACGGGCTGAGATAGAGCAGTCGGACTTGTTGCACTCACCGGTTTCCATTCGCCACAGCACGGTCTTCTACCTCCCTTCTCCTCCTCAACAGATGAAGCATTAGCAGAACAAGGTTGTTGTCGTACTGCTGCTTCAAGAATATAAGCAAAACACACCCGAAAAAGGCACTAAGAACGGCGTTTTCAAGCATCTTGTTATCCGGAGCGAGGACTACAGTATTTTCTTCCGGTAAACGTAAACACGTAACATCCGCCCCGCCCCCTATCTAATCAGAAACCTTCCCTGCCCCAAACCTTGTGCAGACCTGAATAAAGGCGATTAAACTCACCTCCCGTGTAAACCCTCGTTCGGAATGAATATTTCCCATGTAAACTACCTGGAAAGACTTTAATTCCGAATGATTTCATTCAGATTTATTTCATTCCAAATGAGAAGCCATCATGTAACCGTAGCCAGTGATTAGCCTAAATTCTAATATTTTGCGAGGGCGTGGGTTTGGTTTCAACAATGGCTCCCCAACACACATAGAACAGAGGCTCCAGGGTCCTTCCCTGGAAAATGTTGAGAATCTAACTAAATCTGCATTAATTTCTGCCTCTTCTGAATCGATTTATGGTGGACATGTCTTTACTTTTGTCGTTCATTTCAATAGTAGCCACCTCATCCTCTTTGTCTATGTTGCTGGTCTGGGATAGGTTGACTTTTTCTGTG
This sequence comes from Epinephelus fuscoguttatus, assembly GCF_011397635.1. Lineage (NCBI taxonomy): Eukaryota > Metazoa > Chordata > Actinopteri > Perciformes > Serranidae > Epinephelus > Epinephelus fuscoguttatus. Next base: position 21,527,907 of record NC_064756.1, read on the forward strand.
CACAGCTCTCCTTGGGCAGAGAACTTGACTCCATCCTTGGCGCAGGAGATAATGATGGCATCATCGATCTGGGATTTTGTGAGGGCGTAAGTTTCGTTTTGAAATGAACCCCCCGTACATACGTGAAACAGGCAGTTCAGGGTCCCGCCCCGGAAAATTATGAGAATCTAACACTTGGAGAATTTTTATGCGTCAACTTCTGCCTCCTCTGAAACGATTTATGATGGAAATGTCTTTAATTTCTGCAACTTTAATGGTTTTACTTGGTGTCGTGGCGACAAATGCATAGGTTCTGAATTTTGATGGGGATGTGCCCCCTGCATCCCACCTGAAATCTACACCTATGCAATCTTGTGATACATCATTGCAGCTTATTTGCATCACAGATGTGTGAAGTTGAGGCTATTACTGTGCAAATCAGTGCCACAGTTAACTGCCTATACAGGCTAATAAAGAAAACAAGACGTCAGTTCAAAAATCTGTAACTTCAATGGGCCGATAACCAGTTTTAAGATCAATGTTTAGTATGCAAATGAGGTAGGTACAGTTTCCCTTGAGAGCTCACTGTTTTGTTTTTCACTTGTTTGTCTAATCTCTCTGACACCTTCTTTATTTATGCATTTGGTTGTGATACCCTCTGAAATAAATCTGTCAGGTAATTATCACCTTTGATGACAACATATGGATAATTCACGGCTTCCAGCTAAACAAAAAGTACAGTCACTCCTTTATTCTCCTGACATGTTATTTCATTTTATGATGTCCTCAAGGGAAAGCTTGACAAACCTGAGGTAAGAGCTGGCAAACGGAGAGAAGCTGCCTATCTGACAGGAGATCTCAGAGCCACATCAAATGGTAGATAAGCAGTATGTGTGTGTTGCGAAAAGGTAGGATGACATCTTTGCAAGAAACCACCTGAACAGTTGTGTTATCTCTGTCGGCTGAGGCGCTGCATTCTGGGTGGGCCGAGCCCCGGGCTGCGGTGACCCCAAATGTGGTAGGACTTGAGTGCTGCAGAGACCAAGAGGTGGTCTCTCCAGTGAAGGGGAAAGCAAACAGAGAGGCTATAAAGCAGAGCAAACATTGTTAGTTGGGCCTGGTAAACCAAACGGGGCCCTGGACCCTGATAGACTGGAGGTCAGGCAAACACACCCCATTGTGACGGAGTTTAGTCTCAGGCTACATCTTAGTTAGAGCATTTAAACGGCTGCAGAATAAAAGTTCGGGGCCGAGAATAGGTGATGGGATGCATGTCATCATCAATCACTCCCAGTTCCTCCCTTCATTCTTTCAATCACGAGCAACAATTTTATAGCGTGATTCAAAATCACGTGCTTGCTTGCTGCACTTGCTTCACCCTGCGTATCAGTGCTGTGTCCTCACACACAGGAGTCCAAAGTGCAGTAGCTCTGCCAGGCTGTTTGCATGCTGTGACACACGCAGATAGCATGGACAGACACAAGCTACAGTGTACAGAGGGTGTATGATTAACCAGCAATTGTGCTGTCCCGGGGTTATTACCGATACAATGAGCAGTGCATGGTTAACCACGTCAGTGCCTTACCTCACTGGACTTCTATTAACAGCGGGACAGAGAGGGGAAAATCTTACAAGCACCCCAAAGATCATATTTATATGACATCTATCATTAGTGATAATAGAAAGGAACTGAAATGCCATCATAGTCCTTTCACTCTTGATTTCCTTCCGAACTGCCTTCATCCAGTTTTGCAATGGTCTGGCATACTCTCTGCAGCTGAAATGAGAGGAAATGAGAAGCTGCTTGCACTCCTTAAGGCAAAACCTGCGAAATAGGCACTGCAGTCTTGTCTGGTCAGTCTGCTCTTATGTGTTTATTATGACAACACAGCTGCAGAAGTGTCCATATCTGAGCACATTTATTCCTTGCCCGTTGTTAAAAACTCATGCATTGATTCCAAAAAAGCGAGGCAGATAACTTTAATGTCTGTTTTACATAAATATCCCTTTAGATTCTCTTAAAGAGGACAGTGATTGTGGCTCTGTTACTTTAGGCTACTGTAAAAATCACATATGAGTCAAAACACAGTTAAGAGCCCCATCAGATTATGTCATACGCAAAGAATATGCCATGTAGAAATGGAATGCAGCATCCAATTAAAAATCTGATCTAAAACAGCATTGTTAGGTCTATTTTGTTGTTCAAACCACTGGGTGACATGGTTATATAATAATCCTTAACTTCTGCTAACACACACACACTTGCACTCCCACTTTTACTGTTAGAAATGTTAAGTATTTCCACCCTTTGATGAGGGACAATTGTGCTTAGCCACTAATACTGCATTCCAGTCATGTGTGTGTTTATGTGTGTGCACGTGCGTGGACTTGCACAAGGTTAGCTTCAAACTGTTGCGTTTGACAGGGGATTTGTGCCACCCAGACAGAGCTTTTTACCAAAACAGCAATTTTTTGCCAGTGAACTGAACAAAAAAAAAAGTCTCCTCTGCATCTCATCAGGTTTGTCATATTGTAAAGAAATGCAGCAGCACGGATTAACAGCATATTCCCAAACTGGAACACTTTGCTTTCATAGTAGGGATTGAAAACTCCAGATAGAGGAAGACAATATTTGCATTGTGGGTTGATCGCCATCACATGCAGCTGAGCAGTAATACCCCTAATACTCCCTGAAAAGGCGTAATATTTTCCTCCATAATAGTTTGCTTGAAGAAAGTATTCGGAGGTAATCAGAAAGCCTCCAAAACCAACACGCTGATGATGTTTCACCTCTGCAGAGCTGCACAACGAGGACAGCCAGTGGGGGAGAGCCAAGCTCTGTGGTCGATATAGTTGATCTCACCTCCAGACAGATGCCAGAAGTGTTTGTGTGTGTATATGTGTGTGTGTGCTCTTTGAGAATGTGTACAGTATTTACATAAGGATTGCAGGAGCAGAAATCAAGCTGCTTTCCAGTCCTCTGATGATATTTTCATATCTTTGCTCCCCTTCTTTTCTTCCCTCTAACTGCTTTGCCTACAGTGTGCTGGGGCAGCAGCCAGTTGCTCTGTGAGCTCCCTGCTGTAGGCTGACTGTGGAGATATCCCCTTACACATGTGGGGCTCTGGGGCCACAGTAACTCTTCTGGAGCACAGGCTCGCATGGAGGAAAAGAGAGTAGGGGAGAGAAGAGCTGGATGATGGTGGGGAGGTTAGATAGAAACGAGAGGCAAGGAGAGTAAAGTTTCATATTTGTAGCACATTTTCACTTAATGTGTTGCACATTAAGTTAAGAAAAACAGAAAGGGATTAAGTCCTGTTGCATATAATTGTAACAGAGCAGAAAAAGGAAATTACTGCTTTATAGGAAATGAGGGGCTGGCAGTGGTGGAATGAAAAGTACTGTACTTAAAGGTGCTCTATACAATATTCAGAGCATTAATATATCAGCAAACCACTTTGCTCTGTAAAGACATAGTGGATTACTAGCGTCCTGAGCAGAGAGTAAAGTCACGCTACCTCTGTTTGTGTTGTAATCTAAGCTTCTCTGTTCTTTGCTGTGGTAGAGCTCTGGCCTTGTATGCATCTAAGTCCTGTGTGTGTCTCGCACTGGCTAGCTATTCGCTGCCATTCTGCAATACCACAGTTACCTCTGATATCCTGATGGCATTGTTGCAGAAGTGTATAGCACCCACCCTTGGGTTTCTTTCTGGATAGCACCTTCCTGCACTGTTGCCGTTGATAGCACTGTTCCCACTGTTAGCACCATTAGCTGCTAGCCACCAGTTTAGCAAAGTGCTTGTTTATTCTTGTTCAATGGCTGCAACATCTTCACTTGTGCTGTTTAACACTAAATATCTTCTTTTGTCTCATCCAGACGTTGTGAATATTGTTTGTCGTTTGCTCGTTGCATCTGTCCTTTTTCTTTGTAGTTTTCGGCTCTTGAGTGACGGCTCCCCAGGTGCAAGTTCACGCCATGTTTGTCCAAGACGAAACCAGCTTATTTAATACCTGTATATTTCAGACCTGTTGTCTGAAATTGCGTGTTTTGGGGGAGATTTTGGAGAGCAGTTCACAGTGTCGCTCGCATCAGCTCAACTGGAATAATAAAGTGCTTGTACTTTATTTGAGTATTTTTATATACTTAAAGGTCCAGTGTGTAGGATTTTGCGGCATCTGCTACACAAAAAACACGAATGGCCCTATCTAAAGCCAGCGTTTCGTTTGTCTGTTCTGGGCTACTGTAGAACACGTGTATGTTGATGACGACTCATTCTCAGGTACTGAAAACACAGCAATTCTTATTTTCAGGTGATTAATAACTAATGAAAACATAGTTATAAATGTTATATACCATTTCTGCCAATAGATGCCCCTCAATCATGCACACTGGTCCTTTCAGCTTCACTATCTCAGAGGGACATCTGCTTTTAACCCCACCATACTCATCTTTAGTTTAGTTAAGTTACTAGTTCTGTAATATGATCATCTTATAAAATATGACCCAACGGTATATTACATTGTTAAAATGAGCCTTGACCAACTAAATGCTACATACACATTAATGCATGAGTATAATCCAGCGATAGGCCTAAAAATATAATAATCCAACTCTAACTAAGGGCTTTTCTGCATTATTTTTATACTTTAAGTAAAATCTGTTAATGATGAAAACAGACTGATCTCAAGAACACAAATATTTGAATGCTGTTTAATGATTCTACTTTACTTGGAATTACTCACTGCCAGAGTGGCACCAGATGTTCCCGTGTCATCACCAGCGGGGGCACAGTTCACAGGAAAAGCATGGTGAAATAACAGAGGAGGGATCATTTAACCCTTGCCTCTCCAAGGAAAACATCCCGTCCCATACAATCACTGATACTACGAAAGAATTCCATGGGAATTCCCATAAAGTTAATGACAGAGAGAGCAGGGAAAGAAAGAGTAGGAGTTACAGTAAGGGGGGGGAAAGGTTCTCCTGAACTGTAAAAATAAATAAACATGTTTGGGCTTATAGCTCGAAGCATTAAACCTCACAGTGAGAATCTTTCCTGGCAGCGTCCCAGCACGAGATGAAAGACAATCCCACTTTAAACACAGGCGTAGGAACGTATCATTTATCTTTCCCCATTATGGGAGGTCAAAGCTGTTATGATCTAATAGCTGAGGTGGAGCTACCTCTGTGTTTCTTTCTAGAAAAATCATACCCCAATACTCGCATCTACCTTACGCACTTGTGTTAATTATAGAACACAAATGATTGTGCCTGATTCATGCTGCCTGTGTGTACACATCTGGCAAACCTTAATGTCTTGTACATCAATCTTCAAGAGCCATTAATGGAAATTAAAGCTATAACCTGCCTGGGTATATTATTGATGGGAAAGCGTGGAGTTTCAAGGTAGATGATACTTGGCCAAGAACCTTCAGCAACTCTCTCTTCATCAGATGGGGTTGATTAAAGTCTTGGTCCTGAGGAAGCACATGACTCAGAAAACATCTGTTCAGGATACAGGGAAGATCTCCTCAGTATTTAATTAATCAAACTCTTGGCCTGCAGGGGTTAAAGTAGAAATGACTGCTAATTCTCAGAGGGAGGCTTTTTTGGTCGCTGGGAGTCATTTAGAGGTGAATCACTGAATGAAGTTTCCTTAGCAATTAAACTTCCTTTAATATGCGCAATACAAGTTCATCTTTTTTGAGGGAAACATTTTGCTCTGTTTATGTATTCATTTACTAAAGATCTGCAAGATGTGGTTACAATACACGTTCAGCAGTGCGTGCTGCTCTGTCTGAAGGGTAATGTCACCTGGAGTTTAGCTCACATACTTTTACTTGTGCATTTGTTGTTATATGAAGTTCCCAGATTGTTACCTCCTTATTCCCTTCTGCCTATGGTACAAAAATGACCTTGTAAATAGGAAAGCACTATGCTGTATGTTGTGGGCTGTAGTCTGAAGGGTTAAATGGTACATAAATCCTAACAGGAGTGCTGCACATTGGCCTTCAGTGATCCCACTATTGTCCAAAAGTAAAGGATGACAACAAACACAATTATCTAGTACCCCACAAATACTGAGCCAGTATCATTTACTTGCTCATGGTCTTCTCCACGTTGGCAGAAAATCTCCCAGCATGCAATAGGCTCATATTTTCAGGATTAATTCATAGTGGGTTCTGTTTATTACGGCCTCCCACTGAAGCCCCTTGCTCTCAGGAGAGAAGAAGTAGCTTCACGTGTATTCTCTGAGACACGTGGCCGTCTACAACCCCCACAGGACCAGTTTGAGCCAACACTGCTAACCAGCAGAGCTGAAGTGAACTACACCGTGGGCTGTGAGTGACTCTGTTGTGAACAACAGCACAGAGGAAATTCTGACTGCCAACATGACACAGCATGGGCTTGAAACTGTCTAACATAAACTGAGAGAAATCTCATGCCAATAGAAACAAGAGCATTTGACTTCAGAGGGTTTACAAAGATAGTTCCCCTCAGCTCTCACCACTCTTATAGCGCTGCTTTCGGCCACAGCGGACAGATGTCTCCAGTGAAAAAGCTCTTAAAACCAACAGAACGTAATCACCAACAAGTTGGGACTGCCCACTATCTGATGGCCAAGAATTCCGAAGCCCTGTCGGTCCAAAAAATGTCCCGTTGGAGTTGGACCAAAAGCCCATTTCTCTGACAGCTCTTTACCCCAGAAACAAACGGCCATTGCACCAAAATCCAGTTTCTCCAAAAATCAACCTGGTCTCACGTTGAAGTTGTCGAATACCAGCACTTGGTCAGTAACTAGTGGGATCAGACCCCAACAAAAAAGCCGTCCTTTAACGTCAACATGATACATGGCTGGTTGCTGTTATTGTTTTACAGCGCCATGCTGTGTCAGGGGGAAACGCAGTGGGACAACAACATAAGTTAAGGGGGCAGAAGTCTGAGTTTTGGTGAACGGGTCCAACAACCATCAATTTTCACATTGACTTAGTTCTTTTTTCCTAAACCCAACCTCGTGCATTTGGTGTTGAAGGATAAAAATGTAAATTTGTGGTATTGTACCAACATTATGTATTTTGAAAGAGACTTTGCAAACTGTACATTTCCTGTCAAAACAGAAGAGTTTTTTGAAAACATTCAGTGCATGTAACAGGCTGAAGTTGACACAGTACCCCAGAATATCAACAACTACCGTGCCCATGGTATCTTCCACGACATATGCTGACATCAAAAGTCCATGACCAAACGTCGATATGTGACAAGGTCAAGGTGAGAATGTGTTGCAAAAGTACAAACTCCCTGCAGTTAGTCAAGCAAAAATGTTCACATGATAGTTTCTGTAAACTACAGGTAAGTTACATTTGTCAGCAGGGCTGTGGTCAATGTGTAGTCGGGTTTAGGCACAGAAGCCACAAAAAGATCATGTTTTCACCCAAAACATGGCACGAAAGTCACTGGAAAAGTAAGGATGGGTCTGTGAAAAATACTCGGGTTTGATGGCTTAAATACCGCTTTGGAAACACGGGGAAAGGTTGGTAAAAAAAAAAAAAGAAGTGATTGATGCTTCACACATCACTGGGAAACTGAACCTTACTGCAGGAAGTTTGTATTTTCTGAGAACTTCAGAACAGGTGTTGTTTTTGCAATAATGGGCTGTCAAAGAAATGGGCTTTCGGCCCAATTGGACATTTTGGGCCATTGTAACAGTGGCATAGCACCCATTAAATGGCAGACACACAGAGTTAGCAACTAGCTGGTGAACATATTGAAGCATTAAAAAATTTAAGAGCCAGATAATCCCTGCAGTAGTGGGTGGGGACTGAAACAAAGCTGAATGGAAAGTCAGTGCTGGACTTAACATTGGTTAAGTGGTCAGGAACACAACTCCAAATGAATGCTGATGTTACTTTGTATCTGCAGGATGAGAAAATAAGCAGTTGTTTGCCAATGAGTTGGCCATATCAGCAAAAAAAAGGCTATATTATGTCACTGCTTTGCTCAAGTTCTTTAATGCATATTTAACTTCATGTTCAAGCCTTTCAATGATCAGAGTATATGTGGGAACAATATCAAAGAGCAGTTCTCACTGTCATTATAATAATGGACAGCTCAGGGACTTGTCCTTTTGATAGTGATTAGCATCACTTAAAGCAGACACTAACCCAGAATCACTCCAGCCCCATGCTATTGCCCAGACTAAGCTTACTGAGGAACGACTTAAAGGTACTTTCTGCCAGTGCCCTTTTTTGTAATCATACTCCATATGTCCGTCTGTCATTAGGCCTGCTGTTCATACAGATAAGAGGCCAGTGTAATTGCCGTGTAGCCCAGCAGTCACGGCACGGCCGCTGATGTTCTGCCAGCACACAATCAAGATGCCTGCTTCAGATTATCACGCTGTAAACAAACTGGTGCGGGCCGCTCCCTCAGCGAACTGTCAGACCTCTTTCATGCGCTAGGATTAGCATTTCCAACTGTCAGCTGGCAGACTGGGCTCTGTGCTTCTCTCCTGACATACTGAGTAAATGTGTATGGAACAAAAGACTCAGATAAACAAATATACAAATCCTCTCCCGTCAGCGCTCCATGAGAGTATTAATTGTTCAGCGTATCTGTAGTGATGTATAATATTATTACCTCCTTGATCTGATTGTGTTGTTGAATCCACATCAGTCATTTCTGGTTGTCTGGTGCTCTATTTGACAGGGGGAGCTGTTAATTTAACTGCTTCTCCCGAGAAAAACAGCCAACCAGTAAAATGTCTGTTTTTGGAGGGCTGTAAATTTTAAACGAGTGGAAATGTAAAGGCGTTTGCTTTTCCCGCCCCCAGTTTTTTTTATGTGCTCAGAGTTTAATTAAACTAAAGAAACACTATGGATTGTAAATTTAAGATAATTGCTCCTGTTTTGACACATTCAAAATGTTAAAGTATGAAGAAATAACCACAGGGACTGTGACAGTGCAATATTTTGTTGTATAAAGTTGAAGTGGATGAAAATATGTCCCACAAGTTTCACAACAGCCATGGCAGCCCGTGGAAAACAAATATCTTTCCATGTCTCAATGTCTGTTGTTTGCATGCTTTTAATATTTACCCGTGAGCTCCAATCTGTTCTCATTTCTCTCCAAGAAATAGCTCAACTTATTGATTTAAATGTATGACAACACTGCCTCCGATACAAACATATAGAAAATTATAGATTAATAAAGAGGAGATTCAATAAGCAGATATTACCTCTTACTCTGTTGTTGACAGAGCATGAATGACCTTCACAACCACAAAGTACAAAATCAGTATAAAGTTCAGCTTCTTGCATAATTCTGACCAAATACATCACATTTCAGGAATAACACAGACAGAGCAAGCAGGCTTAGGTTTTGCCAGTGTCTGACATGTATCACCAGAGAAGAATCAACTGACACGGGGGTCAAGCCTGAGAAAAACAAGGATACTAACCAAACGATGCTGGTATGCAGGAAATGAATACTTGAGCTGAGATAGCCTCTATGTGTACAGCTCTCTGGAAATCAGATCTTTCAATATTTACTCAAGCCTTTGATAGTTAAACCCTGCCGTGACCTAAAAGCTGCATGGAGCAGTGATGATAAGTAATATTATGGTGGATATTATTACATCTACCTCCCTAGAGGGCGCTGTTTAAAAAAATGTTGGTACTGAACCTTTCAGGATGGGGGTCAGAAGTCACCTACAGAGTCATCTTAGGACACAGCTTTTACACAGTGCGTTTGTGCTTAAACTGTTATTACCATTAAAAAGTATGAAGGGAGAGCTATGATTTAGTTTTGTCTTAGCGAGACTGCTAAATGTGGTTGGTAGCTTAGTTGCTTGCAATAAATCCCAGTTGAGGATGGTTGTCTCATTCTTTTCAGGGTCGCTTGTCACACCCCTTGGTTGGCATATTATTTTTGCAATATATCTAGTCCTTGCCTTCTTTTTATATAGAAAAAAATGGGCAGGAAGACAAACTGCCACTCAAATGTAAATGTGTTAATAAGTGACAGGCTGTAGGGGAGAAGGCTTATTTAAAAGTTTTGCTTCCCTCAGGACTCTGTCTCAGTTATGGAGGCCAGCTCACTGATTTTAGGCTCCTCCCGGTGCTTGGTCAGAACTGGCCAGTTGGTGTAAATGTCATCCACAGGTAGAAGGAACGTGACAGTTTTTACGTTGGCCCTAAAATGTCAGAGAAATCCAAAGAGTTATGTGGTTACAAAGCTGCATAAGTATAGACAACATCACTTCAAATTCATAAAAACTAAACATCAGTCTAATGGAACTGCTCCCCTGGTGCATATACCAGCTACTGGGTTTACTTCCGGGGCGTGCGGCACACTGGATATGCAAAGAGTTCCTGCTCTGCTCATAGACTTTATATTATGATGACATCACAAATTTTTTGATTTCTTTTCTTTGCTTGAGGTAAAGTTTTACAAATTTAACACCTCCCTGGTTCAAAAATTCACAATAGAAAGAGTCACAATATGTTTTTAATTTGCAGTGTCCTGACAACAGTTTAAGGGTGCTTTCACACCTGCACTGTTTGGTTTGGTTCAGTGGAACTCAAGTTCATTTGCTCCCTAAGTGTGGTTCAAAACAACCAGACCGAGACCTTCTTGAAGAGGTGGTCTCAGTCCATTACAAACAAACTCATGGTGCAATTCGTTTGTGGTGAGAACGTGTTCCGACCTGGATCTGAACCAACTGCAGTCACATGACACATTGTTTGGGTTAAACATGAGCATGTTACAGTCCTGGAGGATTATCAATGTGCACCTCCTCCTGTACTGCCTTAATATGCACATTCAGCACATCCAATGCATCAAAACATTGTTTTCTAGTTGGAGCCACGCCTTGTTTTCAAACTGTATGGTTTGACTAAAATGAACAATGACAGCAATATAGTCCACGATGACCAGCACTAAAATCAACCTGCGTAGTTGTCCCTCCATTGTGACATTAGAAAGTGTCACATTTATCTTGCAAGTGCACTCTTCTTCAACGTTTTGTTTACTTCCTGGATTTTTCCCACATGGAAATTCTGACCAATCAAGAGCAGCTTTCTTGCACAAGGCATTTGATCTGGTCCATGTGTAAATGCTGCCATGAGAACACGAACCAACTCTAGGCAATTATGAAACTTTGAAACAAAAGTAGTCCCTGATTCGGACCAAAGCAAGACAACTCTAGGTCTGAAAGCATCCTTACAGACCTCTTTTTCATATTGTTGGTCTGTGGACAAAAAGCTTTTTGGACCACAGGGGATTTTTTCACTGCAACATTGTGAGTTGCCACTGGGGAAATTGGAAGCAAAGCTGGGCTGCTTTCCCTGTTCTCCCCTACTGTTTGGAGTGTTTGATCACTGTTATAGTTGTAGAGCAGTGTATTGGTGCTCTCATATTGTCTGTAACTTGTGTTTTACCGGCACATGAACAAGGAGGGTGAGGAAGGTGATGTAATACACTTCCTGATGAATGAAGTGGGAGGTATTGCACATCACCTGTTGGTGGTTGCCCTAATGTGCCATAATGAAAGCAATATGCCAATGAAAGAGTAGAAGAAGAAGCTGTAGTAAAAAAAATTGTAAGTTTTAAAACTTTATTTTTATGAGGTAGGAATACATTCAACACATATGTACATTTTAACATCTGAAGGATGCACTGTGTGTTCAGGTGAAATATGCTGAGTGCAAACAAATACCAAAATTGAATTTAATGTGCAGGAAGCCTTCTATTTTCACTTAATTGAGTCATATTCTGCTGATAGAACTTTATGGAAACATCAAGTTTAAGACCTATTTTTATCAGGATGTAGTACAGGTGTCTTTCAGCCCTGTGGCTGACTGTGTGAGGTCTTCCTACCTTGCAAAAAAAAAAGTTTAGCTTTTAAACCAAATTGTTTTTGGATTGAGCTGTTTTTATCACTAGACCAAAAATGTTAACAAGGACATTTTAAGGAAGGGGAGAGGGTGAATTTCAATTACAGGGACAGATATTTGCAGAGTCAGTGCCACAGTGGATGTGTCTAAGAGAGAAAGAAGAGAAAAACAGTTTTGTTTTGGTGCTGCCGAGATTTACGCCATCTTGACACTGCCCTTTGTCTCCACTGGCACTAAGCAGTCACAGACACAAAAATGCAGCACCAGAATTTAGAGTTGATTCTCACTTCTGACTTCTGACTTCATGCCATTCTTGACAGGGATGTAACTGTCCTCAGTAAATCTTGCGTCCTCGCAGCCCAAACAAGAAGCTGGGCATTCTTGTGAATGTGGGAGTGTGGGGAATGGGACATCCCTGATAATTTAACTGCCTCTCTCCCACAAGCATGGCTTTGTCTGTGTGCGTGTTTGCTCACATGAAACAGGCCTAAGCTTCGCTGTTGTCTGGTCAGCAGAGGAAAGCCTGTGTGAGTGACTCATTCTCTCGACCAACACCACGGTCTAATCTGTGGTCCAGCAAAAGATAAATGTAGAGTTGCATGTGTTTACATAGACTTGGCGGAGAATCCTACAGCTCACACATTTGGTTCAGTCTGATCCCTGTAAAAAGGTGGAAGTACATAATGAAGAACAGATTAATGGAGAGTGAGGTAGTAAAACAGCGAGGTAGTAGTACAGTCAGAATTTATTGCACACCATGTGCTTTGTGTTTCACCCAGTTTCACAAGAAAGTAGGCCATGGATCATCTATGGCTTCCTGCTGCAAGACTTCAGATTTGGAAAGAACACACACACACGCACACACACACACACACACACACACACACACACACACACACACACACACAGTGTCCTTTTACCTTAACCCCTGGAAGACAGCATGCTGGGAGGAATTCTCCACGGTGTGTTCTGACCTGGGAAAGTCATGAGTAAGACAACAAGAGAAAATGGAGAGGAGAGGAGGAAACAGAGAATGACATTTGTCTTAGTCACAGCCAAAAGTCTTAACTGCACCTGTAAATCTCTTTTAATGAGAGTTTAGCAGAGCAAGCATGAGTAGTAAAACTTTTTTGGAACTGTTTCCAAGATGCTTTTTGAATGACAGTATAAATGACAAGAAGGGTTTTTTTAAGTAAGCACTATGACTGGCTATACTGTGGCCAAGTCAAAAAAGGCTCATACTATGGCACAAACATTTACACTGCAGACACAACATGACAGTAGATGTGTTTCTCTCTTCTCTGCGCTGCTGTGCAAACTGAACATTTTATCCATTTTGATCAGCATTCCTGTATACCTCTTTCTCACCTTCCTCTTACCTGATAAGCTGCGATAAAACTAGATAGAAAGACTTAAGTTGGATCATATTACCTCAAAGTATTTCAGACTTTCTCCTGGCTCAGAATCAGGCTTTGTTGGACCACCACTGCAGATCTGTGATCTTGGCGCTCAGTTAAACTGTGGGTGTTGCACAATTAATATAAAGAACACACAGTGTTACAGATGACAATACTCATAACGTTTTAATTAGACTTTTAGTGTTCATTAAGGCCATGTTTACACGAAAACGATCTGCTGAAAACAGATTTTATTTCTCATTTTCATTTTGAAAAATGTTACGCGTTCAGACGACAACGTTTTGAAAACAATTGCTGTGCACACGGAGCCGCAAAAATGACCAAAAACACTGCAGTACACATGCCAGGCCAGTAGATGGCGGTCTGACTTTGCAATGAAATAACACGTGCCTGCGCACATGCGCTTCCTTCTACAGAGTGGTAGTCTGAGTGGGCGGAAGTTCGCTGCATAGATCAGCCTCTCATTGGGCGGAGCGAGCCACCCGCTGAAGTCCCGCCCTACCACCTCCGGTTTCAACACGTCCTTTACTAACTTTTGCGGTGTTTCATCTTGCGGGGATGTAGCCATTTTTCGGCCATGGTTTGCATCCTGTAGGCGATATTTTTGTGGGCGTGTTACACCAAAACCTGTTTCCCCCCGGCAATATTTTTGCAAGCGCACTGTTGCTGTCGCACTGCCCAGAATGATTGTGATTGGTTTTAAGAAATAAAAAAAGCCGGAGCGTTTTTTTTTCTCCAATCTTAAAGTGAGAGTCGGCCCAGCCAGACCTTTCTTTTCTTGAGAAAGGTCTGGTGAGCAAGACTAACAGACTGGTGATGTTTAAACAAACAAAATGGCAACCACACGAACATTTGTCTGGACGGACGACGAGGTGGAATTGTTACAGTAAATCTACTATTCGCTGAAGAAGCGCTGATAAATTCAATAGGGTGAGCAGCACAAACAGAGCTCGGGAGTCCACCATTGTTGTTGTGATGGTCGACTTTCTCGCGCATGCCTAGTGACTGAAACCTGAATGCTCATGTGCGAAAAGTCTCCGTTTTCAGAGGAACTACGTATTGCAAGTTTACATGACAACGGAGACAGTGCTGTTTCCAAAAAATTGCACTTTGGAACCCGTTTTCAAAATGTTTCAGGCACCCAAAACGCAGCTGTCATGTAAACGATCAGCCAAAATGCAACTAAAATTTACTGTTTTCAGTTGAAATCTTTGTCACATAAATGTCTAAATCAAACATAATGCCACTCTGTGGGAAATTGTAGAAAACCAAAAAGTGGAAAAAAAAAAAGAAAAGTGAATATAACAAAAATGAAAAACTATGCATAATATTTGAAAATTTCAAACTTTGTTGTCCCCAAGTGTGGAAGTGTGGAAGTGTGGAATCATCTTCCTGTTACAGTCCAGGAGGCAGACACCATCTCCACATTTAAGACTAGACTTAAGACTTTCCTCTTTGATAAAGCTTATAGTTAGGGCTGGCTCAGGCTTGTCCTGTACCAGCCCTTAGTTAGGCTGACTTAGGCCTAGTCTGCCGGAGGACCCCTCTATAATACACCGGGCCCCTTCTCTCCTTCTCTCTCTCTCTCTCTCTCTCTCGTATCCTATTACTGCATCCAGCTAACTCGGCCATTATGGATGTCACTAACTCGGCTTCTTCTCCGGAGCCTTTGTGTTCCACTGTCTCTCAGATTAACTCATATCGCAGCGGTGCCTGGACAGCGTGACATGTGTGGTTGTGCTGCTGCCGTGGTCCTGCCAGATGCCTCCTGCTGCTGCTGCCATCATTAGTCATTAGTCATACTTCTTCTGTTATTATACACATATGATTATTGTCACACATGTATACTGCCAGGTATTAATACATACTTTCAACATATTGTACCGCAGTAGCCAGAACTATAACTATAATATTATTACTTTCATTAATGTTGTTGTAAGCTACTGTCATTACCTGCATATCTCTCTCTCTCTCTCTCTCTCTCTCTCTCTCTCTCTCTCTCTGTGTCATATGGATTACTGTTAATTTATTATGCTGATCTGTTCTGTACGACACCTATTGCACGTCTGTCCGTCCTGGAAGAGGGATCCCTCCTCAGTTGCTCTTCCTGAGGTTTCTACCGTTTTTTTTCCCCGTTAAAGGGGTTTTTTTGGGGAGTTTTTCCTTATCCGCTGTGAGGGTCATAAGGACAGAGGGATGTCGTATGCTGTAAAGCCCTGTGAGGCAAATTGTGATTTGTGATATTGGGCTTTATAAATAAAATTGATTGAAAAATTGATTGATTGAAGTGGTGACGTCAAACAAGACGTGAGGATGCTGCCATGAATAGGCACGAAGTGGAACCCAGGTTGCACTGTTTTTATTCTTTAAGGAACATCAAAGAACTGCTAAGAGTTTCATCTGCTAATGGTTTGCAGATTGCAGTGCTTAGACATTATTTTTGACATTGATTTTAAGCATGGGTGTACTACAAAACAGGCTTACCAGGCCCAGGCCCAGGGGCCTAAGGGCTCAGGGGAGCCCTAAGCCAGAGCATCTGCTTAATGTCGCTGTTATTAACTTTGCATTTCTTGTGAAAGGACTTAGTCATGCATGTCAATAATGAAGGAAGGAATAGCCTGAACGTTCACTTTGAAGATGTCACAGCACAAAAACCATCATGATACATTTTGAAGGTGAAGTGCGTTGGCGTCTAGGATTGCAGAGTGCGACCAGCTGAAACTATTTACTTCCCTTAGTGTTAATTGTTCAGAAGGTTTATGTGGGAGCAGAATTATCTCTAAAGATCTTTTCTTTTTCAAAATGAATGGACCAGGTGACTGTAAGGGTTGAAAATGCAAGTAAAGCATCCAGACCTAGGAAGCCAATGGAAATCACAGTCTAATGTCAACTTGGCCTCTAGTAGACACAACATTTGAGAATGATAACATACCATCAAAATAAGGTTTTGTGCATAATTTTTCATTGTTTAGAGGCCCAAAGTTCCAAAAACACATGTGATCAGTAAGGCCAGTTTGAAAATACAGCATGATACAATATGATTTATATCCTCAAAGTCAAACATTTTGGTTTATGTTGTCCATAAATCTTTCATTCTTTAAGCACTTTTGTACTCATGTTACTGAACTGAATTTGTATGGATCATGTGCCAAACTCCTGATCAAATGTCATACTGCAAAAATTCCGCACCTTCCTTTGCACGCTAAGGTCCTATATTGTGCAAGTCCTGTGAAAGAAAAATTAACCACTTTCTGATTTATCCACCATCAAGGCCCTTTTGTAATAGATACAGTATTCACTTCCACGTCAACAAACAGGCCCGCTGAAGTATTGTGGCGGTTCAACCTGACATGACACCCAGCCTTAAGGCAAAGAGAATGACAAAGGGGTTTTAGATATCAGTTACTTTAATTAGTGTTGCGCTCATGAAAATATCTAACAGCCTGCTGAATGACAGGGTAGCAGGCAGGGCGGATGCTCAATCTTGGCGATGTAGATGTAGGAGCTGAAATGTGACGAGATTGTGAGAGTTAAAAGCACTCAAAGAAAATGCAGAATTTATTTTCTTTCTTTTTCTTTTGAAGCGTGTGAATACAGATGAAATCATGCATTAAAAAAATGTAAGAGACAACACATTATAATGAAACTCCTTTTATGTAAGAGTCTTTTGAATCATTGGTTGTGCAGCAGTGCAGCAGAGCGCTGCGCAGTATCTCCGTATGATAAGACAGCATGTTGTTTAATCAGAGCATTCCTGTACGTGAATGTCAATACCCTCTGTCACGCTATGTGGAGTAGGTGATGGGTAATTACACTCATTCAAACAACACTCACACTCAAATATGTTTACTCACTTTCACTCATCTCCACTGCAACACAAACATGTGGTCGGCTGTTTTTTTTTTTTTTTATTGCTTTGAGGTCATTGACATACACGTAGGACTGCAGCAGTGTGCACACAAAAGATCATGTTCACTCAGAGGAACCCATCGGACCATCAACATGTGAGTAAATAGTAGGATTATTCAAGTTAAACTACAGACTAGAGGAGTGAAGCTGAAGTTTCTTAATTCCCCAACTTGATTTTGAAACGCACAAACAAACCTGTGGTGATTCATACCGTGCGTCACTCTGTATTATTAGTATGATTTTATCAGGCCTGTGTAGGTGGTGCTCAGAATGTGTGTGAGGTGAGGCCAACAGGTGAGGCAATAACCACGCTGGAGTAACTGGCAACATGTTGCTAAAAACACAGTAATAAAAAACACCGTGGAGTAGCTGGAGGAAAACCACCCAGATCAGATATGGCTCAGAGGGGAGCTGTGGAGAGGGAGAGGGGTGGGGGTGGGGCGTGGTGTGAGCTGAGATAAGTGGCACCTTTGGGTGGTACAGAGGTGGATAACTAGTCATATTTCAACAGCCCTCAAGTCTAAAATGCAGCAATAAAACGTATTTCACTCATGAGGATGGGGCAGAGAGGCATAACTGTGTCTGCCTGACAATTCATGATGTTGAGATAACACACACTTACACGCAGGGTCAAATAAAAGGCATCAGTGTGTGTTGTCAGAAGGATAAAGAGATTATTAATGAACAAAATTGAATAATCATAATCGTAATGTTACTACAGTTTCTAAACAGGCACTTGCTGCAGTGTGTTATAACCCAACACGTACCAGTAATCCACAGTGATATGATGAAACAGTCCCACCTACAGGTTTATTCACTTGCCTTTCTGTATCACATGATCTTCATCTGCAACAGTAGTTCGCTCATTTGTAATAGCATGGAAACATCCATCCCCATGAAAACTGAACAAACTCCATCTGCTGATGAAGACTGTTTGATACGGCTGAAAGCACCAGAACTAGTTAGCTGAGATCGTTTTGTCAAGCTACTATTTCCAAGGTCATGGCGGAAGTTTCATGTTTATCTACAGTAGCATGTAACAAGTCATGTGGAGGTGTACAAAGCACAAGCAAGGGGTTAGTTTGCTATATTAGAAATAGATACTTTTTAGGGCTTTTTTTGCCTTTAATCAATAGGACAGTTGTTGTAGCGTGAAAGGGGGAGAGAGAGGGAATGACATGCAACAAAGGGCCATAGGTGGAGGCCAAGCACATGGCCACTGCAGCAAGAACATGGGTGCTTGCTCTACCCGGTGAGCTAATGGGCACCCCATAATACCTGTATTTTAACAGATATTGTCACTTTCTGAAGTCTGCTGACAGCCGGTCAGTTTTTACTTCACCACTGCTCCAATGATAGACAAAGAATGACGGTAAAAAATGTACCTAAAAACGTACACACCCATTTAAATCAACAAAGCAGGATGGTGAGAGTGGCAGCCATTTTGAAGTGCACCAGTGCCTCTGCAACTTCCATATAAACTTTCATATCAAAAACCGTCTTGTAAACTTGCAATGTACAGTCCCTCTGAAAACGGAGACTTTTCGCACATGCGCATTATGTTTCCAGTCACTAGGCATGCGTCGACCATCACAACAACAATGGCGGACTCCTGAGTTCTGTTTGTGCTGCTCACCCTATTGAATTTATCAACGCTTCTCCAGCAAAGTGTAGATTTACTGTAACAACTCCATCTTGTCATCCGTCCAGACAAATGTTCGTGCGATTGCCATTTTGTTTGTTTATACATCACTGCTATGTAGAAGGAAGTGCACGTGCGCAGACGCGTGTTGTTTCATTGCAAAGTCACACCGCCAACTACTGGTCTGGCATGTATACTGCAGCATTTTTGGTCATTTTTGCAGCTCCATGTGCACAGCGGTTGTTATCAAAATGTTGTCGTCTGAATGCGGAAAATTTTCAACACGAAAATGAGAAATGATTCCGTTTTCAGCGTATCGTTTTCGTGTAAACATGGCCTAGATGACTAAGAAAACAAACAAAGATGGTTTTGGTAAGGTTTTTTTTTTGTTTCTGTCAGATTTGAATGATATGTATTTTACAATGAGTTGACAAGGCCATTTAAGCTAACGTTATATTTAGTCAGAGTTCTCAAAACAGTGGGTGTGACACACTTTACAGCCAAACTAGCATGTGTTGTCACCATTAACAACAAACAGGAATCGGCATTATCTTTTGAGCACGATGGCAAACAGTTCAATGTCTGCTCTACCCTCCTTCTATTTTTCTGAACTTGCTTGAGAACTTGCTTCACTCTGTGCGATCATTGCATGGTCGTTATGATGCTTATTTAAATCATTCAAGTGTATTTTAACTTTTCTTTAACAAACCTTGGTTCATATTTGTTTTTAAAAATATTTTCTATTACATAAAGTGACTGACTTTCCGTGGAAACACTCTGAAGACACTCTCACAATGTGTGTTGTCTAACCTTTATAAATAAAGACAGTGTGTGACAGATGAACAGACATACAAAGCACAGTTTTATATCTACTGTGGGACATCAGAACTTTTTTACAGGATTGTGTAACACCTCGGACAATATGTGCTCCTGTGTGGCTTTATTTTATTGAAAAGGTGTTGAAGGTAAGAGAATACACAAAGACTTGTGATGGTTTAATGAACTGCTCAGTGTGTGTGAACAAAAAAGGTGCGAAGCTGCATTATTCTTTGGAAAAACACTCAGTGCACCATATCAATCAAACATGTATTGCTACAGTGAGGTGAAAACATCCCACTCTGGTTAATTTCATTCCTCTATTGGAAAAATTAGGACCACATATATGATCAGTTACAGTTTGTGGAAATGTTTTTCCATGAGGCCTATTTTGCAGCTGTTGTATATTCTTTAAATGCATGGTAATCAGTCTTAAAATAGGATTGCTCTTGGAGAAACCGGATCTTCAAACTCTTGAGGCACTATGAAATTAAAAAAAAAAGCGTAGAGTGAACAACATAAACACCATACATATACACAGGGGTCAGCAGCTCCCTCTCTGTTACATCCAGTGCAAAAGTCTAAGTCAAAGTTCAAGATGTGCCATCTTGATGCCTAAGTTTAGTTCAGCATGCAGCCAAGCAGTCTCTTTTCTCTCCCTTCTTATCCTGATCCATCCGCATTCTTCGCAACGCAGCTCAGAACGTCTTCGCCGAGGCCTCACTCGGATGTTTTAAAGTCTTTCCTGAGTTTGATCACAAACGAAGACCCCTGAAATAAAATAAGAGTTCGGATTAGGGCAGAGAGAAACAGCAGGATGTTAAGGAGGAAACTAACACTAGGTTTAAAATAAAAAACTGACAAAGAGGTGCACCTAAATCAGCACAAACCATACCGTACCACCAAAAGTCTGGGTGGTTATCATCCACCACAGATAAAGACTAACGGACTGAACTTGCCTTAGAGCTGTGAGTGAGAATTGACCTCCTTATGTGGAGAGTCAAAACTTACTCAGAGTCTAGTGGCGACTTTATTCCATTTCTGTGAAAAGGTTCAGTGTAAAATGAAAAAAGAGGGTTGTAGGTTCAAGTCATGAGCAGAAAATGCACCTTGTCAGTGTAAGAAAATAATGTAATATGGTGTTTAAGAGGAAAAGAAATGAGCAACAATTTCACCACTTTGATTTCAGCCCTGACAGATCTGCCATTATGTTACGAAAATGAAAAAGAATCAGTAAAATGCTCAGGTTTCTTTCTAGTCAGCTGATGAACTGTTCTTTCCCACTGTAGGCTGTTTCACTTCTGTACAGCCGAAACCCTTGCACTTGCCAAGAATTTCTCACGCTGAACCAATTTTGCTTGAGCGGACTAAACGGAATCACCCCCTTGGTTTTCCCTTTTTATGAGTAAATTGATATGAACTCCTGTGCGCTAACTTAAAAGGCGAATCCAAGGTGATGAAAGTGCTGCACATTCCGAAAGGTGTGGCTTTTGTAGATAGAGTTCAGTATGGAGGAGGAGAGCTGCTTTGCAAAGAGGCCAGAGAGAGGCAGAGACAGAGCGCATTCATGGCACTAACACTAAACACTAAAGCACAACCAAGCAGTCAGTTGCTTTTACTTACACAGATACCACTGCGCTCGCTCACTGCAGAGCTTACTTCTTCTTCCCGCCTAATGACATATTTTCAGTTTTTTTCTTCTGTGCCTCATTGAACAAAAGACACACCTTTATGTTAGCAAGTGGCTGGATGGGTGTGTGTAGTGTGTGTGTGTGTGTGTGTGTGTGTGTGTGATCCAACCCATGTGACACAAATTTCACAACTGATAATTAGTAGTGTAAGTAGCTCCAGGTGAAAAGCTGAAATGATACTATGTAGATTGACTTGGATTCGTTCTCTACGTGCCTCCTTCTCACAGCAGGAAACCTGTATTACTGCAACTGTTTTAACCAATAAACTAGACTAGACTAGACTGCCAGTGTAATCCAAACTAAATTTAATGTGGTATGGCCGTACAGGCACAAAAATATGTTTGAGACCATGCAGAAATGTCACTTTTGCCTGTGTGTGCAGGCTCAAACCACTCCTGTTCACTGCGTTTGTTGTCACTAAAAGTATCATAATGACAATAATATTCAGATATCCAGAATTCAAATGCACAACCTTGGGGTGAAATATGCTCATTTGCTTTCTGGCAGAGTATTCATAAACAAATGTAATTGAAATACATCAGCGTTTCACATGGAGTCTCTGCTAGTTGCCTCAAGAGTCTTAGGATAGAAGCAAAACAGAACATGATGCAGACTGTAATTTGAAGCGTCTTTTTTTGGGCTATATTAATAAAACTGGCTTGATCCGACTCGCAACTGGTCAGAGCCAAGATATATTTTGGCGCATGGCCCTCCATAAAACACAGAAATACTGCTTTTAGACGTTGCTTTTTTGAAGATGAACTGTTAGATGTTAAATATGGAGCTTTAGGGGTGTTGGTCAGCAGATTTTGTTACTATTTCACCATGCTGCACTAGCTGTTTCCCCATTCCCAGTCTTTGGCTTCCTTATATCAAATAGATACAGATGTGAGAGTGGCAAGAAAGTGAATTAGCATATTTCCCAAAATACCTGTGCCTTTACTGTAAATGGTTATTTTTTTTTCAAGTTTTCACATTGTGAAATCTCTCTTACTAACAAAAAAACAGTGATATTTTAACTCTCCCTACAACTTACCCACTCTATGAGTGTCAAGTGATGGAGTTTGACAGGTCTGTGATCATTTGAAAATAGTTTAACAGAGTATAACATAGAGATGTGTGGGTTTTTAGTATAGCTTGACTGTGCCTAAACCTAACTGTGTAGCTTTACTTGCCTAAACCTAACCATCATAACATTATGTTGAGTACGTAGCTTTACGATAAGTATAAAACAATGAGAATACCTCCAAAAAAAGTAATGCACCACAATTAATTTATAATCCATGTAATCTTGAAGGCTATGATTACATTTCCATTGTGCTCATGGGACTAAAGAAAGAAAGTCTGTGTAAGGAACAAACAAACACAGGACTTAACCCCAGAAAACTGGGGTTTGGGACTGTGTGAAACCAAGGAAACATTGAGTTTATTTAACCCTATGGGCCCTAGATGTTTTTGGGGTATTTTTACTGCCTTTACTTTTAAGCTCATATCACAGTCATTATAACCGCTACATACACATGCAATATCTTGTTTTTTTCCAGGACAATCTAGGCTAACCAGATTTGCCATCATTTCATGTCCTTCTATGTGCCTGTACTTTATATTAATTTTTATATCAATGAAAAAAACAAATCCGTGTGACTAAATTCTTACATTTTTTACATGTATCTCAGCATAGCAAGTTGGAAGTTGACATATTCTGCCATATATGAAGAGGGGAGACTCTCTGGAATCTGGCAATATAAGAACCATGATGGTGGGACATTCTGTCACTTCACAGATGTCCAAAACATGTGGTTTGTGCCAGGCAGACATGACTGCCAGTATTTTTTCATTATTGCAAGAAATTCCACTGACTCATTCACAAGTCAAAAATGTGTTTTATCTGAAAGAAACATGCAATATTTACATCTAAGATCAAAAATAGTCAACAAAGTGCAATGATGTCCTCCAAGATAATATTTCCCACTTTGTTTGCAGTAAACAAAGTTTGTTGTTGTTTTTCAGTTTCAGTTATATATTGGGGGGCATTTTGGGCATTGGGGGGGGGACATGTCCCCTTCAATGTATATGGTGGCTACGGCCCTGTCAGCATGGATAATTAGGCTGCAGTTGTCTGGGTGCGCAAAGGTGAAGTGCGCTTGTCTTGTCATACAAAGTTTGATGGAGTGTCAACTGGACAATATGGAGATATTTGCATCTTGAAAGCCGGACTACAAATGTGGATAGACAGGGAGAAACACACGCAAGCCTAAGACGTGGTAAGATATGATATTCCTCACTATATGAAGTGACTGGTAAGAAGATCTGTATAATGGATTGTAAGTCGGCTGAATCCAAGATGGCTGCTGGTTGGAAGCTCTGTGCTGATCAGCTCTAACAATCTATTGAATATCATGGAATTAACTCAACATCCGAGAGATTAGTTGAGTTTCTAAACTTCAAAAAGTAGTTTTGATCCAGTTTGTAGGGTTATTTTTTTGCTATTTTTTGAAGTTTTTGGCGTTTTTGATGACATGTGCTCTGCACTCAACATCACTGGATTACCTGGAACCCCAAAGTCTTTTGTTTCTAATGAACTTAACTTTTCTAAGAACTTCTATTGATGAAAAGAAACATGGCTACTAAGAAGTTATCAGAAGATATGGAAGAAGTTAAAAAGTCCCTTAACTTCATGTCAGAGGAGCTGAGCAAGGTGGTAAAACAACAGGTGGGCCTACTGGAGTTAATTGATGAAGTCAGACAACTGAAGGCTGTGATAAAAGAAAAAGACAGGAAGATTGAAGAGCTGGAGAGAAGAGTAGACGACCTGGAACAGTATACAAGAATGGAAGACCTGGTGATATCTGGGCTGGAGACAAACCACTACTCCTACGCACGGATCACAGCAGGTGACAAGGAGGGGGAGGATGCACCAAGAGGTGAAAAACTCTTACTTGAGCAGCAAGTCATTAAATTTTTCAATGATAAAGACATCCTCTTGGATAGTAACAATATATCTGCATGCCACACTATCCCACAAAAACAAAACAAGAGGCCAACCATCATAATCAAATTTGTGAACAGAAAACATAAAATTGAGCTGCTAAAGCTTGCAAAGAAACTGAAGGGAACAGGAGTATATGTAAACGAGCATCTCACAAAGAGAAATACTGAAATTGCACGGCAGGCAAGACTCCTGAAGAAGGAAAAGCGCATTCAAGACACCTGGACAAGGAACTGTAAGGTATTCATAAGACTCAATGGTATACCAGAACAGGCCAAAGTCATTGCTGTCAGAGATATCAAGGATCTTGAGAGATATAAGTGAAAAATTATGAATTAGTGGAGAAATGTCTTCTTTTTTCTTTTTTTTTTTTTGTTTATTTGTGTGATGTGATCAGTGTGATACATGTGGGAAATAATACTTGGGCATGATAATGTGTGAACACACAAAGTTAAAATCTTTTGATTTTCAAGATCACAGGTTTTATGAGTTAGAAAATGGCATTGATCCAGACATCCATTTCTATCAGAATGTTAATATGACCTGTGAATATTATTCTGAGGAAGAGTTAAATACTAAAATGAAGGGTTTTTCATTGATCCACTTTAACAGCAGGAGTCTTTACAGTAATTTTACTAAAATTAAAGACTATCTCAAACAGTTTCAAGAAAAGTTTACTGTTGTAGCAATTTCAGAAACATGGTTGAGTGATGATAAAGAGCTGGAGGATGGACTCGAGGGATATGAAATGTTTTGGCAAAACAGAGTGAATAGAAGGGGAGGGGGTGTTGCTATATTTGTAGTTTTGGGTTTCAAATGTAAAGTTATCAGTAACATGACAGCTGTAATTGATGATCTGATGGAATGTTTGACCATTGAAATTAAGGTGGAAAGAGCCAAAAACATATCAATTAGCTGCATTTATCGTACACCAGGATCCTGCATTGATCATTTTAACACAAAGATTTTGGAAATACTTGAAAAACATAAAGAGAAGGTGACTTTTGTTTGTGGTGACTTTAACATTGATTTACTAAAGTCAAATGATCATAAGAAAACTGCTGAATTTATTGATACTATGTTTAGTTTTGGTTTCTATCCATTGATCTTAAAGCCCAGCAGGATAACTAAGGATAGTGCTACTTTGATCGATAATATTTTTGTAAATATAACTGATGGGAATATAAATAGTGGACTGTTGGTGACAGATGTCAGTGATCATTTGCCTGTTTTTGCAGTTCTTGAAAGGAACAATAAGTTTAATTTTCCAGAGAAAATTCAGACTCATTATTTAGGTAGAGTGAAAACACCAGAAGCAATTGCAGCTCTTAAAACGGGATTGGCAAATCATGACTGGCATGAAGTTTATGTGGAGGATACCAATGATGCTTACAATGCATTTTTGGATACATTTATGACACTTTATGACAGATATTGTCCAGTGAAAAAGTTTACACAGAATTCTAAAAATAGGAGAAAATCATGGTTAACAAAGGGACTGGAGAAGGCTTGTAAAAAGAAAAACAAGCTATATATGGAATTTTTAAAGCATCGAACAAAGGAAAAGGAGGACAATTATAAAAAATATAGAAACAGACTGACATCTATTATGCGATGTCAAAAGAAGATGTATTATGAACAATTGTTTCAAAAATATAAAAGGAATATTAAGGCTACCTGGAGTGTATTGAATAAGGTGATCAAAAATCATAATGATAGGTGTTTTCCAACAAACATTGTTAAGAGTGACAATTCAGTGACTGAGGATATTGAGAGCATGGTTAATGAGTTCAACGATTACTTTGTTAATGTAGGTCCTAACTTAGCAAAAGAGATTCCCCTTATAGGTGGAAAAGATGAAACCTTTAATTTAACTCTCAATAAATGTAACACCATGTTTCTTGGGGGAGTTTGTGAAAGTGACATTTTAGAAGTAGTAAAAGAATTTAAGAGTAAAAAATCCACTGACTGTAATGACCTAAATATGTCACTTATAAAAGAGGTTATTTTTTGTGTCCTTGAGCCATTAACATATATCTGTAACAAATCTTTTCAAACTGGTATTTTTCCAGATAAGATGAAAATAGCCAAAGTGATCCCAATCTATAAAAATGGAGATAAGCAATTTGTGTCAAATTACAGACCAGTTTCTTTACTGCCTCAATTTTCTAAAATTCTCGAAAAATTGTTTGTAAAGAGATTAGATTCCTATATTGAGAAATATGATTTATTGAATGACCATCAGTATGGGTTTAGGAGCAATCGCTCAACATCATTAGCAGTGATGGAATTTGTAGAAAACATTGCAACAGTTGTAGATAATAAGCAGTTTGGAGTAGGTGTGTTTATTGATTTGTGTAAAGCATTTGATACGATTGATCACTCTTTACTTCTACAGAAATGTGAACGGTACGGCATAAGAGGTATAGCACAACTTTGGTTACGAAGTTACTTAAATAATAGGTTTCAATATGTGAGCATTGATGATATTAAATCTCATCTTAAGCATGTAAACTGTGGAGTTCCACAAGGCTCAGTGTTGGGACCAAAGTTATTTATACTTTATATAAATGATATTTGTACAGTAAGTGATACATTAAAATATGTTGTGTTTGCAGATGATACTAATTTATTTTGTTCTGGAGGAACATAAAGGAGTTGTTAAAAACTGTAGAAAAGAATTGATGAAATTAAACAAATGGCTTGCTTTAAATAAACTATCGCTAAATGAAAGTAAAACTAAATTTATGTTGTTCTGGTAAACGGACTAACATTGAGGTAAAACTGAATTTAAACAATGTTGAAATTGAAAGAGTATATGAAACAAAGTTTTTGGGAGTAATAATAGATGATAAAGTTTGTTGGAAGCCTCACATAAAGCATGTAAAACAGAAATTATCCAAGTCTATTTTTATTCTTTACAAAACAAGAGATTTATTGAATAAGAGCTGCCTTCATTTGCTGTACTTTTCACTTGTGATGCCTTACATGACATACTGTGCTGAAATTTGGGGAAATACATACAAAACGAACCTAGATCCAATAATTAAACTGCAGAAAAGGGCTATTAGGATAATAAATGGAGTTGGATACCGTGATTCTACAAATCAGCTTTTTATAAGATCACACACATTAAAATTTTTGGACATTGTATATTCAAAAACATTAGAAATTATGTTTCGAGTGGTAATTAAGACAATTCCCGTTTGTATTCAAAAAATGTTTAAGCTAAGGCATGTGGTTTATAACTTAAAGGGGTTGCTAATGTTTGAAACTCAAAAAGTCAGAACTAATCTAAAGTACAGATGTGTGTCAGTTTTGGGTGTAAAATTATGGAATGGACTGAACGATGAAACAAAAATGTGTAATTCTATGTCAGTCTTCAAGAAGACTTTAAAATTTAATATTATCAAAAGTTACAATGAAATTTGATGATTTGAAGTCATTTTGATGATTTGAATTCAATTTTTCTGTTTAAGTTAGCATGTGTTTTGTAATGATGTATTAGTACTGATGTTTTATTGTGAATTATTCAGTTAATCCTCTGATGGTATAGGATAGGCAAAAATAAGCCTTGGGGCTTCAGCCTACTCCTTTTTCGGTTGCTATCTGATAAATTCCTTTGTAAAAACATGATTTTATTTTTGTTGTTAAACCGAAATAAAGCATTCATTCATAAAGAAACTCGTCAGGTTTTTATTTTGTAGACAATTGATCTGGATTTATAGCGTGATGGGATGACAGCACAATGATGTGTTATACATCTGTTATACATCATTTTATTGTAACTTTATCAATTTTTTTCGCTGTGAAAACACTACTGACAAGTGCTTGGCCTTGTCGGAAAGCTAGAGTTCCGCTGTTTCACGTCATATGCGTGGCTTCTCGTCATGGAGAAAATCCACAGAGAAGAACGGGTGTGAATCTGGATGCATTATGCGTCCTTCGGGCCCATAAGGTTAAGGCACGTTGTTACCAAGTTTCTGTCCCAAAACCTAACTTATGAACATTACATTAGGTACATAACTTTATGTTCAATACATGATGACACCCAACCATGTGTCTTTTTCTAAACCTAACCTTATGTGCTTAGCTAGCTAGTTAGGCTGTTCTCATGCAGTTTGCACATGTACGTACGAAAAGTTAGGCAATGATTAATTCATAACCACGTAATCAGGAAAGCTGTGATTATGTGGCCAATGTGCTCATGGGAGAAAAAAAAAAGAAAGTTCGTGTAAGCAACAAACAAATACAGGACTTTATCCCAGCAAACTGGTGTTGGTGAGAAACCAAGTCAACTTTGAGTTATTTTAAGGTACTTTGTCACCATGTTTCTTTCCCTAAACCTAGCCTATGAAACGATATGTTAAGTACGGAGCTTTATGTTGAGTGCCAAACAGTGGCGCTATTTGCAGGGAGCTAATTTGTTAGATATCATATACAAACTGTTGTATGTGCATTTTCATAAGATATCATTGGAACCATAGATAGATAGATAGATAAAATAAAATAGGTTCTACCTCTGTCATGGCATCGTCAATCTGTTTCAGCTCCTCATAGTGGTCTCGAGAGTCTCTCAAAGGTTGAACCATGATCTCCTCAATCTGAGGGAAAAGCTGTTGGGCACCACAGTAAGAACATTCATTGTAAATCAGTGTCTGTATTTGTAAAAGAACACATCTTACAAACATATCGCCCTACCTTCATGACAGTCTCAAACATTGGGATGAGGACAAACTTGATGAATCCAATCTGAGCAGTGGGTTTGGTGACTTTATCTCTGTCCATGAAGGGAGCCACGGGGAGACCCTCTGACTTCTCCCTGTCACTCTGGGAAGCACAGAAGTAGAAATATTGTCATTTGGTACAAAACATTGATGATCATGTGTAGCTATTTTTTTTACAATGTGCTTTTTCTTTCATCTTGAGTTGACATGATTGATTTAGAAAATGGATTTCCAAGGGTTATGTGAAAGCTTTGGTTGAGGTCACCTGCATGAAATACTCCTCCAATAGGCAGTCCACCCATGGCTCAGCCACCTCAGTGGGCCTCACTTCGTTGGAAATGTCACAGCACTTGATCAAAACCATCTTCAGCTGAAAACACATGCACATGTAAAAACATAATCACACATGAAACACAGGACGTAGAATCCTTTGTATCATCATATGCGTACATCATCATCTCCTTTATGTCTGTGACTACTCTCCCTATTACACTAATACAATCCATTTGGCCTTTCCTGATTACAGCGCACTCAACAGATATAGGCATGTGCAGAGCAATAAACAGCTGCTGTCGGGTGGAGATGCAACGTGATCTCGTGAGGCATAATGTATACATACACATGTCACATGCTCCTCATTGGTGAAGTCAAAGTTATCCACTTTTTGCTTGAAGGAGTCTAGTATCTCCCCATGTCTGGCCATGTCGGTGGCCAGGATGAGGGTGATGATTGCCTGGAAGTATAAAAGTAAAACCAAAGTCTGTTTGCAAGACATTTGCTTACATTTAAAATCAAAATAGTCTTTAAAGAACAGTGTGTTAGATTTAGGGGGATTTTATGGCATCTGGGGGCGAGGAATGCAGATTGCAACCAGCTGAAATTTCTACCGGTTAGAATTCCCTCAGTGTTGATTGTTCAGGAGGTTTTTATTGGAGCCAAATTATCCGCAGAGGTCTCCTCCTCTCCAAAACAAACGGACCTGGTGATTTAAAAAGCTAAGAACACTAAATAAAGCAGTTTAAAAAAATCAGTGTTTTTCAATGCTCTCATTATGGTGGGGCTACTTACTATGATGGCCATTGTGAAAACACAAATAGCCCTATCTAGAGCCAGTGTTTGTTTGCAGGTGGCTACTATAGAAACACATAGATGCAGACCCACTCCCTTTGTAGATGTAAATAGCTCATTCTAAGGTAATGAAAACACCACTGTTCTTATTTTCAGGTAATTGTACACTAAAGAAAACATGCATATTATATTAGATTCTATTTCTGCCAATACATCCCCCTAAATCCTACACACTGAACCTTTATGATGAATATGTTACAAGCCTGTGTAGGATTGAGATAAAACTCAGCATGCTTGGCATGTATAGACTAGTGAGAGTTTTACATCTCACCTGTCGGATCTGTTTGAAGGCCTCAGGATCCACATTTGCAAAGATATTGCACTCAGGAAGAGAGAGGATCTGGAAGGCCACGGCACAGTGATGGTTCTCTAGTGGAGATATGTCGTTGTAGCGCACTGCCAGCTCTGTGCGGGCATTGATTTGGTACCTGGTAGATGGATGGCATGGGTGAATGGATGGATTGATATTATATTCCCATGAAGCTTCCCTGATAAGAGAGGTCCTGGCCTTCCCAAAACTCCGACCAAAAACAACACAATAATGTGAATCGGTGTGTTTTCATACCTGAACTCTCTCCATGCTGAACTAGTT
This sequence comes from Epinephelus fuscoguttatus, assembly GCF_011397635.1. NCBI lineage: Eukaryota > Metazoa > Chordata > Actinopteri > Perciformes > Serranidae > Epinephelus > Epinephelus fuscoguttatus. Next base: position 21,558,689 of record NC_064756.1, read on the forward strand.
TCACAGTTCATTGACAACAGTGTTGTGCAGAGGATGTCAAAACATACTGGGGTCAATGGGCATCTGCAGTGCTACATCTGTCAACACACCTACGGAGAGAATAGTGGGTCTTACGTGTTGTTGTAGCCAGGGTGGTCCAGGTCATGACACACTGCAGCTGTCATTAGAATCCCCATGTCTGTGAGAGTCAGCTTCTCCTGGACAACAGTGCAAATGAAAGGTGTTATTACAAACTATCCAAAAATTGGCAAAATGTTCAGCCTGCGTAGTCACTGGATGGTCAAACAAAATAGGACTTGTAAGAACTTGTGAGCATACCTGTAGGTTGCAGAGGTGAATCATGCCATACATCATCTGACTAACGCAGAAGCAGTGGCGAAAGTTGTGGAAAGGGTTGTTACGGTAGTTCTCCTGAATTGCCAACTAGAAGACAAGAGAGATTATTCATTCAGTATCTCCAGCCCTGTACCATTTGAAAATGGTTTTGTTGTCTGTGTCAGAAAACTGACACTACTCATAGTGACCCCCCTGCTTTTCCAGCAAAAGCTTGTTTGAAATCTGCACCATGTGCATGGTGTTATGCAGAATATCCATGTGCTCAGTTGTCTTTTACAGCTCTGACTTTACCAGCCAGCGTTTGAGTGTGATCGGGTTCATGTTGAATTCCTTCACCAGTCCCAAGTCATGGTACATATACTCCAAACAACTTAGCATCTGCAGCCACAAAGGGAGAGAAAGGACATTTAGTCACTTGGATAACATAGAATGGAACTGACTGATTGAGTTATAGAGCAGCAATGTCAACAAACCTCGTTATGTTCCCAGTGCCAGACGTCAAACGTTGGCTTCTTGAGCGCCTCAATGGTCTCCTGAGACAGTGTGTACTGTATATGCCAAATAAACAAGACCATCAGAATGTCTATAGAGCTAACTTTGTCCAACAGTAATGAAAATAAAAGTCCCATTGGACGTACCTTCGGGTAATTGGGGACATCTCGTCTAGGAGTGACTTTCTTCCCATCGTCTGAGAAGTTGTATTTGCATGGACAATTCACTCTGAATTAGATTTAAAAAATGAAATAAAAGGAAAAAAGACGTGATTTGGTCTCTGTTGACATCTGTAAGTAAGATGTCTAAATGTCTAAAGGCCCAGACACACCGAACCAACGTTAAAGAACTAGTGTTGACGAATGCCGAATGTTTCGTCGCATCACCTTGCCCAACACATTCTCACTCCGACTTCATCACATAATGACGTTTTGGCCGTGGACTTTCCACGTCCACATACGACGTGCAAGGTACTCTGGGTGCATTGGTTGTTGATGTTCTGGGACACAGTGTCAGATTCTGCTCTTTCAAGATACACTTTACATTTACATACAGTTTCTTTCAAAATAAATGCACTGCATCGATACAACAACACTGCAAATTGACGTGTTTTTTTTTTGTTACCTTCAACGACAAAAGGCAACAAAAGGAAGTGGTTAGGTTTACGAAAAGAGAACAGGGTTTGGCTTTAGAATCTTACGGGACGTGAACACTGCTCTCTCAGGTGAAAGTTGATGCTTGTTGGACCCACCCGCCACAAATCCCACCCGCCGATGTTAAGGGATGCCTATTTTGTTGGTTTCTGATGCCCCAAGCCACTGCCCCAGCGTAGGATATCGACAACATCGGAGTGAGAACGTGCTACCTTGCCTGTATCTCAGCAAAAAAAATTGCACCAACCGCAGACTCTCCATACCAGCAGGTGGCAGTAGTGTGTATTTGTTATTGAAACTGGGAAACCAGGAGCTCGACAGGACAGACTCAAGATGCTAGTTAGCCAGTTAGCACATTAACAACACAACACGATGCTGATAAAACAACTGACATTCACCATACACTAGCGAACAATAACTCCAACAAGTACAAACCATTTCTGCCAATGAGCTCAATGGCTAAAAAAGGATAATCTTACCTAATAAAACAAGTATCAGTTTCAGTTACATTTCTTTTCTCATGCACTGAACTGAACTGCAAATTAGAATGATTTCATTCACGGACAGACTCCGCTTTCTCTGATGCTGATTCAACATGCTGAAGCAGTTAAGAAAAAGCCGACAAAGGGCCGACTACTGCTAACAGTGTGTGATAACATTGACCGGCGACCAACTGTTGGCATGGTGTGTCAGGGCGCTAACTTTTTATTCATTTCACCTGCTGCCACCCCTTGAAGTCATCTCATCTCGTAGCTTCTTCAGATCATTTTTACACTTCTCAATCTCCACCACCTTCAAGCCCTCCACTGGAACAAAATGACAGGAAATATCACAGTTTGGCTTCATCGCAGTTTAGTTGTATTCATGTTTAACTCTGTATTGCATTAGAAAGGGATTTCTCTTGGGATCCTTTTATTTAAACTAAAGCTTTACTATAAAATGTACCACTTACGTTCCACTCTCTTCTCCAGCATTGCTAGCCTGTTGGTGACCTCAGTCTTCAATTCGTTGATGCGAAAGGCTCTGTGAGAGGGGATAATAGAAAACGATAAGAGACTGACACATATATCACATGGTTCGTTGGTCATAACGACAAAATAAACCTGGAAGGGGGCCTAAAAAATAAACAACAAAGGTGAAAGAACTGATTTAAACTTGCCTCTATGGGTTGAAGCTTGCGTTATCACTTAAAGTCCCTGGTGTCAGGTATGTGTGTGAGGTATGTGTGAGGGTGGGGAAGGGCAGGCTTCAGCCATAACATAACATAAACAACTGAGGCGTTACCTGCTGAACTGATCAGCCACCTGGGACAACACGTTCTGAAACATGTCCTCCTTCTCTGCAGACATAATACACTCCTGGTAAATTATCGTAAACAGCACTCACATTGTCAAGACTGCTATTTTCAAGCACAGTAGTATTTAAACTGTGGATGTGAGGTTGGTGCATGAATGTGTGTGAATGTGAGGTGGTTAGAGTGAAAGGAAAATAATGGTGGCAGCTTACCTCCAAGCTGACCAGAAGACAGAGGGACGACTTTGTACAGACAGCTGTGAGGAAATCAGAGGAGCGGTTAGTATTCTGAATTCTTGGCATTGGCTTAGCAATTTCTACGTTTCTTTTTGTTTTGTTTTACAGTTAATAGAACCACCACAAAGTCAATTTAATAACTGTGGTGTAGATGTGGTCAAAAGCTCTATGAATGCTACTAAATGGACCGGGTGGTGAGATTGTTTTGTCAACTACTGTTTCCAATTCCAAAGGTTTAGATTGTAAAACAAACAAACAAACAAAAAAAGTCTAGGCTCTAAAACGAGGTAGAGGTTTAGAAAAAAGATGACATACGTATAGATACAGTAGAACTCCCTTATAATTATCTTACTCTCTGGGTCAGCTTTGCTATCAAGGGCCCACCCTATGGGACATTACTGACCAGGCATTATTAATCCACCTGACAAGGGCAGCTTCAACCACAGGTGCTTTCCCCATGTGCATTTGCTTTCTGTCTCCATCATTAACAGCCATGATTATTTCTCTGAGTTTGAGGAGATTAACATTAAACAAGGTAGCCTGAGTTTTGCTGCTGTATCTTGCTGGCTGATTTTTGGCAGTTTGTCATAAGCTTCAAGGAGACTACATTTTTCACTGAGAGGAAATGACTTTCTTTCTCACATCATGATTTCAGTATGCAAGCAGCAGCAGCCTCAGGCAGCCAGCTGAAAGCAGAAAGGGTACCTCAAGGCAAAGTATCATGGCAGTAAAATACAAAAAATTGTACAGATTTACCCTTGATCTAAACTGTTTTTCCATATGTTGTCACTTATAAAAAAAAAAATCCAAAATGAACACTGTGAGCAGACGTCTTGATTGCTATGAGTAAATCATTTTTATAGGAAAGATTCTGTCCCAAACTTTTCGATCCATATAAGCGGTTGATCACTGTAAAAGTAATCACTATAAGCAGGTTCCACTGTATGTGAGTCTCTCCTCAATTTGAATATATTACTTTGGTGAGTTGGTGGGCATGGTGGGATCTATGGAGACCATGGCTCCCTCTGGGTCCACCATCATAATGGCAGTGTTCCTGCAGGGAGAGGATCAGAGGAGAAGGGAGAAAAGTAGAAACACACACAGTTTGATATTGTTTTACACTATTTCTCAAACGATGACGTCTTTTGAAATTAGTTTCTGTCTTTTTCCCCCCTGAGGAGTGAGACAGTGTTAAATATCATAGTAGAGTTAAACAGAAATGATCTACATTCAATCATTTTGTTTTCTGTGATATACACAAAAATGCATACGCGCATTGTGCCTAGAGTATACAATCTCCCATAGGTGTAGATTTCAGGGGAGATATTTTAAGCATATGCATGTGTCGTCCTCTCCTGTAGCAGAGGACAAATACATCTTGATGCAGAAAAGGCACAAATTGGGGGATAAAAACTCACCAATGTGCTGGAAGTTACATGTTTGATGCTTAAAATTTGAAGGACCCCCAAACGCTCGTATCATAAAGTCCCCCGCAAAGTTGAAAATGAAACCCACACCCTTGTTTTCACCCATATTATTATGTAGAGTCAGTGAATATTTTGGATTGCTGATTGAAAGAGCAAGAGGGAAGAGTTCCAGCTGGAAGAACGGTGCATAAAAAGTTTATTTTCCTCAATAAAAGCAAAGCAGAGCTCAAGGCAGACGATGACTCCATCTTGCTTTTATGATTTATTAGTGTGCTTTGACGTGCACGGCCGTTGCAGTATGTCTTTCTGACTATGACATACAGGGTTTTTATTGTATGTTAGTGGCTGCTTTACTGCATGATTATCTTGTGTGATATTTTTAAGCAGCTTCATGTAAAGGTTTTCAAATAAAGAGACAGATTACGGAGTGATGTAATATACACGGGAATAAACAAAGTGAGGAAACAAACCTGGGAATGTTAGACGAGGAACACAGGAGCTCCTTGATGTCACATGGGCTGCAGTGCCGACTGAACACCACCTATGAGGTAAACACATTTTCTATTAATTCATACGCATCTGACGGCAGAAGGCTTTTACATCAGATGAACATAGCAGAGCGGTAATTTATTATCACGTCATGTTTTATGAGAAACCCTCTTCTGTGGCCCACAAACCCAACACAGTGCAATCTGTGTCTTCCCAAAGGCACACCTGCACGCAAACAGCTGCTGTGGTTTTGATATAAGGCCTCAGTGTTCACACAGGGCGGGAAGGTTATCAAATTTCATGCGTTTTTTAGTCAGCCGAGTCACATGGGAACGCAAAGTAAGGTCGGCTCGTTTTATGGTTGAATACAGTCAAGTCAGCTGAGGGACCAGCGAGGGGAAGGGAAGGACAGCTGGAGTGTGAGTGTGTGCATGGAGATCTTGAAGATAGCAACATTATCCGCGCCTGTCACGCAGTCAGCCCAGTTGACAAGACTTGGTACTGTACATGAATAGAGATTACATAAACTGTGTATATGGCAAAAAGTGGGAGCATCAACCTTGTGCAAAAACTGTCGTCTTACATCTTGAAGGGAACAGGTGTAGCAGACAAACATTCAGCCTCAGGCCGTGGGCTCGGAGCTCTTGAACAGACATGTGTCATCGCCAGCTCTCTACTTGAAGCACTCTACATCAGCAGATCAGCAAGTGTGTATTTATCTGTATCTCGGCACATTTGGCCTTAAACCATTTGTTATGACTGTTTAAATGATCCCTGAAATGTTGCTCTGCTTGTTATGACTAAATAAGGAGTCAGAGTTGCACTTTATTTTGCATTCCACATTTTCTTCTTTTATGCATCACCACTGATTAATATCTCAATTGTTGTGTATAACAGAGCTGTAAACCAGCAGAAATTAACACTTGTGTGTAAGCTGGTAACAACAGGTGTTTGGTTCTGTCAGTAACAGGATGAGGCTAGCTGCTCTGAATCACCATCTAATTTCCTCCTTAGGTGAGGTTAGTCCACTGGGAATATCTGCTATGTGGGTCAAGGAGGCGAATTACAAAATGATTGATTTAATTGCCATAATTAAAGTTTTTTAAGGTTGTTTTATAAGTGAACCCATTATTAAATCTGTAATGCCCTGAAATAAAATAAAATAAAATAAAAATTAAAATAAAATGGAATTTAATAAAATGAAATACAAAAGTAAAATAAAATAAAATAAAAATGAAAAATAGAATAAAGTTGATAAATAAATAGAAAGCTAAATTTAATAAATGAGTCCCAACTGTGTGCATTTAAACATATTTTGGATTGTTTTACCAAAATAATCCATACAATATTAATTCCAGTATCTTTAACTAACTGATTAATTAATTTTGTCGACTAGTTGAATGCCTTATGCAGTATTTTCTACGTTTCCATACTTATGGTGTACAGTTACCATTTTTGTGAGTCATAATCTGCATGCGTTTACATTTTTTCCCAATCCTATTCATGGTATATGACACTATTTGCTGGCAAAAAAAACAACAACAAAAACAATAAATAAAATAAAATAAAAAATAAAATAAATGCAAATTAAAATAAACAATAAAAAAAATCTATTAAAAGAAAAGACAAAAGTAAAAAGCTTAACTTTATAGTAAAACCAGTCCCTTTAAAGCAGCATAAAATACATTTCCAAAATGTATTGCATACTGAAACTTGTTACATTTCTATTAAACAGGGGAAACTTAAAGGAATTTAACAATGTAAACAATAAAAAGATTCCAGAAATACAGAATTTCCCCAGAACTGGTCCCACCTTTTGCACTTTCCCATCCACATCCAGGTAAATGGTTTTGGGGGCATAGGAGGAGGAGCTGGAGCCCATGTTGACCTCCCTCTCCTCTCTTACACGCCCGCAGAGACTCTGGCTCGAAGCCCCGATAAACAAACCTGATGAGCCAGAAACAAACAAGAGGAGAAACACGTTCTTTTTCACACACACACACACACACACACAACTGCATACATTCATGCAGATACAGCCGAGTGTATACACTAATGCATGACTTAGGATAGGAAAGCATCAGCAACAGGTGAGAATGCTCAGTTTTTGTCAACAAATTTGATACAGCATAATTCTAAATTTCTTTGCCGTTGCCAGTCTTCACTTTTAAAGAAAGAAAAATAAAGAAGGAATACAAAGACAAAACATTACCATGGAAAATGTATAAAACCTTAGAAATAAACCAACCATTTACATGTATTATTTTACATAACACAGCCAGTTTTAACAATACAATCAATTTTTTTTCTTTCAATAAAACAAAAGACATAATTACACAGGTAATACAGTTTTATATAAATTTATATTTAAATATCACAGTCAAATTAACTATTGAAAAGGATCAGCACTCACAGTGTCAGCGACGCAGCTTCCCCTGTGGAGATGGGAGGTAATGTCCCAGGTGCCAAGGATGCAGCTGACTCACATACGGACACAAACACATGCAAAAGGAGAGCCACAGAGGAGGAGACAGAGGATGTGAGTGACGGAGAAGGTGAGGAAGGGTATGTGTGAGGGAGCCAGAGGGGTATGGAGTACTATGACTATAACAGGCACTCTTGCCTGTTGCCAGGGGACAGTTACTATGGAGAGAACAAAAAGACAACCCTAATGTCTTAAGTGGTGGAGGGCTTTCACCTGCACTGGTTGCACACTTCTTATCGTAGTCTGATTCACTCTATCTCAGAGGGGGGCAGCAGAAACATACAAGCAATATGACTTAATCTGAGAATAAAGTGTTTACTGCACAGCTATCTGATTGAAACCTGGTTAGAAAATTACATTATGGCTGTGCTCTGTTAAAAAGAACAATTATTATTGACCTAAAAGGCACACAGTGTACGCTGACTACTGATTAAAGCTCTCAACGATACATGGAAAATGTGATGTTATCAGGGGGACTCCACTTCTGACCAAGGGGGGCCTAATTTCAAGTGAGGCTTTGTTCTTTCTGTCAGCCACTGAGCCGCATGAGTGCTGAACTGCATGTGCATAGTACATGCTGAACGACTGTATTTGTGTTTGTGGTTTGTTTTCTATGCACGTGTGTGTGTGATGCCTCCCCAGACCACTCATCCACTCCATCATTGAGAAGCAGCCTACAGATGGTTTTGTCAGACAAGTTCAGCAGACACTTAAGATGATTTTGAAGTACATTTTATTTTTAGGAACAATCTCTAATTGATGCATATAATTTCATGTCATGGTGATTTTATTTTTATAGCCCATTTTATAGCCCTTGATTTATCTTGAGGGTCTTTACAATCTGTACACTGTCCATCTTTAGACCCTTAATCAGAAAATAAATCACAAAAACTCCCTCAAGGAAAAAAGGGAGAAACCTCAGGAAGAGCAACAGCAGAGGGGTCCCTCAACAGATGCTGTGGAGGAAGTATTAGTTCATGTTCATGTCATCATCACCCATCATTCAAAATACACACAAGTAAAAGTCCTGAATTCAAAATCCCACTTCAGTAAAAGTGAAAAAGCATTATGAGCAAAATGCACCTACTAACAGTGTTAAAATAAAATATGTTTTATGCAGTAAAATGACCCATGTAACTGATGTATGATTATAAATAACAATAAAATGTAATGCAGATGCTTTAATATATAAGGAGCTTTTCCCTGTTGCAGCTGGTCAAGACAGAGCTAGACCAAGACAAATCTGAGGGGTCATAATGTGACTAATGTGAAAGAAAAGAGGAATAAACCATACAAATTTGTATTATCTCTTTAGATGCTTCTCTGATCTTTGCTTTTTTTTTTGTTATGAAAAATTGGACAATTTGACCACTTTGGGACTAAAAGAGACATTAAAAGGGGAAATGTCTCTTCAGTGGAACTGCAGCAACTCAAAGACATCTGAAACATGAAACCTAGACACTGCTTTTTGTGAGGTGTCTCAAGGTCACAGAAATCAGGAACCACTGGTGTAGTATTCAAAATTTGCATTATGTATACTTTTATCATACTTTTCATTTGTTTTAATGTAAATCTAAACAGTAATTGGCATCTATGGTTGTTAAATAAATGCAGTGCGAGCGGCAAATTCAAAAGCTGAAAAATGAAGTCGGCACCAAGTGGCAGAAACTGCAGTTCCTCAAATGGTCACTTGAGGCTGGCTCCAGAGGCGAGTCAATCCCCGTAGACCAAAATGACCAACTTTACAGCAAAAATCAATATGTGTACAGCCTGGTACAAAGAACGGTTCTGGTCTCTATAGCTAATATCTCTCTTTATGACATCTGTATGGGGATGATTTTTAAAATAAGTCACCAATTTGCATTTTATTAAGACTATGGGGGTGATCACACAGAAATGAGATGCTAGAGACGCTTCAAAGACGCATAAAACGCTGGAAGAGCTTATTCAATGTGCGCTAGCTACTGGCTTCTGACACTCAAAAAGTTTGTAAGTAAATAACTAACTCTAAGTATTTTAACTTTTCAGCGTCTACGTCTAGCATGAACAAAAACGCGCGTCTAAAAAGACACCGGAAAAACACCTATCTAAAAAGACACTTGAATGCCGGTCAGACGCGCTGTATCATAGGAAAACAATGGTTTTACTGGCGTCACGTTTTTAGCATTGCATCTCGGTGTGATTGCTCCCTTAAAGTCATGTAAAATTAAGGGTGGGCTGTGTTGAGTGACATGCTATCTGCCGGTAGTGTCCTCGGCTTCTCAGTCAGAACCACCCCTCGCTGTTCCACAGCTTTAAACCTTGATCAAATATGATCACTTCCAGCTTGGGGTGTGCTGTCCCTTAAAATAAATAAAGTACACAGTATATAATATTAAGTAAATATTAAGTGTAATTAGAAGAATTTGGGGTAAAATGTAACAGTGGGTAAAAACTGTCCATCAGAGACGACATCATGCAACTATTTTATTTTATTTTATTTTATTTTATTTCATTTTTTGCTCCATTGACCTCCATAAAGATCAAAGTCAGCATTCTACTGGAGGACTACCTGCTACTGACTACTGACCTAGACACAAAAAAGGCAAGGTAAGAGCTTTCCAACAATAAAGTCACCCTCCTATACTGGGAATTTCAAATCAACAGGCTGGTGTGAACAAGGACATCAGCAACAAAGCTCAACCAGGCAAGAGGAGGAGGAGGTAATTAATTAGAGAAGGAGAGCATCATACATGGTCCCTTTTCAACACATAGGACACCTTCTCCCCGCACACATGCACATACACACGTATTGCAGATGTGATCCTGCTCCCCAGAGTCTAATTACTGCCAAGCCTTCCAAGCTCCTCTGCCATGCTGGAGGAGAGGTGGATCATGATGGGATAGACTCTATGACTAATAAAAACGTGACTTAGAAATAGACTGAAAGCAATTTCCAAGCTCAATAAAAATCTCCCACTTTCATTATCTGTGGACATTTAATTTTCTACTTACTGTAAGCTACGAATAATTATGCACATGTTTGTGTGCTTGTTCATCTGTGCTTGTGTGTGCCCGAGATGCTGTATGCGTATTCATGAGTCTGTGTGCCAAGGAATAAATTGTGTTTCCAATAGAACAAAGACGGCAAAGCTCAGATCAAAACATGCGGATCTGATGTGCTTATGTAACCACAAGACTCATCACACCTTCCGTAACGGAAGACACATTTCAGGATAAAAGCAAAAAATAAAATCATGCAGATTTTCATGACAAAAGGCGTCCAGCTGGACCTCTGAAGGGAGCACATTATCCTGATAATAGTGATGGACCAGGCCACTTTGTGTGTGTGTGTGTGTGTGTGTGTGTGTGTGTGTGTGTGTGTGCATTAATACACTTCTTTACAAGCTTGTACCTCACAACCATTCAGCACATCTTTTAATCTTTAATCTGTCTGGTCTTTTTATTCCATGCTCCCTCACAGTGTTTTTATGCAATGGAAAAAACAACTGAGGATAAAATGAACCCATATTAAGTAATCACTTCCCTCATGCATAGATACAGCTGCCTAAAGCCATTTGCTTATTTTCAGGAACACACACACATCAGGGAGAGCCTCTTCTTAGAAAACCAGACTGACCACACATCGTTGACTTAAAGCCTCCTCTTAAAGTTGATTAGCTCACATTATCTATATTTATTTATATCTTTTATTCATGATTTAGATAGAACTGTGAGTTCAAGCACAGCCTGACCCTCACTGACCTTCGAATGTGAAGTAACAGAAGCGCAAGAGGCACTTTGTCATCAGTCAACCACTTGTTCTTGGATGCCGTCTTTAAAGCAAAAGGGGCAAAACAATGATGACATGTTCATAGCATGAAACATAACTTTGCACAATATGTCACCAACATATCATATGTCAGCTGCTACATCTTATGGATTAAAAGTGGTAAAGGTAAAATATATTTTCAAGTAAATCACTTCCTGACAAGTGTGCATTGAAATAAAGGATTCAAAGAAATGTGTGGGTGACACCTAATGGACAAGACGGGAATTACACTCATACTCCATAATGGCAGATCCCACTCAGCCTCAGGTTTCTCAGAATGTAAAGCATTTCTACTTTGTTAAAAAAAAGTGTTTGTGGTGGAGAATGTGACAACATTGATGACAAACCGCAAACTATTTGAACTGCTTTTATTACCTTAGGTTATAGGATGACCTAATGGTGAATAAGAATACACTTTGTGGTTTAATTGTTCAAAACAAAAACAAAAACAAAACAAAAAAAAGACCTGACCCAAACTATTAACTTACATATGTACAGGTACTTATCAAAATCTCCCAAGATATTCATAATTCAAGAAGCAAAATATATACCAGAGGTGGAAAATCTTCACTGTCTCAGCATCATTTCCATGATCTACTACATGCTGGTGGACAGAATATAAATTTTCACATGACTTCAAAAAACTACAGGGATACTGTGCATAGCCATAGAGACATCGATGATAAATAATGGCATATGAAGAGTTAGCTGACAGTGAACTCATCTCTTATCCTAGTGCATCAAATCCATCACCCTTGTGGCAGGATATAACAGAAGACCAACAAACTACACATGACTTTACATATCACAGAATGAAAACATACATTCGAGCTGTTGTCACTGCTGTGATGGACAGTGAGTCTGATCACAAGGGTCGGGACACTCTGCCTCTACAGGCAGGTGGCTGGCGGGGATGCCTACTGGCGGACGGACCTTTCTTATCGGGCTGAAGCTGCGTGGAGATGAACCAGGGGAGTGAGCAGGTGAGCGGAGGGGGCGTGGGGGAGGACCTGGAAGGGGTTGTGGGAGCGGCTGTGCCAGGGGAGAGGGGCTGCGGGGGTATCTGCGAGGGGTAGACCAGATGGGTCGCTCAGTTCTGTTGGAGGAGGGGGGAAGCACTGGAGCATAGGTAGCAGGGATACTCATTTCTGATTGGATGGTGGCATTGCCAGAACATTCTTCTAACCGCTCCAGAGTCTCCTGAAACAAGACGAAGATACATGTGTTACAATCACCATCAGGTGTGGTGTTTAATCGATGATTCTCATTTTAAAGGAATACTTCACCCGCAAAATGACAATGTGTATCAATTACACACCCCGTATAAAGCTCAATTCATGAAGAAAACTTTTCTCGCATGCCTCCATGGTGAGCAAACAACCCAAAAACTAAAAAAAGTTCTTGACGAACTCAAGTCATAGGGGATTGTGTTTGACTCTTTCAAAACATCCATTTTTAATTCCCTCACACAACTCATGCAGGATAATCCGAGTCTCATTTAGTGCACTCAGTACTTTCCAAATACAGGCATTTCCACTAAATCATTACTATTTAAAATACTTCCACATAAATAGTCTCACACACTAACAAGTAGCACGCCTGGGCAAGCATATGTGTTTGAACTCTGCCAATGGAATGCATGAGCAGAGATCAAATGCAAGTGTTTTACCTAAATAGTGAGGCTTTAGTGAAAATGCATGAGTTTAGGAAGTACTGAGCATAGGACTTGATAAATGAGTCTTGAATTGTACTGTTGTGAGAGAGTTCTCACTTCCAACTCGTCAAATACTGCCGCTTTGTTTGTGGACGCTGGCGTCAGACACAGACGCACAGGGGCACCCTTCGCGGTGGTATGATACCCACAGGGCAATAGTAGTTTTTAATGCAGGTAATATAAAAAGTGCTATGTGTTTCCTGTGTGATAGTAAGCCAAACCATGATGTTGTTTTCTAAACCTAACCACAAGCCTACATGCTTTTTGCCTAAAGCTATGAAAATAAGCCTAAAAACAAAGTGTTGTACCTATGTTCAAAGTTGATTTTGAAAAAACACTGTATGCATGTAACTAGCAGAAACTGTACATTTCCTGTGAAAATGAAAGTGTATCTTGAAAAGACACAATACATTAAACAAGCGTAAATTGGGGGCGTTGGTGGCTTAGTGGTAGAGCAGGTGCCCCATGTATAAGGCTGTTGCCGCAGCGGCCCGGGTTTGACTCCAGCCTGTGGCCCTTTGCTGCATGTCTCTCCCTCTCTCTCTCTCTCCCCCTTTCACACTTCACTATCCTATCAATTAAAGGCAAAAAAAATACCCTAAAAAATATCTAAAAAACAAAAAAACAAACAAGCGTAAATTGACACATCCAAAATAGATGCAGGAGGGTACCCTGCACACCATATTTTGGTGGCTAAGTCTCCTGACAAAACAGCGGTATTCAATAAGTTGGGATGAGAACATTTGGAAAGTTTGTACACAGATGTTTTGATATAGTTTTGCTGTCGTTAAACACGGTTGCCTAAGACTTCAACACATCAAGATTTTTCTCAGTTTTTGGATTTTTCGTTGACCGGAGGCATGCATGAAAAACTAGTTTTCTTCACAAACTGAAGATAACAGGGGCTGAGTACTTGATATACAAGTGATCATTTTGTGTGTGAAGCATTACTACAGTACTAACAACAGCAACCACACCAAAAAACAATCAAACAAACAAACAAAAAAATTCACTGGGGCTCTATGAATGGTAATGCTCATCTGTCGTCAGTCCAAAAATGATAAGAAATTGCCTTGAAATTTTATAGTCAGATATCCCTGATGATCCCCTGACTTTTCCTCAAGCACAACTAGCATGTTGACATTTCTGCCTTATAGAAAATATTCTGACAAATGTTTTTGGATGGATTAGCACAAAATATTTGCAAACATTTGTTGTTTTCAGAGGATGAATCCCAATTACTTCAGTGATCCCCTGAGTTTTCTCTCGTACCATCATGAGATTGACATTTGTGTTATTTAGTGAAGCGTCTCAGAGCTGCTGACATGGCTACAGACTATCATTTTGTTTCATGGTAAAGCTGTCAGTGGCTCACACAGATTCTAATTGGAAATTCTGGAAATAAAAAGACTGACTTACATCTTCATTGAGAACATAAAGAGGCATGGGACTCCTCCGACCAAGTGTAGTTGGTTTGGGAACAACATCAACTGCAAAACATGTATATATTTATTTGGTTGACTTTCTGCTGAGAAGTTAACTTTAGTGTTGTGTGCGTTTAACACGGAATACAAACTGTAACGGTGTACACATTTAAAGATGATCAGCTGCAACTGTTGCTCACCATCGTGGCCATTTTCACTCTGCTCCAAATAGATGGGAGCTCTTTGGGGGACGGGTCGATGCTTCTTTCTACAGCAGGAAAAAAAACCACTATCAAAACTTTGCAGCTAAACTGTATTTCACATGAACTACAGTTCACTGTTTTTATCACTTTTTCACCAAATGTCCAGAGTACAGTAACACTGCTGAGCTGCTTGAGAGTCTTGTCACATCCTCAAGGGCAATATCAAAGCCAATGAGAGAGGGAGGGAGAGAGAGTGGAAGCAACAGAAGAGGGAAAAGAGGGCAGAGAAGAAAGAGTAGCTCTCACTTGGATGGTTTCCAACAGGCACACACTGTCACCAGGGTGATGAGGAGGAATATGCCCCCGGTGGACAGGATGATGTATAGCGAGCTCCGTCCTAAACCAGAGTGATACACAGAGGCAGACAAAGACACAGAAAGAGAGCAAGAAAGAAAAAGATGGAGAAGTTTGTGTCAGTAACAGCAGGGCAGTCTAATTTCCCTTTAACTGAACCACTGACTTGTACCTTTGCTCCACATTCAACTTCAAAACTTCAATCGATTTCTGCTTTCCTCTTTGACAGTGGAAAAGTACACTTTGCAGGAGGAGATAAAGTTGTGAAATAAATGTGTTAATTTGGAACATCCTCTTTTCTTTCAAACTTCAAGCCTGGCCAGGATTCGGAGCACGCAGAACATTTTTTTTTTCATGTTGCTTGCCAAGTCTTTTGAGTGTGCTGGCATGAATAAGGAGCAGTGAAGTAGCACATTAGGGTAGTCACTTTGAGACTTTATGTCGCACCGCTATGCATGCAGGGGGAATAGAGAGCAGTTTCAGGGGCCTGTAGCTGTCTCCTCATGCAACACATCATAGTGCAGCAATAATGAAGTCAGGATTACTGAGGTCCACTGAGGCAAAGCGTTCTCCCTCCCCACCTGCCTTCCTTTTCTGCTCCCTCCTCATAAATAACTGTCCATTCATTGGATTAGAGTGCCTCTCCCTCTCTCTCGCAGCCTGACATGTGGCCCTGCGTTGGCGCCCAGTAACAGTCACTCGGGGCCAAGTCTGCTGCGCTCACAGCCTGGATTTGCTCTTGTTGTAAACAACATTGTTAGAGAGAAAGGCATGCATGTGTACAGGTCAGCGTGAGATGATAATTGCTTCTGATAGCTGCTGAAAATGGATGTTTGTTGAACAATTAGCTAAAGTATACAGTTCCCACATTCATTTTCATATCGCCATTACACCTAGAAACCAGTGTTGGAATGTAACTAAGTACATTTGCTGGACTGTGCTTATTAAATATAGCTTTGAGGTACTTGTACAATATGATATATAACAATCTAACACTGAGAGGTCCTGAGAGGCAAGTGAGAAAAAATATTCTGGTGATCCATTTACTAAGTCTGATCCAAGCTGATTTCGCTCTTCCTGTGACTTAAGAGCAGGTGAAAAAAATGTTTTTGTCGTGACAATCTCTCTAAGTTGTTTCGTTTCATCTGTGAAACAGGTGGGAGAAAAGTTCTGCCAGGTGAAAAAAAAGTTCTGCCAGGATTATCTGTGGCTTGCTCTATCATTTTCAGACGCACTGACTGTGAAACCCATTTTTAAACAGTTTGATACACTGTTGGGAAGAAAATTTGAACTCAAATATTAAGCAAACTACATAATGAGAAAAAGACCATTAAAGTTTGCATCAGCTGGCTGCAAAGATATGTGACAGATTCCTTGTGCCCTTCAAACTGGGAGTGGATGCTGTACTCCACAGGCTGTCCCGGGTGAAAAATACACGTGCATACAAGTTTATTAGATTATGTTTTTTATTTCATTCACTCATGTTGTTTCCTGTTTTACTTTGAAACTCACATCTCCTCTTGTTTCAGATCACTTCACTTCCTGTCCCTGTGTGTTTTCCCTTCCTTTTGATGGCTTCACCTGTGTGTAATTGTAATTGTAATTGTATGAGTATTTAGTGTGTGTCTTGTTTTCTCTCAGTGCTTTGCATGTCTAGCACTCCAGCCTTTAGTTTCCCTGTGTCCTTTTCATGGTTTTTCGATTTAGCCTGTAGATTGACTGCCTCTGCCCAGTGGCGTAAGGTAGTTGGGCCTCAGTGCACGCTATTTTGAGGGGCCCTATTACGCCCTAGTTACAAGTTATGAAGCACACACACACACACACACACACACACACACACACACACAGAGAGAGTTTTAGGTGTATATATATTTTAGCAACAGTGCGCTTTTATGTTACATCCACTTGCAGATACTTGATATTGGACACATTAACATACATATTACACAGCAATCATCATTACATATCTGTTTAAGACAAATCTACAAAAGAAAATAGGAAATTATTAGTTTAACTTGATAGTTTTTTATTGATAAATTATAGTTTTTTAGTTTTTTATGTAGAATAAGTTTATAATATGTTATAGATTGACATTGCTTTACAAAACCAGAAAACCATGATGGAGATGGGTTTGCCTTAATTAGGGCATGAATGGAAAATAGCACCATTTTTGTTTTAATGTGAGTTTTTCTTTGAACACGGCCTTATTTCCAGGTGGCAGTCGGGCCCCTCCACCCCATTGGCCCCAGTGCAACCGCACTGCCTGCAATGTCTATATTTCCACCCTTGCCTCTGCCTCATCCCTATTGGATTTGTTTGCCTCCACCGATAGTCCTTCTGTGTACTGAACCTACCGTTTGACCAGGAAAGACTGTGTCCAGAGTCGTGCGCTTGAGTCCACTCTCTCCTGGCTCACCAGTTGTTGAAGCTTGGCGACACTTGCATTTCAGGTAACAAAAACAAGCATACCCAAAAACATTGTGCAGAAGGACGAAAAACTGTTCCTTTGATCGGGGGACCGTTACGAACTAAAGGAATGGACACATATTTAGACTTTATTATTGCCACAGTATGGAGTCACCACTATTTTTCTACCACTCATGTTCACCACGCTGGTAAATCATCCGCCAAAGCTTTTTTTTCTCACCTGTTTTCATGGATTTATCAAAAAAAAGAAAACAGAGAAATTAGAAAGACTATCTTGGCAAAACCAGTTCTGTAGTCATTAACACAGTAGGGAACATAATTTGGAAGAGACTTAGAAATTTAATCACCAGAATTTTTTTCTCACCTTGAATTCAGAACTTTTACTTGTAGTGAAGCTTGTGCTACTTTTACTTAACTAAAGGGTCTGAATACTTTTTTCCACCCGTCTGATGTTACTATACCATCATCTCTTCATCCTGTATGTAAACATGTATAACTTGAGGTCCTACCGGTGTAACATGCCACCTACTGTAGACAGTGAGCCTGACAGGCATGCTCTTCATGCTGCTGATGGGGTTCTCCACTGTGCAGACGTATATGTCATCATCTGACATCACAACGCGTGAGATGGTCAGCACCTTTTGGTCATGTGAAAGCAGCAGGCGTGTGTCATTGGTCAGCACCTTGCCTCCCTTCAGCCAACCGTAGATGGGCTTTGTGCCGTTATCGTGGGAGCAGTGAAGGTTAAAGTGCTCGCTGTACTCCAGGACAGACGAGGCCATCATCTGGATGTAAGGTCTGGACGTGGGGACTGAGGAGGGCGACAGGACAAAGACACGGGGGGTCTTGAGAGTGAATATTCGAAGACATGAGTGGATGGTTGATCTTTAGTTATGTAAGAACGTGATAAGTGTCTTAAAAAGAACAACACCAACACTGTGAATCACGTTCTGAATAGCTAAACTCCAGTATTACAATGACACTCTCTGGGGCATGATAATGTTTTTTTAATTTGTATTTAACTCCTCTTCAGTTTTCTGCTCTAAAATGCTCATATATTTTTGAATATGAGAGAACCCAGCTCTTTTAAAGGAAGATAATTCGGCATACCGTCCACAGTGAGCTCAATGTAGTGCTCTCCAGTGAAGGTGTCATCTGTGATGGAGATCTCGACTTCGTACGCCCCTTCGTCTGACAGCTGCAGGTTGTGAAGCAGCAGCGACCCATTCTCAAACACCAGGATACGGTTGCGGTACTCTGGCCTCAGGTTCCCTATGATGTCCGTTCCTATGGACTGCACAACGGTGATGGGTTTCTCTTTGTCCCTCTTCAGCTGCCACTTAATCACAGGCTTGTCGGAGCTGCTGCTGGAGTAGCTGACTGACAAGAGGGCCTCTTTGCCCACCGTGCCCCTCACCACCTGGGTTTGGCTGGTCACATTCACCCCTGACACCTCACCTGGAAATAAAGGCAAAGAGATGGGAGTGAGGTCATCAGCTGAGGAGAAGGTGGAGGGAAATACAAGAGGTTGTTTGAGGACAGTGTAGACAAAGGACAGTCACTTTGCAGCCTTTAATTCACCGCTGGCGAGCAGAAATCAGAGGAATCAACTATTCACACATGGTGAAATAATAGAGGACTTATGCAAAAACACACTAATTACTACTACACTAATCACTACAATTACTGCAAGGAAAAACAAATGAAAAATCAGGGCAGCAAAGGGGGATACAATGGCCCTGTACAATAACACAGTACAATTAGGCAGAGTAAATATAATATTAGGTAGGCCTGCTTTCATTTTACTTGAATATTCCTATTATTAGACATCATACTTTCCACCAGTGTTGCATGCAATAAAAATGTGCACTTTTTACTATGTTGTCAGAGTTTGAACTCCCCATCAGTCTGCTGGTTTAACCGTTGTAGGTAGTCAAACCATTAAAATTAATCTTACTTGATGATGCATCCACAATGAGTCAACTGTTCTTAATTGTTAATTGCTGATTTACTTCACTGGTTTTGCCAGGATTATCTGTGACTTGTTCTATCATTTTCAGCCACACTGACTGTGAAACACATTTTTAAACAGTTTTATACACTGCTGGGAAGAAAATTTGAGCTCCAGATATTAAGCAAACTACATAATGACTGTCACCAAACTTTACTTTTGAGAAAAAGCCCTTCAGAAAGTCACAAAGATATGTGACCCTTCAATTGTACTTGATTGTTAATTGCTGATTTACTTCACTTGTCATTTTTTGACAAAATCAAAACACTCATGACACAATGTTAAGATGTAAGATGGACTAACACATGATATCTGGCGGTAAAAAAAGAGTCTGCACACCAAGGTCCAATGCAATCATCCTATATTTTCATATATATCACATCACATCACATCATGCCAACACTACTTTTCCGGCACTTTTTCCACCACTGCTGAAGACTTAATGCTGTATAAGACACAGTTATTTTCAAAGGTGAACTCTGCAAATCTAATCCAATAAACCTTTTGACAAATTCAGCAAATATCTCCTCATGTGCTGAAAAAAATGGTGTTCGTCTGCCCTAGTTTCGTAAATAGGTGACAAACAAAGTAGCTGGGACCAAGCTACACACCACTATGCCGGCTACAGTCTCTCTTCAGTGTGCTCACCCACAAGAAATGTAGCTACACCATGATAGTCATGAAAGGTAGATAACATCAGAGATATTACCAAAGCCTGTGAAATCACTCAGAATCACTGACTCCACCTTTAAAGGTCCCATGTGCAGGATTTAGGGGGATGTGTGGGCAGAAATAGAATATAATATAATAAGTATGTTTTCTTTTGTGTATATTCACCTGAAAATTACAGTTGCTGAGTTTTTGTTACCTCAGAATGAGACGTTTATATCTACATAGAGAGCAGGTCCTTATTCATGGACACTGCCATGCTGCAGCACCATGTTTCTAAGGTAGGCCAGAATGGACAACCCCAATACTGGCTCTAGATAGAACCATTAAGCCACCGTAGTTACCAGCCCCCTCTGTGGCGAGTTGGAAAACACATATTTTTAAAATGAAAATGCTTAATTCAGTGTTTTCACTGGTTTAAATCACCAGGACAAATTTGTTTTGGAAAAGAAGAGACCTCTGCAGGTAATTTGGCTTTTGGTAAAAACCTCCTGAGCATCTGGATCTCAAGTTATCAGAGAAAAAAGGTGAGCATACAATCGCAGGTGCAAGGCTAACGGCCTGTCCTTGATGTGCTGAACAGCATAGGAGAAACACTAATACTGCTTTATTCAGTGCTTTTACCAGTTTAAATCACCTGGTCTGTTCGTTTTGGAGAGAAGGACATCTTTGCAGATAATGCAGCTCACAGTAAAAACCTCCTGAATGTCTGGATCGAAAAAAAGGTGAGCGCACACATTGGCCGGTGCTGGGCTACAGGCCTGTCTGTGACATGCTAAACAGTGTAAAACAAACACTGATTTGTAATGTAAAACTGCTTTATTTATTAGTTTTACTGGTTTAAATCACCTGGTCTATTTGTTTTAAAGAGGAACAGACCTCTGAGGATAATTTGGTGCTTGGTGAAAACCTCCTGAACAATTAAGACTGAAGGACTCCTCAGCTAGAGATCACACTTGGCACATGGGAGTTTCAGCTAGTTGCAATTTGCAATCCTTACCCCTAGATGGCACTAAATCCTACACACTGCTCCTTTAATTACCACCTTCTATGTAAAATCCACTGTTAACCAATTTTACACTCATGTAGCATGTTGGCACTAAAACATCTAAGAAATTTCAGATTTTTATTTTAAGAAGAGGCGTACAAGTTAAAATGTTTTAATACCTTTATGCTTTCACGAATGGCCTCCATTCTTTAAGCTTTTGCCCAAGATGTTTGGCTGCCGACTTGATGAATAGAAATTCTTTGCATTTCTCCCTTCAAACAGCCGTTAGTCAGCTTACTGTACGCTACACACGCCAACAAACTCATACGCACACATGTTGCTTTTCACTAATCACTTATCTGTTGCTCAGAAACTCCCCCCAGGAATTCCTCATGTGACCCCTCGCAGCGAACAAGCAATGCACTAATTTTGATTTGTGTTCCCCAATTATCCTCCGCCTCCCACAGGGATACGAGGAAAAGGTATTACAGTGCAAGCCACATTTCATCCTTTATGGACGAGCCCTGTCTTGGAAACCAAACACAGCGAAGCTTTTATGTTCACAATGGAGATTCCTATAACTCAGCTGTGTCGGGACACATGGAGGTCTAAACATTGGCTGCGGGCCTGCGAGGGGGCATCCTACTGTTATAGGGCCTCAGTGATGGAAAGATCAACCTAGGAGAGAGGGAGGAGAGTGAGAGTCGGCACTGTTCACTTTTCTTTGCAGTGAGGCAGTTAGCAGGGCATCGCCTCATTGCCGTGGTAACCATTTAGTGCGCCTGACAGGGGTTGCCAAGGCGATAAGACAAAGGGCATGATTGTTGGAACTAGTTTCCTCCCTTGAAAAGAGTGAGAGAGCGTTAGAGAGGGAGAGAAAGAGAAAGTCTTTGTCACTGGTGAAGTTGGAGATAGACACAGGATCCAGTGATCCTACCAAAACTGGCCTGGTTGGGTAAACTGGGCCCGTGGTACGGTCATGCAATTAAATCACACATTTTTGCCATTCTTTTACCCCTGATCTGAACTCGTCTAAAGCTTCCCACACTCCAAATAAAAAGTAGGCCCTGCCCTTTTCACCAGCTCTGCACAAAACGTGATATCATCACACTTAACCTACACATCCCCTTCTTACACATCTACAATAGACACTCCAGGCTCCTTTGAGCATGTGATGAGGGCCCAAATGAGAGCACCAACCATGAACGAATCCATTGTGCCGCCAGCCCGGGGAACACAAGTACAAGAGGCAACATCAGCGATTAACTTAACCTGGATTAACGTTGTTTCAAAAGAAGCATGAATGTGAGTTTTGATCTGATTTTTAGAAACCCAAAGACTGGAAAACAAGACAATTCTAAAAAGATGATAATTAAAATAATAATGAGCACAGGCAGGGTTTCTTTGCTTTTTAATAAACTGTCACAAGTTAATAAAAATCCACTTGCTGTATCATGTGAATCGTAGCCCAGTGCCCAGGACATTCTTTGTCCTCTAATCTGTGGAAAGCCTGACAAATGTTTGATCTTACCTGTGAAGAGAAGGAGGAGGAGGCCAAAGAGCGTCAGTAGCGGAGGAATGTCAGTAAAACTGTCGCCTGTAGAGGAGGTCTTCCTCTCCACCTTCATCTTGTGTCCTGGGCAGAGTCTTTCTCCCACTTAGTGAGCATGGTTTATCCACCCTGGGCACGTCTCTGCGGCTCAACACTCTCTCCACTGCCTGCCTGCCTGCAACACTGGCCTCTGCCTGGTCACACTGAGCCCCACTCTCCTCACAGCACCCCAGTCACAGCCAACAACAGCCAACTGTGCATGTGTGTATGTGTGTGTGTGTTAGTGTGACACAGAGACATAGTGTAGATGAGCTCCTCTCTTCCACTCTGCGTTTCCCTTTCAGTATGGAGCTCAAAGAAGATAGTGTTTGTGTATTTAGGCGGTTATTTATCTTAATGTATGTGTGTGTTATTCTTTAAAGCTTCCTGTGGAAAAAAAGTGCTGCTTTTTTTCCCACACTTTAAGTAAACCATTAAGGGGTCGAATTCAAAATTGAGTTCAGCGACTTTGCAAGAATTCTTGCCTGGAAGAACAACAACTGTACTCCAGCTCTGAGAGGAGAACACTTAAAGCTCTGAAATGTCTGAGTTTGAAAAACAACTCACTTCCCCCCTCTCTGGCCCACTTATCGTCACATTGTGCAAACTCCTCTCTGGACCAGAGCCTCACAATAAACTCACAATTTGTCACTTGGCAACCGGCCTTGTTGTTGACCCACAAGCTCATGCAGCCTCAAAGCATTTCTGCTGCTAGTCCCTATAGCACCTGTCAAGTGTATGAACATGGATCTTTACCTGGAAATGTGAGCTATGTATAATAAGAGCAACAAAATATGAAACAAAAAAAAAAGAGTTGTTGTACCTACTCTGCCCTCTAGGTGGTGTTGCAGCTACATTAAGGCAGGGAATTGAAGTCAATGCTGCCATCAGCAGTGTTGGCCATGTTTTGACTTTGAAGTTGTGGCTTGTTTACATCATTTTTGCTCTTTTATTTGTCATTTAAAAGCCCAATACACATGTGGGAAGCAAAAAAGTAGTGCACCACATGGGTCAAAAGGCGTAAGTAAAAGAAGACGACAATGCCAAAAGCTCAAAAAGTAAAAATACAATAGATTTAAATGCATTAGATCCACCTTCTGGCTGCCAATCTACCATTTAGTTTTAATTTTCTTGCAAACTTGACTGTCACTTTTTATTATATCCAACATAATGCCATGTAAATCCCCATATGTTACATCACTCATTCCCCACTCTGTTTTGGAGATTAACGCTTGTATGCATTGATGAGTCAATTGCATTATAAGTCATCTCCCTCACTTTAGAAAAGTCTTTTGTTTCAAAGTGAGGGTTTTTTTTTTCCCGAGCATTTTGTTTGACAACAAAAGGAGGTTTTATGCAGAGGAGGAAGCTGAAACGCGAAAGCTCCAGGAATGTGGGAACAGCTGCTGCTCACCACCACTCTCCCAGGGCTCAGACTACTGTGTAGTGGGCCATCAAAGCCGAACCTCTCCCCTCCACCTCTGCCCTCGATAAAAGCAGCATCTCCCTCTTCCTCTCATCTTCTAACGCGCTCTGAATCAAGGGGGACTCTTTCCACTCAATACAGGAAGAGAGCGGGAGCACAGACAGGGCCTGTGTGTGTCTCACTAAGTTTCGGGTGTATGTGTTATGACAGAAACCATTATCAAGTTTGATCCACAACAAGACTAATGTCACTCTGTGTGACTCAGACGTACAGATATCACATCATGATGCTGGTAACACATCTACTGACTGTGATTCCTACATGTTTTAACCAATAAGGAACAATCAGGTGTTGATCATGCAGCTGTGGCATTCAAGTCCTCTCATTACTGATAAGTTATGTAACCTCCTTAGTATTAAAGATACTGTTACTCCTAAAATGGCGAGGCCACTGGCATAACCACTGGAAAGCAGAAAATTGCGCCCCCTGCTGTTTGTCCTGACTTATTCATCTCTAATTATCACCCAGGAGACCAGAAAGATCTTTTCTCTCTGACAAGCTGTCTGAGAAAGAGCACAAACCAACCAAGCAGATCTTTCACATGATTTACTCCTAAAATAGTCCACGTTCGGCTTAAGTTGTAAAAGGGACAGAACCATTATTCTTTGCTTTACCATGTGCTTTACAAACTCGCACTCCTTCACATGACTCACATTAGAACCTATTAAGACCCAAAGTAACACAATTTTCAAACTCTTTTTTTTTTTTTAAACCTGTCTTTTCCTTCACTCCCAGAATTCAATCTACAGCACAAAGTGGGTGTTGTGCTATGTTTGGAGGTGTGCAGGTTATTGATTGTTCACCCACAGTCATTAAAGAGACAGGAGAACGTGGCCATGGCACCTCTGGGACTGAGTAAGAGAAAAGAGAGAAGCGGTCCATATAAAACCCGTAGAGGATGCTTATGTGAGCGTGGTGGAGGAGGATTGTCAGGCTGAGAAGGAAGCGCTTTGCACTCTGGCACTGCAAAACCACTGAGAGCAAGACTCATGTTGGTTGTTCCATCTCTGCAGCTGGTGACACAATCAACAACGCCTGTGTATATGTGTGCGCACGAGAGGGAGAATGAGTGACTTGAGTGGGATCTGCATACTAAAGTATGGGTTGTGTTTTTCCTGTGTGAGGATGCATGTGCAGTTTGACTTTGTGCAGAGTGCTGTATGGCTCAGATGTGTGTAGGTGGGCTGAGTGGGAGCACTGGGAGACTGAAGATGCTCTAGTCTGTTTCTCATAAAGCGCACAAGACTGCCTGGGCAAATGAAGCTAAAATTGTGTTGTTCTTTTGTGATTGAAACAACCTTATTGCAATAAAGGTGGACCAAAACAGTATTGCAACAGGCGCACACATCACTCAGTGGTGGAGTTGATTATAACAACACAACTGTGGATGGGATAAAAACATTTGTAGCTGAATGCATCCAGGCTTCGCAACTGCATACAATCTAATTATTTAAATGGCTCTATTTATTAGCTATTATTATGAGTAAAAACCTGATTAATTTGTCTCGTATAATTGACACTTGTAAAATAGGAAATGCACTGTTTCATGCTATGAACTATTCATGAGATTCCTTGTGCAAGAGGCCACACGGGAGACAAAACATTGCTCCAGCTTCGTGGAAACTGCTCCCTCCAATTAGCAGCCTCACTTATGTTGCAGTGACACACGAGAAAAGAGCAGCTTTGGCTGCTGTGATGTCGTAGGAAAAATTTCAAATTTAGCACTGAAGAATAGGGACGGATGTGACAGATGGCATGAAAGGTACTGTTTGAAACAAGCAGGTACTTAACCTGAATTAATGAAGTTTAAAACAGACATTTCACTGTATATTTAAGGTGGATTTATTAGTGTAATGACATGACTCTACAGCAAAGTTCAGCAAGGTACTATTCAGTTCGTTTTAAAGCATGACGGCTCTGCAAACTCTGACAATGGAATTTCACACACCTGATTTAACATACGTCAAAGAAGTCAAACCCACCAACACAACAGAGCATATTGAAGCAATGTCTCATAAAGTAATGTTGTACCAAATGCATCTGGAAAAAAGTGTAATTACTGCATGCTTACTGTTCTGGAAGATCAGATTTATAGAAAATGCTTGAAAAGGTGAAAAGAGAACCTATCGAGGCGACTGCAATCTGAATTAAGTAACTTAGAATAAATAGAACATACATAGCTATTTCTCCTTTAGTGTTTTAATCGTTTTTATAAGCAAGTCAAATCTGTAAATGTTGGTCAAGATACAAGCACATCATCAACAATGCAAAATAACAAATAGTTCAAGCCACTGAATACGCAAAGTCTAACGCTGATGCATACAAGGTCTATACACAGATGGTATGAACTGATCCATCCAAAATAAGCCCCGTTTAGCATTTAGAGGACATTCATTTTCACATTCACAGATCATCATCTAAAAACTAGCACACTACCAGAAGTTTCACAAGTACATGCAGTGAGTTGCAAATTCTGGGTCAAAGACATCCGTACTGATGAGACTGCTGAAGAAGCAGAGAAGGAGTGTTAAAGTTCACAAAATTCACATAACACACCCTCAAAACTGTCGGTTCATTTTCTACTGCTAATTTGTGTCGGAAAAAAGAAAATGACTCCTGGGGTAAAAAGGTGTGCCTGAAAGCCAGCCCAGCCAGCTTATGCCAGCCATCTCTCGCTACCTTGCTTCCCCTCTTTCTCTTCATCCAGGTCAGGACAGGGGCGTCACTGCTCTGGCACAGATGTGTCGTCTCTCTCTACTGCCCCCGATCCTCCTGTCTCTAAAAACAGAAACAGGCAAGGCGTAGTTAAACACTGCGGAGCCTGGAAAAAACAAAAAAAACAGTTTCTGCACACATGCTTGTCGTCAAGGTTAAAGGCTCTAAAGCATAGTCACAAACTGTAAGGTTACTGGTGGGTGGATCTATTATAAAAACACACTTGAAAAAAACTTTGAGCTGCTGCTTGAGTGGAATTGATTTTCAAAGGAAACTTTCCATTACAATCTGTTTGTAGAATTAATGTTTAGGTTTTTAGGTATTAAGCAACGCTAAGAACCTGACTGACATTACCGTTAAGCTCATAAACCCAGTACTGCTGTGAAAAGGGGGTCTCCCCCAGTGGGAGGGAATGCATGGTTCCAGTCCGACAGGTCCATTAATTCTGCTTGGCCCTCTGAAGCATATACTGTACCTGAAGCACCTGGAGCTATAAATACATCTCCTACATAAGGATGCAACCAGCAACTGGGTTAGGGAGAATCATTGACGAACATCCCTTGTGTCAGCCACACCCCCAAAGAAAATGCTGCTTTGTCTTTTAGGAAAGGTGAAATCTTGAGCTCTGGTTTCAAAAAAATTATCTGAGTGGACTTCTGAGTTACATTTCATACTGTTTCAGAGTGTGATTGTTTTCTTTTGTTCTTTTAGAGCTAAAAATAAGCGGTAAAATTAAATCTGAGTGCAACCTTCGCTTGAGTTGAAACACTGGATGCCCTCAGGAGAAAACAGTGAAACACATTTGGACTAAAAACACTGAATATACTGGATATAAATACATGTTTACCATTGTGAGAATGTAAGTTGACATTTTCCAGGTGACAAACATCTTTCCTCTCCAGCAATTTAACAGCGCAGCCACAAGCAGATTCATTTATAACCCCTTTAACGGAATAAGTAATTGAAAGATTCAATCATGTGTTGCTGGAGACCCTACGGGGTAATTAAATGAGTCACGCAGTTATGTATTGCATTAATCACACTTGGGATAACCCATAAGGGGCTCTAATAGGTGTATTTAATTATGTATAGCTTTTAAATGGTTTCTTCTCCCCGTGTGTATGATGGTAAATCAGTTTGTGTTCCTGCATTATGTGTTTGGCTCTGAGAAAAGGTCACAAATTGACCCTGTGACATCTTATCTCAAGATTCAACCAACAACATGATCATCAGACTAAGCTAACTTAAATTGCTTTAACGCTAAGTCTGTTTATGATCAAATAAGCAACTTAAACTTACCTTCCGTCACCTACTGTAGTTCAAGCTCCTGAGGGGAGCCGCTGCTACCGTCCTTACAGTCACTAGCCATAATGCCCCCTTTAACGGCATTATGTGACCTACTCTTACCCCGTGGTTCTACACTACTGACCTGTGTCCCCCTGGCTGCCGTTGAGCACATCCCCAGTGCTGCTCACCTCCTCCCCTTCCGCTTTGTCCTCCGGCTTCATCTTCTTACGGGTCATATGCCCACGGAAGCCAGCCTGGATCTTGGCAGCAGCCCTGTTGGCCTCGGGGTCATCCAGGGGGATATCCATGATGTCCTCCTCCTCCTGGGGTCGGCTGCACTCCTCCTGCAGAGAGGACCAGAGAGTAGTAGTCTGTCACAGAAGGGTAGCATATTACATGATCATCTGAGGGTGTTTTTTTTTATTGGAACATTGGTGAAAGAATCTAATCCTCAACAGATTGCAACAGCATATTTTGTTAACTGTATACGCTACAACACTATCTTTCAGACAGCGAGGGATGTGCGCTTGTTGCAAAGTGGCTCACCCTTATTACATGACTTCAATGGGGCTCTCAGGAGGTCACTAACCCACATTGCCACCTTTTTTCTCTCCCCTTCTCTTCTTGTCATATAATACACTGATGTCTGAGTCAGTCTATTTTGTAATGAATCATCATTGTCTGCTGTTTTTTTTCTTTTGCCATGGAAAAGATTTTTTTAAAATGGCATTAAACTGCTCACTGAGCAGACATATGAATTCCCAAGTGAAGTAACAGCCAATGATTTTACGATCATTAGTCGTTTATCACACAAAATAAACCAATCTGCGATTTTTTTTGGTGAGAAACAATGCTGGTGTGAAAGACTGCTCCATGTGTGATATTTCATTTGTAGCCAGTTCTTCTTGTTTCAGATAGACCGCAGGTATGGTTAAAAAGGTTTCTTTCAAGGGAAAAATAACTTTTGTCTCTGGGCAAAAAAAAGATGAACCAGCGAAAAAGTGGCTTTAGTCAAAACCAGGAGCTCACTCGGCGACTGAAAGTACAGCATCCACTGTCCCAAAGGAAACATGGGGTGGGCGGAAGAGAAATTCTGGCTTGTCATAAAGTGTCAGTGGAATAGCGCCAAGGCTGTCGACAAGTTATGTAAACACCAATTCAAATTCTGTGTCGAACACATATCAGCTACACCCCGTGCTTTGCTTATAGAAACAGATTGACATTTCACACAAAGGCAGCCCACAGAATGAGCCCACTGTCATCCCACTGCCTTGGTAAAGCAGTGCATCATGTCTCCAGTGAAACCCCTCCAGTGTAGGAGTGTGACCACCCACCTGTTCAGCCAGCATTCATTAGCCTCTCTGTCTGACTGCTCACTGAGCAGCCAGAATCCAGTTTTTTTGTTTTTTTTCAGCAGCGGCAGCAGCAACAGCAGAGATGCAGGACTGCTGCACTGGATTTTGCTGGCTACACACCTTCTCAGGGGGTTTATTGTTTTTATTGCATCAGGGATCCTTAAACTTGATCTGACACAAATTGATTTGAGATATTCTGATGCAAACCTGAAGTAATATGATGCACCTATGATGAAAATAGCTTCAAATGGTGTAAAATAGGACTTTATGTGGTGAATTTTGTGTCAAAAATTTACAATTTGTGAGTCAGAATTATTCAAATGGTTACTAATATATATTTTACTCTACTAAAAGGACAAAAACAAACACACACACGGCAGTATGCAGTTTGAAGGCAACTAAACACTTGTAAATACCATTAATATCCTGCAAACTGTGTCACCCAATTCTCCAAACTGATTTGTGATCACAAATATAAGAAGAATGTATTGAAAAAGTTAATGTGAAGCTTCTACTTACATTGTGACAGTCCATGTCTTACTCTCAGAGATGCCTTCAGTCTTCAGGTGAGCTGACCTAGTATGACTTGTACGCCTCGATTTTCTATGTGAACCAAGCAAAGCTCTCTTTAAATGAGTCTCCGGTATAATACAGATGCCTCACTGGCTCTTACTAACAATCACTGTATGTTCAGTAACACCCGCTCACGCACGGAGTGAGAGAGAGACATACAGTCACAGAGAGAGGAAGAGAGAAAGAGGGAGGGAGGGAAAGAGAGACCTCCTACAAACATGACAGCATGTGTTCCATCTTTTCAGTCCCATTAAGGCTGCTCACCTACTGTGTTCATATTACTGTTAAAGAGCTTAACCAGACTTCAATGTTCACCGGGCATCACCTAAAGACTTCAGAAAAGTCACTGAAACAGCCTAAAAATGTGCGCAGTTTCAGCGCTTCAAAGTTTGACACAAGCAAAAATGACAAGCTGATACAGCCTGGATAAAGTATAGGGAACCACAAAGTGACTGCCGTGTGCCGAGCATCATGAAAAAATCACAAGTTTCAGTGTTACAACAACTAACTCCACAAATAAACACAAATGACCAACATAGAAATACTATGTAAAAGACAGATGGTCGTAAAACAATAATTGCTGACTTTCAAATTCCACTAATAGCGAGGAAATAAAACCGTGTAAGCATCTTGGACTGTTTTACACTAGGAGGTGTTATAAATTTATTAGAGGCAGAGTGAGCTAACAACCCTCTCCATCCCTCTGATCCCAGCTGGTATGGCCGCCCACACTCCTCTGCCAGCCTCAGAGACAAGACGGAGAGGGAGAGAAACAGAAAACATCCATTTATCTGAGTTATGTATCTGACATTAACGCTCTCCTGCTGGTTTCCCGACCAGTCGAACAATATGTTAAGTTATCCTCACGCCTGATTTCACAAAGCTGACTTGCTTTATCAATCAATGCACTGTTAATTTGAAGGAACGAGCACCACTGTCTAATTAAATTAGCTGTAATCAGTCATGGTGGTAAGTCTGCTCATATTAGTCAAATCATTAGTGTATCTAACATCGTCTGTATTCTGCTGAGATGACAGGAGTGTGGGAACATCATTTAGGGCACTTGTAAACAGTGAGTTAAAGGCTTAGAAATTAAAATAAAAGACCAGACAAGGCATCTGCAGCTGGGTCACTGTTAGAATAGATGGCCTATATATTGTACAGTTATGTGGTAGCTTGGTTTCAGCTGAAATAACTTCCGCCACGAAGCAAGAGCACACCGAATAGCTCCACTGTATGTAAAAATACAGAAAGTGCTGTTTTAATGTTTAATCAGTCAGCAACTGCTATTAAAGGTAGATTACTGATACAGATGGTGCCTAGCAACTATCAGCATCACCATCTCCTATTAATTCCATGACGACACTAAGAGAGAGCAGGATGGTGAGGGGTTACCATGGAAACATTCTCAGTAACCCTTCCTACACTCCCCTCCCTATGTGTTTGGAGCCCTGTTGGTCCAGACAAATCAGACAGGGCTAACTGTGACAGCAGTAAAAATGTTAAAGGCCTTAATTCGCAAGACGAATCGTCCGGTCGGTCTTTTATGATGATGGATTACTCAATCAAGTTTCAATCTGTGGAGGCTGCGGTGGCTCCCAAGAGGAGAGTGGATCTGGCACTAACAAAGCCACAGTATTACAGTTTTATGAGCACGCGGCACAGCAAAGGCCTCAAACAGCATCTTCACACGCTTGTATGTGATCACAGACACAGATTATGGTGAAGTTGGAGAGGGAAACTAGAATTTCTGCACATTTCCCTCTCGATGACATCCTACTACTGTAAGTGGAGAGCGGATGTGTGTGTGTGTGTCCATTCCTCCAATCCACATTCCTCCAGTCCCTCCTAACTTGCCCTAAAAAGGGTTCAGGGGGTTGTCCACTGCAAAATTTGCCGTCTTTTTTTTTTTTTTTTTTTAATTTTTTTTATTTTATTTTTTTTTTTTTCTATTTTATCTCAATTTTTTTTTTATGTTAAAGGAACAGTATGTAAGATTTAGGCTGGTTTATTGGCATCTAGTGGCGAGGACTGCAAATTGCAACCAGCTGAAACTTCTTCCAGTTAGAATTCCTTCAGAGATTTTTAACAGGAGCTGAAATATTCGAAGAAGTCTCCTCCTCTCCCAAACAAAATAAAGCAGTTTCACATTACAAATCACTGTTTCTCCTACACTGCTCAGCATGTTGCAGATAGGCCACTAGCCCAGCACCTGCTAATGCGTGCTCACCTATCTTCTCTGATAATGTGTCCTAATGTGAGAGGTCACCGCCTCGCCAAAACAAACGGACCCACGTAATCCAGTAACAGCAACTGAGTAAGTGTGTTTTTCCAACGATGTCTGGCATGTTGGAGACGGGACGCTAGCCCAGCACCTGCTTATGTCCGCTTCCTTTTTCTTATAACTTAAGATTCAGACGCTCACAAGGTTTTCACCATGAGCTAAATTATCGGCAGAGGTCTCTCCCTCTCCAAAACAAACGAACCTGGTGATTTAAACTGGTAATAACACAGAATAAAGCAGTTTCACCTTCAAAGAATCTGCGTTCTTCTGACCCTCTGGTCATGGAGGGGCTGCTAACTACAGTGGCTAACAGGGAAACTTGAGTGGCCCCATCTAGAGCCACTGTTTGGTTTGTCTGTTCTGGGCTATTGTAGAAACATGGGGGTGCAACATAGTGATCTCTGTGGACGAGGACCTGCTCCCAATGTAGATATAAATGGCTCATTGTTATTTTCACGTGATTATACACAACAGTAAACATACTTATTATATTAAATTCCATTTCTTCCAATATAACCCCCTAAATCCTAAATATAACATAAATACTCTGCAGTTTTACTTTTGAATCCTTTGTTTTTAAAATCTCCTTCATTTCAACATCCGGGAATACTGTCACCCTTTATCTACCGGATAAACGACAGGAGAAGAGCAAAAAAACTACTTTTACTTTTTGTACTAAGGGTTTGCATAATGCCTAAAAAGAAGTGCAAACTTCTGTTGGCAAGTATTAATGCTGCCACACATAAGAGATTGGCATACAGTTGCGAATCTTCAGAAAAGTCAGTGCTGAGCATACATTGGTGACCTTAAGATACAACTATGACTGCATGATGTTGTTAGAGTTGAGTATACAGATCTTCGGATATGTGCCATGCACCTTTGGTCATGTCCCTTCAAAATCCATTCATCTAATGCTCAGAGGTCTGCCCTTTCCATGGGATATTTTTAAGGTGTGTGGCCAGAGGGTGAAGGAGAGTCATGGAAGACTGGGGATGAAAGCAAAGGAGAGGGCTGGGGTACCTGGGCAAAACTCTCAAGGGTCAGGGGAGGTTCAAGGACGTAGGCTGCAATGCCCAAAGGGCACTCTGCTCTAGTTCAAAGTTTATCAGAGCAACCACCATCCAGAAAATAAACTATTCTGGGGATATTTTCAATCACCTACCCCCAGAGACTCCAAGGGGCGGAAAAAAATGAGGGCCACTGTTGATCAGACTCGTCCTTGAAGGGTTTATTTATATAGGCTACCTGTGACAGGAATGGGAGCAGAGCAGACTGTCGCTGAAGACACCCCTGTCTGAAAGTGTACGAACATTTATTCTCAGCCTGCGTGTACAAGTGGAGGAGATGTGGTGAGCTGTTATATTCAAATCAAGTTATGGCTATAAATGGTAAAATATCAGGGCTATTTTTCCATTGGAAAAATGTCCATCTCTTGTGTGGGGTATATA
This sequence comes from Epinephelus fuscoguttatus, assembly GCF_011397635.1. Taxonomy (NCBI): domain Eukaryota; kingdom Metazoa; phylum Chordata; class Actinopteri; order Perciformes; family Serranidae; genus Epinephelus; species Epinephelus fuscoguttatus. The sequence continues at coordinate 21,592,441 of NC_064756.1, forward strand.
AATGTGTGATTGCTGTTTTGATAAGAAGCATCAAACTTTACCTTGTCAACACTCTTGTTTTCAGGCTCT